>NC_134585.1:19951399-20670149 GCF_037038515.1 Microtus pennsylvanicus
GCTTCCTACAGATAAACAAACATATGCTACTCAGCTTCCTGATCACGCCACCATGTCTTTCCCTTCTTTAAAACATTTGGCCATCTTGAACTGTAAGAGCAAAATAAACTCTCCCTTAGGTTGATTTTGGCCATGGTATATTCACGACAGTCATTGAAAAGCAACTTGCTTTTGGTCATGGTATATTCATGACAGTCACTGAAAAGTAACTTGCTTTTGGTCGTGGAATGTTCATGAAAGTAATAGAAAAGTAACTAATGCAGACATCAATGCTTTACAAACTGAGAGTCAGTGACCTTCTAATCTACTCTTGCAGCAGTTTTGTAGGTACTGATGAATCCACACTAAAATTTATAGGGAAATATTAAAAAGAATAAAGAGGGAGAAGTAAGAGCGCTTTATCTCAATGCTTGCTCTAAAGCTCATTTTGGAGCCAACCGTGTGTTGTGAAAGGGTAGACACACTAGAAACACAGATCAATAAAAATGATCAAAGAGACCAGAGGCAGTGCTTACAGCACACTGGTCAATTCACACTTGTGTCACATGAGCAAATGGAGAAACGATAGGACTTTCAACAATTGATGGTGAAACGACTGTCACTGCATAAGAAATAAGCAAATGAACCTTGACTCTCACTTTATAGGACATGAATTATTAACTACAAATTGAGCCCAAGCCTACATGTATGTCTTAAAGTTATAAAGTTTCGAGAAAACTGGAAAAATCACCATAAAAGACAAAACCAAAACACATGACTCATATAACACTATTGGTATATTGTACTTAATTTGGCTTCATCAAAATTAATAGTTCTACAGTGAGGAAGACACTTTGAAGCAATGAGAAAGACAAGCTTGTTTCTATGATATCATCTACAAAATTATCCTCTAAGTAATGAAAAAACAATAAAACCATCAACAGAACTATGAGGACAGTGCTGATGAAAACTGAAAACCCTACAGTCTATTACCATTACAAAATAGTTATTATCCAGCCCAGAAATTCTGTACCTATATACACACCCTGAAGAAATGAGAATAAATGCTTAATAAAACAAATAAATAAAATGTCTCAGATTCAGTCATAATAGTTCCAACTCACAACAGCTGATACGTCAATCAACTTTTGAAAAGATGAAGAAAATGTAGTTTATCCTTCCAGCAAAACTGGCTTAAGATAAAACACGTTAGGCTGGCAGGTGCTGCAAAGGCTGATCAAGAGAAGTTAGTCATGACTGCCACACTGAGTTCTACTTACAGGTTAGATCTATAGTATGCAAATATCTAAGGACCAAATGCAGACTCATGGTTAACTAGTTTGGTAGAAAAAATTCTGGTGATGAATGCAGAGCCCCATGGACTAACTTTAAAAAAATCTATGAAATGTATGCCTCCAAGGGGAGAACTATGTGATACATTAATCATATCTCAATAGTTTTGTTATAAAATAGTGTATGATAATGTTTAAACACATGAAAATTAAAAGCATAAAAGCAAACACTGTATACATAATAGAATGACAAGAAATAAAATCTTGATAATAATAGCTACTGGTAAGACAGTAGCTGAAGTACCTAGAATTCCTAACACTGAATGGGAATGTAAACTATTATAAAATAAAGCATACGCATATCTCAGTATATACATGTCTGAGCACTGTCAAAGGATGAATGTATTGACAAAAAAAAATGTCTGTCTTCTATGTCTGGCCACTACATACTCCAGTCCTTATACTTATCAAATTCCCTTCTTTCCTGATTTTGTCTCCTGATTCAACTTTTAATTCCCCAATCCTCATCTATTTATAGCTTAAAAGCCAATTCCTCAGAACTTTAATGCTTTAGCTCTATCCTGACTGATGTCCCCACAGCCCACAGAACAACTCTAATGACTGCCACTTCTTTGTATTCATGCCCTTATAAGTAGCAATATTCAAAAGGGAAGTGGCTAGTTCCTTTTTGCCAGTGATTATGTCTTGAATGCCTAGCACAGCTTCTGTTTTTCTGTTTAAAAAGCTCAGGAAATTTGAGGAATGGATGCATTTTGCAAATATAAGGTATTCTTTACATAGAATGCTTATAATAATGAAAAATATAAAGTCAACATATATCCGCTGAGACATATGAGATAATAATTTAATGATATCAGTATCTGGAGTGGAGGAGTGGGAGATTGACTTACAGAGAAAGGGAGGTAGTAGAGAAAGAGTTTGTAGTACTCATTGGCTAGGCTGGTTCCAAGGATGAGCAAACTCACTGAGGAAGTTCTGATATTCTTTTGGTCACCATAACCTCACAAAATGTCAGTGTAAGCAAGGAAGTCTTAGTCTTTCTGTGCAAAATTTATAATTTAGGCATCTAATCACCAAAAGACATGGTAAATTTGTCTTCTTTTTGTGACAAGGACTGTCCTGATTAGGCTTCATTTGTCAACTTGATGCAATCTGGAGTCATCTGGGAAAAAGGAACCTCGATGACAGAATGAATTCCCTCATTGGTGTGTGCCCTGTCTCATCTCATGATTGATATGAGAGGGCCCAGTCTATTGTGGGCAGCATCATTCCTAAACAGATGGTCCTGAACTCAATAACAAAGCTAGCTGAACAACTGAACCAGTGTGTGTGTGTGTGTGTGTGTGTGTGTGTGTGTTTTCCTGTGCAGATTCACAAGCACTTTTGTTCATATGTATATGGATGCCACAGGTAGATGCTGGGTCTTTCCTTGACCATTCACCAGATTACTCTTTTGAAACAAAGTTTCATAAAGCCTGGAGCTTACAATTCTGCTAGATCAGCTGACTAGCAAGCACAGGAGCCCTTCAGTCTTCACCTCTAGAGCCCTGGGATTATAGATGTGTGCGACCACACTTGTTTTTATGAAGTTCTGGAGATCAAACCCAAGGCTCTTTGGATGTTAGGCAGGCGTTCCATCAATTGGGTTATATCTTTAGATGTCTCCATTTTTAAAGTTGTTTTTATCCCGTAAGAGAAAAAAAATCAATGATTCAATCTATCTGGGTACTGACCTCCTCTGTCTACCACAGTTTTAAAAATTGCCTGCATCCATTAGGCAGGGGGGGTGAAGCTCATCTGCATTAAAACATCAAATGTCAAACTGGAACCAGTTGTTTTAAAACGTGGTTTCATACAAATGAGTCCTATGGAGAACGGCACATGTGGGGACCCCTTTGGTAATTTTTAATTGAATGTGCAGTGATTTGACGTGAAGGAATAGATTGAATCCAACTTGCATGATCATGCTGGTGACTAAAAGGAAATCTGGCTTCTGGACCTGCAATTATCCATCAATAAGTAGCAGCGGGTTTACTGTCTAATTCCTGGCCAAGTATTATCATAGAGGGTAAATTGGGAAGCTTCCAGTTTCAGAGGCCTCACACAAAAGTGAATTGTGTATTAAAATTATGGGTATATCATTTGATCAGATTTTATCCGTGTCAATGTCTAACCTGGTCATGTTTCTGTTTACTGATTTTTATCTATATTTAGGAATGGGATATTTGTTAGTTATGAGTTCAAGTTATTCCATTCCACATAAGATTACTGGAAATAACTTCTGCCTCCCTCCCCACTTCTCTGCTTCCCCCCTTCTCTGTCTCTTTCTCTTCTCTTCTCTTCTCTCTCTCTCTCTCTCTCTCTCTCTCTCTCTCTCTCTCTCTCTCTCTCTCTGTCCCCCCTTCACCCTTCCTCCTCTATAACCCCCTGAATAAACATTCAACCTCACCCTGCAAAAAAAAAGATTATTGGAAATATTAAGTAGAAGAAGGAAAGAAAATTGATGTTCACAGATCATTGGCATCCACAGGATATAGCACGTGGACTTCAATAAATCATGCAACTGGATCTTATTAATATTTTCAGGTAAGGGCAAAATGTTTCCTTTATATGACAAAAGATTATGTTTAAAAAAAATCTAACAAGGACACAGCCATCAGCATATAGATCTTATATTTTACCATACTGCCCACCATCTTTTGAGGTTTTTCTATGTGATCAAAAGGTATTTGATTTGACTTGTTAATTTTGGCATATATTGAAAGCCGTTTTTCTCATAAGTCAGGTAAAAGGAACACAAACAAGGCTTTAAACACAATCTGCATTGTTCGGAAGAGCGCTTGACACCAAATGGACATTGAAGGTACGCTGAGTGAAGGAGCAAATGAAAGAATAAAAACACCCCTCTCTTCAACCTGTTCATTATCTATCTAGACATGTGCTGTCCAAGGCCTGGAGATGTCTCAGCAAAGTCCCCTCTGCAGAGGTATGAGGACCCACGTTCTGACCTCCAGGACTCATGTATAAAGCCAATGGAAGAGCACACTTCTGTAACCTCAGTGCTCGTGGGCAGAGGAGGAAACTGGTGCATCCCTGGCACCAGTGCTGGCCAGCCAGCACAGCCAAATCAATGAACTTCATAGTCAGGAAGAGACTCTGTCTCCAAAAATGAACATGAAGGTGGGTCTAAGAGAAGCAACTGTGGTGATAAACGAGAAATGCCAGCCATGGGCACAGGTATTTGAGCCCTTGGACCCTACTTGGTGGTGCTGTTTTGTAAAGGCTAGGAAAGCTGCAACCTTGCTGAAGGACATATGTAACTTAAGGTGTCTTTGTGAGTGCCCCTAGTCTGTTCCACTCTCTCTGCTTTGTGTTTAAGACGTGATCTCTCTGCATCTTTCTCTGGTATCCTGCTGTTTTGCCTCCTGCCACCATGGACTCTCCGGCTGGAACTGTAAGCCAGAATAAACCCTTCCTTCCTTGAGTTGCCTCGGTAGGGTGTTTTATCAAGGCAACAAAAATGTAACTAACAACACCAACAGCTTCTGCCCCCCACCCCACACACAGCCTAGTAGATAGCCACTGAGCAGTTAAAGCACAGCCATGCGAAATTCAGATGCTAAATATAAATTTAAAATATCCCTCAGATTTGTCTCATCATAAAAATGATAAAATGTCTAATTAATGACTTTTATACAATTAATGACTGAAATAATAATATTGTGGGCATATTGAGTTTAATGAAATATATTAAAATTAGTTTAACCTGTCTCTTTTTATTTCCACATTTTGTTAGGGTAGCTACTAAAATTTTAAGACCATAATTGCTTTCTATTTCTGTTGGTCAGCATGTATCTAGAGCCATTAAATCCTGGGCTACTTGCATTTCTGTTCCAGCTTCCTTATTAAAACAAGTGCTATTCATTCTCTTTGAGTTATCATAATGAGTTAGGTTTTAAATGCAGGGCTTTTCATAAATGCAAATCTATGCTTGTGAGGTTAGGATCAATCATTAATGTTTAGAAATTTTATGTGCAGATACAAAATACTCCATCTCCAAAGAAAACAGGATTTGCTTTCCCATTTTTCCTAGTGAGAAGTCACTGTTGTTCTCCAAGTATATCACACTGTCCAGTGTTGCAACATGAAGTGGAGACTCCTCACTCTGGCAACCAAGTATTCAAGGCTATCCATCATCTTCCCTGGCTTAACCCTGTGCTCCTGCAGACACTTCTGTCCAGTTCTCATTTCTACTGCATTCTGTAATGCAGGAATTTAAGGATGGCCATATCTCTGTTGTTATTCCCCACTTGAGATTATGTTTTCCCAGGGCACAGGATTGAAGATTTTGCCCAGGATTGGAGATTCAGGCTATTATTATGTCTTGCTTAATTCCTAAAATCTTCCCATCCCATAGTGTTTGTGCCTTCCTCTACATTCCAAAACAGAAATATTCCATCTCAACATTATTCCTAAAAGCATCTGGTTTTTGTCACAGGATAGTTTCTCACTATAGATGCAAAGAGAACAAGTAGGAAATTGAAGTGAAAGAGAAAGCCTTTCAAATATGGAAAAGAGCTCTGTGCATTCAGGTCTGGCTTTTAAGCGTTGAGCGTAGCCACGAAAAGATTCCTATCCAAGGAGTTGCAGCCAACCTGTGTGCTGTATTCTCTTCTCCTCAAGTGTCACATCTCTTCCCCACCAAAACAGGAAAGTTTCCAAGACATCCTCTGAGAACAGTTGCTGGTTTGTGTACAAGCAGAAGCATGGGTTTATTTTTTTAGCCTCTTTATTTTGGGTCTTTTCGGGGGAGAGGAGGAGGAAGAATAAGATGGGCCTCTAAAAGCTGTGTTTATTTATAATCGAACATGTCCTTATTTGATAACAGATGATCAATTAAAGTGAAGTGTGAAACTTGAACAGCATTCTGTCAGGAAGCAGAGACATGAGGAGAGCTGACAGCACGCAGCGCTTCTTGCAAGCAGCAGGAGCCCCTCTGGAGCCTTCTCTCTTGGCACTGTGGCTTGGCTAAATCGGGCTCGCCATTCTTGCGAGTGGGAACAATCAGCCTTGTAGGTAGTAGGGAAGTATTATAATTAAATGTCCACCCACTTTTTCCTTTTTGATGAAAGGCTCCCATGAAATGCACTAAAATAGGGTGCATCAAGATGAATTTTTGATGAGTCAAAGCACCAAGGAAGCCGGCTTGGTACAGAAAGAAACCACCCCAATTCACAGAAAACTCGCTTGCCTACATCATTAACAGTAGCGTGTTTTAATGGTAATTAACATGGTGAAACACATGGGGCAAGTTCAGGCCATCATTACTTTAATTAGCAGCAGTGGTAAGGCTCAGCATGAACGAATTTGCAAAGAACAAATTATAACATAGCGAAAATGCTGGCTGGGTGTGGTGGTGCAGGTTGTAATCCCAGCATTGGTGAGACAGAGGATCACTCAATTTTGAGACTGTGTCTGGGTTACACAGATTCTTCTAGGCCAGTCAAGGCAATATAATATGACTTTGTTTCAAAGAAAAGTGAGAATGAATTACATAAGTATTATAATCAACAAAGCTTTTATTGAGCACAATGCCATTCTTCTGAAAGCTGTTAAATCACCAGATGAAAGTTAGACTGAGATTTTTTTTTTGAGGTAGTCAAGAGGCCTATGATGTTACTTATCACAAGCTACTTCTGAATAAAAAGTGGCAGGTGGCTTCTGTCTGCTCTTGATAATCAATGGCAAAGACATTTACTGATAATGTAGTAAGGGATTTTTTTAAATACTCATGTGAAGGGTTGAAGGGATGGTTCAGCATGTAAGTATATATTGATTTTCTAGAGGACCTAAATTTAATTCCCAGCACCCACATCGGGCAGCTGGGATCACCTAGGCTGTAACGCCAAGGGACTTAACCCCTTCTTCTGGCTTCCACAGGCACTATACTCAAATGCACAAACTTCCAACAGGCATGTACTTATACACACAATTAAAATTAAATTTTATAAATTAAATTCCCAAATGCAACGGAGTCAAGGGCACTCTGCTTGATCAATGAGCCCAGACATAGTCACGAGTCAAGGCATAAAAAGGGAACCAAGTATTCTAATGTTTTCTTTGCTGCAGGACAGATTGGCCAACAGCTGCAGAGCAACTGGTGTTAGAAGAGGTGAAAACAACACAGACAGAATGCTTACTGTCTTTATAATTCTGTAAAGATGGAATTCATACTCTAGTAGGTATTATTAGTAGAAGGACTGAGCATTAGTGCTGCTCCAACTCACCATCAGAGTGACATCCAAATACTTGGGATCACAGTTCAACGACTACACTTGTTATCAACGACCAGATTCAGATGACTTTTTAAATGCTATCCTGTTGATTCTTTGCTATCGTGGTTTCTTATTATCATCCATATTATGACTCAGATGATACAAAGAGATAATAACTAGTCTGATATTACAAGTAGGAAGAACTTCGGATTACCTTTAGTTCAATATACTATGCAATTAGCAAGCAGTTGTGGGTTCTTTCAATATGTCACTGCCCTGGTTTTTATTAAACATCTTTCCATTGTATCTAACCATCCGGGGCACAGAAAACTTCAGACGTCTCTCCTGAAGAACAGGAATGTGCAGTTCCCATTCGTTTGTCACCTTGCTTAGTCACTTCCATTTCTTTCATCCATTTCTTTGATAGTGAAATTTTTTTTTGCGCAATACATTTGGATCATATTTTTCCTTCACCCAAATACTCTCAAATCCTCCCCACCTCCCCACTTACCCATCACTGTTATTTTCTCCCTCTTTCTTTAAAAAAAAACTACAAAAATAGACAAACAATGGAACAGAAAACACAAACTCACACATACACACATACCCACAAAGGAAAGCAAAATACACAAGCAAAATACCAATAAGACAAAACACAAATGCCAAAACTAAGCAAAATCAGACAAAAGGTCTAGAAAAATCCCACCAAGTTTGTTTTTTATTGGCTGAGTACTCCTGAGCATGGCACCTACTCTGGTGTAGTTAACAGTCCCACTAAGACTCTGCTGGAGAAAACGCAGATAACTTCTTGTTTAGGTGTGGGAGCTCATAGCTTCCATGTCTTGATTTAATACTTAAGACCTCTGTGTCCCTACTTCTCTGTTTTTTCTTCAGTCCCCTTTATTTCTTTTAAAGTTAAAGGTCAGCCATTATTTACAAAGTTTCTTTAACCATACAAAGGTTGTCTTAGAAGATCTGATAGGAATTCTTGTTAAATGGGCTTGCTTCGCCCATTTAGGTCTGAATTCAACTAGTTCACTGATTTTAGATTTCTCTGACAAATATAGTTGAGGTCTGAAGACCTAGATATGTTGAAAATAGCTTTTTCTCCAAGTCATTTAGAACTTAAGGCTCCCTGCCCTGCTGTATCAAATGACCCAGCTTGAGAATAAGATGGGTCTATGTGCACACCAGTGTGGGGTGTTGGGAGGGAGAGGGGAAGGGACTGGTGAGCTATCCATACAAGGAAAACTCAATGTCTTCCGAATCTCATCTATTTAAACTCTCCCATGGCTCAGGACTCTCACAAAGCCCCCGTGTCTCCCCTTTTTACAGTAAATTAATAATGTTTTCCTCTCTTGCTTTCATGAGGTAGTTCCTTTTAAATCAAAGATTTTTCTGACAGATAAATATGAAAGTGTTCTTGACAAGGAAAATGCTTAAGCAATTATATTTTAAAAATGACAAAGCTTTTTTTGGTATTTCTTAGGAAGCTACAAATCTCAATCAATTGCCAAAAAAATAGATGTTTTAGACATTATCTTCTCTAAAGTCCATCTAGAAATAAAGCAAATGGAAGGGGCCAAGGGTGTACCACTTTTTAAACTAAAATTTTGGAATACAATCAACTGATATAATAAAAGAAGAGAGAGTTTGAACACAGATTCCTTATGTAAGTGGACAATGCAATCCCAGAAGGCATGGATTATTACATGTGCCTCTCAGAGCCAGGTGTAGGATACCACTCTATAAACTACTAGTCAAGGAGACTCCAGAGAACCCCAGACCCACACAGTGGGCAGCAGTTAATGTAAGCACTCACAGGTCATTACGATGCTGAGAACAAACCACTGTGGGTGCTTAGGTCAAGACTCAGAGAACAGACGTCGGGGAAAAACAGGCTGGAAAGACGATATGAGCCTAAAGAAGGGGAGGACTCTGTGAAATGCTGCCTTCTGGACATGGCAAGACTGGTGTACTCACAAGCTCATCACAGCTATGGTGATGTGACAAGTACGACCCAATATTGAGTCAGCAAGATCAGTCAATATTCCAGCAGGCAGGGGGTTGGGAGTGATTAAGGTACACTGTTGAGAGGCATTCAGGTCAAGTAAGGGGCGGGGGTTGGGGTACATATGATCAAGATATAAGGTATACATGTATAACATTGTTAAAGAATAAATAAAAGATATTCCTAGCATGGAAGACTACTTACTATAAAGACAATGAAATCCCCCTAGGAGACATGCAGTAGACAGTAGGGGGCCAGGCACATGTGGCTATTCCTCCTGCTGAGCACAGTCGTCTCTCCCCTTAGTTCTATCAGGCTGTACCACCACTTTCACAAGAAAAAGCACAGAAGACATGACTGGCATTAGAAGAATGGCATTCTTCTCAGAAGAAGGTCTGAGCATTAAGAGAAAGGATGCTTACATTGCCTATTTCTAGTTTGCCCTTGCTGAGTCGGGATAGGAAAGACGGAGGAAATTAAGAAGTTATGAGAAAAGGAAAGAGGCTATGACTCAATCTGCTTGAGGTCTCTCATGGCTGAAAGCCAACGATTTCAACACAACTGATTTATTCACCTAAAGTGTCTATATACCCCTGTCTGAGAAAAATCTCAAAATTCAAATCATGAGCCATATTCATGATAAAAATATATGTGTTCACTGGAGAGATGGCTCTGTGGGTGAAATCCTTACCATGGTAATATTGAGAGTGGGTAAAACCATTACCATGTTGGCATGGAGACCTAAGTTCAGAAGCCCAGGACCCACATGAAGCCAAGATGTAATCTCTGCACTCCTGTGACAAGATGGAAGGCATAAATTCTATAATCCTTGCCTGTTGCGTACCTCTGGACATTTATTTTTTCTCAGTATTATTTTCTCATATGTAAATCTGTACAACATACCTCATAAACCACTTAATATTTACTAAAGGAAAACTCAGTAGGCAAAAATAAGTAAAGCTGGGCATTGTGGTACATGACTTTAACCCTGGCACTCAGGAGGCAGATTTAGAGGCACATGAGTCTCTGTGAATTCAACACCAGCCTGGGCTACATAAGGAATTCCAGGACAGCAAGAGCTATTGTAATGTAATATAAGACACTGTATCAACAAAGCAAAATAAGAAAACACGAAATCAACATGAACTGGTAAAATGGATCAAAGGTAAAGTTGTTTTTGCTCTGGGACGCAAATGGGAGAAGAAGGTAATCGATTTTGGCAAGTTTCCTCTGACCTGTACATGCATGAGCATGTCTACACACATACCCCCTGACTCACACACAAACGCAAATAACTGTAATGAAAGATCAAAGACCCAAATATTTCAATTTACACTCTTAAACTTAGATATAGATTGCACTCTTTCGACAATGTAACTTTAAGGGTCACAGAAACCATCTCCTAGGTTTTTAAAGACACTTCCATGCAGCTCTCTCCTAATTAGAGGGAGAGCTCACATCTCTGAGGTGTGATATTTTGCTCTCTGCCCTGTCTTCTTAACAAACCCCATCTTGGCTTCCTCATGACTCACCATAAGTTCTTTTCTGTGGTATAAATCAAGACCCCAGTTTCATGTGCGTGGAAATTACTGAAAAGATCTCCTCAGGCTATGTGCCCAGTGAGGTGGCATTTCATCCACCATTGCTGGTGCTGTTGTGACCCTCTTAGAGCCTAAACCCTATTCTGCAAGAAGCTCAAGCCAGACAAAAAGTCACATTTGATCTCTATACAACAACGCCAACCCTTCAGTTAGTAGCTAGCATACCCGGGGCATGGGAACAGGCCATCTTGTATGTTCAGCTGGTACAGATATTTAGTAGTCTCTATCCAGTTAACATATAGGAATGGCAAATCACTGAGAAATCCTAAGGAAGAACTGCTCGTCTTCGTGTTAATTAAAGACAGATGAGTGGTTTTAACAAATAGTTGCTTTAAGCTAGTCAGTTTAGGAATTATTCTGTATAATAAAAAGTCACTGAAACTGAAAGTCACTTAGACCAGAATGTCGCCATCATATCAGATTGGGATGGAAATGCAGATACAACTACAGCCTACCATAATCACTTTATTCTCTGCTAAGGGGATGTTCAGATTTAAATAAAACCCATTCTCAGTCTCCCAATAGCTCATAATTCCAAAAGCTTTTACTCCTTAATGTTCACATAGAATAGGGAATTCTCAAAATCCTTGAACATTTAAAACAAATTCTGAGAGCTCTAGGTGCATGAGAGCGAACTATCGTTTGGTTAAAATAGTAAGGCAATATTCACAGGTGTGCTTGACGGCAGTACTTGAGCAAAACAACGCAAAAGGAAGCATTAGGAAAACTTACTTCAAGAAACTCTAGGTTAAAGTAAGGAAAAACTAACTTTTAAATTGGTAGAGTATTCAGAAATGTTAAAAATATCTAAGAGGAGTTGTGCATAGAACTCTTAATAAAGCTGTTTGGGGATGACTAGAAAGACAGGGGCCATTAAAGGGTGTGGGGAAAGGAACCATCACACTCAGTCCTGTGGAAGTCTCTCCCTAGCTGACAGATAAGAATTCTAGCATGATTAACTCTTGCTGTGCAGCCTGCTGCCCACAGAGACAATCTTTCTTTTACATGGAGATCTTCTTCAAGTAAGAATATAAAATGATCTTTTAACCACACTGAAGCCCTGAGTGTGCTCTCCTTTTGAATATGGCCAATACTCCTTTAAAAACTGAGATCTTATTGGGACTCTCAGAGACAAGAATATCAGGTCCATTGATAGTCGAGGTATTTCTGAACTATCTTGAACAACCAATTCTGAGCACGGCACCTCCAAAACAATATACCTGACTATTGCAAAAACAAGTAAGAGGAATTCTCTTTGGAGGTGCCAACACCTACATGGGGATGGTTACTATCCTTTTAAACAACTCTATTAGCTTCTAAGGTTAAATCTATTTTAAGAGCACTTCCTAATAAACTCCAACTATGCTCATAACAACTGTTCTGGACATTCTTCCGACAGCAAAGTCTTGTATCTAGGCTTCCCCCGAGCTGCCATCTCTGGAAAGATTTCTCAGGTGTAATACAAGCTGTGTCTCTGGCCCCGCATACTGTCTCTTTACAGTTTCATTAAGGTGTCATCTTCCAGTAGGTAGCATAAAGACAAGGCTTTCATAGAAAAATTAAACTGAGAAATTGGAAGCAAAATATGCTATCTACAGAAATCAGACTTTACTTTCGAAGTATATCATGGAAATCCCCCCCCCGTGCCCATTATTTGGTGTGACTTCAGCAGAGACACCCAGTTTTAGACAGATGTTTTAGCTATCGGGGACTATGCTCAATTAAGAATCTCTTTGTAAAACCTGCCACCACTCCCCTGGGGAATCACTAATAACTAATAATTGAAGAAGGTACACGTGAAAGATTAAACAAAATTGTATCAAAAGTAGATCACAAAATCTGTTCACTAAAACTTATAGACCTAAATTCAGCACTGACACTAACTAGGCTAGTTTCAGATTTTATAAATTATTTCCATAAAATGGTCATTGGAATAATAACACTTGCACTGTCTCGCAAATTCTTGAAAAATTCAAAGGCGACTTTCTAAGCCAGAGGTGAGGAGCTTGGGGGAATGGCATGATCTTAGCAATCAAGTATTCATCCCTTTATTTTCCATTTTCCAGCTATGGAGACCGGAGCCAAGCAGGGGAGCTTACAGTAAAAATGCTAGCTATATTAAAATTTGTTCCATATATTTACATAAAGGTGTTAAAAAAACTCTGTGTTACTATGATTCTAATTTGAGTTACAATTATTTCTCTCACAATTTTTTATGAGCAATTTGGGCCAAATAATTACATTTCACTTCAGAGCACATGACTATGTAGGAAGAGGTGGCAGTCAAATGTTTAATCACCAGCCTGGAATGGGCACAGAAGATCCTAATAGACACTAGTCACTCTAACTGGGACAAATGCAAGCACGTTAGCACACCGCTCTAATGTCAGCATGTGGGAGACACAGGCAGGTGGATCTTGTGAGTGTGGGGGCAGCTGGGCTACAGAATGCATTCTAAACTAGCCGAGGTGACACAGGAAGACTCTGTTTAAAAAAAACAAAAACTGGTGAACAAAAACTGGGACAGACGCACTGCCAAGTAGCAGCCAAGAATGATTTCTGGCTTATGAACCTGGTAGAACACTCATCCCTTCTAGTCTCTGGTTCCTGGTCTTGTCCGTTCTGTTGCCTGAAGAAATTCTTCCATTCAGAATCTCTGCTCTAATGAGCTGTATTTGATACCCATGAGGCAACAGGTTCAACTCACTGACTCTTGAGAATCTCTTACCTACAGCCCTTCCTAGTCCTGTTAGCAATCTGCCATCCGGCTCTTCAAACCATAGCGTCGTGGTCACATCTGCAGCTGCTAAGCAGAGGGAATTGTGGTTTATCATCTCCCCTTCCTCTAAACCAGTCTTCCTACTTAATTTTTCATGGAACTTTCAAAACCCGCACATTCTACTGTCTTGTTTTGTTTTTTGTTGTTTTTTTTTGTTGTTTTTTTTTTTTTATGTCACACACTATGTTCTAAAAAGCAGGAGGGGAAAGACCCATGAAACCCAGACAATAAAGCACATGGCACGGAATATTTGGTAAATTAAAGATAGAATGGTAAGAAAATATTTACTATGATAGAACTATGCATCTAGTTTGTTCTTTTGTCTAGTGCCACTAAAATGGGTATTTAAAACTGAAACAGCAGTGAGCACAGTTTCCCAGATCTTTATGAATAAATTGCTTCTGTTCAAGCCGCTGAAGGGTGGCTTATACCAATTTCCTGTTACCTAGGTCCAGCACTGTGACATTTGTAGTGTGTTGTCAACCGTTTTTATACGAGTAGAAATCAACTGTAAATGGCGAAGGAACCTTGCTTTCCCGGATTGGGAGCAGCTGCAGCTATAGCACACTTACCTCCACGAGCCTGCCTGTGTGCTCATGAAATATCACAGCGTATTCTTTGATTTCCTTTTCTCGGCCGTTCTTAGCAGCTTCAATGAGAACCAGGAGTGGAACTGTCGTGTCCAGGAAAGAATCTGATATGTGATCTATAATCGCCTTGCGGAGCTGAGAAGAAGAAGAAAAGGATTCCTTTTATTTCCCAGAGAAAGTTTGTGTTATTTTTCTAGTCTTATGATCTCGGTGGCTCTAAAGATCATTTTACACATTTCCTAAGCAATCCTTACAATCAGAATATGTGGTGCAGTGTGTGAACATCCTTTGCAAGCAAAATAAACAGAATGTTCAGAATAAAAAAAAATCAGGCAGCAGTAATCTCCTTGTTCCCAAAAGCCATTTATTATTGTTATCATTATTATTATATTTAGCCCATGACTCAAATTATAAGTGGTAATTCAATATTCTTTCCTCAAAGAAATTACATGATTACAATGTTCAACCTGTGTACAAATAAAATGCACATACTGTATTTTAATAATTACAAAATTATAAACTACTTTCTAACTTATTGGAAGAATTGATGATACATTTGATTATCTAAATTGTAGACTTCATGGTGATTAAACCAAGTGAGATCACAAATTGCACCAGATAATAACAGATTAATAGAACAAGAAGATGAATAAATGAGTTTGGTGTCCCAGTTTCTCCATTTGCATTAACTGTTCTTGCCCTCACACCTTAAATTATTAAACAACTGTAACATTCTGACACAATGAGTTCTTTTAAATTAAATAACATGGAAGCTTCTACATGACTTCAGATAATTCCTGTACTCAGCAGAGATTTTCTGAAATTTAAAAATGGCTCTGAAATTAATGTATTGTATTTCTAATTACTGAAACTATAGGGATTACAATATACTAATATTGGACTCCAATAAACAACATCATTTTTTATGAATGAGCCAGAAGGTTTTTTGATCAACATGTTTGTTTAGTTTAGTAACTTCTCTCTATAAATAAAATGATAAAAATCAGAAAGACAACTTGCCATTTGACTTCTGTGAGGGTTATATTTTAGGCTATTTTTAAAAACCACTTGACATCTTAGTTTTAAATAGTGTAAGAATTTTTATTGTTATAGTTTCCAGGTCCAAAATGATAGAGCTTCATTTGTATAAAGCACTATCCTATTAGAAAGATAGATCAGTGGCAGAGCACTTGCCTTCCATATGTAAGGTCTTAGGTTCAATTCCCAGCACTTCAAAAAAAATAGATAAAAAGTGCTGCCTTCCTATAATAATTATAGGATGATATATGTGTGCAGGAAGGGCTATCAACTTCCTGAAGGAAAACACCTCCACTCATATTGGTATAGCTAGCTGAGAAGCGTTGTGAAGTTTTCTAGCTCCCAGTTACATCATAGACTGCAGGAAATCCTCAGTGAAACTTTGTGCTTACTATGGCTTGGGTTAAGCCACTAATGGCAACAAATTAATATTTACTAGACACTTGTAACAGGGTGAAGGAGGTATGAGGTCACAAGGCAAGGTGATGGCCATAAATGAGTGAGCAGTGTATTTGCAGTCAAGGGCACAGGCTAGGGTTGTAGTCATGATGTACATGTATATAATTCAGAAACAGGGAAGATGTGCTGAGGATCTCAAGAGCAGGACAGAGTTTGTAGGGACACTCCTCTACCCTGTTCTTTTCTGGAAATTGGATGTTAATTTGGATTTGAGAAATACCTCTTTTCTATAGTTCATCTACGGGGGTCAGAATATGGAAGTTAGCTCAAGCATATGATATAGCTAGAACCTTGATGATAGACACATAGTGAGCAGACATTCAAGAGCCCAGCTAGAAACACCACCACAGTAGACACATCAATGAAAGATCAGGACTTAAAGGGCCAAGAGAATGGCTGAAAATAAAGAATACTTACTACAAGAACTAACTAAAAGGCAAACTTCAAGTAAATCTCATTGTCATGACTCTCCAAACATGTGCATCCTACAAAATAGTTATCATTACCATCACTGTCAGATACCTGACTTCAGTCAATGAAAGAAGTGTTTCTGAACAGCATTTTGAGAGCTAGGTATTCAGAGAAAGGTGAAGAGAGAAATGTATGAACACATGTAAGCTAGCAGAGAAATGTGAGCATTAAGCATTATAACAAAGGAAAACTAGGATATATAACATAAATATATATGGAGTACATACAGCTAATACACTATATATATATATATATATATATATATATATATACTATATATATATATATATATATACTTTAAAAGAACTGAACTTTTAAAACAGATTGGTTTATAGAATTTGATCTCCAAGAAGGTTCTTGGTGAACACAGTAACTGCAAGTTTTATATAAAATTGGATATAGAAATCTATCATTATTTCTTCAAGAGTGACTGGGAAACAAGAAAGTAGAGACTGGGAAGAAATTCCAATTTCTAGTAATTTGACTGTGAGATCAAGAGGCAAGATTTAATATTAACTAACTTGAAATAAATGCATGTTTAAAAAAAGACTACTTTTCACCAACATAGATGAGGCAGTCCCTATCTACAACTAAACCGAAAATATCTCATCACCCTCCTATGAGTTTTCAAATGATATGGTTTTGTTTTCCATAAAACCAAGAGCCAAAGACTGCTGTCTCACATTGTAAGATGTGCTCTTTTTGATCTCATGACAGAAGGAATTTGTGAGAAACTCGTGACTTGTGGAATGAAGCCTTTAAAAGCAAGCAGTATTTTCCTCCAGAAAGCATTTTAATACAGGAAAATAACAAACTGCCTAGCTAAACACAGCTCTGCCAGAAGTCTCTGCCTGACTTGCTGAATGCAAAAGCTTTGTCCTTCTACTCACGACTGTAGTTAAAGCTGACCTGAGAGGCCTTCATACTGCACTGCATACGCTTTAGATCAGTACTGCACTGCATACCCTCTAGATCAGTACTGCATACTCTCTAGATCAGTACTGCACTGCATACCCACTAGATCAGCACTGCACTGCATACCCTCTAGATCAGTCTGCACTGCACACCCTCTAGATCAGTCTGCACTGCACACCCTCTAGATCAGTCTGCACTGCACACCCTCTAGATCAGCACTGCACTGCACACCCTCTAGATCAGTCTGCACTGCACACCCTCTAGATCAGTACTGCATACTCTCTAGATCAGTCTTCACTGCATACCCACTAGATCAGCACTGCACTGCATACCCTCTAGATCAGTCTGCACTGCACACCCTCTAGATCAGTCTGCACTGCACACCCTCTAGATCAGTCTGCACTGCACACCCTCTAGATCAGTCTGCACTGCACACCCTCTAGATCAGCACTGCACTGCACACCCTCTAGATCAGTCTGCACTGCACACCCTCTAGATCAGCACTGCACTGCACACCCTCTAGATCAGTCTGCACTGCACACCCTCTAGATCAGTCTGCACTGCACACCCTCTAGATCAGCACTGCACTGCACACCCTCTAGATCAGCACTGCACTGCACACCCTCTAGATCAGTCTGCACTGCACACACTCTACATCAGTACTGCACTGCAAACCCTCTAGATCAGCACTGTACTGCATACCCTCTAGATCAGTACTGCATACCCTCTAGATCAGTACTGCACTGCACACACTCTACATCAGTACTGCACTGCACATCCTCTAGATCAGCACAGCACTGCACACCCTCTAGATCAGTCTGCACTGCACACCCTCTAGATCAGTCTGCACTGCATACCCTCTAGATCATCACTGCACTGCACACCCTCTAGATCAGTCTGCACTGCACACCCTCTAGATCAGTCTGCACTGCACACCCTCTAGATCAGTCTGCACTGCACACCCTCTAGATCAGTCTGCACTGCACACCCTCTAGATCATCACTGCACTGCACACCCTCTAGATCAGTCTGCACTGCACACCCTCTAGATCAGTCTGCACTGCACACCGTCTAGATCAGTCTGCACTGCACACCCTCTAGATCAGCACTGCACTGTACACCCTCTAGATCAGTCTGCACTGCACACCCTCTAGATCAGCACTGCACTGCACACCCTCTAGATCAGCACTGCATTGCACACCCTCTAGATCAGTCTGCACTGCACACCCTCTAGATCAGTCTGCACTGCACACCCTCTACATCAGTCTGCACTGCACACCCTCTAGATCAGTACTGCACTGCACACCCTCTAGATCAGCACTGCACTGCACACCCTCTAGATCAGTACTGCACTGCATACCCTCTAGATCATCACTGCACTGCACACCCTCTAGATCAGTCTGCACTGCACACCCTCTAGATCAGTACTGCACTGCACACCCTCTAGATCATCACTGCACTGCACACCCTCTAGATCAGTCTGCACTGCACACCCTCTAGATCAGTCTGCACTGCACACCCTCTAGATCAGTCTGCACTGCACACCCTCTAGATCAGTCTGCACTGCACACCCTCTAGATCAGTCTGCACTGCACACCCTTTAGATCAGTATTGCACTGCACGCCCTCTAGATCAGTACTGCACTGCACACCCTCTAGATCAGTCTGCACTGCACACACTCTAGATCAGTCTGCACTGCACATCCTCTAGATCAGTCTGCACTGCACACCCTCTAGATCAGTACTGCACTGCACACCCTCTAGGTCAGTCTGCACTGCACACCCTCTAGATCAGTACTGCACTGCACACCCTCTAGATCAGCACTGCACTGCACACCCTCTAGATCAGTACTGCACTGCATACCCTCTAGATCATCACTGCACTGCACACCCTCTAGATCAGTCTGCACTGCACACCCTCTACATCAGCACTGCACTGCACACCCTCTAGATCATCACTGCACTGCACACCCTCTAGATCAGTCTGCACTGCACACCCTCTAGATCAGTCTGCACTGCACACCCTCTAGATCAGTCTGCACTGCACACCCTCTAGATCAGTCTGCACTGCACACCCTCTAGATCAGTCTGCACTGCACACCCTTTAGATCAGTATTGCACTGCACGCCCTCTAGATCAGTACTGCACTGCACACCCTCTAGATCAGTCTGCACTGCACACACTCTAGATCAGTCTGCACTGCACATCCTCTAGATCAGTCTGCACTGCACACCCTCTAGATCAGTACTGCACTGCACACCCTCTAGGTCAGTCTGCACTGCACACCCTCTAGATCAGTACTGCACTGCACACCCTCTAGATCAGCACTGCACTGCACACCCTCTAGATCAGTACTGCACTGCATACCCTCTAGATCATCACTGCACTGCACACCCTCTAGATCAGTCTGCACTGCACACCCTCTACATCAGCACTGCACTGCACACCCTCTAGATCAGTACTGCACTGCACACACTCTAGATCAGTCTGCACTGCACACCCTCTAGATCAGTCTGCACTGCACACACTCTAGATCAGTCTGCACTGCATACCCTCTAGATCAGCACTGCACTGCACACCCTCTAGATCAGTCTGCACTGCACACCCTCTACATCAGTCTGCACTGCACATCCTCTAGATCAGTCTGCACTGCACACCCTCTAGATCAGCACTGCACTGCACACCCTCTAGATCAGTCTGCACTGCACACCCTCTAGATCAGTCTGCACTGCACATCCTCTAGATCAGTACTGCACTGCACACACTCTAGATCAGTCTGCACTGTACACCCTCTAGATCAGTCTGCACTGCACACCCTCTAGATCAGTCTGCACTGCATACCCTCTAGATCAGTACTGCACTGCACACCCTCTAGATCAGCACTGCACTGCACACCCTCTAGATCAGTACTGCACTGCATACCCTCTAGATCATCACTGCACTGCACACCCTCTAGATCAGTCTGCACTGCACACCCTCTAGATCAGTACTGCACTGCACACCCTCTAGATCATCACTGCACTGCACACCCTCTAGATCAGTCTGCACTGCACACCCTCTAGATCAGTCTGCACTGCACACCCTCTAGATCAGTCTGCACTGCACACCCTCTAGATCAGTCTGCACTGCACACCCTCTAGATCAGTCTGCACTGCACACCCTTTAGATCAGTATTGCACTGCACACCCTCTAGATCAGTTTGCACTGCACATCCTCTAGATCAGTACTGCACTGCACACCCTCTAGATCAGTCTGCACTGCACACACTCTAGATCAGTCTGCACTGCACACCCTCTAGATCAGTACTGCACTGCACACCCTCTAGGTCAGTCTGCACTGCACACCCTCTAGATCAGTCTGCACTGCACACCCTCTAGATCAGTCTGCACTGCACACCCTCTAGATCAGTCTGCACTGCACACCCTCTAGATCAGTCTGCACTGCACATCCTCTAGATCAGTACTGCACTGCACACCCTCTAGATCAGTCTGCACTGCACACCCTCTAGATCAGTCTGCACTGCACACCCTCTAGATCAGTCTGCACTGCACACCCTCTACATCAGTCTGCACTGCACACCCTCTAGATCAGTCTGCACTGCACACCCTCTAGATCAGTACTGCACTGCACACCCTCTAGATCAGTCTGCACTGCACACCCTCTAGATCAGTCTGCACTGCACACCCTCTAGATCAGTACTGCACTGCACATCCTCTACATCAGTCTGCAATTTCACCTCTTGTTGTAGCCTTTGATACTATGTATTCTGAAGACATCCCATACTTTTATTTTTTTGTCATTCTGCCTCAGCGCTTACTCTATCTAAGCCTCTGCAAGGTTTTTAATGGAAGCACAACTGCAGCTTGCAATGTCTAGAGAGGAACAACCCTCATCAGTGGTGACAGCTACTAGATCTGGCTTCCTCCATAGGCTATGCAACCTGAGGAGAAATTCTGATTTGCAGCAGTCCTCAAGCCCCTCTCACCTATACTTGCAGCCCTGATAGTGTACCCTCTCTCTTCTGGCTTGCTTGGCATTTACCAAAAAATTATATTTTGGAACTTCCTCCCAATGAAACTCTCTGCACTAAAGGCCTGTGCTAAGTGTCTGCTCTCATGAACAAGATTCAATTCAACCCATCCTCTTTTGGTCATGCGTGGTCATTCCCTTCTGACAGGCTCCAGGTCTCCATGCACCGCTCTTTGCAGATCATACTCTGCCGCTTCTGCTTTGTACATCACTGAATATAACTCTGTCAGGCCCTACATTTTGTTGACCATGAAAAGGGGATTATTATGGGATAAAACAAGCCGGGTGTCTAGGGACCAAATGTAGAAAGTCTAGGATGTGCTGTTAGGCAATCTCCTTCATTTGTCTTGACATATTTATTCCCAGGAGACATTCTGTTTTGATTTTTAGTACGTGTATTTAGAAACATTCTTCGTTTATTGGGAGTTCCAGTAGATAATCCTCAAGTAAATAACTGGAGGCCAAGTGAGAGGATAAAGAAAAGGGAAGTTTTGAAAAAAATGTGTAAAATAAATAATGGAAAAAAATGGATGGCAGATAAATCAGTGCATTTGTTTCTAGGGTTTTTGAAAAATCAACAAGTCATTTTCCTTGTCCCCTGGTGTGGTGATTACACACAGCGGTTTTAGTTATATTGTCCCTGGGATCGAGCCATGACTCTACCAAGGAAACCTTAGCAAATTGATAGACTTGAGAATTGATATAATACTATAACATTATTTCTTATTTCAAGGATGAAATCAATAACTCAAAGAATACACTCATTAGAGTGCTCTGGAAATATTCAGCAAATGGAAGATCTGATCATAATCATCATTATAAAGGTTTACAATCCACCGGGAAGAAAATCTTGCTGAAGAGAAAAAAATCAAGCACAGGCATAGAAGGAATGACTGCTGCAAAAGAAGCTCGTGTGTTTTGAAGAGCTCCCAGAAAATAATAGTGATTCCTGCTGAAGAAGACAGCTAAAGTTCGCTGGAAGGAGTACCATCCATACTATTTTGGAACTCGGGTGATTTAAGATGAGAAAGAGAAGGACAGGAAGTGGAGAAGGGGGAGAGCAGAGGATGCCGTGAGCTTTCTATCTGATGCTGAACATGACGAGCCTGCAATTGCGTGCTTAACGAGGAGATGGCCATTTACTGAGAAGTTAGTAGATCCTTCTATCAGAGGTGGGTGAGTATGTAGCTCTGGAGAGGGCCAACTAAAGAGATTTAAAAAAATGCCAAAGACTAAAATTGTAGTGATCGATTCACAGAAAAGTGAGAACACAATGCCAAGATCTTTGAGTCCATCCCTAATAAACTGTGTGAGAAAGTCAGAGAATGAGAAACCAACTATGTCATGTGCTGGAACCTTCCATCTTCATGGTCCACAATGTATGACAGCGACTCTTTAGACATTCCTAAGAAATGTATTGCTCCTCTTACAGACTCAATCATTCTCTGATCTAAAGCTGAGGCATTTCTGTTACTGATGAAAAAGTGACGGTTATGAAATGGATAAGGACGGATGAGCCAAAAGGAGAGGTTCTCAGGACGTTTTACTAAAAATAAAACCAGTTCTAGAACAAGAGATGATCATTAAATATTTCAAAGGCAGTTTAAGAGCAGGGCTTTGTTTTGTCAGAAACGAGCATATGTAAGGTACTTAGAATAAGTTCTTCCATGTTGAAAGCGTAAAAAGACAAAGATTACTCATTTTGCTGCTTCAGATTTTTTGTTTGTTTGTTTGTTTTTGTTTTTGAGAAATGGTGTCATGTACTCCAGACTGGCTCTGGCTTTAAACTCGTTTAGAGAAGAAGGTAATCTTATCCTTATGTTCATTCTGCTTCTTTATGCTGGGTGCTGATTTGACAGATAAGTTCCACCATGCCCTGTTCGTGAGGTGTTAGGAATTGATACCAGAGCTACAAGCATGCCAAGTTACATTCCCAAACCCAGACTATGTACTCAAACAATATACCCAAAGAATAGATTCCATGGTAGGAAATGAAGTCATTTTGGGTGTGGGGAGAAGAGTGGTTGGACAATGAAAATCACAGTGGTTCTGTGAAGATCATGGGTGTCTCCAAAGAGTACACTTCATTCCATCTCCTCACACGGACGTGCAGGTTCTCAAAATGAGAAAGTGCTCCTGCGTGGTCCTTCATTTAGAGTGTCATTCATGGCTGTGTTTCACCTGTACAGTGAAGAAGGAACCATATTCTTCTACCTTGGATCTCAACTCCCAACCTGCGCTGTGGGGTGGTGGTTGGTTGGCTACCGCCATCACAAGTGAAGACCAATGGGAAAGAGGCCTGCTGATGCCCAGCAGTGGCTCCCTGGGATCACAGTAGGCCTTATTTATGGTGCTTTGTGCTAGAAGAAACTGAAACAAAAGTGAGGTGTCTCTGTGAGATCCCTAGAGCAGGGCTGCGCTCTGCAAATTGAAATGACCACGAGAAAGGGTTAGCGACCTTGGTATGGCAGTCCGGATCTCGCCAAGGACGGTGAGGGGACAAGCCATGCATGACTGCAAAATAAAAGTCAACACGCTTTTTAAAATATGAGTGTCCCATGCCACATCTGGAACACAATTGTGTTAGGGCATATTTGTTGCTAACCTAAAATTCAAACTTAACTGGGCATGTTAAACCTGATTTGCTAAATCTTCTAGCTCAATATGTAAGAAATTGCTTTTTCTGAAGTCTTTGAGGAAAATAATAACTGTAAAGGTTGGGGAGGTATGAATATAGATTAGCATTTTATACATAGATTTGCTGGTGGCAAACTAGATGGAAGAGATGAGGACATGAAATACTGTGGTTGACAGACAGGCATAGTTCTTCTACACTCTAAGAAGAGAAGCAGGGGTGGGGATCCTGAAAAAGGGCTTGGGGGTATGGGGTGGTTGAGCTGGTTTACTAAGCATACAGAAAGATCTGACTTCAAACCTAATGCCTCGAGGAAAAGAAATACCTGTAACCCCAGCCCTTGCCACTTGGGAGATCAGAAGTTCCAGGCCAGCTTGGGATACAGGAGACTCTGTATCAAGACATGAGTGGGAAGAAAGAAAATGAAAATCATATAAGAAAGAGGAAGTCCAACTCTGAGAGCTCAAGTGTCTGAGCCCTTGTCTAGGTCGTGACTCAATGTCCCTTGCACCTTAGGCCCTGACCAAAGTGTCTGGCTTTCTCAACAGCGTCCCAAAGGGGCTGTGCTGGTACACTCCTTTGACTCTTACATCCCAAGATTCAAACTTCTAGCAGCAGAAAGAGAATTTACATCAAGGTCCTAACAATAAGAAACCATGATTTCCACATATTTTAAAATTCTGCTGCAAAACAACCTCACTATCTGGGAATCCTATTAATCTGTATATAGATCTATTTCTGAATTAAAATATGGCCCAGTCATTTCTCAAATCCTTCCCATTTAACTAAGATAATATATAGCATTAAAAGCTACTGGTTAAAAGCCTTTTTCCCTGTTTTTATGAGTTAGTGGTGACTATGTTATAGCTGTCCCTAAGGGGAAAAATATCTGGCAATTAACAGTATAAAGGATTAGGAAGCAAAAGGCCTTGGAAATTGGCTATGTTTGTGGGGAAATTGTTTCATAACACTTTGTTTCTCAACTGCTTAGTAAAATCCTTTCCAGGCTTCTGATCCTGACGACTAAAAAGTGTCTCCAAAGAAACTTCTCTCTGAAGCACCCACAAACCAGGAAGAGAAAGACGTGAACATGTTGAGCTGTGAGATGCTCTCTGCGTTAGGACGAGAAAGTCAGTGTGAACTTGTCTCAGCTACGGCTCTTACGGAAAGTCAGGACCAAAGCAACTTGGGAAGGACAGGGTTGATGAGGTTTACACTTCCTCATCACTATTTAACAATGAAGGAAGTTAGGACAGGATTGCAAACAGGGCAGGAACCTGGGGGCACGAGCTGATGCAGAGGCCATGGAGGGGTGCTGCTTACTGACTTGCTCAAAAGCTTGCTTATTGAATCCAGGCCCACCAGCCTAGGAGTGGCACCACCCACAATGAACTGGGCCTCCCTCACTGGTCACTAAATAAGAAAAGGCCCTACAGGCTTGGCCAGAACCCAATATTCTAGAGGCATTTTCTTGATGGTCCCTCCTCTGAGATACCTCCTATTGTGTCAAGCTGTTGTTAAAAGTAGTGCTGTCATGAAGCTGGTTTCCCAACATCTCTAAACACGTAGTGTGCCAGACAAACAAATACACTGATTTTATCTTCTGTGGAAGCAGATGTGTGTATACGTGTACATGTTCATTTGTGCAAGGATGTGTGTATGTGCTACACATGTATGTGAGGTCGGAAGACAACTTCGGGTGTCATTAGTGAGGATCCATACACCTTTGCATTGTGATAGGGCTTTCCACTATGAGGAACTCACCAAGAAGTCTGAGTTGACTAGGCAGAGAGGCCCAGGAATCCATTTGTCTCCATTACCCGAGTCCTTGGATGATGAGCCTGTCCCACACCACACCTGGTCTTTTTCCAAGAGGGTGGTGGGGCTTGAACTCAGGTGCTCTTGCTTGTGAGGCAAACACCTTACCAACTAGGCCACCTCTCCAGTGCAGCAATATGCATTCACTTCCTATCCAAAGCCCTACTCACGTTGTTAACTGCATTTCATAGAAGCTCTGAGAGATGAAATCTATGCCTCAGAACTCACATCTGATGAGGACAGAGCCAAGATTCAATTGCAATTCTGCATGCCATTAAGGCACATACTCCTTTTTCTGTCTTCTGTTTGCCACAACACATTTGAGGCATGTAAATGTGGAAAGTACAAGTTTGCTTTTGGGTTTCCCACTCTATCATTCTAGAAGACCAAAAACAATAAATGATACAGCCACGAGTGCCAGCTTCTTTTGCTGCTCATCCCTGCCCCATGCCTCTCTTTGCTCTCACCTGTCGGCGGAGGTCTCTTGTCTTCTTGCTCATGTTGTCTATGGCGGCATTCAGGGCATTACTCTTTTCTGTTTTTCCAGCCTGCAAGGAAGCAAAACACTGACATAAGCAAATGCTACCAAATTACTCTTTATCACTTAGCAATTTGCTTTCGAAATTTCCTGAAAATAACAGCTTGAAAATTCAAGAATAGTTTTCAAAACTGCTATGACAGTGCCGATGACTCACGAGCCCTTCACTGAGACGCTAAGTAGCACAGCGATTAAAACGCGCATTATTTTCTTCTTTAAGCGTCTGTAATATTTCTGATACAGGGTTTGATCGGATTCAATGTGGCAGCAGGCAGAGCATTGTCTTGACAAAACTCTGATCTTCATTCTTAACAAGTCAGCTCCTTAACTGCTAAGCACGCAATTAGCTTAAAAGCATTAGATGCCCGATTTGTCAACTTCCGTGGGAGTTTCTGAAGTCATCTTCTTGGTGTATTGTGTAAGTTATGCAGAGCCATATTGGAGTTTTGCTAAACACTAAATAAAATATGCAGTGCAAATTCATACAATTTGCAAAAGTTGACCACAATTTTAGCTGACAATATTCCAAGAACAAATTGTTTTAGGTGAGAACTGGATGCTGCTTTTGGCTCCTTGAGATAATTTGTGCAACACGTTTTCATTCTGTAAGCGGAACAGTCCTCTCCGTTACATCCTTTAACCTAAGCCTTGGACTTCTCAACACACAGAGAATCACCTTGGTTGACATTTTCTACATATTCTTGTTGAGGGAGACAACCGGGTTGAATCTAATCCTACATTCTCAAGGATAGCTCCCAGCAAAGAGATTGGAAAAAATCATTATGGCTCTCACCTCTAGGAAAATTGCTGCTGCCTTTAAATTAATAAACTGCAAAAGGTTCTGAGAGGAGACCTTGAAAATCAGCAGCTGCTCGCTGAGCTTCCAGAATGGAGTCAATGAAAAGAGACCCTGTAGCACAGTAGGGACAAGGCAGTACATCATTCCATTCCCTCCCTAGGCCAGCCTCACTGAAAAAACCGACACCTTCAAGTAGTACCATGTCTTAATAACAACAACAAAATCAAGATCATCTGCTGTACTCAATAGATGCGCCTGGTTCTCCTGCCATCTTCTCAAACACTACTCTCTGAAGGGCCACATTCCCAAGGCTTTCTATGTCTTTTCCCAATTCTTACACATAGACACCTGTTAAAAACCCTTGCTGTTCCTCAATGGTTTCACAAGAAGGTCCTTTAATGCAATATACCCCTCGAAACAATTCTCCCACAATCACAAGTGAGCTCTTCTTGCTCACTGGCATTTTCCAACAGGCCCCTTTCATCTCTATGCCTTCCCAGTACCCTTGCAATAATTACTTGCAAGGGAGTTATTGAACAGGTTTGATGACTATACATAAATTAGCAGCTTCATTCAAAGTGCAACATGGTTTAATTAGAGCACCATAACAAGCCAGAAAGGTAATGATGAACTCGGAGTTTAGCACTCAGCCCAATCAGCAATAGCTGGAATCCTCTTAACCACAGTTACACATGGATTTTTCTCAGCATCAGATGTGAAAAAACGGCCATCACTTGGGAGCATGCAATACTCTGCAGGATACTTATCACCCATGGGGCTGTATCTACTAGGTTCTACTCATTGACATGAATAGTGCCTAAGGAACAACAGCGGAGACTGTCTGCTGGCATCTGCATGTACACACATGTACACCTTCATAAACACACAGAAAAGTAAAAGAGATTTTCATTTTCAAAGGTGCATATGTTTGAAACTGTCCATAGTAAAAGAAGAGAGGAATGAAGGAAAGCATAGTAGGACATATTGGTGTTGGGTCATTTAACTGAGAAAAAAAAAGTTCTTGATACCAAAATGATTCTTGAGCATGTGTTCAAATAAAACTTGTGATTACTTTAACGGCTCTAGGTAAGCAGTCTTTAGCAATAGAGAATCGTGAAGCATTAATTCAGGGTTACATAAAGCAATGGCATAAACAGATCTACAACGGGCCTAAACCCACTTTCTAATTTTACCTAAAGAGCCTAGCCTTTATTCTCTAGTTTTGTGCATTATTAGCTCTTGGTTACATCTTTTTTTTCCATTTCATGAAGGCAGCAATCACCCCAAATGGGCAGGAGTTAGGACAAAGAGAGCCCCACGCCCTCTCACCCCCTGCCCTGGCATAAGGAATGATATGAGAGACTCCTGCCATGTTGGCTGTGAAATCTCAAAAGCCTCTGTCCTGTGATTCATCAGAACAAGTGAAAGATGTAGGCCTCCCTGGACCTCGCCGCACAGACAAAGCTTTAACAGAGGATGACCGGAGGTGGAAGCGTGAGAAGGTACAATAAAGGATACATTTAAAAATGACTTCCTAATTTTCACCCAGAGCTTAACCCTACTTTAAAATATTTCATTGGGTCAAAGGCACTTTGTTCCCTGGGTAATAATAAATAGACCTTAATGCTGTAGGACTTATTAGATTTTCTTTTTTATTCCTTCCTTTTATCTCCCATCCCCGATACTTTTCTTCCTTCTCACCCCCCGGGTTTTTATTGGGTTCTTGCTCTATTTATCCAGATTTATTTGGCTTCAGTTGAGCCATTTTATACCTCTTTATTCCTTTTGCATGGCATAAAAATAAATAAAGCAAGGAGAAATAGCCCTGTCCTGTTTAAAAGCACCTCATTCCTTCTGTTTTCAAAGCCTTAACAAATCATCCAGCAATGAGCGAGGGTGAAAGGCAAGCCCTGTGTTCTGAGATGAGAGATGGATGGACAGGGCAGGATATTAAAACACAACCATAGATAACAGTGAGGACTTGCCTACCACCAAGTGCTCAGAGGAGAAGACGTCCCTCTAAAGAAGCCGTGGCAGGATCCATCATTAAGTCCGCACAGCCCTGTTAATGGAAAGGGTTGGCTTTCAGAGAGCATCAGGGAGAGAGAGACGCTTGGAAACACGGCAAGGATCGAAGCTGGACGGGGGAAAAACCACACATTCCTGTCAATGAATGTAAATAAACTTCCCATAAAAAGAGACTTTGTTGGAGAAATCAATCCTGAACATGGTTTATTCAGTAAAACATGGTTAGGATATGGAACATGTTCCTGACTTCAGAAGGACTTGCAGAATAGTGCTATGGTAAATGCTTCCTTTTTGTTTCATGCAGGGGTCTTTAAATGACAAGCCAATATACTAGAGAGCACCCAGGCAGTAAACCAAGCTGTCAATCGTCAAGCGACTCAGACTGAGTAGAAAAAGCTGGGATTTAATTACACCTGCTCTTTGTTTTAAAACTCTTCCCTCTGTCCCCATTGCTGATGAAGTTCACAACAAACCCGTCATCTTGGTGTCTAAGACCTTACAAGGACTTAATCTTGGATTTACTCATAACAGCTGATGGGACTTCTTGATGGGTCCTTTGTTCTAGACAGTGCAGCCACAATCTGGAGTTCTGCTTATGAGAAACCCTTTCCCTTCTGAACTCCTGTTTTTCTCAGTGCGGACATCTTTCTTTTTTTTAATTTATTTATTTATTAAGGATTTCTGCCTCCTCCCCGCAACCGCCTCCCATTTCCCTCCCCCTCCCCCGATCAAGTCCCCCTCCCTCATCTGCTCAAAGAGCAATCAGGGTTCCCTGACCTGTGGGAGGCCCAAGGACCGCCCACCTCTATCCAGGTCTCCTAAGGTGAGCATCCAAACTGCCTAGGCTCCCCCAAAGCCAGTACGTGCAGTAGGATCAAAAACCCACTGCGATTGTTCTTGAGTTCTCAGTATTCCTCATTGTCCGCTATGTTCAGACATCTTTCGAGTTATATCAATTACTACATTTTAAGGAGAATGTTTGGGGATCTTCTCAGCTGATATTACTCATTGTCGTCCATCACCCTTTCTTATATTTCTTGGGATTTTAAACTAGCATGTGGTATAATAAACAGACTAACATAATCAATAAATCTTTATGATCTACTCTGTGACAGACACCGGACAAGGTACAGCAACACCTTCAACACCCTGTCTTCCTCAGCAGAAGACATAAACACAGACACAGCATTTAATAAAAAAAGAAAAAAGAAAAAAAAACATCGAAGACAATCTGGAGATTGATTGGATAGCACTCTCATTAAGCCGAGGGGAAGGAAGGACTCCCAAGGAAGTGATAAAGGAGCACTGAAGAATATCTGGGAGTCAGGCAAGTAAAGACAGGAGCAAAGGACATGGGGAGTGGAAGGGCAGCTTGATCAAAGGCCAGGATCTTCAGGAATATTTGACAACTAGCATAAAAAGTGTGAAGTTTGACCTATTGGCTTTTGACACACTAAGAAATGAAATTGGTCCTACAGACAACTGAGAGTCATACAATTTAATCAAGTGAGTGAAACAGTCAGGCCATTATATCAAAGGGGCTGGAGTCTGCACAGTGGATGTGAGGACATCAGAACACAGACAGAATTAGAATTAGATGGTCACGGCCAAAGGCTCTAAGAGGGATGAGATGTGTTGAAATGAATCCAGTGATGGTCAGGATAAAGGAAAGTGATGAACTCAGGGTTCTGCTTGAGTAAACGAGGTAGGATAGGGACTGGCAGATGCTGGCAGGTGAAAGGAAGACAGCAATCCATGCTGTTATCCCGTGATGAGTGGCTGGGAGAGGGAGGGGGCTACGAACTGAAGTGATCATCTAAAGAGGAGAATCTGGTCAGCACAAGTATGCTCGTCTCAGTAACGAGAATCGAGTAGTTGCTACTTGGCTGTATCACTCAGGAAGCCGTTTCCATCCTCCAGGTCGGTCCTGCATGTGTTTTGGTGCTCATAGCATAAACAATGCTTGCACATGGTGAGTGTTCAAAAGTTATTGGATAATACAGAAGTAAAGCTATAAGTTGTCAACAAATCCCATAACATTGCTGTGCTCAGTTTCAAAACAAGAAGGTTTGCCACTAAATATTCTTATATTCCAATATGGCTTTCAAATTCTATAACAGGATCACTGTTTTTCCAAAAATTACAGAATGGTATGCTTTTCTGTTTGCTTGCTTGTTTTAAGACAAGGTTTCTCTGTAGCTTTGGAGCCTGTCCTGGAATTAGCACTTGTAGACCAGGCTGGCCTCAAACTCACAGAGATCCGCCTGCCTCTGCCCTGTTAGTGCTGGGATTAAAGGTGAGTGCCACCACTGCCCGGCTAGAACAGTATGCTTTTAATTAAACAGTTTCTTGTATAAACAATCACTGAAAATGTGTTGAGACATGTAATGTAAACTTGAAACAGCATAAATAAAATGAGACAATTGAAAATGATGGTCATGAGATTCACCCCGGAAAAAAAAATGAGCCCCAAATACTAGAAATGAGGAATTTAGCATCAATTTCTCAAATTCATAATCAAATGAATGTATTAATGTAGAGGATCCCTGGATATAATTTAAACAGCAGGAAAAAATACTTTTGTTGTTGTTCTGTTAGGTTTTGATTTTTTATGTATGCCATTTTCCCTCAAGCTTTGTAAAAGAAACATTTCCCTTTTAGTGTGAAATCTTTATTTCATGGTGAATATGAAATATGATGCCCTTAAACTTAGTTCTTCTCTGTAGAAATAGCTTTAAAAATATTTTATGCTTAACAAATAGTAGAGGGAACAGATTCTGGGCTACATTTTTTAGGCATGAGAGATATACAAATAGACAAGCATGCAAAATGAAACCTCCTCTCTCAGACTCCCGGCGCGCCGCATCATGTAAGGAAGACGCCTAAGCTGGGCACGCTGAATAATCTTCCTGAAGCAAGCACGGTGAGATGGAAATAAACGTAAAACAAACCAAATATCAACTCTGACATTTGAAATAGCTTAACTATTAAAAGTAACTGTATAGAGTGAGACCAAGAAACTGGTAGAAGAAACCAGGTGGGGGGGGGGGGGGGGCTTTGGGGCAGTAAAGGGATAAAGACTCTTTGAAAGAGCTCTTCAAAGCACAGAAAACAAAAATCAAAATTGCCTGAAACTATACTTTCGACAAGGAGCTAATACCAGAAGATATAAGTAATAACAACAAAAATCTCAACAGAAATACCAAACTAGCCCTATTTAAAAGTAGACAATAGGGCTGGGAAGATGGCCAGGCCATTTGCCCGTAACCCAATCCTAGTGAGTTCAGTGATAGACAGATCTTAGAAGTTTATTGGCTAGTCAGCCTGTGAGGCAGAATGATGGAAACATACATCAGCAGTTATGAAAATCCAAGATCAGTTTCCAGTACTGAAGAGGACAGCTGACCACTGCCTGTGACCCTCAACTCCAGGTGATCCAATGCCCTCTTCCAAACTCCATGGGTACCTCATGCCCACACACATGTGCATGTGTTCACACATCACACATGTGCACACACACACACACACAATTACAAACTAAATAAATCAAGAAAGGATGCCCATTGTTAACACCAAGACCCCTCATACATACGCTGTTCACATATCCATATATACACACTCAAAAATAAATAAATGAAGTACAAAGGTTGCCAGTATGCCTAAACCATCTCTCAAAATAAGGGAAAGAATTGATTAATAAGCAAATTAAGAGAATACACAGTATTGAATGCTGGTTTCCAGTGTCAGGGGTGAATGAGAGGAAGAGAAAGATAGGCAAGGTTAATCAATGGGTTCTAAGTTATAGTTAGATGGATTTAAGAATCTTTGGTATGTTATTACACAGTAGAGTAAATCCAGAAACTAATAGAGTCATACTTCAAAAAGCTAGAAAAAAGAATTGTGAATATTCTTACCATAAAAAGATAAATATTTGAGGTTCAACTTAAACATTATAAAATATATACCTCAAAGTATCTAATGATATCTCAAAACCGAAGGTTTTCTAAAGACTAAGGACAACATCCAGAGACAGAACACACATTGACAGTTTCCTAAGGGTTTTTACAAGACTCACATGGTGAAAATACAAAGATAGAGATAATCATATTTATCCAAAAGAACATCTGTTTCCCAAGAGATTTTACACTTCTTATGTTAAAGTTTCTATCATTTCTTTTATATTTTGTAGTAACCTAAAATGATCTCATTGGGCATAGCAAAATAATGGGAAACCTGCCAGTCCCAAGAGATGTGAGTACTTCCTTTACTGCTGTTTCTAATTTATTAGAGTAAGCATATAATATGAAGGACCAATGGAATGAAAAATAAAAATTTACCATGTCAATTTACAACAAAAACAAATAGAAATTCTGCATTAACTTATTTTTCTTAGAGTGTTCGAGATATTTTCTACCAGTTTAAATGTGCTACATTTAAAATATCATTAATGGGTTGGTTCAATCCCTGGCACTGCAAAAATAATATTAAATTGATCTTAAAATTGATCATGAACAAGGTAACCACAAGCTGAGCTTTAGACTGTTCATCTGCAGGGCAAAGATAACCACAACTACACTGTGGGGTAGTTGAGAATGAAATGAGGTAGTGTACAAAGAGAATGTAAATCAGTAACTTTTTCATGACTTCTGTTTAATAAATTTATTATTAGCAGTCATCTAAGGTAGATTTCTAAAACCATTTTAGTCCCAACTAGATCTCCATCAAAGTATGAACATAATTAGCCCTCAATTTGTTCATTTTAGCAAGATATTTGTGGGAGGGACTTGTGTTTAGCTGTTTAACACATGGTCTTGCTATATGAATCATGCAAGCTTCAAACTTAGATCCTACTGTCTCCGCATCCTGAGTACAAGGATTATGGGCAAGTACTACCATACTCAGCTTTGAATTTTATAAGTGTATTTGGACAGCTAGATGAACAAGTGGATATGTACAATACTCTCCTGATCCACTGAAGGAAAGTTTGCTTGTGATCACCAGGAAGGTTGAAGCGATTTTGGCACAAAAAGATGTCAACCCTTGAACATTATGAAATCATCAATGGGAAATCAATATTTATTTAACTAGACCAAAGTTCACATAATAGCGACTAGAGGTTAAACTGTATATCCTGTCTATACCGACATTTCAGGTTCCCAAATGCCTTTACTGAGTCATCATCACAAGATGTCAACGTACATCTCATAATGAGGTCTGGCTCATTTTAGAGATCCTCTGGGTTTAGGTGCCTGATCCCAGCAGAGAGCCTCGGGGACAGTGTGCCTCTCCCTACAGGATTAGCTGTGACGATCAGGAAGAAAATGGAAAGGCACCAGAGCTAAGACTGTCAATTATTCTGAGATACTATGGCACGTTTTCTACAATATGCAAAACCATTACTAGAGTCTAATAAACAGTGATATGGTTTATCACTGTAAAAGATAAGCAAAAGCCAAATACATAACTTTTCGTCTTTACACAGAAAGGTGATTCCTAGCCATCTTCCTATATATGCTGTGCGTTGGGAGGTAGACAAACACAGCACCATTGATTTTGTCACACATCTTTACCTCTGCTATCACTCCTGATTTCTAAGTCTTTTACCCCATTTTTCAGTTCCTAGACTCTTTAAGTAATATTAAGTATGTCAAACCTTAGCCAGCAGAGGACTTTATGAAGTCTGAATTATCAGTTGTCTAACAGAGTACTTCCACATCCTGTATACATGAAATCTAAGGCAGATTCACATTAATCACGCTGCTACCTTATCATCAACGTTAGTCTGTGTCCTACAGACAAGCTTGCATTTTGATATCCAATCACTACTATAATGGATTGATATTTACTGACAAACATATTTTTCCATCACTGCTATCCTCATTTAGTCTTTTTAAGGTCATAACTTGAAGGATGTAGGAAAACACAGACTGTAGAGAAGTTCTATAAAGATAGCCTCCACTTCAAAGAAACTTGGCATATGGAAACGTTTCCTTCAAGATAAATCAGCAGGTAATAGTTTTCTCTATAATAAAGTACATAAGTGTATTTTACAGCAAGTTCTCTTGCCTGTTGAATGTATCATGTTTTATAAAAGTTGACGCGTTCATAAATAGAAAAAACTCATGAACAGTATGTAGCTTAGTGTCATCTGATAGAAAAGGGTAGAACTTCAGAATTATCAATGGTTCATCCTCCAAAATTATTACCTCAGTATTCTACTTCCAAATTCTATACACTGTTTTCAGTTTGTAATTTAACTTCATTTCATTTAAAAATTGTAGCCCTAACTAAATAACAAAGATATGCATGCAAAGGGTGTAGTTCCACCTCCAGGATCCACATAAAGATAACAGAAGAAAACTGACACCTCAGAGATATTTTCTGCCCTCTTTACATGGACTACAGCATATGATCTAACATACATCATAAAGCCACCTTTACACACACACACACCCAATAAGAATTTTTTAAAGATTAGAACTAAGATAAATATACAGAATCACATGTTGATGTATTTAACCATACTAAGTTTTCAAAAGATATGATAAAAGTCAACAGTATATCTACTGATGAAATGTCACATTATCGATCATAATGACACAATTTTTTAAAAAATGTATGAAGTCTGATGAAGATATTTTGGAAAATTAAATGGACAGAAGATTTCCCAGATTACTGCTGTTATCCTTACTCTTACATTCATCAGTGGGATAAGGTATTTCTAGGTTCGCTTAGAAAGCATGTGTTATGGTTTGAATGTGAAATGGTCCCATGCTGCCTCATATGTTTGAAATCTAGATTCCCAGGAGGTGTTGTGATTTAGGGGTCTGGTGGAATCTTTAGAAGTTGAGGGTTAACTGGCATATGTGGGTCACTTGGGTACAGGCAATGACATACAGCCTGGACCAATTTCCAAGCTAAGTTCTTTGTTTCCTGGTCTACTGAGATATGGGCAAGGTCCTACCACCATAGATGTGAATTATTCACACACACACCTTCCTTCACTACTATTCAGGACCACCACACATTCTCAAGCCATGAACTGAAATAAAACCTGCCTTCTTGTGTTGGTTTGACAGAAAATGGCTCCCATAGGTAATGGCGCTATTAGGAGTATAGCCTTATTTGAGGAAGTGTGTCACAGTTAGGTTGAACTTTGAGGTCTCCTGTGCTCAAGATACTCTAATTGAGACAGTCTAGTTCCTGTTATCTTCAAGATGTAGGACTCTAATTTACTTCTCCAGCACCATGTCTGCATGCAAGCCACCATGACCCACCATGATGACTGTGGACTGAAACTCTAAACTGTCAGTGGGCTACTGCCAATTAAGTGGTTTTTTTTTATAAGAGTGGCCATGGTCATCATGTCTCTTCATAGCAATAGAAATTTTAACTAAGACACTCATTTAAATAATTTCTGTTGGGTATTTTTTCAGAGCAATATTAAAAAAATAATTAAGACAGAAATATAATATCAAGAGGTAGGACCGTTGCTATGGTTTCAGGCAGAACATGGAAGAGTTCGGAGCTTCAGGCTAGAGAAACATTAGTGCTACAAATAAGGTTTACTGAGCCATTCTGGTAAGAGTTAGGGATATCGTAATGTCAATAAAAGGGTAGGCAATAGAATTTGTTTATTGTCTTTTGGTGGAGAACTAGAACTCCACTGGGAGGAGAACCACAGGCCATTCATGTAGCTTTCTGTCAAAGCTCCAGGCTACGTTCTACCCATGGCCTGAAAATCCTAGTGAGAATGAATGTAAATAATGGACTAGTTTGTTTGGTGGATGAGTTTCAAGGCCACACTGTTTGTAGCACAGGCAGATATGATCCTACTTGCTCAGGTTTACAGGAAAGGAGAGTCCACATGTGGAAGAAAACAGTGCACTTTGGTGAGTAAAGGAGGGAAACCTGGCTAACGTTTTGGCCTGTACTGGTGAAGACAACATGGAGGTAATTGTTGAAGAGATGACTACTGTTAAGGAAGAACACTGTGTCCTCTGTTGACAGTGCAATAAAGGTGCCTTGAGGAGAGAAATATCTCATGGAAAGTTCCAGAATACAAAATTAAAGCTGATTTGAAAATATTCATTTGAAGAAAGAACAAAATATAGCCTCAGGAGGCACTATTGGAAATCAGTTGCCCGGGTCAATGTTTCCCTAACTTTGGCAACAAAACTGTGGCCTAAGGCAGCAGACTATATCTCAAGCTACAAGGTGAATTTGACTTTTCTAATACTGTACAGGTTCAGCAGGAACATGAAATCTAAAAGTTGGAGAGTCCAGAAGGTGTGTAGTAAGGTTTCAGAAATCTACAAAGGTAGGGAGGAGTGTGGCAAACTCCCAGAGAGCTTGGGAGGCCATTTTATGAAGCTCTGAATGTGAAGCTACCCCTAGAAGAATCTCACAAGTTAATTGCGTGTTTCTTGGGAGCAGTGAGACCTCCGATCCTGAATTTCTTGTAATCCCCTGATCTGAGTGCCTACAGCTGCTCTGAGCATGAGACCTTCAGGAGTTCCTGATGGCGATGGCAGGAGAGTGGTTTCTGGTGGGTTTGGCTAGGGCATGGCTATCTCTATATAATCTGCCTTTGAACACAATAAAGGGGGCATTCTTGGGGATTTCAAGGATGACCCGTGTCGCTGTCTCTCTGTCTGTGTGTGCCTGTGTATTTTAACCTCCAGCCCCCTTGCCCGAAACTCTCAAACTGGGTAATAGCTCATCTAGCGCAGACACCGAGGCGCAGTGCATGGTGCGCGGCATGTGTTATTGGGAAAGAAAAGTAGAAAAGAAAAAAGGGTTTTTATAAAATATGTAGAGTACAGGTATGAGAAAGGAACTCATTTCAGTCAATCAAAAGGACTACAGGGGCATTCAAGTCTATTTAGTGTGTTGCTCCAGACTCCACAGAGCTGCATTCTAAACTTTAAAGTCCACACACACACACACACACACACACACACACACACACACACAAAAAAAACAATTTCATATGTTTGCTGAAAATAGCTAAAGGGGCATGTTAGAGCACCGGGAACCTTGAAGAACACGGACATCTGGGATAATATCACAGAAGCAAGAAGGGAACCCTCCCCCTCTTCCATGCCATCCCCACAGCTTACCAGTTTAAACCAACTTAAAACCAGGAGAGATCCTGCAGTCTAGGAATAAGTAACAAAGATGTCAGCAGCCTCACCACGACCTTGGACGTTTGCAGTCCCCACCACTAGGGACCTACACAGTCCTCGCTGACACTATGTCTACCTCAGTGTGCTGCTGAATCTATCCAACTGTATGTCTAGGAAGGGGGGCAGCACAGGATCCTCTGCTGTGGCTGATGTTGCTACTGCACTACACCATCTTGAAACAGGAACTGCTGCTGGAGAGTGTCCTTGGATGGAGGGGAGCAGCCAGAGCATGTCCCAGTCCTCAAGGATTTGCTGCTCTTGAACCACCTCCGCCTGGTGAGCCATCCCCAGCTTCAGCATCTTCAAGTTGAAATGCTGTTATCCCCTAACTTTCAGGGAAAGTACCACCCACACCCTGATGCTACTGTGTCCTGACCACTGGGGATTAATTGGAGACTGTGCTTTGACAAGTGTAAGCAGTACTTTATCCTCCCACTGCAGACAGAACACTGTCCTGGGTCTGGACTCAAGTTGTCCTTGTATCCCAGATATTCAGAATGGCCAGTCCCATGCTCTGGGAAACAGTCCTGAGCTGATCTGAGCAATCCCATTTGAAGGCAAACTGGTCCTAATATGCCGCTTTAGGATCCAAGGGGAGCAGGATCAGCTCACTATATTCTGAATGCTTGCAACTCCCCTTCCTCATGAACTATGCTGTTCTTTATCCTCGGACCCCAAGCAATAGCTATGCTTGACCACTCCCAGGTCTTGGCTAAATCCTATGTGGCCTCTGAGAGTATGAGATGTCCCATCACCACGGTGTCCAGAGTCACCCTGGATCAGAACTACTATTCTACTTTTGATAAAGGGGCAAGTGACAAGCCACGACTGAAGCATACAGTTAAGGTGGCACGGGCGACTAAAGATAGTCCTGTCTCCAGTCCAATCAGCAAGACGGAAAATGAGACAGCCCTTGATCTACGGCATGGGGAGCAGACATGGGCAACAATAAATGAAGATTTATTGAGTGATTCCTCTACAGAAAATCAATGTGCAGAGATTTCGAAAGTCCTTCAGTAAGCTTTAATTAATGCTAAGGAAGAGAGCCTGGAGAACACTCACGTATCTGAGAAGCAAAAGTAAACAGTGTGTCTAGTCAATAAAAACAACAGACATGTGGAATTCATACACCACCAAGACTTCCTGGGCTGGGGTTATTTGGATGTGATGTACAGCTTTTTTGACTTTTGGACCTGTCTGTAAGGGAGTGTGGGTCAATTAGGTGTGAACGGTGGTTACACAACTGCCCCGGATTCATCTCTGTTGGTGTGATAAGATGCAACTTGGAGGACACATTTGCCACCCACAATTCCAGGCTACCGTCCACTGTGGCAGGGCAGTCAAGTTGGCAGGAACCTGGAACATTTGGTCACACTCAAGAGCAGGGAAGAGTGAATTTGTTGTGTATGTTTAGTGCTAACCTGGGATTCTCTACTGTAATACAGTCCAGGGTCCGGAAGCAGGTGCCACCCACTTTTAGGCTGCTTCTTCCATACCATGTCAGGGAAATCCCCAAAGACCTGCCCACGGGCCAACCTCACCCAGACAGTCCTGAGAGACTCTTCTTAGGTTAGATTGTGTTAAGTTAACAACCCAAATTAATCATCACAATGGCCATTTTTAAAACTTAACATTTGGGGATGGATGCTGGGTAATTGCAGACATGCACTGCTGAAGCTGGGTTAATATGGGCAGATGGGACATTTATGAGCATGTTTGAAATGCATTTATCATGATCATGATCCCAAAGAAGAGACTGCCACCACTTTTTCTTATGTATACTGAAGAGGTTTCTGGGTTTCTTTGTCATGAAACACCCGTCTCTTTATTACTTAGCACTAAACAAGATCCAGAGCTAAATTTGATAAAGAATAGCATCAGACTGAATCCAAAAGCCCTGGAAACATACAAGTTAGAGTTGTGTTTGTGTACTTCCTGCTCCTCTCTTTCCTGAGGGTCCGTTTCTCCATCACCTGGATGGTGGGTACTAGTCTGCCTACCCCAGGGAGGTAAACTTCAAACTTTGGAACTCACGGTCCAAGCCTGTCTGGGCCTGGTGATTTCAATGTGATGCTCTATAAGGGTTTCAGGTGTCAGGGAAGATTGATACAGTGGCAGGAGGCACACAATGAAGCCCAGTCCAGTCGCAGTGGATAACTGTGATGATAATCGCCAGAGCAAGTCATAAATTCTGGCCTCAGAATTAGGAATGGCCTATAAATATCAAGTAATAGGAGCCTGAATTAAAAATGAAACTCGCTGATGCCTGTATTATTTCTTGCAGTGTGTTCTAGAGAAGCCACGACATTAGAGGCAGAGATGGTCCCCTTTCAACGTCTGCTGTCAGAAAACTGAGAGAGTTAATTCCTCTTCGTGTCAACCTCAGAGAAACAGGACCAGCCTCAAAGAATAGAGCAGCAAGTACATATTTGGCATCACACAACAAGGAAACCGCAGGTCAGGAATAGCAGAGAAATCCAAACCCTGCACTTGAAGATCCATATTGCTAAGGTAAACTTCTAGCTGTCAGACACCAGCATCCTCCAAGTCAGCATGAGTTAGATGGGATGCTTGCCTTTCTTGGATCTCTTGTATCCAATTAGACAGAAGTGTCAGTCAATAATATGTGAACCTGGATCATCCAAGCGTGCAACCACTTTAAAAGGATAATATTTGGGGTTGCAAGATAATTACAGATAGGCACTATTGAATCTACGCTCTCATCAAAGGGAACTATTTAGCACTTTATTAAATATTTCATTATTAAAAATCAAATGTCATAATCATATGTTTAATTTAGGTAGACCCTTTATAGATAAGTGTGTTACTTATTACAATTGTTAAATTGGATACATTTTTCCTACCATTTTATAAATTGAACATCTTCTTTTACTCAATATTTAGGCTTAGAGAACATTTGTTCTCTTTTAAGAAAATTTCGTTAATTTTCATTTTTGTTTTTATGAATGTTTTCTTGTATGCATAATTCTGCAGTGTGTGTGTGTGTGTGTGTGTTTGTGTGTGTGTGTGTGTAGCGGTAGCCACAGTGTAGGTAAAAATACAAGTGGCCAGAAGAAGTTACCCACGGAATGGGAGTTACAAACTATTGTGAGCACCCATGTGGCTGGTCAAGCTGAATTCGGGTCCTCCAGAAATATCACCCTAGCTTCTTTATTCTTACCCAGGTGCTTATCAACATCTCAGTTCGCACGCCTGCAACTTCTTTGGTTGCGTTCGCCTTTAATATTCCCTTCAGTGTCTTGCATCCCACGGCTGGGGAACCATGAGCAAACACACATTTACACCCAGAGAGCACCACAAGAGACCAGAGGAACCATTCCAGCCAATATTAGCATGGTGAGCCAAAAGGTTTCCTGGGGCTAATCACAGCAGTGTGAGTAAGGGGCTACTTTCAAGAGCACCATGACTGGAAGGGAGCAGCGTCACTGAAAAGCAAGAGTGAGGAGGATTCATGAAAACCGCATCTCTGGAACTCCCTGCTCAAATGGCTGGCAGCTCCATGAAAGAGACTCCTCCTCTCCTAGAGAACTGTTTACTATGTTTATAAACTTAGAGGCTGTTTTCTTTTTATTTTTATTTTGAAACTTTCTGGAATGGTTGATCTCGATTGTCAACTTGACTGGATCTAGACTCTCCTAGGATGCAAATCTGGGGATATCGCTAAGGAATTATCTAGATGGGGTTACCTTCTGGGCACATCTTGAGGGATGATCTAGATTAGATTAACTGAAGCAAAAAAGCACTGTGTCATAAGCTGCTATCCCAGATCACATGGCAAGAAGACGGCATGAACATGCGTTGCTCCCTGGTTCTGACAGTGGGATTGATGTGAGCAGCTGCCTTCAGCTCCTGAAACCATGCCTCCCCTGCCGTAATGGAGTGTGTTCTTGAACTGAAACACAATAAATCCTCCTTGCGCATGTTGCTTTGTCAGGCACATAAACAAGAAAGACAATAAATGCCCTTGCTGAATATCCTGAGACTTTTGTGCGTGCCCAAACCACGTACCATTGTGTGTTCTCCTGAGTCTTGGGGCTCTCCTTTCGGGAAAGCTTCCCCAACTGAGCAGAACAGCCATTCAGACACCAGGATTTTGTCATAACTCTCTAACTTCTTTATTTGGAACCTACCCCATCTGACAACTCTACCCAGTGCATTCTCCACTGCACAGGCAATGCAATCTTAAAACAAACGAATAATAAAAATTTGTGTCTGTGTCATGGCTCTCTCTGTAAGAACATCAATGAATTCCCTTTGAAAGATTTTAAACATGGACTCAAGTCCTTATGTCATGCTACAGTTCATACTGATTTGACCTCTGTTCCATCTAGGGCCCGCTCTTCATGCTTCAGCCGTGTGCTTAAAGATGTCATCACCCCCTCTCTGCCTAGCTTTGTCCACCCTCAAAATAAAATTCCCTTTCTATTGTTCATTTCCTACCATCTTGTCCTGGGTTTCCCCTCCTTATCTTTCTAGTCTCACTCCCAATGCCGTTTCTTCCAAGAACACTTCCCAGGCCCTCTTACAAGCGCTTATTACAGTTTATATAATTAGATAATCTCTATGATGAATTGGCTAATGTAGCTCAACCACAATGCTACAAGAGAAGAGGATTGATTTTATTCTTTTCTGTCCTCAGTACCTAGCATACACTTGACATGTATAAATTCTATAATTGCCTATTGAGTATGGATTGAATTAATTACTTGTTTTATAAGGACATTGGGAATTTTTTATGAGAATATTGGTACTTAATATACCTAGTGAAGTTTCTTGTCAAAGCAAGCGATAGTCTGAGAAAAATTCTATATTATCAAGGAGCATAACTCTGTGTGTGTGTGTGAGTGTGTGTGTGTGTGTGTGTGTGTGTGTGAGAGAGAGAGAGAGAGAGAGAGAGAGAGAGAGAGAGAGAGAGAGAGAGAGACTGAAATACCTTATACATGCTTAACAAATATGACTGGGAAACATATAAAATTTAACTTAGAAGATAGAGCATAATTCATAAGCCTAAAAATACTTCTAAACAGGACTATCTGGTTAATTTAATTTTAATTTTGTTTTCAGTCAATGTCTTAATAATCATGTAGCCTTGACAGACCTCAAACTCACAATTCTTTTGCACAAGCCTTTAAGGAATATCCTTTTAAAAGACTACACCATTACACTCATCAATTATAAAATAAAAATTGACACATTTACCTCTGGAATTTACTTTGCCAGCCACATGTGTAACTGTAAGCTTCCATATGCTGATGTAATTGTCTCCTGGAAATGTTCATAATATTCTTCATCATTTAGCTCTAAGAAAGGATTTATTTTTTTAAAAAAAATGTAGGTATTCTGTGTCTGATTAGAAATTGAGGTGACAGAGTATTTTGGATCAGAAATTATAAGAACAACTGTCATCTTAATGCCTCTTCTCACTCTTTATGGATTTCAGTGTGGGTTCAGTATCAGATAATAATAATTCAGACAAAGCACTGTTTTAGTCTTTAAGGTCCTAAACACTACTTTTCAAGCTGCGCCTTGCAGATTTCTCCACAGGAAGGCACCTTCTGATTCTGGGTGTCTGCTCTAGTGGAGCGTGACATTCACAGTTTCTTCTAAAACCAGGTGTTGACATGGCAGGCCCATGGCTACACCTGGACCAGCAGTGGTTCAGAGCAAATGGATTGCTCCTGCCCAGCCCTGCACTGGTCAGATGCCCAGCAGTGCATTGGATGGTTTTCATCTAGAGCTTTCATCAGAAGGCAGATAATTCTGAGAGCGAGAGAAAGAGAGAGAGACAGAGAGAGAGAGAGACACAGAGAGAGACAGAGAGAGAGACAGAGAGAGGAAACTTAGTAAATATGCACAGAAATCATCCCATGTTACAAATACAGAAAGAGGATAGGAGGCCAACCAAATTAGAAGATAGTTATTGATAGAACTAATATTAAAATAACAATTGTAATTTATCAATAGTGGGCATCAAATCCACAATTTTAGGATTTTTGTTTGCTGAAATTCCTACTATGGAACTGGCTTATGGAGAGTTTTAACTTAAACTTGTATAAATAATATTTGGCCAACTTCCCAGGATCTACCAGGAAGCATGTACAGGCATAATTTCTGTGTAGGCATTCTATCTGCCTTAGGAGCAACATCGAGATAGAATATTGCTCTTTATATTATATAGGAGAGAGAACTGAGTCATATACACTGAAGCTTTATTAGCCATAGGAGTACACCTTCTCCTTCATTATTATTTTTTGTTTTGTTTTATTTCTGTGTAGTCAGATATTGAATTATACATATGCAGATATCTCATTTGAGCATGCCCATGTCACAGTCAGAGGTTGCTGTTGGCATGTCGTCCTCCACTGCCCTCCACCATATCTATTGAGGCAGAGTCCCTCGCTAGCCCTGGATCTCACTGTCTCATCTAGACTGTTACTGGAACTGGGGAGTTAACGAGGCAGATTCTGAGAGCTCCTGGGTGGTGGCACCCAGCATTGTATAGATCCTGGGGGTCCAAACTCAGCTCCTCACACTTTCACAGTTAGTACTTTCCCTGCAAAGTCATATCCTGGACTCACTTTCTCTCTCTTACAATGTGCCATGCATCTTATAGATGCTTATGAGTATTTCCTACATTTTGTTTTATTGTAACATCTTTGTTGGGAGCTACTGTTACACTGATTTTGCCACAGGACACATCTGCTGATATGTCAGCATACAAATATTTCTGCAACAACATTAAAAAAAAGCATTTCTATTTATTCTCCATATGGGGATCGCATGCTTGACCTTGCTCCCTAACAGGGTTATATTGAGCATGGATCCTTCCTGAGTTATTAGTCACATATACAGTAATACACGAGCAAATTTGGGATTTTGAGTCACCGAAGATCAAATTGTCCCACTCACCTTCTGGTAGCATTTCCATCTAACAACACCAGTACATTTTAATACTGAGCAGCCACAACAATTATCTAGACAGAGGTGGATTTCTGAAAAACCTAGGTGAACGAGAAGCAGGCCTCATGTTCAAAGATACATAAGACACATGCTAAATTAATATGAAAACATCGAGGAGGCCCACAAACCGCAGATGAAATGCTTCAATTTTTAGGCTTTTAACAGCACCCACCCTTTACTTGAAAGAGCTGGTGAAATGCCATACATCAAAATAAAATATCATTGCAGATTTAGAGGAGAGCAGAGGGAAAAAACAAGTATTATGGATCGGTGAATGGATGGATGGAAAGACAGATGGATGGAAGGATGGGTTGGTGGATGGATGGATGGATGGATGGATGGATGGATGGATGGATGGATAAAACTCCAGCTATATCCTAAAGCATATAGGTTTTGAGGTCACAAGTGATAAAATAAATTAAACTGAGAAGGACGTCTTGAACATCACTGTACCAGGAGACCCGCCCCTTAACCCAGTCCACATATAATCTATGTAGCTTTTTATTACCACCATTTTCTTTCCCCTCATAATTACTTTCCGTTTGTATTTACAAGCTTGAAATGTGTGAAGAATAAACTGACTGTTCAGTTTTACACTCTGCTGACACGATTTCAAGAAGAAAATAAGTGGAATTAGCGAAGAGCCTGCAAATGTTATATATTCTACTGAAGAAACAAGGGCGGGAAGTCCGTTTGTTAACTGACAAAGTGCCTGGAGTGATTATGTTTTCTTTCTTTCCTCTCTGTGTTTATTCCCAAGTCCCCGGACACAACCACATTTCTACTACAGTGGGACCATATTTCTTGAACTTGGAAAACATTTATGTAAACCCCAACTCTTGTCTTGTGGCAAAATCCCTCCAGCTAATCTACGTGGTAACTAAATTATAGTTCCCAGGATAGCCATCCTGTGTTTTCACCACAGCGGAAGCCCCGCAGAGATACAGTTCAACGCCTCGATGGATTCAGCAATAAAGAGGAACACATTTAAATACTAAAGCCATCGTGCATGAATAAATGCCAAAATAGAAGAAACCCTTCAAGGGCTTTCCAGCATTTAACCCAGAACCATTCAATTTCCCTTTATCCATTCCTCGTTAGTAACTTTGTTCCCTGGGCAAAGCTGGCAGAACACAATGCCACTGTGACCTTGAATTTGGCGTAAAGCCAATGACACATGTTGACATTGTCAATAGCTGTGTATATGACTCTGCTGTTTCTAAAAGGAGAATATTTCTTAGAAGGCAAAACTAGCCGTAGTTAAGGCTTTCTCTCTCTGGGATGTGTGCAATTGCCCTTGTCCTTGGCCTCAAATTGTTTATTCAACCATAATTCAGAGAGGTAAAGACAACTCTTCCTGAGTTGGTATTTTCTTAAGTGTACAAACTGAGCTAAGCTTAAAATTAGCATAATTATTTTCACATGTAAATTTTTCCTAATGAATTCATATTTGCTTCATTTAGTACCCTCCGATCACATTTCAGTGAATCTGATACTAGGTCTCTTGTAACGTAGTATAGATTTCTTCATGTATGTATTTATGGAAAATATTTTATCTCATAAGGACTCTTGTCACTGTGTATCTGTTTACGTTCTTCCTGGTGTCCGTAATTCCTCTACATCTGAAGACACACTATTTTGTAGAGTGGAACTTTCCAGAATTGCTTATGTCTCTATGAATCAAGAAGAAATCAATAAAGAATTACAGTTTACAAAGAACCAGTATTCATTGAGCTAGAATTATTATTCAGTCTTTACTAGGCTTTCACCAAAATATTCATGAGATTCTCAAAACAAGTTGAAAACTACTAATATTATATACTGCTACATTTATCATTACAAATAGATTTTGCAGTTGCCCCATGTTTACTACATTGACTGCCATGAATTGGGATAAGACCAGCTAATTATTAAATATTTATCAGTATCATATGGACAAATTTAGCACTGAAAGTATCAGTATATGAACGGAGGAAGCCATCACACAGGATTAAGAGCTGGATGTGTGAAAAGATTAGTTTAATGTGGTGGGAAAGAGTCAATAAAGAAATCCAAACTGAGGCATGAGAACTGGAGCAGAGAGGAGAGGACAGAGGAACGTAAGAGAAAAGGGAGATGTCAGCCATAGCTCTAACATCCAAAATCGAAGTGTATTGAAAACCAAACTGGGGTTGTATGGGGAACTGGGAATTATTGAAATTTTAAAAAAAAAGTTAAAGTATGGTTGTAGTGATATTTCATCTGTATTTTAATAAATAAAGCTTGCCTGAAGATCAGAGAGTAAAACAGCCCCACTGGTCAGCCTTACAGATCAGGCAGTGGTGACCCACACCTTTAATCCCAGTAGCCACACTAGTTTGCCATAGAAACTGGACAGTGCACGCCTTTAATCCCAACCCTAGAGAGGATTATAAAATGGGAGGAGACTCTCAGACAGCCTCACTTCCTGGATTCCTGGAGGCAGGATCGCCATTTCAGACTGAGGTAGAGGTAAAAGCCAGTGGTTGCCTATTTTGCTTTTCTGACCTTAAACACCAATATCTGTCTCTGGGATTTTTATTAATCATGCTATATATAATTATTTCAAACTCTGAATATAGTGACTTCTGAACAAAAACTAAAAGCAAATGAGTCCAAATCAAAGCCCAGTGTAGAAGGAAAGCCTCTACACAGCACTTAGGACCATTTAATGTGTTGTGCCTGTATCCCGTCCTTGATGCATGTGCATAAGTGAAATAACAAAGATAAACTAAATTACTCAAGCATTATTTTAACAAATTAATGTAAATAGAGTAAGCAATTAAAAGATGCACAGTCAACAATGTTTTCTTTCCTTTTATATAATATATAATTTAATAGTCCATCCTAAATGCCTAATTAGAGTTTTGTTAAAAATGATACTTAAATTTTTAAAACAAACAATTAAACAAACAAACAAACTGCAGAAATAAAAAAAGAGGGCCCAGAATGACTCCTTGGGAAAAAAAATAAAGTAATGGAAAAATATTTGAAGCATTTAAATATGAAAAAGTAGACATGAATAAACCAAGACAAAACGGGAAAAAGAATGATAGGGCTGGAAAGATAGCTCTACCATTAAAGACCAGGCAGGGTTCACAACCAAAAATGAAGTAGAACAATGAAAATATTACAAAGCCAAGAGGATCCTAAAAATATGAAAATATTAAATAAATTCAGAGTAAATATATTCTTTGTCATGAAAAACATAAACAACCATCAAGAAAGTATAACAATATAAATTTATAAAGATATTTTTAAATTACCTTAATTAAACTGTTGATGACTCTTTCATCCTTTACAGTTAGACACACATTATTTTTAGAAGTAATCATATATTTTTATAAGCCATCACACTCCGTATTCAGTTGAGAATATAGAAAAAGATAGGAAATGTCTAAGTACTACATTTTAAATAATATATACGAATCTTCAAAAATGGTTGCGCTTTGATAATAATGCCAAACTGAATACAGAAGGCTATTTAGGCAAGCCAGTAGTGGCACAGCCTGAAGATTTTCAAATAATTCCAAATATTCTTCATTTTAGAGTGGTTAGGGTGATTTCAAAGAAGGAGGAAATATTCTTAAGGAAGAAATGGTGAGAGTGACAAGAATATGCTGCATATATATTTAATGCTAATAAATGTTTTTAAAAAATATTAATTTTTTTTATTTAATGAGACACTTCACAACTCCAAAACACATGAAAGCTTAATAACAACTTAATAACAAATATTGTGGACATGGATGTCACTTCAGTGTCTACTAAAGTGGCTGAGTTCAAGACTGGCCCCCACCAAATGTCAGTGGTGATGGGAAACAAGCTGGGACTTTTATTACATCAGTGGGAGTGATGAAGGGTATTGTATCTCTGAAAAAAAATCTATCAATTAAACACAATATTAAATTTATATCAATAACTAGATAATTTCACCTAATTTATGCCAAAAGAAATGAGCATATGCATATATGTATCTAAATATTTTAATTATACAGATTTATTTTAATCTTAATGTCCTCAAATTGAAGATAATTCAAGCATGTAACATTATAACTATGACTTAACTTGTAGTATCTTCATTCAAAAGAATATTATGCTATTCAATAATTCAAAGGCTTGAATTATTAATATATGCACTAACAGAAAAAAATCTCTAAACTATTTTAGTGAATGAAAAAAAAAGCTTTTATATTTATATGAACATTTCAATTTGGCAAATCCCATCTGTGATAAAAAGAAATCTAATGAGTGATTGTCTGAGGGGGTGTGGCCTACAGATTTGATTATAAAGAGCCAATAAAATTGTTGACATGCTCAAAATACTAAATACTTAATTGTAAGTTATGTGACTGCATGTGTCAAGGCATGTTAAACTATAACATTTAAGAGCTCTTCATTTAATTTAAATACATAGTATTTTAATTGTAGATGTGTTGTCTTCATTCACATATTACTACAATATATAAGTCACATTTTTTTTCCTGGCAGAATGACTATTCACTCCTTTAAATTTGTTCTGTTTTTTTAGCCATCTTTTCCTTACCTCTGATTTTATTTTACACTCTCCCAACATCAACCATTTGTAAATGCTCAATGGCATTATCACAAGAATTATCTAGCTGGAATGTCCTTTCCCACCTTCTCCAGGTCTAAAACTCTCACTTGGAATTTCTGAGACTGTAATGGATTCAAATTCCTCTCAAAAAAAAAAATCCTCCTTTTGCAGGCAGAGGCCACACCTCCAACTCTGCTCAAGTCTATACCTTGTGTCTATTTTCATTTCATGTTATCCATCTAGAGAATTTACTTGAACATACTTCTCACTACGCACACCCAATTGGTCCAGACTACTGCTCTATCACCTGCTAGACACCACCAGGGAAAACCACATGCACAATGTGTTGAGTAGACGCTCTCTGCTGGGCACAAGGGCAAGGATCTTAAACAAACGTTTCATTGTCTGCCTAGGATCAAGTGGAGTATACAGAAGCTGGGATACCTAACACTCACAAAATTAGCATACAGTTTATGTTTCATCTCCAGCTGTCTGATTTCAAAATCGAAGCTTTTAATTTCTAAGTAGTATTAACAGTCTCCCAGATATTCTTCAAGGGAAAAATATATAGTGATCCCTGAACTACTCACCACATAAGTGTAAGGACCTGTGTTTTGTCCTTAGAGCTCAACCAAAAATCCAACCATGGTGGCATAATTTGTAATCTGAGCAGCAAGGGGAAAGAAACAGGCAGGTCCCAGAGGCTCACTGCCTACCCAGCCTAGCCTAATCAGTGGGCTCCAGCCCAACGAGGGACCCTGTTTCAAAAGCAGTGTGGCTAGCCCTCCTGAAGGCTATGTGAACACATCAGGTGAGGTTGGCATGAGTGAACACACAAGCATGTAAACACATAGGAGTATACACTGTCAATTAGAAAATGGCTCTTATACATGGTATGTGTGTGTGTTTAGGATATATTAACCTCTTTTAAACTGGCTTCTAAAATATCATAACCATGTTTATCAACACAAAAATGTCTGGGATTCTTCTCTGAGACAGGTTGATTTTTTTTATTTTTGTTAACTTTGTTTTTTCTTTTTATTGAGATGTTGGGTTTTGTGTCATTAGACCTATTTGCTGCAAGTATCATCATTTCTCCTGTCAATCTGGTATCCCACCTGCCACTCCTCACCTGTACCCTCCCTCAGGACTGTTACAAAAGTCTATCTCAGCCAACAAGAAGGACGAAACAGCAAACCCGCTTCTGGACCCCACATACTTCATGGCTATCCTTTTTTATGTCTACAACACTTCGTTCCATTTTCTTTTATTTAGTCTCTGAAAGATAAGAGACATAGATAATGTCTTTCATGGAATATTGCAAGGAGAATGTCAATGCCACATTTTTCTATGAGAATACTGACTAGATTAATTTTTGTTAGCTATTCAAACCTATTCCTCAATGGTTTTTATTTAAACACTATTTTAAGATACACAGTCTGCATTTAGTTCCTGTGTAGCAAAGAGTTAATACAGCAGGCTTGAGACTGTTATTTTTAGGAAACTCTATTCTAAAGTTGGCCATTGGCTGAAACTGAGAATCCGGAGGATAAACAGTTCCTTACACTAGGAACATATCTTCTCCAACTGACAAGAGTAGTTAACAGTACTTACATGTTTATGTAAACACTATGGTTTATGTTAAATGCTGATTTTTCTTCCAGATTTTTCTGTCCATGAAAACTTTGAACATTTAGATTTAACCAAGCTTCCCCGATGGGTAATATTTCATGTGTCATTACAATTTGTTACTAGAGGAATTGAATGTGTCTGCCTGATTCCAGAGGGACAGGCTCCTGGAAGCCTGAGCCTGGTTTCTTCTAATGCTGTCACTTTCATCTGTCCCCTTTGCTGATTTTGCTTTCCACCCTTTTACCATAATAAATCATAGTTGAGTACAATGAAAAGCTGTGTCCTTTGGGTCTTCTTGATAAATCAACAGATCTACGCACACTTTTAGGGACCTCTGAAACTTTAGACTTTGGTTTTATTCTTTAAAATACATTGAAGGAAACAATAGACTATTCCATTTAAACTTATTTTTCTTTGAAGATTAAACAACTATGAATTAATAAATTATTTTTACTTTTTTCTCTAGGTTCCATTCCTGAATACTAGATGGGATGTTATTGACTGATGACATCTAAGAGAGATGAAATTTTGTTGTCTTTAGGGTGATAGTCCCTGTTAGACTGACCATGTTCCAGTGAATAATAGCCCTACATTGGGGAGCAAAATTAGAAATAATGGTTTACTGGGGTGGGTATTGAACATGATGTAGGGAGGGGATCTTGTGGAACCTGCAAGTGAGAATGCATGTTGAATGTGATCAAAATATTTTATATGCATATATAAAACTCTCAAACAAATAAAAATACTATATTAAAAACAATGTACCATTTTTGGCCATACAAATATAAAAATGTAAGCAAAGGCTTTTCAAATTACTATTTTAGTTAGAAAACCCAAGCCAATACTTTTACAGTTTTGTACGTGAATTTATACTGAAAGATAAATCATGAGATGTAGGTAGGAGACAGTACTGGCTGATGGTTCAAGAGCTGTTCTTTTAAAGGACCATCTATAATCTTTAGGTTTGATTGGAAAGAGCTTGTATTTTCTGAAAAAGAAATGTAAATTTGTGTGTTTGTTCCTGAGCACAGACAGAATGGAATGTACCTGAGTGTTTGGAACAACCAGAGAAATATGTATCAACCAAGTTCCCATAATGGAGCGTGCCACAGACAAAGTTCCAGCCTTCCTACTGGTTCTTGCCTTATCTGACCAGACTGGAAGGTGCTACTCACGAACCATCACATGGGTAATTTGAACGATTTTCAAACAATATGGAAAATCAGTGTGGGGAGAAACGGGCCATTCTGAGATAGAAACATAAAAAGTTCAGCAATGGATGAACAAATCAATAAGTGATTGGACAACTGGTTTGGAGAAATAGAGAAACCAAAGTTGAAATACAGTGATACAAAAAATAAATGTTAATGTATAAGATGATATAAACAACAATTCCTCATAACAAACTATTTATGTAGACCTTAGCCTAACTCTTAACTCAACAATCTTGGCAAGGATGCTTATATAGTTGATATTTTTATCAGTTCTACTTAGTAATGAGGACAGTAGTGCAGGAACATAAACAAGGCTCGGTGAGGATTACACACTAAGTGAATTAGAACCGAAAATCAGGAATTCTGACTTCATGGATCACGATCAACTCTTAGTTACTGTACAAGTTCATTGTGTTCTTAAGACAAATGACAGAAGACTTCTCACGGCATAACAGGACTTATTTGCTTTCCAACCTCATACTTTTTTCTAAGGAAAAAATGAGTAATGGCGCATAGACTAACCATGACACAGTCACCGAAAACAAACACTATCAGGTTGTATTCCAGAAACCCACCGAAAGGTTAAGGCATTACCGCAGCCACATTCTCAATGGATCCTTTATACAGATTAGAAGCATTTTACATTGTAGGGTCATAGGGATTTCAGGAAATGAATCAATGTTGATAAAGAACAAATTATTGAGACAGAGGCCAACAGAGGGATAAAAGTGTAGGGAAAGTAGACACGGGCAATAGTTAAAATGGTGAACAACAAATACTGCAGAGAGAAATGGTGAGAAAGTCAGTCTCATGGGTACTTAGAAAATGTGTTCTGGTCTTAGAAATGTTAGACTGGCTCTCATTGCTGAGAGGCCAGAAACCTACACTGCACTTTAAAGGCTATTGTCTAAGCAAAGGCAGTAGCTAGACCACTGACCACATAGGACATACCCTGTCTCAGTTAAGCAGGCTCTCTGATTTATAAGGCAGGAAGGAAAGAGAAAAGTGAAGGAAGTGGAGGGGAGAAGAAGGGAAGTGGAGGAGAGAAAAAGGGAAGTGGAGGGGAGAAGAAGGGAAGGGAAGGGAAGGGAAAGAAAAGGAAGGGAAGGGAAGGGAAGGGAAGACCACAGGCCTTCTGTAGACTTCAGGTTCTTTCCCTGGAAGCTGAATTTGAGAGAAACTTCAATTGTCACGTGTTCTGATGTGGCTCCCTGAATTTGATAGAGCTATCTAATGTCTCACATTCATTTAGAGTTAAGCCATCAAGAAACTCATTTTCTGGAGTTTCTCTTGTCCTGGATTTTTTATTAACATAATCTCATCATTCTTGCTTGATTCCAGCCTCAGTATCTTTAATTTAACTATCTTATTGTATCTGTGTTCATAGGATAAGTTATTGCAAATTACTTCCTGAATGATGTTAAATATCATTTGTGACATGTACACCTTACAGTGAGGATAAAACAGCATTACTTTATCAGCAAAATCTAAAAGAATAGACACAGAGGTCCTTTTTTGACTGTATTACAACATACCCAAATGGGGTGCCATGACTGAGATGCCACTGTGTTAAACCTGACAGTGTGATGTGACCCCACAGACGAACTCAGCACACAGCCGACCCTCTCAGCCACAAATGCCTCATATTGATCAAATTATTCTGTTGTTTAGATGGCACTGCAATATTGTGATCAGAGAATAAAACCACACTTTGAAAATATTATGTATGGGGCTAGAGACATTGTTCAGCCATTGAAAGTGTCTGCTGCTCTTACAGCAGGGACCTGACTTTGGTTCCTAGCATGTATGTGGGGTGGTTCCTCACCACCTATAACTCAACTCTCCTGGCATTCTCCAGTACCTGTAAAAATGTGGTATTCACACACATACACACACACACACACACACGTTATCTCTTACCTCACCAGGTACTGAAAAAATAAATTAAAGCAACTGAAATTAGCATGCATGTCTGATGGCTGGTGGGACTTACAATGGTGCAGTCATCTTGGGAAACACTTTGGTAGTTACTAAAACAGCTAAAATAGTAACAACCCATCTCCACATATTTGTCAAAACAAAAGAAAAATCTATATGTTTCTGCTACATGAATATCCATAATGAGCATTTTTGTAATAAATTCATGTAGGAGCAAATACTATCTGCCAACAGAAAAATAAATTAGTGCATATCAAAAAATACTCATCAATAAAAATGACCAGTGGATGTAAAAACCTTTACAAATCTATAAAACATCACGCCAAATAGACACCCTGATCAAAACTCTCACATGCTATGTAATTAAATTTGTATTAAACTTAAGAAAACGCAGAGAAATAAACAGCAATGAAGAGAAAAACGTCAATATTGACTTGGGAACAGAGCTGAAGAGGGTGTGACTGGCCAGCAGGAAGCATAGAGAATATTGGGAAATCAGAAATAATTGTCTTTTTGGTCATTTTGTTTTGTTTGAAAATTCCTTGGGTTTGTATATGTCAATAATTGTCAAATTGAACACTATAAATGTGTGTGGCTTAGTTTATGTAAATTATACCTCCATAAATTTTCTTTTAAGAGCAGAAAGGAAGAGAAAGAGACAGTCAGAGCAAAAAGGAGAGAGAGACAGAGAAGGAGGAAGGAAGGGAGGGAGGGAGGGAGGGAGGGAGGGAGGGAGGGAGGGAGAGAGAGAGAGAGAGAGAGAGAGAGAGAGAGAGAGAGAGAGAGAGAGAGACAACAAATAGGAACAGCACAGAAGAGAGCAGTATTTATGAATAAAAGACCCAGAAACACGAGGTGCTTGTTGAGGAAGTAGCAATATGTAGCTAGCAAATAGAACCACTAACAATACAAGATGGTTAACATCTAAGGGTCTATTGGAAAGGCAATTTTATGTTTCCTCACTTCTCCCAACAGGCAGTCATGACAAAACGAATGAACTCTTAACTTCACCAGCTGGGAAAGAGAAACTTAAAAAACCTAGCTACAGCTTCTTCAACCCTTTCTATCTGTAAGGGCCCCTTCTGCATAACCCAGTTGCTCATGCTAAATGCTTGTACTGTGTGCAGCCAACAGCCCAGATGTCAGCAGGTTAGGTCCTAAGTCCAGGTGCTGCCCTTCATCACCTCCCCATCTAAATTCACCTCTCTGTGTGTCTGTCCCTCCTACCCAGGATGGTTGTTTTGTTGTGGTTTCCTATGATCCTTATATTTCTGCATTCACCTACTCCCTGTGAAACCCAGCCTCTACAGGGTCATCACAGTTATTAAGTCAAATTAGAATATAGCCCATTGCTTTTGTATGTTGCAGTTAGCATTAAAAACCCTCAATACGGTCTATACAGTCTTGTATCCTCAACTTCACCTGTTCCATTGCCATTCCCACCATCACCCCAGCCCGTACCCTGATTATTTTTAATGCCCTTAAAATACACTAAAATCCTCTCTTAGGGTATTTGGTGCAGCGTGATCTCTAAACATTTCCCTCAATTGTTGCCTTCTCTGGCCCTGTCTATCACAGAAGGTTCGAATATCCTCATTCTAGGCAAGTCTTCCCAGTCCTCCATACCAGTGAATATTCCCTATATAGCTGTAACCACCCATTTTATTTTCTTCATAGCCCTTGGGGTCGAGACGTAATTGTAGATATTTATTTATTGTAGATGTATATAGGATATTTGTTAGCTTCCCCAGTGGAATGTTAATTATATAAGACATAGAAGACACATGTTTGCTCAAGGCCAGGAGTCACTTTCTAATACTGAGTTAACAGAACCGAGTGTACTATCACATGCCTGCAATCCTGGCACTCAGGAAACTGAGACTGGGGAGTTGCCAGTGTTAAGCTAGCCTAGTATATATAGCTAGAATCTGTCTCAAGAGATAAAGAGCTATTCAAACTTACATAACATGTTCAGGCTACCTTTAACAGAGAATTATCTTTTTGTTTGCCTTTTTGTTTTATGTTTTTCAAGACAGTATTTCTCTGTGTATCTCTGGCTATCCTTGGAACTCACTCTATAGACCAAGCTGGCCTCAAACTCACAGAGATCCACCTGCCTCTGCCTCCCTGAGTGCTGGAATTAAAGGCATGCATCACCACTGCCTGGCTTAGATAGAGAATTCTTAAGCACTCCTGATATCACCTTAATTATTTTGGGGTATAAGATTATGTAATTATTTATATTCAAACATATAAAATGAATTATTTTCTTATGACTCGTTTGAAATTATGGAAAATCAGAATAAATATCAAAAGTGGGCATTTTCATATTTAATTTAGTTTGAATTGTGTATTAAATGTATGTATTTATTAGATGTTTTAATTCCAAAAGCTTGTCTGTATGTAATTTTGTGCACGTGAATTCAGGTGCCTGCTGAGGCCAGAAAACGGTGTCAGATCCCCTGAACAAGGGCAGCAAACAGTTTGAAAGCTGCCTGGGAAATGAACTCAAGTTCTTCTTTTTCGTTTTCCTTTTAAGCTTCTTGAGACAAGATTTCTCTGTGTAACTGCAGTGGCTGCCCTGAAACTCACTTTGTAGACCAGGGTGGTTTCAAACTCATGGAGATCTGTATGCCTCTGCCTCCCAAGAGCTGGAATTAAAGTCTTGCACCACCACTATCTGGTTGAGCTCGGGTTCTTTACAAGAGCAATCTCTATTCTTAACTACTGAACCATCTCCCTAGCCCTGTGAATTTTATTTTTAAAGCATGTGTGCAAATGATAGAAAACACCCCTTTGGAAAACAAATTTTCTAGCACAAGACAGTTACTGTGCTAGCGGCACCTGCTTTGAAAAGCAGTTAGTGTTCCATTCCCTGCAACACTACGAGTATTCTCGTTTAAACTTTCACAAACACTACAATCTTAGAAATGATTCTAGCATCAGTTAGGAACTTTCAATCTTCTACATAAAATTCATAATAAATGTGTTGTGTGGTATGTATGTGCACAGAGATCCAGGTGTAGGTATTCCAAAGGAGAGACTTCGGTTACCATTGCATTAAACTGAGAACATTCACAAAGCAAGGAATGACATCACCTGAATGCTATCTTCCCATCCGGAAGCAAGATATTCATACCAACTTATTCATATTATCTCATTAACTCTTTTTAAAAACTTTATTCATTATATTTAATGTGCGCTAGTGTTTGGTCTGCATGTCTGTGTGAGGGTGCCAGATCCTCTGGAACTGGAGTTACAGTTAGTTGTGAGCTGCCATGTGGGTGCTGGGAATTGAACCCGGATCTTCGTGGAAGAGTAGTCATTGATTTTAACCACTGAGTCATCTCTCCAGTCCCATCATCAACTCTTAAGATACAGATTTACAGCCATTTATTAAAACACCCTAAGAAATATAGAGGATATGTACATATATGTATATATCCTATATATCCTATATATGTATGCATATATAAATGTATATACCATATGTTTCCATTACCAATTACACGTTTTCTTATATATGGCTCTTCACAAAAATGCTTTTCTTTTCCTAAATTGCTTATACTTCCACTCAAATAACCCATAAATAATGATTATTATTCTCTTCTTTCTTCTGATTTTTTTTAGCTTATTAGATTCACTTAGGTGACTCACTCAAAATGGTAAATAATGCAGATGATGGCAATGACAGTCCTCTTGCTGTGTCTATTCCACTAAAGTGTCTAATATTTCCCAGCTTACATGTTTTGGGTTTGGAGCTGGGACTCTTGGGGAGCCCTTTTATTCCTGTTTAATTTACATTTTGCTTAGAAGGACTTCTGACTTTTGCAAAATACTTTTTATGCACGTTTCTATAATTGTGATTTTATTTCATAATTTTCTTTTAAGAGAATAATAGATGTATTTCTAATTATGAAATTCTCCTTTGTCCATGGCATAGATCCTATTTTAAACAGGAGTTAAAATTATAGCTCTAACACTTGGATGTACAAATACAGAATGGAGGTGTTCTGGCTTTGCAGCCTCCCTGGCAAACCATTCCGTCCCCCACATTCCTACAGCCACTCCTCCTCTGCAGCCTCTACCTCCCTGGAAAATAACACCTTCCATGCAGCTAGAATGCTGAAGCCATCTCAGATCACTGCTTTTTCTAACTCCCACACCCAATCTGTCCCCATATTCCCTTTGATAATACTTCTGAAGCATCTCTCAACCCTAGTTTTCCATCCATTGACTTCTTGTAGGCTTTCAGTGTCTCCGCCTATTTAGTTAGAAGTTTCTAGCTGAGTTTATGGGCTCCTGTCTTGCTCATTCACTTGCCCAAAATACCTCCTCAACTTCAGCCAGAACCTGAGCATGTTTTGTTGCCTAAATTACTCCAATGCTTCCTCTAAATAAAGATTTATGTAACTAATGAATGCCTTGGGAACAGCAAGTATGTTAGCATCCATCGCATGCTGATTACTTCAAATCTCCCCTTATTGTTGTGTGAGCCCCTCTACCCTGAGACAATTGGCCTCCTGCCCATGTAGCATCTCCTCACAAGCTCCTTCAGTAGATCTTTTGTCTGCTTTGATTGCCACTAGTACAAAAATGAGTGCTCTCTGACTAGACTGTTAGTTTAATCATCTTCCTTTCCCACTTCATTCCATCTCAGAATCTTCAGGATTTGCCAGAGCACATGGCCGGCCCAGTGTGAAAATTCTGTTTGGTTCGGATGTGTACACACGTTGAAAATTGGATGTGTGAGCTAAAACAACAGCGTAGGTGTTTCTTTTAAAGTAAATAGCACAGGATCAAAAAAAAAAACAAGTCATGGGATTCTACGCAGGTGTTACTTCATATGCTGCGCAATGCCATCAGGACACGTGTGGCAAAGATGCCTGGGTTTCTCGAGGTGCTTCAGATTGGGGGTCAGGGAGTGAGCAACACAGGTGCAAGGACAGGGACTGTCTAAACCACAGAACAATAGCAAAAAGGGAAACAGAAGTGTTGCCTCCTGCATTGTTTGACCAGCTTGTTTTCCTGCTACTGTGACAAATGCCATAAGCAAGAGGAACAGAGGGAGAAAAGGACGTATTTCAGCTGACAGGTTACAATCCACCACAGACATGAGTCAAGGCAGGAGCTTGATGTAGAAGCTGTAGCAGAGACCATGGAGAAACACCGCTTCTTGGCTTGCTCTCTGGCTCGCGGTCAGCTACCTCTGCTTACACAGTCCATTCCATACCACCAAGAGCTGGTATTGCCCATGGTGGATTGGACTGAGCTGAGGTCTTAGACTCAAGCTAGGTTTCCCTTTCTCGCCATAATCAGAATGACCATGAATCATGCACCAAAATCAGAGCATTTCCTCTTTGCTCAAACAAATCAAACAATTTAAGCTCAATGGAGCAAATCCCTAAAGATCACAAAGCAAATAAACCAGGAGTCAAACTTGTTCTGGAAACCGCAAATTGAGGGCTAAGGCCATTTGTAACGATTTCCAGGATAGAACCTAAATTTTGATTGTGGCCGAGTGATGCAAGCAATCTTATTTTGTTGATACGAAATATAATCATATAATATCTTACTATAACAAAAAGATTAAGTTGGAATACACTGATCAAGATTACAAAAAAACCCATATGATAAAAAGGCTAGATTCCACAAAGTAGAACTGATCAGTCAGACTTACGACCTTTGCTTGATGAGATTTTAACACGCATTTCACGACACTGATGAGAAAGTCAACCCCTCTAGACCTCCATTTCCGAATCTGTAAATCTAGTCTCTACTTCAGGTGATGAGGATAAATCAATTAACACATTTAAGGTACTTCATTTTCTGGCACACTGAAAGCTCGGAAAAAATGTTAGCCTATTATGAAAGGGCTGCAGAAATCCAGGTTTGCCACCTGTTATCTTGCTCGTCATTTTCTTGCTCCTGGTCTGTTTTCTTGTTGCTAAACAGTTCATTAAAAGAGCCTGCTTAGGGCCCGCAATCTGGTTCACTCAGTAGTGGTGCTTATCACCAGCCCTGACTGCTGAGCTGAATACCAGAGAGCCACATGGCAGAAAGAGAATGAACTGATTCCCCCAAGTCATTCTCCACAAAGGCACAGTAGCATGTGTGCATAAACATGTACATACATGCACACTAAATAAAAACATTAAAATGTTCATCAGAAATTGTAGTTGAATCAATGAAACCTCCTGGGTGAATCTCACTGGCCTGTGAGAGTGTCAATCCCTGGTTGCATATTTTCTTTTGAACATTCTTAGGTAAGCTCTCTGATTTTGTCACTACTTTGCTGAAACCACAGGAGCACTTACTTTGGATAATTCTTTAATAGCTTATGATAATCGCTCATGGTTTTGTCTTTGTAGCTACCCATCCAAGGAACATAAGAGTGAACACAGCTCTGTATGCTTAATGAGAAAAGAAAAGCACACAGCATTTGCGAGTACAGCATGCTCAGAGATTTCAAATATTCAACTTGCTCATCTTCCAGGACTCTCGCTCATGCCATATCTATGTTTAAATTCTTAATCTAAGACAGATTTCTCTGCAGCAGCCACCCTCCAATTGCTGCATTTTATCCTGTCAGCTGTGTCTTTGGTATTCTGTCTAATAAAATATACAGGAACCCTTTTTCTCCTCCTATTCATTATCACTAAAAGCATTTTGGTATCTTATTTGGTGATAACAGGTGTCTACTCAATTTGTGAAACAATAGGAAATCTATGCTGTAAGTCACGCTTGTCAGGTGCCTGAGTTCCGCTAGCATCAGGAAACTTTAACTCTCAAATGCTGCTTCAATAAATCAGCACCATGAACTGTTTCAGACAGCATGAAATGATAACTTCAGGGGAAAAGAAAATTCACGTGCAATTAGTTGATTAATTTGATAAATTCTTCTAGAGATCAATGACCATTCAGCACAAATGAATTATGATTTTAATATACTCAAGACATTATACTGGATATGAAGACTTTTAAAAATTAAGAAAATGTGACTCCTATTCTAAGAAGGATCATACTGTGATTGGAGAGAGTAAAAGACTCCAAAACTATTACCACTTGATAGATTCTAAGTATGGCAGGAGAGAGGGCTCGGTTGGTACAGTGCTTGCTACCATGCATTAAATCCTACATTTAAGCCACAGCACTGCATAAGCTCCATGTGGTGGTGCACACCTGTAATCTCAGCACTAAGGAAATGGAAGTAAACAGATCAGAAGTTGAAGGCCAACTCTGGTTTCCTTAAGAGTTTCAGCCTGAGCTACATGAGACTATCAAAAACAATTCCAAGTTGGAAAGCACATGATCAAATCTACCTTAGGAATGTTTCTTATTGGGAAAGAGAAAAAGGCAAAGGAGGTGGGAAGGAGAGATCAAGAGAGCCAGAGTAAAAGAGAGAGGAGGAGGTAGGTGGGGCGGAGGAGGACGCACAAGCAATGCTGAGTGAAAGGCATTAAGACAAATGCTTCCACGTGAATGAGGGCAGACTGAATTAAGCCAGTTACAGCTGAAACACAAGGAGGCACTTTAGGTAGCAGGAACACTGGAAAATACACTCAATGAGGCTGATGACAGAAGAGATGGGAGCAGGATCAAAAAGGACTTTAAGGTGGTGAAGACAAGAAACTCGGTGAATGGTGGTATCAAGGCAAAAGAACATATGAAACAACAGCTCTCAAAAGTTATCTCGGCCAAGGATAGATACTCAGGAATGGGTTTTAAAAAAATAACAAAATAATGAGGAAGCATAGAGGCTGCCAGCGTGGGTGATGTATCTCTAGCAAAATATTTAGAAAAGAAAGTGGGAGAAAGATATTTCATTTTTTTAAAGAAAACTGAGACAAAGAAGTCTAAAAAATAAATGAGAATGAAACTTTCAACTAGAAAATTTCTTTTAGAATATTACTTAGGGCCAAGCTATACGGACAGCTATACAAACATAATTCACGTATCAACATAAATTATTTCTAAAAGTGAAAGCCTAGAGAATATGTTTGACCATCTCTGGCATTTAGTGCTTTATAAGCATGAAAACAAAAAGAAGGAAGAAAACCAATGGGAAACCACTGTGAAGGCATGAGTCTGGACAGGAAACACACCTGCAAGCTGCCAGCTTATTCATGCTCGACAGACTGAAAGTGGCAAACTTCATACAGAATAGAAAAGTGGCTCAAGATTGTCTCCTTTACGCAAGGAATGAGAATGAAAGCAAAAGTCATTACAGATTTTCTCCGAACGCAGGAAATTAACAAAAGAACTAAGGCAAACAGAAGCGTGTGTGTCCTAGAGAGGGAAACAAACAATGTGTCTTCACCAAAGCAAATTTTATGATGTGTCTTCTTTTCCTGTTGCCCTATACAACTCTGTGGATGTTTTGAAAACCAACAGCATGCAATCAGTGGTCCTGGAAAAGATGGGGGCTGGCTGGAATTCCTAAAGATTCCCAATAATTTGACTTTTCTTGGCATGAGCCCATTAGCACAATATAACACTGCCACAAAAGATGTGCTGTTATACAGTGCTGAAGAGGACAAGAACAAGTCCAGCAGCTACTGCATCAATAGCCTTTGAAAACGCTGTGTGAAATGAGAGAAAAGCAGGTGACAAAGGACACATTGTACATTTATAAACATGACCACAGTGGGGCTAAAGAAACACACAGTGGTTAAGAATGTATATTGCTTTTGCAGAGAATCTCAGTTCAGTTCCCAGCACCAACATCAACCACCTGTAACTCTGGCTCTCTCCTGGAATCCCAAACCCTTTCCGGATCTCTCAGGGTACCTGCACTCATGTCCACAAGCAGATATACATGTAGGTACATACTCATACATATCATCAAAAGTAAATCATTAAAATTAAATTAAGATGCCCACAGAAAGTGAATCCATTGAGACAGAAAGCAGAGTAATCTCTGTGGAAGACTGGGGGAGGGAATAAGAATGAACAGCAATGGGCATGGGGTTCTATGAGAGTATGAAAATAAGCTACAATTAGATACCAGGGTACAACTTTGTAAATACACTGAAAAGTAGTGAAATCACTGATAGAAAGGACGTAGTGGTACCTGCAAAGTGAGTCTATGGCAAATACAAAACCTGACAAGCCCGTGGGCAGGCACAGAGGGAGGAATGTACATGCATGTGTCTAGGATGTTTTTCAGAGCTTAACAGGTATTTGTTATGTTTGGGGTTTTATTTGAGACAGCGTCTCTCTATGCAATCCTGGCTGTTCTGGAACTCACTCTGTAGACCAGGCTATCCTTGAGCTCACAGAGAGCCACCTACCTCTGTTACCTGAGTGCTACAATTATAGGTGTGTGCCACTATAAACAACAACCAGGTGAAAGCACACACAAAAAGTGGAAGCTAATCTTCAAATCCCATGTTAGTTACAGATTGATAACAAGAGGGCCAGTGACTTCTGCTTTCCCTGGGGAGCGTTGCTTGGTTTAGCACTATTTACAAAACAAGTTATTCATTCCTACTTATGACTAAATAAGATATATGGGTAATTCCAAGAAACAATAATTCTTAGTAGTAAAACTCCTAATTCTTGACCAAAGTTCTCTTTGCTATCTACAAACACAATCTATCTTCTTACAACATATCCGTGTATAATATGCCTCACTTCCATCCCCACTAACTCATAAACCTATACCCACCCACTACAATATGCTCTACACATTATCAGCATATCAGATTGCTTAGAATAACTTAATTAGAGGCATATCTGAAAGAAACTCAAGTGTTCTTTCTCCCTCCTCCAAATACATAACTTCTATTATAAGGTACTGAAAAAAGCCAATGTTACTATCTATAAAATGTGACTGAACATACTTGGTAGTTTCAAGCAAAAAACAATCTCAATAAATTTGTTAGTCCGTGTGAAATCCCAGAAGCACACATACAAAATATAGTATACTAAGTTATCTCCAAGCATATAATATTTAATCATCAGGTCTCATTTCATCATTGGCAAAATCCAGCTACAAACATCTGAATGAATACAAGGGACTGGACCATGGAGATCAATAGAAACAACAAGCAAATCTAATTGGGGTTTTTATGAGACTTACGACAGAGAAAATATAAAAGGAATCCAAGTATTCAGTGACTCACACAATGAAAAATTCCACATTATCAATGAAAGCAGCAAAGTCAACAGCCTCTCAGGTATACAGTGAGACTATGCAATACAAAGTACCGCCTATCTTCTTTTTTATTTTTTTTTAATTTATTTATTTATTAAAGATTTCTGTCTCTTCCCCGCAGCCGCCTCCCATTTCCCTCCCCCCCCAATCAAGTCCCCCTCCCTCGTCAGTCCAAAGAGCAATCAGGGTTCCCTGCCCTGTGGGAAGTCCAAGGACCACCCACCTCCATCCAGGTCTAGTAAGGTGAGCATCCAAACTGCCTAGGCTCCCACAAAGCTAGAGCGTGCAGTAGGATCAGAAACCCATTGCCATTGTTCTTGAGTTCTCAGTAGTCCTCATTGTCCGCTATGTTCAGCGAGTCCGCCTATCTTCTTAAGTGTCACTCCGAGTCCTAAGGGTCCAAATGTTGACTCTGCCTTCTACAAACAGGAACAACACTATACCTGTCACCCCTCTGATAGCTTTCTTCGAGAATGTAAAGATGCTGTCTCTTCTTTGTGGAGGCACTTGGTCCACTGCGGACTCTTGCTAATGTGTATGATAGGTGTCTGGAATACTGTTCTGGACATTGTTCTCAGCAGAAAGGCACTTGCTCAGAGCGAGGGCCCCAGCACACAGAAATGGCTAAGCTTTAGTTAAAGAAGGTATGACTGAAATGCTGCTTCTGCGATGCACAGTTTCATCCTGGGTATTTTATGAACCCACAGTATTTAAATTTCCCATACTATGGAATGTATATAATTATAGCTGCCATGTTTGGGGTAAGAGAAAAGGTAATGGAACAGATGACAAACATCCTATGTATGTGCCAACATGTTCTTACTTTATAACCACACCAGGCACCACCGAGCCATCATGGTATTTCCCTACAGATCTTGAGGCTCCTACTCAACACAGTGTCCTGAGGCACTGCTAATCAAGCAGCACAGACGGGGGAGTGGTAACCAAATGCTCTTCATGATCTGCTGAACACTCTTAGAGGAACATTTCCTTTGGAAGCGCACTGCTTTTCAAGATTTATAAGTACAATTACCGAAACATAGTCATTCCCCTGTAGGTGGGTCCTCTAAAAACACCTTTATAGCACTTAGGTGTCCTTGAAGTCTTCTTCAATGCCACATTAAATGGGGCTGTAGAGCTACGTGCACTAGACTGCAATTAAACGCCTTCACTGTAGATTCTTATCTGTGGCCATTATTTTTAACCATGGGGCACAGATCCCATTAGAGAAAGTTACTACTTCTACTACTTATGAGGGAGAAGTAGGGGAAAAAAACATAAATGCTTATGGATGAAGCCCGCTAGCAAGGCCTGCCAGGAAAGAAGTACCAGCTTGGCTGTGCCGAGCAGGCCCTGCAGACTGACTTAGTGAGTGTGGAAGCCTGGCATTCCTGCAGGTGTGGGATTATCTCCTTCTGCTGCTATGCAGCATCGGATCCACATGCGACACATACAAAAGGCTGAGTTCCTTAATTGAGGCAGAAACAGATCAAAGAGAGGCTTTATGGCAGAGCCCACTGGGAAGACAACTAAAATTGCCCCTCCCTGCAAAGCTAGGGTTTGTGAGCCATGTGAGGGGACCTGGGACAGTTCTCCTGAGCCACACTCACAAATCAGATTCTTTTATTTATTTTTTATTGATTTTATCGAGCTCTATATTGTTCTCTGCTCCCATCCTTGCCTTTCACCTCCCTCTTCAAACCCTCCTCCAAGCTCCACATGCTCCCAATTTACTCAGGAGACCTTGTCTTTTTCTACTTCTCATGTAGATTAGATCTATGTATGTCTCTCTTAGTGTCCTCATTATTGTCTAGGTTCTCTGAGACTGTGATTTATGGGCTGTTTTTTTTTTTTTGCTTTATGTTTAAAGACCACCTATGTGTGAGTACATGTGATAATTATCTTTCTTTGTCTGGGTTACCTCACTCAAAATAATGTTTTCTAGCTCCATCCATTTTCCTGCAAAATTCAAGATGTTATTTTTTCTGCTGTGTAGTACTCCATTGTGTAAATGTAACACATTTTCCTTATCCATTCTTCTGTCGAGGGGCATTTAGGTTGCCAACTATGTTCATAGAAACATTGTTTGTCATAGCCAGAACCAGGAAACAACCTAAATGCCCCTCAAAAACTCAGATTCTTGGGGTTCCTATCAAATGTAGAACTGTGTTCAGAGACCAGGGAAACCTGGATCAACAACTTACACACATGTCTTGTTGGTAGAGTGAGCCCCAGGCAGAGAGAATGCCGGTGGCTGCCTTTAGTTCCAGGTGAATAGAAGAGAAAGAAACAGATATGCTTGAAAATGCTATTTTCCTATTTTCTCATAAAGTCTAAGTGGTCATAGAGCAAAATCTTAAAAGCACTATATTTTAATGGCTAATCTCTTATCAAAATTGAGGCAACTATGAGGTTTAAACACTTATAAATGTCATATTCTGACAAGCAGGATGTCACCTGTCTTGTGATCGTGGTACTTAGGAACCAGAGGCAGGAGAGCCACAAGTTCAAGGCCAGCTTGGGCTGTTTTCAGTCTTGAAAAGATAAAAACCAAAGAAAATTAAAAGCAAAAGCCTCCTTACCTCTCTATTATTGACTACTTTTCCATATAACCTTATTTTTACTATGAGAAGGATGAATGGGGTGATGGGAGAAGGCTGCTACAAAGAAAGACAGAGACTAGAAAAGTGGCACTCTGAACACCTGCATGTATAAGCAAAATACAAGCACTGAAGACAGCCAAAAACATTTGCTGCTAGTGTAGACTCGGGAATAGCCCACTGAGGATTTGTCAGTGTGTGTGTGTGTGTGTGTGTGTCTATTAATAACACGTTTGCACAAATGAGTGTATGTGGGTTCATGTGTATTCACATGCACATTGAAACTGGGAGTTAATCGCCTTTTGTCGTTGTGTTTTGTGGGTACTTATTTACTCATTTATTTTTCTCTGAGACAGGGTCCTACTAACCCAGAACTCTCTCAGTAAGCAAGCCTCATTGGACCCCCAGGCCTCCCATTCCCTAGCTCTGGCATTACAAGCACTGGCCACCATGCTTGGTGTGCTCTGGGAGGTCAAACTTGGACTCTCAGTGATTGCATAGCAAACACTCTTCCAACTGACACATAATCTTTAGGCACAGGGGTCTTAAAACGTTCATCATCCTATATGAAGTTGTCTCTTGGCATCTCCAAGTTCTACGTACACTGTCAACCGACACTGGATAGAAAGTATTCAGTGAGAAAACTTTCTGTATTGAACTCACTACTTGCCTTGTCGTTGTCTGAGGTAGTGCAGTGTAACAAACCACACAGCATTTACACTGTGCTAGCATTGTAAGTAGAGATGTAAGGTATGAAGAGGATGTGTGTGTCACAAGCAAACACTACAGAGCTTGATCGCCCTTGGATATTGGTAACCTTTGTGGAGATCCTGACCTGTCCTGTGATGACACTCCAATATGACAGTACTACTTGTGTGTGGTGGACACCGTGCTGGGCACTTTACATGATTTTCCCCAAATGATTCTTAAATCCACAAGTTTAGGACATTAATAAAATCCTTTAAACTGCATGGACCCCAACAGAAAGGCATATAGAGACTGCACGGTGCACTCACCTTCACACTGCTATTAACCCAGCAGGCCAGAATCACACCTGAGCTTATGATGTCCAACAGGTTGAAAACTTACTGCAATCTCTCCAAGAATTTTATGACCCAGAATTAACTGAAATTCATAATGTGGGCAAATAGGAGAGAATATGGCTATTTTTCTCTTCTGTCTCAGAAGGAAGAGAAATTATATAGACCTACCATACACTTTTCTAGAGAATAGGTCTAAATAGATTTCTGCATGTTTAAAGAATGTAACATTTTAAAAAGTCATGGATATGATCCCACTAAGCACTTCTTTTTCCAGTTTTGGATGCTTCCAATCCAGGGAGAGTTTCTCATCAAAGGAAAAGGTGAAGTGTAACAGAGGCTATTCATTAGAATGTGGGATTCCGAGATGTGATAAACAATAAACAACTTCCACAAAGTGCAAGACAACCCATGAGATGATTTGAGTTGCGAGTGGTAGCACAGCTGCCATATTCACCTCCGATTCTGCCATTCTAAACACAGAGTTTATAACCTACGTCTTTGAAAGCCTCAACCACTCCAAGAGGTTTCCTAGAATCTGTCATTAAAATGACTTCTGATGTCAATGGAAGAGCTCCTTTCCAGGAAACTCTGGTAGGCTGAAATGCTAAATGGGCACCCAAACTGAATAGGTAATGCAAGAGAGGCCTTGAGGGGAATGAGAATTTTGTTGTTCACAAAAGATTAAAGGTCTGCAGATCGCAAACACACAGTTAATGAAATGAACTTACGATCTGTAGATAGAACTTGTATTTGCTATTTCAAAGACAGATAGTAGGGGAGACACATCAGACAGAACCAAATTGAAGCAAATTCCAAAAATTGTCTGGCCAGTACTCCTAAAATGTTCAAGGTCATAAAAAATGGAAAGCCTAGGAAAATTCCGAAGACTGAACAGTCTACTAATCTGTAGTACCTAATGTTGTGGGGTACCTCAGATGGAACCCAGGGACGCAATGGGACATTAGTAAAATTAAAAAATTCAAACTACATCTGGAACTGAGTAAATAGAATCAGTGTGCCGATGTCAGCTTCATTTTAGTTTCAAAGTGTTCCATAGTTATATTGGATATTGTTAACTGGGAAAGAATCCGGGTGGAAGACAGAAAGGATCACTTTGTACTATATTATTCTTGCCACTTTTCTATACAGCTTACTGAATAAAGTTCATTTAAGGGATAAAATATACACAAAAATTCCCTGTGGGTCTCTGTCTGTCTCTCTCTGTCTCCCTCTGTGTGTGACACACACACACACACACACACACACACACACACACACACGACAGTGCCTTTCCAAATATCTACATATCAGAAAAACATCCAATCATCATCCCTTAGAACACTGCTTGACATAGAGTGGTACTCAATAAAATATTGATCTTTGGATGCATGCATATGTGATGTGGTGTGTGTCTGTGTATACACTCAGGTATGGACACAGAACATGTGTGGTGGTCATAAAACAATCATCTCGGGTGTTGTTAATTCTCCATCTTGTTTTAGATGAGGGCTCTTTGTTCTTTACCATTGTGTAACCAGAATAAGATCAGGAAAAAAGAAAATTCAGTGTTTCTTTTGGCTCTCTCTCCTTCTCATCTTCCCACAAGAGCGTTGCAATTACAGTCGTGGGCATCAGCTGTTATGTGTAGAAGGCTTTGCTTCCTTAGAGTAGTCTGCCACCTCTGGCTCTTACAATCTTTCTATCTCCTCTTCTGTGTAGATCCACACATTTTGTTTGTTTGCTTGCTTGTTTTTTTTTTCTTGTTTTATTGTTTGTTTGTTTGGTTGGTTGGTTGGTTGTTTGGTTGGTTGGTTTTGGTTTTTTGAGACAGGGTTTCTCTCAGCAACCACTTAGCTGTTGTGGACCAGGCTGACCTTGAACTCACAGAGATCCGCCCACCTCTGCCTCTGAGTCCTGGGATTAAAGGCACTCGGCAAGACTGCCTGGCCAATCCATGAGTCTTGAGGGGATACTTCTTTTTTTTTTTTTTGCTGATTTTATGGAGCTATACATTTTTCTCTGCTCCCCTTCCTTCATCTTCCCTCCCCTTCAACCCTTTCCCATGGTCTTAATGCTTCCAATTTACTCAGGAGACCTTGTATTTTTCTACTTCCCGTATAGATTAGACCCATATATGTCTCTCTTAGGATCCTCATTGTTGTCAAGGTTCTCTGAGATTGTGCTTTGTAGATTGGTTTTCTTTACTTTATGTCTAAAAACCGCTTATGGGTGAGAACATATAATTGCGTTTCTGGGTCTGGGTTACCTCACTCACTTTTTCTAGATCCGTTTATTTGTCTGCAAATTTCAAGATGTCATTAGTTTTTTCTGCTGTGTAGTACTCCATTGTGTAAATGTAATACATTTTCCTTATCCATTCTTCAGTCGAGTGTCACTTAGGTTGTTTTCAGATTCTGGCTATGACACACAATGCTGCTATGAACATAGCTGAGCACATGTCCTTGTGACAATTGAGCATCCTTTGGATATATACCCAAAATTCTTCTGATAAACATGTTCTGTTTAGGACTTGGTACTCCAAGTCTCTCACTCCATGCATATTATCCAATTTGGTGTCTCCATGTTAACTACCATACTAGAAGTTTCTCTGATGAGGACTGAGTGATGGATTAATCTGTGTGTATAGCAACATGCAATTTAAGGTAGTTTTCTTGCTGTGATCATTTATCAGAATAATAGTAGTAGCTTTTCCTGTGAGGCCCATGACCCATCTAGTCTCAGGTGGCTGACTTTATTCACAGTGCCAGGTATGGAATCTATCTCACGGAGCAAGCCTTAAATCCAATCTTGGCTGCTCCCCTAACATTTGTGTCACTATTGCACCAGTGAGCACATCTTGTAGGAAGACTGATACTGTAGCTTACGGGGTTCATAGGTCATTGAGAGTGATGATCATCCTTTACTCCCAATAGCATGTACAGTACCTCCCAGAACCATGCCTGCTAGCATCAGGGGTAAAGCTTCTAGGCCAGTGCCAGTTTGATGACTTAAATATGTGTTGCTTTCAGCAACAGCATCTTACTCTCAGGTTGTAGAAAAACACTTACAATGGTCTACAGTGTTTGAGAAAGTGACTATGTGACCCCTTTGGTCAACAACTCAAAAAGAGATAATTCATTCCTGCTATTGAGGTTTTTGTTTGTTATCAAAATATAAAGAAGAGAGAAAGGATATTAAAAGCTGCAAGGGGAAAAGACCAACTCACATATAAAGGTAGACTCATTAGAAGAACTGATTTATTTTCAATGGAGCTGTGAAAGTCAGAAGGGCTTGGATGAAAGTTCTACAAATTAGGAGAGACTAGACGCCATCCCATCTGGGTACTACTATACCCAGCAAAGCTATCAATCATAATGAAAAGATAAACATTTCATTCTAGAAACAAATTTAATTCTGTCAATCCAGCTCTACAGAATACACTTAGAAGGAAAACTTCAATCTGAAGTGAAGATTAACTACACCCAAGAGAACAAAAGGAATAAACAATTCTAAATTGGTTAAGCAAAAAAGAAAAACAAACAGTACAATAAAAATAACATGAATTAATAAGCATGGCTCAACAAAAACTTTCTATATTAACGGTCTCAAGCGCACACCACCAACACCGAAAAAAGAATTACTGACTAATAGACTGGATCAGTAAACAGGATCCATCTTTCTGTTGCTTCCAACAAACACACCTCACAATCAAGGACCCATATTACCTTAAATAGATGGAAAAAGCTATTGCAAGCAAACAGAACCAAGAAGCAAGCAAGCATAGACATTTTAATATTTGACAAAATTGATTTCAAACCAAAGGTAATCAGAAGAGGCAGGGAAGGATACTAAATAGTCATTAAAGGAAACATCCACCAAGAGGCCATTTTAATTCTAAACAATTATGCTCAAAATACGAGGATACCCAATTTCAAAATAAATAAATAAATAAATAAAAGACTACTACAGCTACACTCACACCCTTACATAGTGACGGTGGGTAACTTCAGTACCCCATTCTCACAGACAGGTCATCCAGACAAAAGCTAAACAAAGAACTCTGGAGTTAAATAATTTCACAAACTAACAGAAATCTAAACACATTCCACCCAAAGACTAAATATTTTTGAACCAATAAAATAGTGTTTATCTGCTTTGTGTGTCTACACAAAAAAAATGGATTTTATTTTAAAAAAATCTAATAAATTTAAAAGAAAGTCCTTAATTGTTCCGTTTTACCTTAAGTTTACACCCTCATTTTCCTAAAGTTTCTGGTTCCCTACAGTTTTTCGCTATTTTTCTTCTGCCTGGGTCAAAGGTATCTTCTGTGTCTTTTTGGGTTGGGCCCTCATTTCCAGTTCAGCTTTGTCATTGTCTTGCCCTAAGACCAAAATGTTCTCCCAACTTACCCTGCCCATTGAAACTTTCACTTGAGTTCACCAGATGTTCAAGAGTCACTGCAAAAAATTCTGCAATCTCCAGAAAACTTCTTGGGTTGATTTCTAATTCCAATGTCTTCAGTTCAATTTGGATAGATAAGATTACTTGCAGGAAGCACTATACTATCTTCATATTATATTGGATATAATTTACCCAGTACTACTTATTTTGGAAAATTAAATTATTGTCCTTATTATTTAGGAAAACTTTTAGAGGCAGGATGAGAAGTAAGTACCATGAAAGGGTACTGTGAAATGTTAAAATTGGTCAGTATTATTTTTATGTTGGCTGCAGGACTTATCAATCTTACCAAAGCTGCTTGGACAATTTATTATATATAAGCTATAGAGAGCCACAGCTGTTGAAAATGTCCATGTGTTGGGTGTTATAAATCAAAGATTATTTATGGCCTTACAAAATTACTGTAAGATAATATCATACCTATTATTTTCTAAGTTTAAATCTAAAGTAAACTTCCATCAATTTAATTTTTGGAAACTCTTGCAGAAATGTAGCTGTTGTATATAATAGCTGTATCATATGGAATAGCACCTTAACCTCTCAGAGTTACACTTTTCTTGGGTCTCCAATAGCACTGCTAGCGTTAAGTCGTAAAGGTAAAATATTTCACAAGATATGAAGTACTATACACTGGCAAGCTATTGCAAAGATCTAAGTTGCATTTGTTCCTTATGTAGATGTATTTCTTTGAGCTCTTTGCAAAATTAAGTAAAATATTCAATTTCTGGAAGTAAAAGCCATCAAACCTCTCTGAAAGCCTCACAATAGTTTGGTAGATGGAAAACTGAAAACCAAAATTGCCTTTCTGAAGAATAGAACTTTGAAAAAGACAGGGCTGGGAAGACATAGAAACACGGGCTCACTTCAAGATGCAGGAGTGGGTAAAATTGAGGTGCTATTCAAAATGTTTGAAGACTGCCATCCTTCTAAGAATAATGCCATCCCTAAGAGCCATGTGTTCAACATCTGCAAAACAAACGCAAATGAAAAATTCTATTAGCTTGTACCAGAAATGTGAGCACTCAGCTCAAACTCAGGCTGTTGTGGGGGTATAATTCAAAGTAATATCAGGACGGAAATGATGAGTGAGGAGAAAAGGTAAAAATTATTACATAAACACAATTTATTTTGGAAAAGCGTATGAGCTCACATGCAAGGCAGCAAAATCTTAACTTTCTCTGGGTAATTGAATAGCGGAGTCAGCACAGGTTTCTGAAAGAAAATAAGAAGCCAGACTAAGCCAAGTGAGTATGATCTGTGGATGCTTTTCTTATTCCCCTGGGTCAAAAGGAGTACTTGGATCTTTGTGTTCCAGTTGCCCCATTCACTGACATCCACAGTATATGTGTGGGGAAGTTTTATGTCATCTGAAAGGAGGGGTACTACTTTAAGAAAATGTCTCCATAAGATCAGGCTGCAGGCAAGCCTACAGGGCATTTTCTTAATTAGTGATTGATGCAGGAGGGCCATTGTGGTTGGTGCCATCCCTGTGCTGGTGATCCTGGATTCTATAAGAAAGCAGGCTAATGCAAGGAATAGAGGGAGTGGTGGGCAGAAGGCAGTATAAGAATACATTCAACAACATGAAGAAAAACATGACAAAACCAGAACCTAGTGGTTCTACAAAAGCGATACCTAATACAGAAAAAGCAGAAGAAAACGACATTAAAAATGACATTATGAAAATGATAGAGGCCCTTAAGGAGGCAATAAAAAATTTCCTTTAAAGAAATGGAGGAAAAGACAAACAAAAATTGGAAGAAAACAGGCTGAGCAAGCCATGGGGAGCAAGCTAGTAAACAGCACCCCTCCATGTCCTCAGCCTAAGCTCCTGCCTCCAGGATCCTGCCCTGTTTGAGTTTCTGCAGTGACTTATTTTTTTTTTTATGATACACAGAAACGTGGAAGTGTCAGCCAAATAAGCCCTTTCCTGCACAACTTACTTTTGGGCCATGATGTTTTATCTCAGCAACTGTAACCCTAACCAACCGTATTGCCACATTTGTTTTAGTCTTGTGTATCATAGTGGTTCCTCTTAAGCTGACCCTTTGCGGAAACCAAAGTGGTGCCTCATTTATTTAATATATGTATGGCCGTGCCTGTGGCCTGGTACACTGTGATCAAGATATTGTTCTTATATCATAAAGGGGCTACATTTAGGACAATAACTTTCTCACTGTGAATTTTACACTCCTCTCAGAACAGCACACAGGGATATAATAATTTTATATTTATGTGGCTGGAAGTTGCTCAGGCATAGATTGCTTACATAGCATTGCATGAGGAAGCCTTTCATTCAATTTCTATCATTTCATAAAGTGGGCAAAATAGCTCACACCTATCACTCCAGGGGTCAGTAAGATGAGGCAAGAAAATCAGAAGCTCAAAGTTTTCCTTAGCCACCACGTGAGTTTGGAGGCTGACTTAAGCTACGTGAGCCCATATCTCAAAACAAACAAAGCTCAAATAGACAAATGAAAACACAAGTGTAGTTGCTCATCTTACCAACAACTCTACATTGTACTGAAGCTTAGCAGCTATTTGGATTAATCTTATCAACCAATTGTTCAGGCCCTACAGTGCAGAAAGCCATAACTCAGCAAGATCGCTCACATGTTTGACAAAATTCCAGTGAAAACCAGATTACAGGAACAAGCTCCATACATGTCAGACTGAAAAGACACTGAAGGATTGGTGGGTTGCATTTTGCAATCTCTCTTCTATGTTATTTACAGGTATTTAAGAACTATGAAATGCATGACCTATACAAAAGTAGGGAAGATTTTTTTTAATGATGTAATGGCCCTGTTGGTTCAATACAAATAGTTCTCTATAGTCCTTCACCACTTCCACAAATTTGTGCTTATGTTTAAACCACAAAGGATTTATATCCTTGTTCCATACCTTTTTTCTATGTGTAGAAAAAAAAATGACTCTGGTGCTCTTTGTAAACATCTATCATGAAACTTCAACTCAAAGGGCTCTTACAAGAGTGTCCCAGAGAAGGTAGTTCAGGGGTCAGATGAGGCAGGGAAACTCATGAACAAATCTGAGTTATCCGTTATAGAGGAGACTTCAGAATCTCTAATATGCTAGTATATAAGGATGTGGTATAAATGTATCAGAAAATATTATAGTAGAGTGCAATTCAAATAGATTTTTATGTCTACACTCTGTTTAAAGAAATAATTTGTAAAAGGTATGGCACTTTGGAAAACTGCTCTGGAGAATAGTGATTGTCCCTGTTTGCCTCTCACCTAGGGATGGGAATCTAGGAAGGTAGGACCAGCAATCTGTATCCCAAGAAGCTCTCACAGGGATGGAGAGTTATGTGGTCAAATAGGTACTAAGTGGAGCTAGGTTTGGAAATTGACTACATATATCATTACACTTCCTCATTATGAAAGTTTACCATTCTCAGAAGTTCAATTTCTGCTGTCCATCTACTGCAAATATCTTTTATGTGTGTAGGAAGGTGTATAAGACAGAAAACCCCATAAGAGTCTTTGTTCCAGTTCTACATCAACAAAGTTGTAGGTTTAGATTGTTGATAATGATAGCCAGTTTTCTTGTATATTGCATCTAGAATTTCAATATGGCACCTGACTGGGATTAAAATGGTATTAAGAGGTTTAAAATACAAAGAAATACCTAGAGGATTTTCTTCCCAAGAGTTCTTACCAGGGGTTCTCCAAAGGCAGGCTGAAGATTCGAAATGAAAGATCTACTGAGGTTATTTACCCAGAGTGAAACAGTTCATTAGAGACAAAATGGGACTTAAATTTCATGCTCCGACTCTTGCTCCAGTCTGTTTTCATATATGCAAAATGAGATGGCCTCCAGAAATCAGCTCTGAACCCCTCATGTTCTCAAAGCTACAAATCTATTCTTTCAACAGTCTTTAGATCTGTAATTAAAACCCGTTGTTTTTAATGGTAGTTTTAAGGAAAATTACTTCAAAATTAAATTAAGTATTCTAAAGTTTTGTTAAAAAAAACAGCCACACCAGTATTTAACCCACCCCATCCAATGTGGTATATAGTAATGTCTGTCATCGGGGATTCAATGATAATCCCATAACCAATATTATGACTTTCACGCTGCAATAGAAACAAAAACAAAAACGAATTAAAGGATGGTAAAACAATGGTGGTGTTTTCTAAACTCTTAGATGTCTCCATTGCTCTTTGGATTCCTAAGCCCATTGTAGTTTTTAATTTCATTCTTAGCTAATTTCTTTTGCTTGCCAAGCTTTATTCATATAGACTTGAAGAAAATATTACTGTGGTTGTCCATATCTCATGACTTTAACTATATACCTTCTCTCTGTCTACAGCAGTGGTTCTCAACCTTCCTAATACTGCGACCCTTTAACACAGTTCCTCGTGTTGTGGTGACCCCGACCATAAAAATTATTTTGTTGCTACTTCATAACTGTAATTTTTCTGCTGTTATGAATCATAATGTAAATATCTGATATACAGGATATCTGATATGTGACCCCTGTGAAAGGGTCGTTTCACCCTTGAAGGGATCGCTACCCACAGATTGAGAACCATTGGTCTACGATATTTATAATATCCAGTTTCAAGCCTTCATTCAGTGAATGCAGATCCAAATTTGTTCTGAGGTGCTTTTCATGGCCTTCCTTACAATTGTTGACTTCAAAGGTTCTTCTTGACCATAAGCATCATGAAGGCAGGTGCCCTAGCAGAGAATACATCCTCAGCCTACATACCCACAGTGGCAATTCAACAGAGAACACTGAACACAAGAACAAGGAGGAAAAAGGGGGGAATTGTGGAGGAAAATGGCAGGAAGACAGGAATGGATGGACAGGGAAGGAAGGAAACAAGGCATGTTGCTGGGACCACAGCATCCTGAAGCAGATATGTTCTCCAAGATCTGAGAGGGCTGTGGACAAGCTTTTGAGCTTATTTGTAAAACTGAAACATATTACAAGGTTCTAGGAATCAATGAGGACAAATAAAAATAGTTAAGAAAAACAGGAAAAGAACCTAATTGTTTATTGAATACTACAAACAGCCTCTTTTAACATGTAACATCGATTATGAATAAAACGTCCTGTGTATCTTAAAACACTGAATAACATGTCTGTGTGCATACTATTATACTGAAGCGTTACCTTGCACACACACATGTGTACACTGTACAGTAAAACATTGAATAACACATCTGTGTACATGGTCTGACACTAAGACATTGCATAACAAACCTATATGCATACACTGTCCTGAAAAGCCCAGTATGTTCCAAAATCCAAGGGCACAAAAAAATTGCTAAATCATCCACTGTTCAGGTCAAGCTTATATTAAAGATAATATTTCCATAATTTAGGAAGAAGCAATATTCATTTTTGGTAGCAAAGATTGCTCCATTGTGTTAAAGATAAGCTGTCAGTCCTGCAGGGAAGTCAGAGACGCTGAATGTAAGCAATAGACAGAGCTTTAATTTTAAAAGGCTCATGCTAGATATTTAAGCCTGCACACTGCAAAAACTCATACAGCTCCATTTATCTGTCTTGGAAGGAAAGTTAGCCAGATGGACCCTGCTGGGATTTGTACCCAAAAGTTACAGGAAAATGTAAAGGTACAGGAAAAGTTCTTGGGACATACCAGTTAAGCAGAATAAATTAACAAAGTAACTACCGACTAAGCCAATAAGATTCAGTTAAGTTGAGTTTTGCTGAAAAATGACATAGAACATACCTGTACTTAAAATATATGCATTCTAAGTCTCACCATTTTTTCTATAATTAAAATTTGTTAACTTATGTAGGGATATATCAAGTCTCCAAAAATACAAATTAAAAAATAAAATTGAAGTAATACGTGTGGGAGGAAAATGTTGCTCCCTCAGAGGGAGCACAGGTTATTAAACAAATACCCCAGTGCCAACCATGCATTGTTATCATGGCGATGCGAGTCATTGAGGTCCCAGAGGCTTCTAAAGCAATCCAGGCCATTGTCATTACTTTTGATTGTCCACCACAACTAGATTGCAAGGTCGTATTGCATGAGACTGGAGAGATGGCTCAATGGTTCAAAGAACTTGCTCTTGCAGAACCCCCAATTTCCGTTCCCAGAATCCACAAATTCTAGATCTAGGGATACTGATTTTATTTTCTCGTTTCTGTGAGCACCCCACTAATGAGGTACACAAAGCATGCAGACAAAATACATACAGATTAGAAAATTCAAAAGATTCTATTGACGTATCTTGGTTGCAGGACACAACAAGGCCATGCTGGAACAAAGCTAGAAATTCCCTCTCTGGCTTCCACTGTATTAAAGGTGCTATTCAGAACACTGGGAGAGGAAAGTCATCAAGGGTTCACCCAGAAGCAGACCAGGCATAATACAGTTCCAACCTGTTGGCCAAAATTATCCCTTTGATTCAATCGTTGCCTGACTGTTATGAGAACAACAGCTCTCTGAACAGAACACAGGAAAGAACACAAGTCTGGTACTGTAAACCTGGTCAAAAGCCCATAGCTTGGAAGAGCATAGGCTCTGCAGGGAATCTATTACTACCATTTTGTTGTGTTACATGCATATGTTGAACAGTCTTCTAAACATTTGCTTTACTCACAGATTAGGTGAGCTCTCATCCTTGGTTGGAGAAGTTTCTTTTTGTTGTGGGTAGAAGTTGCCATAGTTAAACACACACAACCATATCATGGCTGGGGGGAGAGGGAGCATCTGAAAGAAGGTCAGAAAGAACTCAAGAACTGAAGAATGGGAAAGAGTGCTGACCTCTGGACACAACATGGCCGTTGCATTCACGTCAGATTACCTGTCTAAGATCTGCACAACATGGGGACTGTGAACGTTCTAGTATGGATAGAAGAGGTTCCATGAGTCTCCACCTCTTCCTATTGGATAATAGGGGACAAGGAATCTTTTTCTTTAGCTTTATAGTCCACTGGTAAGCTATCAGTACAGCTGCTAATTTCTCACCTATGTTCATGTATGCAACCCCAGTCAGACTCAAAATGAAAAGATGTGGAAATAAGAGAGAGAACAGGGTGTGTTGGGAAAAAGGACTTAAGGGGGAGCGGGGCAGCATACCAGAAGGTAATTAAGAGTGACTGTAATAAAATGCATTAAATACAAACATGAAACTCTCAAAGGATAAGTTTTAAAATATATTATTTAAAATGATCAACAAAGGAGAGGAGAATTTTTTTAATTGTCCAACTCAGAGTAACAGAATCTCAGTAAAAATTTAGTCAAAACTTCTCATTTAAAAAAAAAAAACATAAAGCCCTAAAACCTAGAGACAGTAAATGGCCTGGTGAAAATCACACCAGGTGGCTCTGTCATTATGAGGACCAGAACTCCAATTTCTTGGCTCTAGCTAACTGTCTGAACATCGCATCATTCGGGGAAGCTGTCATATCTCTCTATTCAGCATTTTCTTCCTTAAACAAATGCACTGCCTTCTATTTGAGGTTATAGATATCTAAAATCCCCATATGGTTTTGTATCAACTTCCTCCGAGGCAGAGCACCCCTTCCTGAATTCGTGCAATAGGCTATTTTTACTCTGAAGGATTGTATTTATATCCTTGTTCTATTTTATTCTCATGCTTGCACCTCATTGTCCTCGCCTTCTAGAGGAATTTGAATTTTGGATCTGCCATTCACAGTGTTAGGTTCTCCCCCTGAGTCTGAATCACTGAGGAGCCTGAGGAGCGCGGCCTCCACCTCTTCCTTCAGGTCATGATAAGGAAACTCAATTTGGAAAATGGACTGTTCTTTGCTGACCCTCCAGGAGGCTTGGATGGGAAGGAAGAGCAAGAGAATGTGCCCGCTTAGCCTTGCGTTGGTCATCCATATGGTTCTTGTATCTGACACATGGTTTTCTAAAATTTGTAATAACTCAAGCTGCATCTACTACATGAGAATCCATATGGAAGAAGCGGCTATGAGCTACCTCATTCTACTGTGTTTGGTGGCTGGCATGCTTCCAGAGGCATTGTTTCATCTGCCAGTCAGAAAAGATAAACAAGTTAGGGTTTACCGGGTATGTTCTGTAGATTAGAATACTTAGTTTTGGAGAAGACAACTGACTTATCCACCATCAGCAAGCTAATAAATATAGAAGACACTGCCCTCAGACACCCATTCTTGCAACTTTGTGGTGTTTGGATAGCATGCATAGTTTTCCAACATACTGCTGAATTGATTTCAAAGCATTGAACTAAAAAGAAATGCCCAGGAATTATGTATCTAATTGTCTGAAAACCACCACCACAACAACAACAAAAAAAAAACAATAAAGATGGGGTAAAAAATGTCTCCTACCTTCCCATTTGCTTTGACAAGACAGATTCTATAGGAGTCCACCAACCTGGTTTACAATACCATAAGCACACATTCTTGCCAACTTTGAACTTCCTATCTCCAATACGTAAGACACCTGATCCACTCTGAACTTTGTCCCAGTAAGTGGAATTTTATAGTCAAGAAGACTCCAGTTGGTGAGCCAAAAGACATTACTAAGGCATCTCCACAGACCAGGAGTCAGTGGTCTTGTTCCCCTACTATTTCGGTACTTGGAATGACATGTGCAACTCACCCCGGCATCTGTCTCAATCCCAGGTGCCAATGGAACTTTGAAGGGAAGCCATCGCTACTAGCTACTGATTTTTAAACTGCAGCCAGTAGCAAGCCTTGAAGTCTAATTTCTTCTTCCTTGCAGTCTAAGCTCAAGCTATCTATTAGGACTATAATTACACGCCACTTCTGTGCCAGCTTCCTCGGATCTATAACGATGCCACACTAGAAAGCTGGATATCACATCCTGAGGGGCGCTTTTGTGTCCTAGCAAAGGTGAAGACTATAACGAACGCCAATAATGAGGCATCAGGATTGCATACCATTTTAGAATTTATAAAACACTTCCCTAGATATCACTGAGAGCCTCACACTAGTTATATGAAATAAACAGTACAGACACCATTATCTCCATTTTATAAATGAAGGAAATAAAATCTGGCAAATTTAATGACCTATAAGTACCGAGTGAGCAAGATGGGTCTCCAACTAATGGACTCTTGTGCAAATTTAGTGAGGAACGTAAAAAGTTATGTGACTGTTGAACTTCAATAAAAAAGAAGAAAAGAAAAGAAGGAAACAGGTAACATGAACCACCTATATTCAAAGGATGCCTTCAAAGAGTTCAGGGTAAAGTGTCTCCATCGCAACTGAGTTCAACAAAAGGGCATGCAAGCCTTCTATAACTGTCATACAACATTCACGCGCATGCTCAAGTGTGTGTGTGTGTGTGTGTGTGTGTGTGTATGTGTGTGTATCTGGTTTTCAAGACAGAGAATCTCACCAATAGGCTAAACTAGCTAGCCAGTAAACCCCAGGAATCTGCCTTTTCTCCCACTCCCTAATACCATGATTAGAAGTGCAGGGCACCATGCCAATTGTTTTTCTTGTTATTGTGTTTAAACATGAGTTCTGGCATTAAATTCATGTCCTCATACTTACAAGCAGGTGCCTAAGTTATGTCCCAAGTGCTCATCACATAAGATCTCAAGTCTTCCTATGTCAGACGTCAAGCCAAACCAACCAGACCTTGTCACGTATCAGAAGGAGCCCTCGTTCTGCTATGGTAAAAATAATAATAATAATAATAATAATAATAATTGACCAATTAATATGACTTAAGTTGTTGTTCTATCCAAAGAAAATAAAATCAGGAGAAGAGGGGGAAACACCCCAATGCCGCTTTCTGACTGATCGGGACGGCAGCAAAGGGGAAGACACATGAGGTTACAAACATCCCCATAGGGAAACACTGAATTTCATCTGACATAACAGTCAAGTGCCAACTCTTTAAAAAACCAAGTATGAGAATGAAAAAGAAAATGACAAAGTGCATTTCGACTCTGAACAATATCCTGACAGGAAGTGGAGGGCTCAGCAGGCTCCTGCACATTAAAAATCATGCCCCATCTGATGTGGGCTGAACTCTCTGAGGAGAAATCACAGTCAAGCTAAATGTGGAACAGGAGAGAACAGAAAGCACAGAAGCAAAAGCTCACATGCAGGCTAATAAAGCAAAGACGTCCTAGAACATTGCTGTTCCACGGATGGTCCCTGAACTGGCAGCAGCATTGTTCCTGGGAACTGGTTTAGTGATGCCAAAGACCAAGCCTATGAAATCAGAAACTCTGGGGCTGGGGTCCAACCACCTCTGGAGGAGGCTTCCTGAGGATCCGGAGGCTTAGCACCACCAGAAATGTGTGGCTTGCCCTTGTCCCATGTTTGCAGCCAAAGAACTTGAGCACCAGATGATGAACAGTGTGTTCCTGTTTGCTGTGAGCGCAGAAAGGTGTGGTTTTGACACTTCCTCCCTATAACAGCTCCATAGATGCTATAAATAGCGATTCCATTTAGCAAGTGCCCTCTGGAAGCTCAATAAGAGTAAGGGGACAGGTATGAGATAATTAATCATTCAATTACAGTCATCATACACTTAATTAAACATAGTTTACTCTTCCTAAATCATTTAGCTCTCAGAGAACTGATTATTAGACTTGAGTATATTTTCGATTCCCCTGGGAAGGAACGTTTGTTCAAGTGCATTTTGGACCCCACCAAAAAGGCTGAGTAGGTAGAAAAAAGATAGGATCTGAAAAATCTCCATTTTTAAAACATTTTTGGCTAATGCCAATATGTGAATTCAAGGACCACGTATCCCAAAGCCTTATACTAGACATTACTTTAAATTTGTTTTTTAAATGGTGTCTTAGCTGGAGTACACCATGTGCTGGCAAATGTTTAACAAGAGTCCCTGGGTAGGGGGCACTGCAAACAGCAAAGATTTGTGGCATTTGTCAATTTTATGGGCTACATAAACTCATCATGATCTCTGTCAACTGACAGCATGGTGTCACTGAGGTCAAGGATGGAAGTAGCTGGAGTTAACACACACTAACTTCTTGATAAGCTGCCTTATTTTTACCCCCACCCCAGCGTGGGAATTTGGAGCTAAGCAGATGCTCCTGGTTAATTCTGCTCCCTCCTCTGGTGAGTCATGGGCTCTAGCAAGAGAATCGTGTGAGGATCTATTCCTCACAACAAAACTTCGAGTAAATTTCCCCAAATAGAGAGCAAATGTGTTGAGTGTCCAACACTCTGAACTTGATTTCAGAATGGGTTTTTAGCAGACGGTGCACAAGAAGATATAGATAATAAGAATAAAGGACAAATGGAAGAGCTTCTGTTGCTAGGCAAGAAGTACGGTGGGCCTTCTAGAGTAAAATTCCAGTAATTCACTTTAAGAAAGGGTTCAAATAACAAAAATAGCCAAGTCAGTAAACTGAACATTGAAAACAACCGAGTTCCTGAATAAGCAGACAGTAAGAAAAAGACGAAAGAAAAAAATGCATATCCTTTTTTCTCCCTGAGTACCTCTTCTAAGCTACACAGTCTGGAACATATTCTCTGTGCCTTCTATGAGATAGGGGCATCCTTCCCCATCCCTGCTTATCCTTAAAAGGAATGCAATGAGTTCACTTCATCTTCTGCTCTGGTCATCAGGTGGCAATCCTGACTCACCCTCAATAACCAGCCTCCAATACTCAAATTGTGTCTCAGAAGTGAAATTTGCCCAGAGTCTCAGACTGAATTATTAAGAAGCAAAATATTCCATACTGTGTAGACAAAATACAGTCCTGGAATATAGCTGCATTTAAAAGATTTGCTTTCTTTGAATCTGCTGATCAAGAGCTGAACCGGGATTGTTGAATAGTAACATTTGAATGTTTTGCCATTGCAATGCCTTATCTTGAGCCTTTGAGCCAACTGTATTATGACAAAAAATTTGAATAATCCCATCTCTGTAAACTAATGATGAACCAAATTATCATCTAGTGTTGGGTGACCAAGATGGCTCGTCCATGTATGGCTGGCTAACACCCATTCCCAAAGCTTTGAGACACCCTTTCAACCAAATTGCTATTAGCAAGCAATGCCCCTGCTCTGAAGAGCTTAACCTACACAGAGTTCACTGGGAGTCACTCAGTACAGCTCTGTAATTCCACACTTGAAAAGACTCTTGTCATTGGACCAGAGCCAGAACAAAATTAAAGCATTTCCTATTCAACTTTGCCAACTGCAGAAATTCATTCACTTAGAGCCTGATGACAATGAGTTGATTCAATTGCCGTTCATGAAGTCGTTTTGGAAAATGTTTCCTGTTAGCAGCCCACACTAAGCTTCCATTCTCTATGCGTCTCTCTTTCTCTCTCTGTTTTCCCAAAAGATTTAAGGAAATCCACATCCTGAGAAAGAAGAACTTTTGGTGGTTCCAATGAGGACACACCAATGGATTCCTGTAGGCCCATCATCATTATATACCACACACATCAGAGTGTTCCCGAAAACCTAAATCGACCGCAGCGGGGTTACCAAATCTTCCTTAACCCCCTGTTTCTTCTTATTTATATTTTTACTGAAAATAGAATTTTTTCATCGAATGTATTCTGATTCTGACTTTCGCTCCCCAAATTCTCCCAGATCCTCCTCACACCCTCACCCACACAAATATGCAATCTTTGTTTCTCTCTCTCATTAGAATACAGACAGACATCTAATATGAATAATAGTAATAATAATAGCAGAAAATGAAAACAGACAAATCAGACAAACAGGACAGAACAAACAAACTTGGGGAGTTGCAAAGAAAAAGCTCAAGAAAGACACAGAGGCATGCACATTCACACGCAGAGAAATCTCATAAAAACACAAAACCAGAAATCATAATATACACATAAGGGACCTATATGGTAAATAAATAAACCAATAAAGTCCTGACAAAGAAACAAAGCATTACGAGACAGAAATCCTCCAAAAGTGAGATTGAGTACACTATGTATTGGCCATCTATTCCTAGACATGGAGCATAGTCTTAAAAGCATTTGTATACCCAGGGTGACTACTTTGTTGAAGAAAATTAATTTTCCATTTGTGAACAGCTATCAATTGGAAATAGCTTCTGGGTTAAGAATGGGGTCCTGTGACCACTTCCCTTCTCGGCACTGGAAATCCATGTGGAGTAGACCTGCGCACAGGCCATTTCTCGCTGCCATAGTCTCTGAGTTCATATGTGCACCCGTCCTTCTGTGTTTGGAAGGCCCTGGTACCTAGGTGTCCTCCACCATCCTGGCTCTTATAATCTTTTTGCCTTCTCCTCCATGGGGTCCCTTGAACACTGAGCAGAGAGATTTGATGGGGACATCTTATTTAGGACTGAGTGTTCCACAGTCTCTCACTCTCGGCACATTGTCCAGCTGTGGGTTTCTGTATTTACTCCCATCTACTGTAGGAGGAAGTTTCTCTGAAGATGTCTGAGCAAGACACTGATCTATGAGTCTAGCAGAATGTCATGAAGGGTCATTTTATGAATCCAGAAGAATGTCATTTTATCGCTGTGTTCCTTTAGCAAAATAGTATTACCTGGTTTTCCTCCAGGTCCCTGGACCCATGCAGTGTCTAGGTAAGTACCAACTTCGTTTCTGTGTTCAGTAAGTTGTTTGGGTGTTGTCTTCCACAATAGTGCATTACCATCAGCCTGCGGACAGCAACCAACAGCCTTGGCGCCCGTTTTGGTGGGGGGGAAGAGTGGGAGAGTGGGGGTGGTTTCCATGCAACACTTATGGCAATAATTCTATTAGATGTAACCCATTCCCAAAACTGGAGGCTTCATTTGGTGACCAGACATGTCTAGTTGCAGCTCCATCTTCCCTGTTATTTGGTGATTCCATTACATATATATATATATATATATATATATATATATATATATATATATATATATATATATATATATGTTGCAGGAAGCTTCTACAGTATTAGGTTTCCATATGACTCCTCAATAGCCCTTAGTTTTAGCTGTACCTCCCTATGTTATCCACCCCCAACCTCCTTCTTTCCCACTTCCCAATTGATCCTGCCATGCCCACCCCACATAATCCATCAATAACTAATTGCTTCTTTTGCTTTTTCTGGGGAGTTCCAAATATCCCCCAATTCCCTTACTCCGTACCTAAGCTCTTTTGTTATGTGGATTGCTGTTTAAAGACTTAACAGTTAAAACCCACATATAAGTGAATACATATCATATTTGTCCTTGTGTTATATCATATTTTGGTCTGGGTTACTCCACTCAGGCTGATTTTTTTTCTAGTTCTATTTACCTGTGAATTGTGGTTTCATTTTTAACAGCTGAGTAATATCCTATTATGTAAATGTACCACATTTTCTTTATATATTCATCCATTGGCAGACATTCAATCTTTTTCCAATTTCTGACTATCATAAATAGAGCAGCAAAGAACATGGTTGAGAAAGTGTGTCTGTAGAAGGATGTAGAGTCCTCTGGGTAGACACCCAAGAGTAGTAGAGCTAGATCTTGAGGTAGATCTTTTTCCAGCTTCCTGAAGGATCACCATACTGATTTCCACACTGATTGTATATGTTTGCACTCCCATCAGCAATAGATAAACGTTCCCCTTATTCCATAGCCTCTCCAGCATCAACTGTCATTTGTTTAATTGATTGTATTCATTATGGTTGGTGTAAGATGAAATCTCGAAGTACTTCTGATTTGCATTTCCCAGATTACTGAGGATGTTGAATCTTTAAGTACTTCTTGACCTTTTGTGTTCCCTCTATTGAGAATTCCCTATTTAGGTCTGGGGGAGGGGAGGCTCTGTGCCACAAAGGCCAGCTAGTGCTGATACATGACAGGCAATGAAGAAGTTTGATTCAACAAGACTCAAATACAAGTAGCTACTCAATACAAGTAGCTGGTATTGGTCCAAGAGTCTGACACTAAACAGCTTATTTTAGGCATATTTAAGTATGGCACAATTTGGAAAAAAAAGTTTCCTGGTGATAATTATCTCAATCACATGGGTACAACAGAGTTTAAGACACGACTACATTAAAAGTCCAAGTGACATCTTCCGTAAATATGGGTTCTATGGGTTAACTGAGGAACTGGGTTCAGGTAAATAGTGCCCATGATAAAGGTCCGGGGGGGGGAGGATATTGTTATAGACTGACTGAGATAAACAGGCTCACACTAAGGGTCTTGGAGAGTCAGTGTAGCACAAAGGTCACAAGGCTATTCCCACATCTGCTCCCAAACTACTGGGCAGATATAGGTTGTTATACAGTTCTCCCTTTGAAGATATAACCTTGTGTGTTTAATACTCTTGGTTTCCCTAATGCTTACCTCTTAGCACAAGTACTTATATACCTCCGTCAGAGCTGTGCCCCATTTCTTTTTATATAACTTTTATTGATCCTTTGCCAATTTCACATCATAATCCTGATCCCACCCACCTCCTCATGCCCCCACATCTGCCTTCTGCTCTTGTAAACTCACTCCCAAAGCAAAACAAAACTTAGAAGAAAAATTAAAAGCCAACCAAATAAAACAAAAACAGAAAACATACTACCAACAGGAGAAAGAAAGAAAGAAAGAAAGAAAGAAAGAAAGAAAGAAAGAAAGAAAGAAAGAAAGAAAGAAAGAAGTCATCCTGGAAGCTGGAGTATGGCCCATTGAGCCTCTTTCATCTTCATTCCTTCATCTTCTCCTGCATGGGTTCACTGTCGTGAGTCACTCATTGGTCTGGTTCAAGGCCTCTGGCTTCTGCTACACCACCAATAATGAGCTCTCACTGGGGCTCCTCTTGGATATCCTGCTGCTATCCTGTGTTGTGGGGATCCTGCAGTTTTGGATCTATAGGCTCATCCCTTTCACATGCTCCCAACAGTCCATAGATAAGATATTAGAGTGCCCACGTCATAGCCCTGGTTCTGTGTCTAGGTGGTCATTCGGGCAGTCAGCCTACCAGTTTTCACCAATTGTCACCACTCGGGTGAGCCCTCCAGCACTCCTTCGGCCAGACCACCCAATACAGCCTGCAACAAGGAACAAGGCCAGTTCTCTTGCTCTTGGGCCTTGGGTGTTGTGTGATATTTTGTTTGTGTTCTGACAAATAAAGCTTGCCTGGAGACCAGAGGGCAATGCCAGCCCCTAGTTACCCAAGGAGGTCAGGCAGTGCTGGCACAGACCTTTAATCCTAGTACTTGGGAGGAGGAAGCTGGAAGATCAAGGTCACCCTGGGCTGCTTGAGATTGATCCAGTCTAAAAGGGAAACAGAGCAGGACCATGGTGGCTCTCACCTTTGATCCCAGCACTTGGGGATCTCATGCATCTAATCCCAGCACTAGGGAGGTGGAGACAGGATCTAGCCCCATTCAGTCAGAGGACTCTGCTTCTCTGATCTTTCAGTTTTCACCCTTGATACATGACTCTGCATTTTTATTGTTAAGACTAAATAGATTCCCACTTCACTCAGGTCCAGGTTACCCACTCTCCCAGCACCAGGGTTAGCTCTACTGTCTTGTCCAGGCAAGATGCAGGGCCCTCTTTTTTTTTTTGAGTGCTGTAAAGGGGCATACATGGGCAGGGTGGGGTCAGCTCTCCTGTTCTCATGCCTTCCAGATGGCAAGGTAAACTCTAGTGCGCTGCCCTAACAATGCACAGAGTCTGCTCTCCTGTGAGCTCTCACAGCTGGTGTGGGGAAGAGCTAGTTCTCCCTCTTGTGACCCCACAGGTAGCAAGGGTTGGGAGGGGTAGGCATCTTTCCTTTGGCTGTGCCACCACGCGGCAGATAAGGGGGAGAAGGCAGGGTCAGTTCTGCTGTTCTCCTGCCCCCCAGGGCCAGCTCAACTATGTCCCTGATAACAGGGTCTGCCCAAGTGAAGTGTATGCCCATGTGTACCCCATTTCTTAATTAGATAATTATTTCTTCTATTCACAACTGTATTGGGATTCTTCTCTACGGCTTCTAAGTTCTTAGGAGTCTACCTTTCCTCCAGTTTCACCCCAGTAACAGTACAAGTCCAATCCACTTTTCCTCCCATCTCATCTCAGTGATGGTACAGGTCTAAGTCTGGAAGACCTATCTGTTAGTTTCATCCTCCACCATTCTCTGTATCCATCAGAGCAATGACAGAGTTTTTCACAAGAAATCTCTGTACAAATGAGCCCTAAGCGATTTATCTTTAGTGCAGAGATGTTAGTATAAAACTCAAGATTTCTAAGTATTCTGTGATGTATGACTTGAAAGAATACAAAGGAAGTCAAGAACTCAGCAACAAACATAGTTAGTGAAACCATTCATCACAGACGTGTGCCATGTGTCCACCAATGCAAACAGGCTGGGATGGGGTTAAAGGGTTCTTGAATAAACAACTTCGCTTCAATAACTGTGCTTAGTGCCCTTAGCTTAGCAATAAAGACTATCTGCTGGTACACTAGTTACAATTATGTTCCTTTGCCTCTAGAAGCTAGTCATTAACAAAAGCTACTAACTCTGGAGAACAAATAAGCTTCAAAATGCTTGACAATCTATAGAGGTAAGAAAGCAAGGATAGGAAAGATATTGAAGAAATGCCTAAACTTAGCAGGAAAAGAATATGCCTTCATCGCTTAGCAATAATTTATGTAGTCCTGGCTACTATATCTCTCTATATATGTGTATGGATGTGTGGGTATGCATGTGGACATGTGTGTATATGTGTATAATATACATATTTCGGTGTGCATTTATGTATATTAATATGCATGTGTGTATGTATTTGGATGGCTAGATGTATATAAATATATGCACATGTGTATATGTGTATATGTGCATGTGTGCCTATGTAATTGGATGTGGTAGACATGTGAATATGTATAAGTGTGTGACAATGTGAGTATGGGTGTGGATATGTACATTTGTGTCTATATAGACATTTATATATGTATCTGTGTGCACATGTGTATATGTGTGTGTTGAGTGGATCTGTGTATATATATATACGCTACTGTGAGTATATATGCATGGGAGTGATAGTGGTTTTGTATATGTGTGTGTACATGTATGTGAATATGTTAGTACACATAAGAGAGAGAGAGAGGGAGGGAGAGAAGAAGGGTATGTATTTGTGTGTGTGTGTGTGTGTGTGTGTGTGTGTGTGTGTGTGTGCGCTTATATGGAATTTGGGAGTTTGCGCATCAGAAATTTTTCGTACATAAAGCTTCTTAATAATTTTTTTCTTAACTAGATTAATTCATCTAGAAAACAGTACATAAATAAATAAAAAACAAGGAAAATTCAGGAAGGCCCCATGTTTTGGAACACGCTGGAACGTTATTTATGACCTTGGGTAAAACACGGCCCTCCCAGCTATTTATAATAATTTTAACTAATCTTTGAGTCTTTGCTCCTTTTCCATCCTGCCACCCTTTCATTACCTCCCTCTTGGTATGTGGAAGCTTCTGTGACCTGTGCTATCAACGTATGTCAATATACTCATACTTTGGAAACAAGTAGCATCAAGAGGAAATCAGAGAGAACAGGGAAGCTTGGTGTTGCCAGTAGTTGAAAGCCATGAAAGCATCAGACAGAATGAGTTACGACGATGCAACAGGCCCACAGAAGGTTTGCAACAAGAGTCCAAATCACAGTTTGCTCTTTAAGTCCGATCCTTTCCAATCTCATTTTGTTCATTCCATGCCGTTTGCCAGTGACTACCACAGATCACCTTCCTGATAGCATTTTAGCTATGAGTTTCCACGGGAGACTGGAGAAAGGAAGGAAGGGGATGCTGTCAGAGAAGAGACTGGAGAAAGGAGGTGATAACCTGAAAGATGAAAAGACCGCAAAGTTGACAGCTCTCAGCTAACACAGGACACAGATTATGGATAAATCATACACCATCATGGCTGGCCATGCAAGCCAGTGAAACACAATCTAACAAATGTCCTAGGCAAGCAAAAGATACCAAACATTACAATAATACAATTTTTTCGGTCATTCTATACAGACTTTAACCCAAAATAATACTTAATGTCCCGTGAAAAGGTACGCAGACAACTATTCTATCACATCCCTCCAGCAAGAGGTGGGAAGTCAATGATGACGCTCATCTGTGTCTCCCAATTTCCTCAAAAGGCCTCAGGAAAAAACCAACTAGGAAAGCCAAAAACAAGGGCTCAACAGTGATGAAATCACCATGGAGGTTCTCATCCACATATCAACACAAAAACACGCTTACAATTTTTGTATTTCTTATTCCCTGGTAAGCATTTCCTAGACTTTTGAAAATAACAGCTCTAGCCAAGGTTCCAGAACTGACCATTCTCAGTGATCTGAGAAACTGAGATGCAGTATTTGATGTTTTTTACACTTAGGTCTTCTCCTAATACTTTATCAGCCCTGGAAATGAAAGCCCCTCAAGTCACTGCATTTGAAAGCCTTGATAGTGCTTCAAAAGCTAATTCGAAATATGCAAAGTGGTGACCACAGGGAGTCCCAGGCTAAAGAAATGATTGAACAGTGTTTGGGCTGCAAGTTCAAACACTTCTCAAAAATGAAAGAAGCCCTCATCACCCAAAATGGAGGAAGGTACCTGAGACAGACAGGTCAACTGAATGAGACATTAGTTTCAACTGATATTTTCTTCAGTATTATAGATAATTTCAGTTTAACTGAAGATTATTCCCCCTCCACCACACATACACACAAACACATTCTCAGATATTGAAAGTACCTGGAAATTTTTTGAAGGAGGGAAGGAAAGGGGGAGTGGGAGAGGAGAGGGAGAGAATGAGAGGGAGGGAGATAGGGAGGGAGGGAGGGAGGGAGGGAGGGAGGGAGAGAGAGAGAGAGAGAGAGAGAGAGAGAGAGAGAGAGAGAGAACTTATTCAATTGTCAGCCTTGAATGAGTGAAAACATACCCTGAAGAATAGCAGTCCCTGTTTTTTCTCAAGAGATCAGTAAACTCGAAGTTCAAATGCAAGTGCTTTCGATGGAGAATTGCTTCAGGACCTGTACTCAAATAGCTATCAAGACTGTAATTTTCTTTAACCTTAAAGTATTTTCATTTTCCCATTTGCTCTTTCTCTTAAAGTTGCATTGCTCATTTGTTTCCAAAAACCAAAGAATTAAAGACTCATTCAAACAGAAAGAAAAGCCTAGCCTCTCTAGACTACCCATAGTAACTATGTTCTAAATCAATGAACACACAACTGAATCGTACAATGTCTTATGCAAGTGGGTGTGGCTCAATGGCAGACCATGGCATGTCCAAGGACCTGGGTTCCATCCTCAGCTCTGCAAAGAAAGGAAGAAAATGAATGTTTCATTTATTGATAAAATCAGATATTTGGAAATTGCCCACCTGAGAGAAAGCTTTGTTCCTCTAGTGTAATTCCACAAAAACTGATTTGGAATGTGTAGTGAAAGTTGTTTCTGTCCTGCTGGTCCCCCTGGACCAGTTTCTGTTTGCCCGCCTGTTCCCGTTGTCACTTATGAATTAACCACTCTGAGGCTTAATATCACTTACAATTGTTTGGCCAATGTCTTAGGCTTTTTATTGGCTAACTCTAAGTTAACCCATTCCTATAGTTTATATTTTGCCATGAGGTTCGCGGATTGTTACCTCACATCTTGCTTCTTGGGCAGCTTACATGGCATCTCCTTGACTCCCCCTACTCTCTCTGTATCTTTGTTTTAACTTCCCACCCTAGCTTTACTCTGCTAAGTCATTGGCTAAAACATCAACCAGTAAAAACCAATAAAAACAGCACGTATACAGAAGAACATTCCACATCAGGAATGGGACGGCATGTTGACTGATATGATCAAACCTATCAGATTGTTGCTTTTGTTCATATCTCCTTTTCAAAAGAAGCGAAGGGTGTCAAAACATGTTAGCGACATAAATGAAAAGGACAGAGACACCTTCACACTCTTAGGAACACAAACTTGTCCTTAAGAGGTTTCCAAGTACCTGTTTGCGAGCAAACAGTGTAATCGCAGCGTATGTAGGGCTGACGCTGCTCAGATGAGTGTTTTGATGAGCTAATTAGAGAGACCATCTTTATCTATTAATTAAAACTCCACAAGGCAGTACCAGAGTACCTGGAAGAGTAGCAATTATTGTATGTTCTTAGGGGATTAAAACAAATCTACACAAATTGAATTAGCTTTCTTTCTAAGTCAATCACATTCGGGATACTGAGCCATTTTCATGTTAAATGAACTTATATTATAAAAGGTGGCTGCACTGGTTCAATTATAAGAATTCTGATAGACTGTTCAAGATCTCCAAATGTCACAATTACCCTTAAAACTGCGCTAAGGATATATATCACCCTTGTTTCTTGGATCATACAGATGAGTCAGTGATAAATCCAGGTACTTTTCAATGACTAAAATCAACCATTCTATACAAATCCATTCACAGTAGCATTTTTTTGAGTTGATATATTACAGTAAGGGAAAAATCATTTAAAATTCACAGTCATGTACTGAGAGCAAACATGAACTAGCTTTTAGGATAATTTGGGTTGAGTGTATAAATATTTTTTGAATAAAAATCTCATTATGTAGCCACAGCTGGCCTAGAACTCACTATATAGATCAGACTATCCTCAAACTCATAGGGATCCACCTGCCTCTGTCTCCCAAGTGCTGGGATTAAGGGTATTAGATGACTAGTTTTTAATTTAAGAGTAAACAAATAACATAACATCAAGTATGAGAAGAGATGAAAGAAGAAAGGTGAAGGCTCAAAGTCAGGAAAGACAATATCTCTCTGCCCAGAGAGAGGGAAGGAAAACAGCTGTCATGAGCATGCTTCAAATGCTTCTGCATGCTACTTTCTTAACCTGCTTTCCAACTCTTCACAAGATATATTACTGTTGGTGGGGAGAGTAGGGGTGTTAGGTCCAATCCGCAAGAAAATGGCAATGAAGGTGAGAAGTCATTTGCTAATAGAAGGCAAGTGTGTAAGATACACAGAACCTGGAAGAAAGAAACCAAACCCTGCACTGGGAAGGCCCAGTTGAAGTGGAGCAGAACAATGTTGAGTATAGACTAACACAAAGAGCACAGCGAATAAAATAAGCACAGGGAAAAGCAAATATGGAGAAAACATGCTCCAACCTAAATTGGCCCGTGAGGCTGTGAAACTGCAAAGTGCGCACAGAGAGCTTAATTGGTTTTCCTGATTGGGGACTAAAGATGAATATGATGATGTATGAAGTGCTGTGTGATTGGTGAGTTCCAGCATCAGAGTCAGGAGACCTGATGGGTGAAATGAAGAACAGCATGATGGCTTTATTCTAAGTACACATTTTACACTAAGAGCACCAGATGCTTCCCAAATTGATATTGGGGAAGAGAAGCAGACCCTACATGTAAGGGCAGAAAGCATGGGATGGAAGAGGCACACGTATGGCCGAGAGGTCTCTGTCCTGGGACATTTGACATGACTGCAGCAAACCAAAAAAGACAGGGTGTCAGATGAGTCTTTTTCCCTTCTTAGTGATAGCAGTGGTTGATATTGTGATGAAAACAATAACTCATAAAAAAGAAGATAGTCGAGTCCACAGCAGAGACTTTATGGGTGGCCAGACATTCTTTCTGAAGGCAAAAGGAGCTGAAGTGGGTTTACAGCATGGGACTCTCCCGGACAGAACCAGAGGTTTGAAAAATTGGGTAACGACTGTCCAAGAAAGAGAAAGCAAGGAATAGGCTGACTTATGGGAGATTTAAAGAGAGACCAAAACCTATACGCTCATATTGTAAATAAGGAAAGGAAGCTCACAATGATTACAGGGTTCGTGATGAATATCAGCCAGTTCTAACTCAGATCCTTCTCACCCCAAGGTGAAGCCAACTTTATGAAGCCAAGTTTGAGATGAGCTTCATCAGAATATTTGCATACATGTGGAGATACGAAGAAACAAGGGCTAAGAGAAGGCAGAATGGAACATGTGGGGCATCCATAATGTGCATCTAATGAACGAGCAAGTTCACGCATCGGGTACACACCATGCTTTATCATTCATCATGAAAAGAGATGATGAAACGCAGCCAATGAGCAGACGCATAAGGATGTGAGGGAAAGAGCAAGAATGTAGAGTTCCAAGAAGTAGACAAGACGCTCTTGTCAAATTAGAAAAAGTATCTCAATTGGACGCTACCACAGAAACAAAAGGATAAAGAGCTGAGGGCATGTTTTTCAATACCTAACTTGGGGAGGAAATTACTAACAGAGACAGCTTGGCCCTTTACTTCTTATTGTTCTTTTCAGCCACACATGTCTCCGGGCAATGCTCTTTATCACTGGAGTCACTTCTAGATTGTTCATTAAGTGAGAACGGAATAACTTATTCACCAGTATTCTGATCGAGGCCCGGGACCTGGAGGCTTCCATTTTCACTAATGAAGGATGGAAGATAAGAGAATGGTAATTTTCGTTTGATAAACAACTGCTATCAAGTGGGACTCTTTTGTTAGATGAAGAACATTGCGGGTACCACTACAGATCTGTGGAGTGAAGCTCTGCTCTGCCCCTTATCAGAAGATACTGAGCTTGTGTGGCTTGCCAACTGCATTTGCAAATGCCATCGCTCTGAATTTAGACATAAATTCTTCTAACTAGAGTAGATTTCTTCTAAATAAGAACTGCGTACCCCTGGGTTTCACTACTTGAAAGAACTAATCATCTTTTCTCAAGCTTCATACCAACTGTTACCCTTCTTCCTGGTTTATGCTTTTTCTAAGTAAGATTCATTATGCACCTCAATTATAAGGAACGGTTCTGTCCTCCAGTTTTTCCTAGGCAATAACTAAGTCAAATAGTGCGTCTTTTTCTTGTTACGGTTTAAAGCCAGTCATTTATTTGGTAAAAAGCCTAGCCTTCTGATTGGCAAAGGCTAGTAAAACTAATGACTAGAGAAGCCACTTAGCCTTGTAGAAATGAAACCCCAAGAGTACCTTGGATCTTGCTTACAAATTATTTTCTTTATACCATTTGCCTCTACACATATGCAACACTTCTGATTTAAGTCTCCAGAACATGGCTTCATCTAAAGGTAGTTTGTTTTTTTCCATCTCGGTGATTGGCTAATCCTTTGTGGAATCTTCAGGTAGATTTATATAAAGGAGTCAGTCAGTAGCCTAAGAGGTACAAAGAAATTGTTTCATGAATCAAGCCATGTGTGTCAGAGGGAACGTTTTCATGCTGTTCCTTTTCATTATACTACAGAGCTGATGATTTACAGTGCAATTCCTCCCCTTCTCTGAGAGCAGAATGGGAACTGAATTGATATTCCCTCACAAACACTTGCTTTCGGTATTTGCTTAAAGACAACTAACTCTGCTGTGGTTCTGAGTCCTTGAAGAATGGCATTCCCCCACTGTAATTGCTATGGATAGCTCACACTTGCTGTAGTGTGGACAGAGCTTAGTGTGTCCCCTGAGCATTCGTAGGTTGAGATTTGGTCCCCACTGTGGGCTATGAGGCAGGTGGAAAATGAAACCCACCCAATTATACCAAATCCCGAATAGTGTTTAGAGGCAGGGCCTTAGATGAAGAAAAATAGATAAGGTCCTTCAAGTGGCACTGCCAGACTAGATCATGGTGGCTCTATCTGAAGTGAGAACCAAAGGCACACAGACACATGTGTTGCCCAAGCCTCTTTCCACTACCTTCAGTCCCGCACCTCCAGAGCTGCGAGACTTCTAATGTCTCTTCTCATAACTGAGTATGTGATATTTTACTATGATCAGAAAGTGTACTGATATAATAACAAATAGGTTGCCAACTAACAAGAATATTTTGAGTTTTGACAATCATAGGTGATTCCTGCACAGCATTATATTAATATATATTTTATGAAATGCAGAAACATGAAAGCCTGTTATAAGCAATATACAATTTAAAAAATTTACAAGATCTAGTACTCGGTATATTTTGTTGAAAAAAGAGATTCAGAATAAAGGGGAATAGTCATTATAGGAAAAAATCTAGTCTTTGAAAACTTCCTAGTGTTTGCATTATAATGAAAAGGTAAGTGATACTAGTATCCTGATAAGAAAAAAATTAATAAAGTTATGAGCCTTGTACAACTTGAACAGACATTTCTCCAAAGATAGAAACATGCCCTAGACATATATGAAAAAGTCTCCAACGTCACTAAACGGCAGGAAAATGTAGATCAAACCAAAGCTATAGTCAGCCATCACCTCATACCTGCAACAACAGTGACTAAAGATCTATATTGGGGAGTGTAGAGAACTCGGAATGCTTCCTTGCTGTTAGTGGGAATGTAATCTCGCATCGCCGTTATGGAAAAACAGCATGTAGGGTATGAACACAATGAAAAGCGGAGTTAGCATTTGATCAAGCAGCACTACTTTAGGGCACAGTCAAAGGAAATGAAGTCAATATACACAAGAGGTATGAACATGCCTACATACTTACCTTTGCAGTACTTTGTTCTGGTTTGCTTTGGCTTTTGGTTTTTGGGTCTTGGTTTTTCAGGACAGGGTTTTTCTATGTAACAACAGTCTTGGCTGTCCTGGAACTTGCTCTGCAGACCAAGCTGGCCTCAAACTCACAGAGATCCATTTGCCTCTGCCTCTGTGTTGAGATTAAAGGCTAATTTGCCTAATAGACTTCTTAAAATGTGGTATATATGCAAACACATAATTAAATATTACCCTGCTCTTCTGAGAGAAGAAGAATGGGAAACTGCAATTGGGATGTTATATATGAGAGAAGATTTTTTTTTTTAGACCAGCAACTTATAAACGACCACATTCCCTGCTCAATTTTCCTCATCAAAAGTTAACTCACAATCAACAGAACCTCATGGCAGATTTTGGCTTCACATAGTGAGCTTGAACTGTGGCCCATATGGCCTGGGATACTGCAGCTCTCTTCAACCCCAAGTGAGCCAGGGTAGAGGCTGCTTCCAGAAGGACCCTCGGGGGCTGGAGTGATGGCTCAGTGGTTAAGAGCATTGCCCAGAAGGACACTCTACCAGCCAGCAGTTCTAGGCTAGCCTAACATTTTTAAGTCAGTGATCTACTTCCATTCCACAAAGCTGTTACTCCCTTTGTAAAAAAAAAAAAAAAAAAAAAAAGAACAGTGAGTTTTGTCTGTATTGGAAACAGAATTCTAGTCCAAGTGTGAGGTCAGCCTGCCATACTTCCCAGAAGTCGTCTTTCGGATGCTAAGTGAGAGGAAACTGGAAAGCACCATTTGAGGAAGCATGGTGCTCAAGTCATGTTTAAGGGTACAGACACACTTCTACTAAGTCGAAGAGAGTAAAGGTTAAAAGCTGCATTTTAATGTTCGCTTTGTTGTTTAACCTTTAGCAAAGTCACTTTAACTCAAACTGCTTCAAATTCCTCATTATTGAAATAAACGCACCTCAGAGATGTGTTGCAGAGAAAGTATTAAGATACATGATGTCTTAGTAATAATGCCTGTTCTGCTGACAAATGGATTCAAGTGTTTGCTTGTTTACTTACAGCATTTATAAAGTGAGACTAGGTTACACAGAAAACATAAAAGGGATTCTGCACGTATACTCTGTGTGCATGTTTTCTGTTTCTTTTTGAAAAATTTTATAACTTCTTTCATTCAATATATTTTGATCAGGATTTTTCCCCTTGCAGATCCTTCCTACCTCACTACCCACCCAATTTCATGTTCTTGCCATGACATGATCTGCACAAGTTCTAGCCAGAAGAAATGAGCTCCTTCCCTTGACCAAGAAGATATTTGCAATCTGTATCTTCCCTAGCAAAGGGAAAATCCATTTTCTCCCCAGGGGAATGCCACTTTGTAAACCACCCACTCTCTGGGGCAGACCCAGGAGTGGCTAGCCAACACTAAACAGACTCCATGTTCCTTTTGGTTTGCTTGTTTGTTTTGTGGAATTTTTGTTCCTATTTGTTTCACTTTTTTGTTTTAGAATTTTCCTCTTATTGGTGCTTGGTTTCTTTGTTTTAAATTTTACTTTGAGTTGGGAAAGAAATAGATGTGGTACAATTAGACAATGGTAAAACCATTATACCATTTAATTCCAAATAGTAATTTTTCAAGTTTAAAATAAAATAAGATTTCAAAGGACGTACCTCGTTACAAACTCAGATGGGTAAGAGCAGTGGCTTGGAGAGAAGGCACTAATGTGCTAGGTGAGGCAGATCAACAGAAAGCATTTTACTTATGGAGGAAGCAATCCAAAGTGGAATTCTGATGAGGAATCTTTGTCAGCCAAAGTTCTTTAAGAGGTGGGACCAGGTTAGGGTGTGACCTTTTGGATACCCAGAGAAAAAGACCACCGGGAAGCCCAGGGTTTGCTCTCTCTTTCTCTCTGTGGTTCCCATGCTACACAGCTGAACTTGGACTTCTCATTCCTGTTTTGTGAGTTTTTTGCCGCTTATAATAAAAATATATATAATTGGTTTATCTTGAGAGCACTATATGATACATATGGTATCTGTGTAGAACAGAGCGGAAGAGCTGGAAATTTGAAATGAGGGAAACTGTGACATACAAACATTGGCAATATTAGAGCGCCTGTGTTTGAAAGCCAGGTTGAAATACTAACACTTTGCTCAAGTGCTTTTCAACAAAGGGCGTGCAACAAGTACCAGGACATTGGCCTCCGAATGGCAGTTCAGAGACACGCCCTCAGAAGGGATTCATATGGCTTTCTCCAGAGTCTGGATAGTTCCTAATGTGCATAATGAAAAGAGCAAACCTCTTCTCTCTTTCTCCAGGTTCTTGCTTCTGCTGTGATCTTTTCTGTGTTCTCATTCACCACAGAGTTGTATACCCAGACCTTCTCAAAGGCCAAATCAATACTTTTCCCAAACGATCTTAAAGCTTTCAGCCTCCAGGGTTGTAAGTTCAGCAAACCTCTTTGCTTTGCATATTACTCAGCTTCAGGGTTATACTACAACTACAGCAAATATACTAACGCCAAGCTACTTTCAGGCTGTTCTCGGTGGTAATTATAAAATGGAAGTGGCATATAGGAATGCTTCTAAAGGTAGTTACATTTAATTTAATGGGCCATGGAGTTAATTTTATGCCCTGGCAACTTCAAGTCTGCCAGTAAGAATCTCTCAATTTAAAATAGTAGTAATCTAGGCAATCCTGTACAATATATGGTGTTAGTAAAAGAAGAGAAGAATGAACCATATGGTCCCAACCTTCTGACAAGGAAGGACACATTCCCAGCACCGCTTACTTTCACCCATCAAACCACATCACCTCATTTAGAGTCTACTGAGTGTTTTTACCACTGGAAGCCTCCCATTCTGTCCCCCATAGCCCTTGACTATTGCTATTAAAACAACATCCGAGGTTTTTTTTGCAGATAAACTATACTCCATCTTAAAGCTTACAAAGGATTCATATCTGGCTATTAAAACGGAATATTGCTAAAGTTAATGTACAGCAATGCATTACTTACTAAGCATGTATTTAAAACCTGAACTTATCAGAATAGTAGATATGTTGAAACACCTTGGGCATGAAGTCGCTTTTTAGGCATGTCCTTGAGGAGGATATAGGCTATAATAGTAATTCTGGAAAACTACCAAATGTAACTATAATGACATTGGTAGGATTAGAGTGCCACAGAATTATTCTCAGATTCTATTTCATAACTAAATCATATTTTATTATTACCTTAAGATATTTAAATTGCACAACTGTGCACAAAATCCTCCACCAGAGAATTTAGGAAGGCCTGCACGAATTAGAAAGAAATAATGAAGCCATCTCCAAATTCCAGATGGATACAAAGCTAATTTGATCTTTAAGGTCCTGCCATCTGTTCTTCTTTATTTATTTTGAGCATTACACATTTAAATACCTTCAAGCAGAGATGCATTTGTAATGAACACTTCATTCAGGAGGCAAAAAGGCCAAACGGCATAACTGTTTTGTAAAGGTTTATGGGAGTCTGGCTGGATGTTCAAGCTATGCAAGACTTTCCAATAACAAAAATAATCATACCAAGAAGATATCAAGCAATAAAAAATTACTATAAATCTGGCAGCACAATGACCAACTAATTAATATGGCATTAAATTTAGTTCTGGTCATTGCCTGTGCTTCTTTCCTGGTTTTCAGCCTTCCTAATGCTGCAACCCTTTAATACAGTTCCTCATGTTGTAGTGACCCCAACCACAAAATTATTTCATTGCTTTGTCATAAGTATCATTTTGCTACTGTTATAAATCATAATCTAAATATCCAAATGCAGAATATCTGATATGCACCCCACCCCCAAAGGGGTTGTAACCCACAAGTTGAGAACCCTTGCTTTAAAGAGCTAGGGATACTCTGAGGTTTGTATGATAGGTGGAAGAGTAGCCCTCAAAGTTCACTAGGACTTTTAGAGTCCATGTGACTTCATGTAGAAGTAGAACCTTTCCAGATGTGACCACACCTGGCTTCAATACTCATTAAATCCAAGAGAGAAAACACAGAAATAAAGGGATGCAAAGAAGAGGTCTCATAAAGTCGAAATCAGAGGATAGACTGATACAGCTACAAGACAAGGAACTTCAACTTTTGGAATTTACCAGAAGCTAAGAGGAGGCAAAGAAAGGTTCCTCTCTTGAGCTGTCAGAGGGAACACAGCCCTGCAAACACCTGAATTTCAAACTTCTGTCCTCCAAACTGAGGGGGGGGGGGGGGTGAAATCTATTGTTTTTAGTCAAGTTGAACTACTTTGTTATGACAGCCTTAGGAGACTAATGTGAGTGGCAAGATTTATTAAATGTAGATTTTGAAATCCTTTGAAAGCTTGAACTTTTAACTTTGGCAATCCTTATACAACCATGAGAAAAATCTGGGATGTGTGGAAGTTTGAAGAAGATATGAAATGTTTTTTTTTAATCAACTAAAAGATACAAATCAAATTAGATTCATGAAGAAAGTCAACTAACAAGTTTACCCATTATCCATGTTCCTAATGTAGCCAAAATATCTTCTGCCACTATTTCTATAACTGAGTCCATCCAATGGAAAGAAGAACAGCAAGGCAGGGAAGCCCATCCTGAGCTATCTTAGAAAGAATGCTGGAAATAAAGCCTTTAGGAAGATTTGCTGTCATTCTAAATCTTTTATTTCATTTAACAAGGAATTAGTTTGGAATTCAAAACTTTATTAAGATGATTTATATCTTAATGCATCTTTCCCTTTTCTTTCAAAGTCAATATGTGCCTATGGGAAGCCAGAAGGTAATGGTGTGAAAATAAGTAACAGACATAATATAAACCTAATTGTTTACATTTTCCATCCAAATATATGAGTTGGTGGTAGCTTTCCTTAAAAAGTATTAATTTATTTAACTGTATTTGTTGTAAGGACAAGCTTTGAACTCTGCACACATCAGTCATCATGGAACATGTTGTTAGCCAATGTGTATCACAACATGGCCTCAGATGGAGGATACAACATGACCTCAATTGGAGAAGGATGCCTCCATGTTAGAGCAAGTTGTGAAAGAGTATTTTCATTTGATCAGTTAATACTACTGAACTGCAAGTATTATTGTTCAAAAATAAAGCAATCCTTTTGCTCTTCTTGATCTGGATGGAATATGTGAACTATAAGAGAGCAGCTTAAATAAACCTGGAAATTGAGAACTTATCAAGCTTGTCTCATGGTAAGGCGTTGGGGGTATTAAAAAAAAAGTAAATCTTGCTTTCCAGCTAAGTTTCAGCTGCCTAACTCTCTGAGCCCTACAGTTTTCATTCCTTCTCTTCCTTCAAAGATAGGTTGGTATTTCAGAAGAAGATAGGAGAAATGAGAAGGAGAAAAAGAAAAGAAAATTGTTGTTAAATGGGCAACAATCAGTCAAATAACACATTTTAGGGACATTTCAGGGATCTAATATCTGAACTATTGACTATACCTTTTTTTTTTTATATCATAGCTCACCCCACTAGAAACTTGAATGACTTTTAATACTCTAAGAAAGATGTTGAAATCCCATTGACCTTCACAAAAATAACTTTCATTTCTGTCTTGGAATGTTCTTTCCAAACTCCTCTCTTACTCTGACTGATCCAAGCACTGCCCTTCATAAAAGATAACTTCTCATTCTGTTCCCACAGGCCTTAGTGAGCATCAATGGGTCTGAGGAAGTGTTTCATTTAATCTAGTCAGAAATGCCTATATTCCTCCAAATCTTATCTCAAGCCTTTTACTTTCTTTGAATTCGTAGCAGTTGGCCTAAGAACTTGGCGTTTAATCAAAATGGACTCATAACAATTTGACACGCATACAACAAACACAAACACCATATGTCTGATGTTCATGCCATGCTTGGACAACTGAGAAGCTGAGATCTGAGTCAGGTGGTGAGCTTAGCTCAGAGACTGGTGAAAAGCTATACAGACCAGGGCACAGGCTGATCTGTCCCTTGACATTCCAACTGACATCAAGATGAAAGCCAGGTGTTTCATTGTAAATATACTTTTCCAGTTTTTGACTGGCTCACTTAATAACTGTCCATGACAAGAATTAAATTAAAATGGCTATGTAAAATCAAACAAAGCTTTAATTATTTATATATTATATATATCTTCTGTTTTTAAGTCTGTCATAAATTATTAGTGAGATAAAATAGCTAACAGGGATACCAACTTGAAAAAGTAAAAACTTGATCAATAGAAAAGTCTTTCTCTCACTCCCCTGTATGAGAGTATGGTGTCATTTGTGTCTATAGTAGTTTTAAAGTAAGTCTAGGTAGCTATAGTTTGGGGAAAAACATATATAAAAGAAAACAATATCCTTGAATTGAGAATATGTAAGAATGGAACTTAAATATCAAAGATAGATCTTCTAACAGACAGTGGCTACAATTGATCATTCCCAGAGAGAAATATCTCTATGAAACTAGATCAATATTTCAGTTTGATATATATACAATACTATAAAGAGATATAAATGTTGTTTTTCAAGTATCACTTTTTTTTCTAGGTTGTTTCTGGGTTCTGGTTATTATGAACAGTGCTTGCTATGAGCATAGTTGAGCATGTCCTTGGGTATGACTGACCATTCTTTGAGTATATGACCAAGAGTGGGAATGCTGGGCCTTGAAGTAGATTGATTTGTAATTCTCTGAACTGGTTTTCGAGAGCCCATTCCCTATGGTGAGATGCTTTGATGTAGGAGGGAAGGGCTTGGTCCTGCCTCAACTTAATGTGGCAGGCTTTGTAGACTCCCCATGGGAGGCTTTACTGTTTCTGAGGAGTGGACAGAGGTGGGTTGGGGGAGGGGGAGATGGAAGCAGGAAGTGTGTTTGTTATGTAAAATGAATTTTAAAAAAAAACTAGGATTAAGGTTAAAAGGTGGGTGGCAGAGTACCTGGAAAGGACGAAGGGGTCAGAGGCTGAGGGCTGGTGCTGGTGTAAGAGAACGTGAGGGAGGCAAACGCAATCGCAATACACTGCAGATATCCATGGAATCCTCAAACATCAAAAAAGAATTATTAAAACTTTAAAAGAAAAGCAACGTTGTATGGCACATAACCATTACATACTATCCGAAGTTCAGTGCCCTAAATAAAGCTTTCCTACGGCTTAGCCGTGGTCACTCACGTCTCTGCTGCCTTTGGCAGCTAGCATAATACAAAGTGTTTACAGGAGAGAATGGATGGCTCACAAAGCCTAAAATATTCGGCCTCTCACCTTGTATGTAAAATGTTCACCTAAAATGAAAAATCCTGTTCCTATTTACGAAGAATGTAAAATGACTAGGCTCAATGAAATAGATTGCTAATGTCAAATGACCCTCCCCAGCTGAATAAGAACCAATAAACAAGCTCCACATGCCAGATGCAAAACTGGAGGCCAGGAACCACCCTCTGGCCTGTGTTGGCGCTAACAGAGCAAACACATACAGGGATGGGATGTCTAGAGCAAAGGGGATGAAGTCACTCACAAGGGGAACTAACTAATCTAAAGAATCGTCAAGACACCGAGGACACGGAAACAATCATTTTGCTTGCTTGTTCTGTTTACATTTTGTCATTCTTTGCTCATTAAGGCCATCTGAGCACTTTTTAAAATTTTTAGATATAAATAAAAATTCAGAATTTCTGGTAAGTTTGCTCCAGCATTAATGAGTACGAGATGCGGACGGGCTGAAGGGATCTGAGATGAACTGAAGGTGAAGTTATGCACGCGTGGATGAAAGACGGCCGCAGGCAAACCGTCCGTGGCAACACTATCCTCCCCAACCATCCCACACACTCACTGTGCTTTCTCATTCCAGTGACAGAAGTTAATGGCCAGGAGCAGAGAAATGCCTTTATTTTTTTCATTTATTGGTCACTTACCTTTCTTGGCTTATGTCTAAAATCAAAACATTTATTAAAACACCTTTTTAAAAGCTGACGTATTTGAAAATCGAATCATTTCACACAAAGCAGAAATATTTCAAAAATAGGCATCTTAGAGAGTTATATTTTTATCTTTTATGTACATTACATTCTTCAGCTGTCCCAAGTTCAGATTTGTTAGGTGACCATATCCAAATTCTCTTCTTTCTTTGTCTGTTTGCTGTGTATTTCTTTAGCAAATTTTTTCAGCATATGCCAGGGACTAGATATTTGGTGTGATATTAAACAAATTTTTTTTAAAAAAAGGCCCACTCATCACTGTGATCTCAGGGCTCTCAAGAAACAATTGAGGGCATTAATCAGATAGTCAAGTATCTATGAGGCCAAAAAAAATAAAAATAAAAATAAAAAAACCCTATGTGTATACCTGAGAGAGGTTGAGAAATGGAAATGATTACTTCTAACCATAAGATACAGGAGGGGGTTATTTATAAGATTTCCATTGAATTTTATCTTAAAGGACAATTAGGAAGGATAAATTAGATTGACTGCCAAGGGCATTCCATAAACAAACAGGGTGTGCAAATACAGTAGATAATGCGTGGGGGGAGAAGGGATGATGCTATTTGTTTTGCCTGTACCAGAGCCTACATGAAGCAAAATGTACTTACGGGAAAGATGCATCTTGAGGAAATAATGGCAGTGTGGTCTGGAAGGAAGCCTTAAATTTAGACAGGTCTGGCTGAGGACTGTGGTCCTAAATATTGCCTATCTGGGAAAACCATGTCATTTATTTAACTGTTTCAACAGAAAGGCTGACAAGTGTTACCTAATTTGTGGGGCCATTGTAAAGATGAAAAATACCTAGTTACATTTTCACAACTCCTGGCACAGTATAGATGCTGAATAAATAGGAGCCATTATTGTGTCAATATGATATCGCATGCTAAGAATTTCGATAGCACTGTAAGAATTTACTGCGATCCTCGTAGGACTGTGTCGCAAGGCTATGAGTTTCTGAAAGGAAGCACCACTTGGAAAATAACAGATTTCAAAGTGCTAACTAGTTGTTCTTCAGTCGGAATTGCTTATGATAGTTAAGGGGTGAGCTCTATAAAGGACAGCATAGCTTTCTTGGTCACAACCCAGTGTAATTAAATCTAAATCTAGGCAGAGTGCAGTGGCTCAGGTAAGTACTTCCAAGCATGGGAGGTTGATGCAGAATGTCTACAGTGAGTTCCAACCTACACTATAAGATCCCTTCTCCAAAACTAGCAAATTAATTTTTTTAAATTCTCTATACCTATATTCTCAGGCATAGTATTTACTCAAGGAGTTTGGGAGCATAGCACAGCCAGAATCAAAGGTGATTACTGCTTTAGATTCAAATTATTAAAATTAATACGAGGTCTTAACCCTACAGAAAGAACCATACACAACTGAGGAAAACTGGGAATCTGAGAGGTGGTCTTCCCTAGGGAAGACAAGACCACTTGGTTGTCCAGTTCCAAATGATCATCCCTGAAAAGGTACATAGAGGTAGCATTATACAGAATGAAGAGGTTATATTTAGGAATATATATGTATATACATATATGTAAGCTACAACAATTAGGGAGAAAAAGGCCATGGATTTAAAGGAATGTGGCAAGGGGTACATGAGAGTTTGGATAGAAGAAACAAAAAGGATAAATGCTGTAAATAAATTATAATATTAAAAATAAAAATTTAGTATGATAAATACAGTAAAGTGCTATTAATCATAGTAATTAAAAAATTATTCTCAGTGTATTATACTACTAGATGTCACATAGCTACAGGATGGATCTCAACTTCTCTACCATATATTCTTGTTTGTCAAAGAGCCATATAGCTCCTGATAGGACCTAACCAATCAAGACCAAATAAATGCTTATTAGATAACTAAATGGCTAATTCATATTATTCCTCTTCTCATCTGGGTTAAAATGTTGAAATGAAGAATGATACAGGCTAGATACTAGGTACCAAAGTTTAAATACTTAACTTTTAACACTTTTCCCATTCCCATATATTAAAGGAGTTAAGTGTTCACATCAGGCTCCTATGTATAATTACAGAAGAAAATTAACACCTTGAGTCAAAACACATCTTAAGATTACCAACAGTATATCAAAGAAACATGATCAACAGCCATGTGTGAAAAGCTACAAAATCTAAATTGCCTTTTATCTAGATCCCATACAAGGTGGTGCTTTTAAAAAGCTTTTATCGGGGCTCATTCAATATTCCAGCCATATTTTATGGGGTGAATGATAAATCATTGTGTTGCTCTGTGGCTGCAGTCTTAAAGGAAAACATGTCATACTCAAAAGTACAAGTTTGGATACTGAGGAGTGTTGAAAGATACTGAGGGTAAGGGATGAGGAGGAGGGAAATCACCAAGGATCTGTGTCCTCTTAGAATTTAGAGGGATGGCAGAGATGATCTGAAAGACTATATCATAAAAATCCAGATGTCTCACCTCTGGGGATCTAACAAGCAAAGGAAAGAACCACTTACTTCTTGTCCTGGTGTTGAAAAAAAAAGTGTTAGCATAACAGAGCTCATCTGCACAAGGAAGCCTGGCTTTGGGGCCTCTCTGGTGTCCTGGTGGATTGATAGCACTTCAAAGGGCCAGCCTCATTCAAAAATACAACAAACAGATGGCAAATTCCACAGTCAGCAGAAGCAATGGGGGCATTAAAATGAACCAGAGTCTCCCTGACGGCTCTTGTTTTGACAGGTGTCTAACTCAGGTGTCTGAGTTTCCTAAGCAATGTCTCTCTGTTCCTGTGAACAGGCAGCCCTTACCCTTTTATGAGCGTCTACACCATCATAGTGTTTACTATACATAAGACAATCACAACCATTAAACTGTCTCTAATCCTTTCCCCTTGTGGTTATATAAATTATTTGTTTACCCTGTGAGTACATGAAAATTTTATAGGCACAATCTAGGATTGCATCTATCCAGCTTTCCTCTCAAATATATCTTCCATAAATATTCAGACTCCGTGTAACCACATTGGAAACCCTGCTATCGCTTGCACATAACTCACACTGGCTCTAAGACCCACTTCATAATGAGGAGAATATAATGACCATATTCTAATGCTCTCTGTTTCAGTTCACTTTTTCCCCTTATGGAAGAGGGCACTGAAACCTGGCAGATGGGGTCTCAGGAATCCATCTGTCATATTGTCTGACACATCCACATCCTGCTTAAATTTGCAAACTTACTCATGCAATGAAATTTTTGTTGAGAGACTGTTCTGAGCACCAAGATCATGAAGAAGAAAGGCAAACTCGTGCCTCCAAAGGACCTTATATTTAAGGGAAAATGAGTGATGAAGTGCTGCTCACTCCCCTAGGTGGCCCTTCAGAAGCCTCCTTGTCAATGTTGATCCTCACCCAGCTCAGCCAATGAGAGCAATGCTGGCAGGATGTAGAGAAAATGGAGCCCTTACATGCTCCTGGTAGGAACATGAAATGGTGCAGCCAATATAGAAACTGGTATGAGGATTTTTAAAACAAAAAAAAAATTAGATCTACCATATGATCCGGCTATACCATTTCTGCATAGTTCCTTGAAGAACTCCAAGTTAGCCTGCCACATAGAAATTTGCATATCAAAGTATATTGCAGCCCAAGTCATGATAACTAAACTATGAACCAACGCTGGTGTCTATCAACAGAGAACTGGGTAAAGAAAGTGTGGTTTGAATACACACTAGGATTTCTGCCATAAATAAGAATGAATTTATATCTCTTGCAGGAAAACAAGAGATAATCCAGCTAATTAAGCTAGTCTTGGAAAGATAAATGCCATACTTTCCCTCTAATTTGTGGTTCTAAGATATATATTTAATATCATGTAGTTATATATAACATGAAAGTAGAAGAAAAATGAAAGAGAAAGAAAGGAATTTATGGGAGTGGGGACAGGTGGGAAGATGAGGAAGTCATATACAATGGACATTTTTTTGAAAATTAAAAAATAATAAACTCTAAAAGTAAATAAATTTTTCCAGATAATAGAATGTACTACAAAAAAAAACAGAGAAAAACAAAAACAAAACAAATGAATACGTTAAGGGAAACCAGCAGTGATTGAGGCAGGGAATGTTAGTCTAGACAGGAAGTTCTTCTGGAAATGAGCCCTCCTAAACAAGACCTGCATAAATACATGTCAAGGTGGAAAAGGGAAATCTCACAGGGCCCCACCCCTAGGTGAAGAGCTGCAAGCAATTAGTTGCTACAGAGAGAAGAGGGAGAATCAACCTTCTCAAGTGAGGAACTTTAAACACATATGTAAGAGCAATACTAAATGGACTCAGGAGGTTATTTACACATGCACACACACACACACCACCACCACCACCAACAACAACAACAATTAATAAAGAAGAGGTCACAAATTTGAGATGAAGTGTGTACAGACAAAGGAAGAGTTGTAGGGGAAGAAGGTGGGAAATAGGGTGACTATGGCAGGTGTGTAGGAATTTCTCAAAAGAATTTTTAAAATTATTCTCTTTATAAACAGCTCTGTGTTAAGTCTGGGCAACTACAGAAGATCACTTGACAAGCTAACATAGACAAAGACGGATGGCTCAGCGACTAAGAGCAGTGGGTGCTCTTCCAGAGGACCTGAGTTCGATTCCCAGTAACCACATGATGGCTCACAGCCACCCATGATGAGATCTGGTGTCCTCTTCTGGCCTGCAGGCAGACATGCAGGCAGAACACTGTACACATAATAAATAATAAATAGATAAATAAATATTAAGAAAAGAAATGGAGGGTGCCCTAACATGGTAGATAAAGAGTATTTCATAATTTAGAGCACTCCGCTCAGTAAAGTCTAGAACACACTCAATAAGCTGTAGCAACTGCACTGAGTCAGGGCGTTTCTGCTCAGTTATCACTACGGGAATGCCATTATTTTTTTGGTCACCTCATGCATATCATGAGGTATATTAGTTGTTTAGGTAGGTGGTTAATATGCACATTACACATTTTCTAGGTATTTTGTTTCTCTGTTTTAGGGGCTTAGAAGGCAAGCACCTCTTTCTTATATGATTAAAATTTCTGATAATTACATTTTCTATGCTAACATTAAACCACAGTTTGACTCCAGATACTCACCCCATATTTCTACTTTGACTAAGAATAATTTGTTGCTGCAACTTGAGATGACATGTTTTATTGATACTCATTGGAGACTGGCCCCTTTTTTTTTGGATGAAGATGAAAGAGGAGAGGATTGGGGACCAGGGGGGCGGAGGAGGACTGGGAGGGAAGGATGGAGGGGCAGGCAGCAGCCAAGATGTAAAATAAATAGATAATAGAGCATCATTTTCCATAGCTATAAAATAGAAATATTGGAATACATGAGTGATAATCTTCCTAAAGATATTAATACTGTTATTGAATGGTCATTAGTCAGGTACAAATTTATGCCTGCTTTTAATGCAACTCTGGAAGAAAGAGTTGTTTTATTCTAAGAAAAACTTTGAGGACCACAGCTTATGCAAAAATAAAGACAGGAGTAAGTGCCCCTGTTATGTTAAAAAGAAAGACACAGAAGGCTCCCGCGTGCTGTCAGTAACTAACTAGGTAGCCACATGGCATATTAATAAAATATACCACCAGCCCAACATTTGCATAAAAGTTCCATATAATATATAACATATAATGTTTAAAAGGTCATGTGATACAACTATGTTTCATGGGTGTTTAGGGGAAAGAAACCCTGTTTTGCATTGACTCTTGGCTTTGTCACACTTCAGTTTCACTGTTAACATGCATGCACGTTTATCTTGATAGCTATTATTTCAGTATGAAATCAGAGAATGAAGAAAATTAAGAGATGAATACAAAAAATCTACTAGACCGATTAAACACTGTAGAAGTAAGGCCCCATGAGGTTAGGTGACTTCCATAATACAAGCCTAATTAACAGGACTTAGCCAGGATCTCAGAACTACTGCCTGCCAGGCCAGGGATTCGTCCTTCTAAACCCACAGGACAGTCAGAATAGCATTTATAATCCTGTTGAGATGATTGTGGGATTTCTGAAGGAGATTAGTACTGAACTATGGTCTTCCCAGGATCCCAGAACACTGACCGGGGCACACTGCAGTGGCTCGACATACTGTTCTTTCAACACTTCGTTTATTTAAGTAACAGCCTTTTGCCTTCTTACCTGTCACAGTGGATGCACAACAGATATTATTTTCATAACATGTGGTTGAATACTTTATTAAAGAAAGGAGGCTAAGATAGCCGAAGTGCTTATTTAACTTTATAAAATACAATCATGTGTTCTGTGCATCCCTATAGCGGTACTCGGTTTCCTGACCCTTCTCTTCTCCCTTAGAGTCATTGAAATTATCAACCTGCACTTGTAACAAACATCTCAGCTCAAACAATCTGAAAGTCAAAGCAGTATGGCTAGTTAAGTAGAAATGGAGCACCGCCATACACATTTTTGTTAGTTTGCAACATGTATGTTTTCTCTTTGGAATAACTTTATTCAAAACTGCATATGTGGCCGTGTGTGCTGGTTCATGCCTTCACTCTCGACACTCAGGCAGCAGATGCAGGCAGATCTCTGAGTTCCTGACCAGACAGCGATCCATAGGGAGACCCCGTCAAAAGCAATGCTTTTATTTATGTTTTACATTGATCTGTTTCCTGTGTGCACACCTGTGAGGCCACACATGCCATGGCGCACACGTGGAGGTCAGAGGACAACATGTAAGAGTCAGTTCTCTTCTTCCACCATGTGGGCTTTGGGGATCAAACTCGGTTTATCCGGGAACCCAGGGTTTGGTCTGAGGTATCCAGGGACCCTTGCCCACTGAGCAGCCCCATCTGCCTTTCGGCACTTGGTTTCAAGTGCTTCTCTGGCTTCCTGGAGCTCCATAGAGACAGGTCTTCTGTTTCTGCTGAGACACTCACACACACTTAATAACTGACTTGTTGTCAAACCAATGAAAAGATAAGACTCCTTAACTGAATTCTATTCTGCCCTTTATAAATCAGAAACAATGTTACTACGCGGGTCACTGTAAAGAAAAGGCTAACCCACGGCGGCATTAGTGACCACATTCCACACGTCATTTTCCAGGGCTGTAACTCTGGCACCTTGTCTCGTTCTGTGTTTTATGAGGGAGATACCTGTTCTAGGCAAGACTCCGGTCATGCCTGTCACTGAGAACACAACAGAAGTGTGGGTGAACAAAACAAACACACAACGCTCTGAATCATGCCATAAGATTCCGTTCTGTCTTTTGAAGTCCACATTTCTCAGGGTGGAAATGCGCATTTACATTTCAAAAGAATAGCTCTAATTCTCATTCCCTTCACATGTCTGCCACACACCGATTTCTCACTGTTGGAGATCAAGCCACAGAGTTATCAAAAAGTCTTTTAATTCAGTAAAAAGGATGACATGCTATGAAGTATTTTTGCAGGTTTGAATTTGAAGTTAATGTCTAGTAGATGCACTCAGTAAGGACTGAATCCCCTCAATAAATTGAAATACTGAGTGTTTATGCTAACAGTGGTCATTAAAAATTATCACTGACAACCAGGCAGTCGTGCACTCCTTTAATCCCAGCACTTGGGAGGCAAAGGCAGGCAGATCTCTGTGAGTTCAAGGCCAGCCTGGTCTACAAGAGTTAGTTCCAGGTAAGCTAGGGCTGTTACACAGAAAAACCCTGACTTGAAAAAAACAAAAACAAACAAAAAAATCACTAACATGCTTCTGTAGTATGGGATTTTATCATCAAAGAACTTAAAACATGAGTGTAATGAAAACCCAAAATCATTTGGTACCATGGCACATAGAATGCTAATAGTCAATCTACTACATCATTTTATATCATATTGGCAGGAAGATAGATGGATAGAAATCTGTAGATACAGACTGTAATGGTGACTACGTAAGAATTTTAAAATGCCAGAGGCAAAGAACCAAAAGTTGCTGAAGAAATAAAATCCCCAGGTCATCATGGACAGGACAGGGGAAAAGATCCAAACTTGCAAACACAAATGGCCGCAATAGTCAGATGGATCCTTCTGGGTGGAGAAGCAGATGTGGAGTGGCCTGGTTTTCAGGAGCTGGAAAGTAAATAAATACCTCCTGTGTTGGGCTAATGAAACTGCAATTATATTCTGCCTGATATTTTCTTTACCACATTTTCAAACACTGGAGTGGAGATGCGCTGGAAAGAGAGAAGGCGTGAGCGGTGTGGCGACGATGGCATCTGATGCAGGTAACATTAGCAGAACGGGTGCGGTGATTAGTGCGGAAGATAAGCTGTCATCAGATTGGAGATAATTTTAAGCATAGATGAAAGCATGTATGCCCACCTTGCTCTCAAGGCAGGCTGGAGAAATGTGACAGTGGGGGCAGGGTGTGGGCTCTGAAATACGCCAAACTCCACTTTCCATCAAATCTGTTTGTCAGATTTAAGAACCAAGTACAGTGCCTGGAGTTGCTGACATCTCTGCAGTAGCAGAAGCCAGCCACCACACTTGAACCCCAAAGCCGTGCGGCTCTTTAGTATCTGTTGTAACTGGTATCACCAGTTAACCATACAAAACTAATTTAAAAGACAATAAAAGAGTTTAAATAGTTTCAGTAGAATTTATCGTGGCAGTGAACAAATAAACATCGTGCCACCCAGTTTGGCTAGACAAGTAGGCCGGCCGTGTTTCAGCTTGATTATTATTATTTTGGGGTCCAAATTTCATCATAAGAACATTTGGTGTCTCCTGTAAACTGACAATCCAGTTTGTAAGAGATGCATTATGCAAATTAGGAAATTAGCAGCAAACTACTTCAGATGTTAGTCATTACTACTTATTCTTCACTCCAGATTCGCAAAAACATAATAAGGCAGCAAATTCGACCAAGGGATATTCTGTTACTGCTATTAATGAACAATATTTTATCGTAATGTTAAATTTACTGCAGGACATGGGAATTTACAATAGCATACATTTTCCTACACAGTCTAATATAATTCAATTTCCCTGTTTCTACGAGAAAAGGAAATAAAGGTGAATATATCTCATACATATTTGGGCCCTAACGTTTCACATTTATTAAATATTCAGTCAGATCCAACATCACCCCAAGAGCTAAGAACCAATTTCCCATTCCTCGGTGGGAAAGTGAATCATTTTCATTCTTCACAATATTGGTGAACATTGAAAGCTTCGCACATGCGTTCCCTGCTCAACCTAATGTCAGCCTCTCTCCTCGGCGCTTTGATTGTTCCTGTCCTTAGCCCACATACTAATGCCCAGCTCCTGCTGCAGAGGGAACAGGGAAATGAGAAGTCGTTGGTGGAAATGTACAAAAAGCTCAGTTACCCCCTATAAATAGCCCTCGCTTGTGCTTTTCGTTGTCATGTTCCTTGGATCACCACTTTACTCTGGTGAAAAACAGCGAAGTCCCCAGGGCCTTTTAAGGGCCTGCACTGAGTCACCGGGAAGACCCAGGAGAACCAGGTCAGCCAGCTGAACCGATTGTGAACTGAAGACAGAAGCTAATGCCTGACTTCACACATTCTGAAATGTACTTATAGAAGCAAGATTTGGTTTGTTTGTTTGGACTGGTGGCTTTTTCTGTTTCAGAAAACCAAGAAAGATAAAAAGAAAAGAAAAAAGGGAAAGGAAAGAAATGGAAGGAAGACTCGGGGACCAGGCATGGTGGAAGACCTCAACTTTAGGTACTTGGGAGGCTGAGAAGCGGATTGCAAAGTCACCGCTCTGCTAGACTACAAAGTGAGTAGCTCAGTGTTTGCCCGTCTCGAAGTAAAGTGATAATGAAGGCCGGATGTGTAGTTGTGTGATAGTAGTTGCCTAGCGAGTCAGAAGTCCACAATAAACAAACAAACTAACCAACTAATTAGAACTGCTTCCTGATAGAATTTTGATTTCTTTTGCTTGATGGGAAGGGCCTTGGCTCACCAGTCTTTTATTTGTGGTTTGAGATGTGCTATTTTGTTTAAAACATAAACTGTCCAATCACACTCTCTCGAGAAACATTGTACTTTCATTTTCTGAATATTTGTCTAACTGTTTGTGAGGATGTGTTGTTTATTTTCTAATAAAGACATAATGGTTGAAATACATATGCTCACAACTAACTTTGATGTCTATTTTTAAATAAGTACGCCTGTTTTTTAGTTGATACACTTTCAGTAAAATAATTGTAAATTCATGCATTTTTCTTTTAAGGCCTAGCCCTATTCATAGTAATTTATAAAGTCTTAATGGTTTAAGCTTTAAGATAAAAAGATTTCCATGTGAGGCAACAAGGTTGTGCTCTTAGTCAGCGATCAGATGTTTCTTAGTTAAAACAAAACCTCACCTGGTTTCTATATCGCTTACACCTAGATGTCAGAAAGGACAGATTGATTGATGAGAATATAGGAAAACATTATTCTCCTCAGGAAAAATAACCCAACAATTAGCTTCTTCAGAGCAAATGTATTCTCACAGTGCTCAAGTTCTTCAACCCTCAAGAGACTGACTGTTCTCCGTGTTCCCTCAGCTAATTAAGACAACAGGAAGAGAGCCCTCCTCTCTCTTTTGGCCCATAGAGTTGTGCATTGCACATATAAAACTGAGACTGGGAAGTCATTCTTACACTATTTTGTGCCTAGATTTGTGAGGAAGGCTATTCCTTTTGTTTGTTCATACTTGGTTAGTGTGTGGTAGGTTTAAATAAGATAGATCAATATTTTTATCCTTTACAATATTTATTTTGTCTAAAAGCTGAAATCTATCTTGGTTTGGCATAAAATCTGAAAAGAAAAAATGAGATTATACAACAGCTTAGAATGATTGAAATACTTTGTAAGAAAGCTTCAGATGATGACATTTGAAAGGATTCTACAACCGTATTTCCTACACTGAGATGATCATTCATCTTCAGTTATCCTGACAGATCCTAATTAAATATTTAATACTAATTTATTATGTGTGTGTGTTTGTGTGTGTGTGTGTGTGTGTGTGCCTGAATGTTTGCCTGTACACTACTGCATGCAGGAAGGCAAGCAGCTCCAAATCCCCTAGGACTGGTGTTACAGGTGACTGTGACCCACCATGCGGATGCTGGGATGCTCAACTCAGGCCCTTGCAAGAGTGATGAGTGTTCCTAACCACTGAACCAAATATCCAAATAGGTTGTGAGTACTCACAAAGAAACAGATATCATGTGCCTCCATTTGAGCCTGGGGATCACATGACCTTTTCCGATACATTAAATGGCAAGAATGAAGACAATAGATGTTTCTTTCCAGAGTATTTTTACTAGAAGAATCAAAGCCCCCAGACCTAGGGAAGTTTTGGGGGAAGTTTTCAGTTAGGGGAATGAGTGGTCAGCTCTCCTTCCACAAAGGAGGATGAACTTGTTTCCTGAATGCAGGACATAAAAGACTTGGTGGGATGAGGTGGGTTCAGATTCCGAATAAACTTAAAGGAGAACCTAATGTACCACTGAATTAATTCTTTTTGTAAAGGAGAGCAATAGAGAGGACCAGCTGGCCTGGGTGTTTTCTACATTGGCCATGTACATTCTGCCAATGACTTTATAAATGGTATAACCAAAAGAATGGGCTGTCAGACCAGAGAATTCACCATCAACCAATCCACAAATTCTTCAACGCTCAGAAGAATCAACTTTAACTAGGTGATCATTCTGTGACTTTCTATGACAAATCAAATGTGAATATTTCTGACTCTGACAAATTTGTCTTTACATGGATTAGAAAATAAATTCATAATGAATTATGTGTACAACTGAAGTACTCTGTACACTAGCTCAAAGGCTACATATTGGAATCTCTACTTGCCTAATTGGATTTGTTCTATGAAATTTCAAATGCATTTAAAACCAAGTTCTCCTGCAGCACGCTTTTCAATTCTATCCACCTGACAGATAAGCTCCCACCTAATTCCCAGATCCTAGCCCTCATGACCCTTCATTTACTAGAGAAGCAGTTTCCTGCTTTTGTTCTTCACGTATATTATCTCAGTTAATTCATACTGTGGGTATTATTAACCATATTTTATGTATCAGCAGGCAAGAGCAAAAGAGGTTACAATGCTCCCTCCCAATCTCACAGTTGTTAACATCAACATAGAGACTCTAATCAAGATCTTTCCCATTTTAGAACTCAGAATCTTCATCCCTACAAGTCATCCTTCCCTGAGGTTGCATAATTTAAGACTTCACTTTCTCTTTTTCAGCCCATCTATTCCCATTCAGACATACATAATCCTGGTCAAAAAATTCAGATAAAAATATGGTCACGTCTCGCTCTCTCCTGTATTTAATCCTAGTGTTTGGGAGTCACACAACTTTAATCCAAGGACTAGGGAAGTGGAGACAGGAGCAATATGGATGGGTGGAGAGAGGATCATAAAGGAGAAGAGACAGGAGCTCACTAAAGTGTGGAGTCTGAGGATTTGTGGAGACAGGATCTTGCCCTTGTGGTTTGAAGATTTGGTAGAGGTAAAAGGTCTATCTAGTAGTAGGCTGTTTTGCTTTTCTGATCTTCAGCTTGCACTCTGGTATCTGTCTTTGGGTTTTTACTGTTTGTGCTATAGCTTAGAAGATGAAGATAGGAAAGGATCTTCTTAACTGAGGAATATTCTAGAACACTGGACAACCAAGGACAGTAGTAGGAAGAAGGGACTGACAGACATTTCATATTAACACAAGGGGAGAGGAACAGGTTGTAAAGGTGTAGACAATGGGAGAATCGTGAACATAATGGCTACACAGATCTCCCAAAAAAAATGTAGCTGAAAAATAGACCCAGGATCTATTTATGGAATAATCTTATCACACTTACCAAATTTTCCTTGTTTATTTGCCTCAAATGCTATTAATTGCTGTTTTAAGAAATTTAAAAAAAAACAAGGGGGGGGGGACTGGAAGAACTGGAAGAAGAAGGGAGGGAAGGGAAGAAACAAAGGGAAGAAGGGAGAAGAAAGATGAGAGAAGAGAACTAAATATATACTAAAACAGGGAAAATGTAAAGTAGACCATTATACATCATTCAAGAATCCTCAAATACTATATAAATTAGGCCTTCCTGTTTAAATTGGTTGTTCTAACCCTCGGATGGTTCTATCTATCTAAATATTCAATATCTGTTTTCATCACTCCACTATATGGAAGATAGCATTCAATAAGGTGACAATGTAAGAGCGTTTGGGTACTGTGCTGGCCCATATTGCAGACGCTAACATTAACATGGCATTTGATCCACAAACATTGAGATATTCTCATCAGCATCTATCTCATCCCCTGAGGCACAGCAATGAGAGTACTGCCATAATTGAGGAGGATGAATGGTAAAAGGAGCACTCAGCCCCTGGTCTGGCGACCATCACTGCTGAAAAAGCCTATGGAACAGAAGAACCCCCACAGCATACAAGTATACTCAGAGTTTCCTGTTGGGCCTAAATCCTGAGCTGTTGTTCTGGGGCATGTGCTTGAAGATTGTGCTTTGTGCCTATTGGATGATTATAATAAATCCCAAAAGATGATGTCAGATAGGGCCAAGTTTTAAAGATAAATTGACACTGTGCCTTCAGTCTCCTGAGGGGCAGGATAACTACATAATATGTAGTCATTATTATCCTTCCTCCGGAAGAAGAAGGGGAGGCTTTTCTGCTCTCCTTATTGTTCACTGGAGAGTGACTTGGACATGAGCTAAAGTGAGCCACAAACCAGCTGCAGTCTGCATTCCTAAGAACATCACTTTGAAAACTTGTTGGAAAACAAAATAAAATTTGAATTAGTAAAACTGCAATCTAAGATTGGTTTAGACCAAATGGCAAGACATAAATGCTAGTGAGATCACTAGATCTTACAGGAGTGTGAATAAAAACGACATAAAGAACTTTCATAAAATGTGTTTATTTTTCATTTGATTTTCAAAGCCTAGCAAAACGGGTAATGTCTAATAGTCTCTGGTGCCCGTATTTTAAAATTTCTCTGCCTACACAGTATAATATGTATACATATATACATATTATATACATATATGTATACATATATATTTATGATTTTTTTAAAAAAAGAAATGCTATTCTTTAGTACATTGCAATCATCGAGATAGATAAAGGAATCCACCTTTTGCCCTGTGGCACTGAGCAGGTGGTAAGCATGGAAAAGCCATTTTAAAGTGATAAAAATCATATTACTAATAACATGGTCTTTAGTTACTTGACTTTTTGATGTAAGCATTCTTTCTGATTTCCATTTTCCTGTAAATAAGCAAATATGCCAGAAGGTGACTCCCTAGCTAGCAGCTGTTGAACTGTCTCTTGCTGTCCTGGCTGTCTTGAGCAAAAGAACTGTCAATCAAACAGCTGGCCAGATTTACTCTGATGGCTCTGTTGAACCCTCTATGGATGCCCTGAAAACACACACACACCTGCAATGAATGTGATTGTTGCTTCCTTTGAAGGTATAATCCCAGACAGGACTATTTCAAAGGGTTTGTACTGGGTTCTCTATGATCACAAGTCTTGATAAAAGTAGACGACCTCACAACCACTTTTAACCCCAAACAGCAGCAGGGTAGTTCTTAGCCTAAAACGGTTATGAGAGGGACAAAAAGCACAATGCTGTAATTGGTACAAAAGCAAACCTCCATTTGCAAGCAAGGTGTGCCGTGGTTGATGCAAACACCTTCATTTGCATGCGAGATGTGCTGTGATTTATGCAAGCATCCCTTTTCTAAATAAATATAAGCAGGTTGTTTGGCTCAGTGAGTGGGCTGGGAGTCACCTCCCCATGTCACTTCCCCTTGCCTTGCAACATTAAGTACAATAAAAGGCTTCTCTCGTGTGGCCTTTTCTTGCATACTTTTTACAGTGAGGGCTGAGGGCTGACCTAGTGACACAAAGAAAGAAGCAGACACAGCAGCATGGCAGGACAGCAAGGGAACCAGCTCTGTAAGAGCTGAACGGTTGGTAGGCTGAGCTGCAAAAGCATCCAGATGACCAGCTGCTGCACAGCTGTACAAGAGGCCCCTGACCTGTTTGAGAGACTGACCATGGCAGGAACAAGGGGAATGGCAGAGTGGTGAAGATGACAGTATAGGGGGACAAGAAATACCAGGTTAAAAAGAGCTAAAGACAGAAACTACAGGCCCTGATCACTGGGATAAAATACGGAAAACTTGCAAGCCTTTGAAGTCACGGTTGCTGGCTCGCCTAGGCTGGAGCTGTAACACTGGCTGCTGTCAAGTCTGAGGAATCTTAACTTCCTAGGACTGCATGAGAACTACAGAATTTTCAGAATGGGAATTCTGGCACCTATGTCTACACAAGACCCCAAATGCATGTAGACTGCAGGGTTCTGACGCCAGAGAACTTCCTTAAAGCTGTCTGAAGAGAGGATGTCGCATGCCACTTTTCCCACCTTCCTGCGACTGCCCACAGCTCTCCAACACTATATGATACAAAATCTGCCAGAGACCAGTTCTTGTTAAGCTTCTTTAAGTCTACCTGCAATCATAAATTTGATCCTTAAGAAAATCAAGAAAGCCTGTGGTTATTCTCAGCTGAGAAGGAACCCAAGGATGGAGCATCATAGGCAGGGGAATAGGAAGAGAAATGAGAAAGGAGAGAGGCTACAAGGAAAACCAGGACACACCAAGCATTAGAGAAAACGTAATTGAAGATGTTGTCCTCTGATATCAGAACCCTGGGGATCTACTCTTGCTAGCAGCTCTACTGAATCCCTAGACAGAGTTCTGTTTGCTTCCCTTGTCCTTTGAAAGACTAGAGAGGTTCCTAGTAAGCCCCAAGAGACATGCTTCAGTAGCACGCTTGCTGTCTTTTTCCTCTTCTGTAGAAACGCCAGACCAAGGAACACACAAACTCTGGGACATTCTTCTTCCTATCTCCTTCCTAGTCACCTAGTTTAAATAAGACATCTTGCCTACTTTCATCCTGACTTTTGCATTGATTCTGGAATATTGGGATTCAGAGGAATGTCTTCTGGATTATTCTGAGAATATCTCCCCACTAAATGGACTTAGGCATACTCAAAGATTCTGAATAGATGGCGGACTGGGTTACAGTGGGACACTCTGGGGCGCTTCTCTTCAACAGCTCTTTTGAACAGAAAACACACATTTTTACTCACATTGTGTTTCCTTGAAGTGGATGGGGGCCCTGGGAATTAGCTCCAATCCTAAGGCTAGCCCTATGTATCATTCACCTGTGTCTGCTGACACTTGGCACCATCTGAAGAACCAGTGCTTCCTCTGGAGCCAGGACCAGTTAGAAGAGGGGGAGCTGGCCGCCTGATAACACTATGTACCCTTCACCCACAAGACAGCTACTTAGAATGCTCCCGGGGAAGCAAGGATGAAACCCTTTCCTTAAAAATAAATGCAAGAAAATGTATTCCAATTTTATACCCAAACTTTACCCAGGAATGAAGAAGGTTTCCCTATAATCCAGGGCAACATGAATTCATAATGTATAAAGTTTAGAAATTTCAAAATTAAAAAACAAACACAATTCATTTGGGGGAATTTCCCCTGTTACAGAAAGTAACAGATTCAGTAGTAGACAAAAAATCTAGCTGAAGAAATCCCTGATTGCTCCTCCCAGCTGCTAGTTGTCTCAGTTCAGGAACAGGTGAGCAGAGGCTTAGATAAACTAAAGGAAGACAGATTCGACACCCCCACTCCCATTGTACCTTCATTTTATTTCTCCTTTCTGTGAACACACATTTTGAACTTAATGTCAAATCCAATCTGCCACGTTTTTGCTCTGTGTATCTGCTGGAGTCTTTTGTCCCATAAAATTCAGATACATCTGTTAAATCTTTTAGAATACAATGAGGCTCCGAAGCCTCCTCACAGCAGCCTCAACCCCCACAATAGAAACAAGGCGCCCCAGTCATGAAAATGTACCAAACAGAACAGGATGTACAATTTCACAAGCTTCCAGGTAATTCTCAGTGTTTGTAAGTTCCCTTTCTCCATATTGTGCTGCCAGCATTCACAACAAATTAACTCGTCATTCAGCCGTTCTGCTAGGGAGAAGAACAGACCAAGAGTGGGCAGGAACCAAGGGGTCCCCTTTTCTTCCTTTTCCCATCAATGCAGGGTTCTAAGTAGAGCTGTCCTCTGTCTGTCCAGAGCCATCAAGTTTTATCAGATTTGAGGATTAACTTTGGTTAAGGCTGTCTCATCTCTTCCTCCTCCAATAGTTAACCCCCTCTCTCATAACCCAAGCTGACCCTGACTTTATCCTGGTGAACCGTTCCAGTAGCCTGGCAGACCACAAAGGCTAGTGGCCTGACATGAGCTGTAGGGGGAAACCCACTGCCAAAATTCAACACTGAGGTCCAGCCTGTGAATCTTCTACTATAACTTCCATGACTTCTGTGGGGGTGGGGGGCAGAGTCCAAGAAGAAAAATATCAGAGCCAGTACTGATGCTGAGGGCAATATAGGGGCACCTGCATGTTCTTCAACAGCATGCCAACAGTTATATCAAGAGTAGAAGTGCATGGTTTGAGCAATAACTTCACTGAAAGCAGAGCTAAGGCCTTGGAGATGGTATGCCATTCTGCCATCTCAACAGTTCTATGGTAGAGGAATATACTATGCCCATTTCACAGAAACTTGCCCACAGAAGCGACTAACAGAAACCCTCAAGTGAAATGGCAGGTTCTAGAATTTGTCTGGCTCTGAGCCTTGTAATCAATACTCTGCAGACTCTTTCTAATTGCAGCAGCAATCAGCTAATGGAAAGCAGATTATTGCACCCCAACATCTGCAGGCTTGAACTGTGAACTTTGAGTCACCAGTAAAGAGACGATAGAAGTTCTGCATTTTAAAAGAACAAGCCAAGATGCTATCTTTAGGATGCTCAACACTCCTCTTAAGATTTCTAAGCCACAGGCCTCACACTGTCAACGTGTGCTAGAAATAAAAGCATAAGTACCATGGTTTTGTTAACACAGCTCCGTTGGAAACCAGAGATTAGCGGTTATGTAAAGCAGAGTAGAGCTTCCCCAGTCAATCACACATGTGTTCATTCTTTTCCGCTCATCTTCCCATGGACTAGCATTTGCTTGGTGCCTTTCTGAGGCCTGCACTGTGTGGGGAGATAAATACTGTTCTTATCCTGAAAATGACCTCAAAGAAGAGCTAAGACAAATGGCTGTGAAGGCCTACTTAATGACACACACCAACCAGGAATGCACGGGCCAGCTGAGTGGCATGGTCAACAGATGGGATGGCAGGGCAGCATGGGGAACAATCACTCCAAGGATAGACAGAGGCAGGACAGACATGGAAAAGAACTGTGCCTGCCAAGACCTGAGCCAAGCACTTTTAGGGGAACTTTCAGTTTAGAGATGAAAAATTCAAGTCTAGTATTCATGCCAGAGATTAGCATTGATAAGCTCAGCAAGGGAGTCTGCAGTGAACATTTAGGAGGTCTCACATGACACATCCTGAGAAATCCAGGGATTCTAATAAACCATAGGTAATGGGATGTCAACGTTCTGGCACCCTGAACTCTGTGAGGAGAGCAGTGTTTCCAGACGGGGACACTGACAGCGACGTTCACAATGTCGGAGGACAGAGCCAGGGAAGCAGACTGGAGGCTGTCTTCAAACAAAGGATGATGAGGTGCTGATGTCCAGGGGAGGTATATGAAGAGAATGAAGAGGCAGTGTATCAGCGATGAGGCTCTGTGTGTAGTAGGTCTCCTTCCCTCTGTCTCATTCCAAGCCCGCACCCTATAGTTCATTTTGACTGTCTACTAAGTAAGAGATCCTCATCACTCCCTTTCTTCCTTTCACCTTCTTCCTCCTCCTCCTCTTCCTCCCTCCTCTCTTTTCTTCTCCCTCTTCTTCCCCCTCTCTCTGTGTGTATTTCTGGCTCTGTCATGCTCTGTGTCTCAGCACGAATGCACATGTGTGTATGTGTGTGTGTGTTTCCTGTGCAGAGCTAGAAGCCATGTCTCCATTTCATGATGTCAGAGTCTCAAAAGGGTGCATCCCCCACGTCACTGCTTGAAGGAATCTGAACACTCAGCAAGCTTTGCCAGGGTAAAATCTCAGCTTGTCTGTGTTAAGCTGTTGATATTACAAGGTTTGTTACTCAAATACAGCCTAATCTCTTCTTCTTGAACAAAGATAACCATGTCAGAATTGATAACTACGCTCAGGGACTTTGATGACCCTAGGGCTCTTGGAAGCAGATCTGAAGAAATAGATGTGAGACAGAATTTACCAGTGACTTAAATGATGGGGCCAATGGACGGCATTTAGGAAACACTGGCTGTGCAGCGTGAGGAACACCAGTATTCTCTCTACTGCTTTCATTAGCGTTATTTTCATCAGAATCTTGTGTTAAGTTGTCAACAAAACAGAATTAGTCTTAAGCACAGCAGCAGCACACTCAATAGCAGCAGTTCTCCTAAAAGGTGAAGTCAGAATTGAGTAGATAGAATCTCTCCATGGATTTATTGTCTGTCTCCTGACTCTGTGATAATAGAAAGGAGGGAAACGGTCCAGAGCAGCGGTTCTCAGCCTTCCTAATGCTGGACCCTTTACTATAACTCCTCACGCTGTGGTGACTCCAGTCAGAAATTATTTTGTTGTTACTTCCTAACTGTAACTTTGCTGCTGTTATGAATCATAATGTAAATATCCTTTATGCAGGATATCTGATATGTGACCCTGTGAAAGGGTCCCTCAACCCCTAGGCTGAGACCCTCTATTCTGGAGAGATAGTTCAGTTATTAAGAACATCTTATGCTCTTGCAGAGGGCCTGGGTTCAGCTCCCAGCACACATATGGAGGCTCACAAAGCCTGGTAGCTTTTGCCTATGTTCTGTGTCATTATGAAATAAAAGATCTTGTTTACAGTTGACAAGTAAGGATTCATCATACACACACACACACACACACACACACACACACTTCCTGAGAGCTATGCACCAAGAAGCATATTAAAATAACTTTCGAATTTGGCTGCTTGTCATCTGACATGCTGGCCTTATTCTCAGGGCTTTGCAGTATTCTCCAAGGAAAGGTGAGAACACTGATTACGAATTCCCTTTTGCCAAAGAAAAGACACCTATAAGATCCCCAGGAAGAAGAGAAGCAGATTCTATGACAATATAGCAGAATAAACCAAATCACTCATATGGAAAGTAAACTCCTGACCTTGGTGGCTTCAGAACTCAGCATTAATCAGTGAAGCAGATTTGGACAAGGGCAGCCATACAAGCTATGATTTCAAAGGTCTCATCTACAAGCCATATTTCAGAATGCATCTTTGTTGTTGACGAGAAACTAGCCTGAAATAACTCGTGAAGCCCTGGCGAGCAGACTCCTTGGGTTATAAAACGATGCCAGATACCCACAGGGACTCGATGCTACATTAGGCCACTGGCATCCTCCATGAGGACACCTACAGCTTCTCTACATAAAACACGGATATGAAAATACCATGTGGATATCAAAATATTTAGCAGCAACATGCCACTTTGGATGGCATTTTAAATCATCTTCCTGGGGGTTCTTTTGTGGAGGATAACGAAGGGGTGGAGACTTCATTACGCTAATCCTGATCAGACAAACCCCCAAATGTACCTCATGTGGTCATGGAAACTATTTGCTTTAATTTAAAATTAATTAAGCTTGAGTTAAAGTGAAAAAGGAGTGGCCCTAGAGCTTTAATTGCAGACACTGGGTACAACACAATGACAGGCATCCCGATGCTTCAGCCTTGAATTTCTGCCATGAAAACCATTAATCAATTCAAAGAGAGAGCTTGCACACTTCACTGCCTGTACTCGGCCCCATCTGCTAAGTACATCATTGCCAATCCACGGTCCAGTGTGCCAATGGCACGAGGCATGGGTGGTTCTTCCAGAGCATGCGGGATGCCTGCCTATTTCCACCAAAACGATGTGGTGTCATCTGATCTTCAGGTGGAATTGTCTACCTGAAAGACAACACCATAAATTTTAACTCTTGTTTGTCCCTCCCTGATTGCTTTAAAACATATGTTACGTGACCTCCTCAACACAAAAGTACCCTTAAGCTTGGGGTTAAAATTTGGAGGTTCAATGATTATCATTGTGACATACATACAGATGTATGCATACTGTGTGTGTGTGTGTGTGTGTGTGTGTGTGTGTGTGTGTGTGTGTGTGTTTTCATGTAGAGGGGACATAGGAAAAGTTCCAGGGAGGGTATCTGCGAGTGGCTAGAGGTAGGAAAGGGAAGGAGGAAAGTGATATAATTCTATTTCAACTAAAATCATCTTTAAAAAGTAAGTAAAAAAAGAGTTGGCAAAATAAAAAAATAGGTTCAAAACAAATGTATCAAATGTATATTGAGAAATTCAAACAATGTATCATGAGTAAAAATAAAAGTAATATATCAAAATGCACGCTAAAAACAAAATTTAATGCCAGGAGGTATTGGCACACACTTTTAATCCTAGCACTGCTGAGGAAGACGTAGGTGGATCTCTGTGAGTTCGAGTCCAGCCTGCTCTACAGAGAGAGTTCCAGGACAGGCTCCAAAGCTACACAGACACCCTATCTCAAAAAATTTTTTTTAAAATAATGAGCTTTAGAACTACTTTAACTTAACCTAGTTTGGTGGTTCTCAACCTTCCTAATCCTGTGTCCTTTTAATATAGTTCCTCATGTTGTGTATAAAATTATTTTCATTGCTACTTTATAACAGTCATTTAATACTGTTATGAATCACAATGTAAATAGCAGTGTTTCTTTAAGGTCTTAGAAGACTCTGTGAAAGGGCTAGGTTGCAACCCACAGGTTGAAGGCTGGTGGTCTAGTTGATGTAGTGACTATAGTAGGAAGGAAAATTGCTAGTCTAATCAGTGGATTTTAACAAGATAAGATGACCTGGAGGCTCTGTAAGTTCCCAAGCAAGAAGGAGACATGCAACCTCCTTGATCAAGTCCATCAGAAACTTTGGCTGGTTTATCTTAACCCCTCTTGGTAATTCTATCATATAGATAGGTTTGGGAACTACTAACTTATAGAGTGAGGTTCCATTTCACAAGAATTATTGCTTCTATTCTTGATTCTCAGAGCTATACTAGAGAGAGAGAGAGAGAGAGAGAGAGAGAGAGAGAGAGAGAACTATTCCTAAATTGATAAGTGAGAAACCGTGAGTTACAAAAGTGTGCCAGTTTCATTACTATTGCTGTCATAAAAGAACCCAGCAAAAAGCAAGACATGGGAGGAAGGGGTAATTTGACTTACAGGCCCAAGTTCTAGTCCATTGCTTCAGGGAAGCCAAGGTAGAAGTTTAAGCAGCTAGTCACATCACAACTAAAGTCAACAAAGCACATCTAAAGCAAACAGAGAACAAAGCATATCCTTCCTTGATTGCTTGCTTTGTCACCTGTGTGCAGTTCACAGTCTTGGCTAGGGAATGGCATTGCCCACAGTGGGCTGCATCTTCCTGGGTCTACTTTTTAATTAACAGTCAAGACAATCCTCCACAGCCATTTTCACATGCAATTCTGACCTCCATAATTCCTCCTTTAGACTCCTGCCTTGGGGCTGGAGAGATGGCTCAGCAGTTAAGAGACTTTCTTGCTAGTTGGTTCTATGTTATGTAAAATTGATAGCCAAAACTAGCACAGGAAGCATGAAAAGTTCTCCCTCGGTCACATAGCTTCTAAGTGGTAGAAGAAGGGTTCAGAGCCAGGACCTGAAACCAACTGAACTTTTCACTAAGATACACTGCATTCTCTGGGCTGGATCAAAGTGCAACAAGATAATGGCTATGTCAATCTTTCATCAATTTGAACAACTGTTCACACACCAAAGTATCTTCCCCAAAATAGGGAAACCAGATAAGAAAACATAATGGCTCTTTTTGGATTCCTGGTGAGGGTTTATTTTTTTTCTCTTTCTTAGTTTTTTCTCCATATTCTTCTCATGCATGCGTATGTAAACATATTCTTTGATTGTTTGTACATGTGCCATGCATGCTGATGATGCTAACTGCTCCACTTTCCATTCGTCCCAGTCCGTCCGCCGATCCCTCTTTCTCTGAGCAAGTTCACCTCCTGGTTTTCTGCTCTTCATTTTGGGTTTTCAAATAGACGTATCATAGCAATGGCTTTTGTTCTGCTTTATCATAGCACTGTCATGTATGGACAACATGTTGGGCTTTTGATATAACACCGTCGTGTACATACCCCAGTGTGCTTTGCTCCTATGGTGCCTGACTCTACTAATAATAACAAGAAAGGACATGTTAGAGGAAGCAGGAAGAGTATTTACCTGCCATATCTCCTTTAATGCCACAAAACATGAAGAGTGAGGTCTCTCCCTTGGAAGAAGGAAAAAATTAAACTTAGGTTTTTGAATAGGTGTGAAATCCAATACAAAGCCTATCACAGTAGAAGTCGGAGCCAAGCAGAGCCCGACATCCCCTGCTCCCATCCCAATAGGCACAATCTGAGCCTCATGAGACCATAATAGCCATGCAGCTGATAGAAGGATCCCATCACTCCTCCCTCAAACTGGGTCAATATTCCACCCAGGATGCAAAAAGTAACAGACTTTGTCTTGTGGGTCAGTGCTGTGCCCACAAATCCAGTTCCAACAAGAAAGCAAAGATACCCAGGTCCAAACTCCGGGAAGTAGCTCCTAAACCCATCCCAATACAGAGAAGAATTCTGCAGGCCAAAGAGGCAGGTTGAAGTTTTGTATAGCATCACTATTTTCCCAGAATTGGGCACCAGTGTCCCTTCCCAAAAGCTGAACAAGTCTCTGTGGCTATAACATACAGTGCAATTTACATACACTTCATACATGGAGTTTAACATCAGCTTTGACACTGAACAGATTGTCTTAAAAACATATTCCTTAATTTCAAGCACAGATACCTGCAAGATGGTCTTTGTAGATGAAAAAAAAAAAGACTCTTTGGGTACCAGGCTGAGACCTGCACTCCATAAGTACTCAGATTCAGTCTGTATCATTACTAGCAGAGTTTGGTCCTAACCCCCTTCCCAACTGCTATGCTGGCCTCAATGGGATAGCTTGGGGTTCAAAATAACACATACTTACATGGGAAACAAAAACTCAATCTCACACCAGAATTCTGACCACAGATGGAGACTCTAGACAGTCATGTGGTCTGATTCTGCCCCCAGGGATGGGTGTGAAGGGATGATGTATTTTTAGATATTCTCCAGATCATCTTGAAGAAGACACCAGCAGCAAATATGGGCTTGCCTCACCTCCATCCATAAAATAAAAGCCCGCATATCAGGAGGAAACACACGGGAAACCTTGATTTATAGGTCCATTAAGAAATGAAAGAGCAAAACTACTTGATGAAAGGTTTCACCTTTCTATGTTATATATAATTTATAGATAGTAAGTAAATTCTTTGGGAAAACATGACATTTCTGAAGATTTCATTATAATTTCATCTTTTGTATAGCTGTTTGCATTTCCATATATCTTATATCAGTATGTTTAGCTTACCTAAACCAATGTTTCCTCAAAAGAACAGCTTAAAAATTTGTTAATGAAATATAAGTAATAAATTTATATAATGTTCTATAAAATACCTAGAAATACTTAAAATTGAAAATCTGTATGCTTTCTCCTCTTGTCTGATTCAAAATGTTTTTGTAGGTATTATCAAGTATGCTTTACAATGACTTCTCAAATTAAAGAAGTATTTAACTTTACTAGTTTAAAATGTATTTATGGGGCTGAGGATATTGATCAGCTATTGAGAGTACAGACTACTTTTACAAAAGGATCCCCATTCAATTTTCAGCACCTTCATGGAAGCTAGTAACTATCGGTAACTCCAGTTCAAGGAGGATCTACTGCCCTCTTCTGGCCTCTGTGGGCAATGCATGTACATGGTGCACACACGTAACATGCATGCAAAACACCCACACACATCAAAAATAATAAAAGAAATCTAAAACAGTAAATATAGAGCGTTGTTCATAGAAAAGTACTGGGACAATTTCAAATTTGTTGTATGTGTATGTAGTAGTGGGGCTAGAAGGCTGTGTATGCATGTAACTATGTCTGTGTCATGCATGTATGTTTCTATCTCTAATAGAGTCTGTCAAGTAAATTTAATATATAGTGCAACTCCTTGTAGGACAGCCTAATGTGAACCTGTTTTCTAAAGCCAGCAACAAGTATCACATCGTAATATTGACCGCAGTGACTAGTTAACATGGTGAGAATACTCTTTACTTGGTGTACATAACTGGGATCTCGATTTTCCCCTTCTGAGCTACTCCAGGCCTCTGCTTAGAGAAATGCAACCATATAAACACATTACAATGAAGTGAGGGTACTAGTCTCGACTCTGAAGCTTCGCATGTTTTCCATAGACACTTTTACATGACTCGAGACCTCTTATATAAAGCAGCTTACAATATTCGCAGGTTAAACTTGGAAACTTGTAATTCTAATTATAGAGCTATAGAGGTTCTAAAGTTCTAGAATTACAGGCACAAACAGGGTCTAACTCCTGAGACTGGGGTGACTGTCTAATCCTAGATGCCAGGCCGTGCTACAGGGTGAGAACCCTGAGTATTTGGACCCTTGCTTGAGGGTCCAAATTCAGTACCAGAGGGGATCATATAGTAACCGGGATGGGTGAATTCATGAATGGAGAATTTCAAATAGGGAACTCAATGAGCTGCAAGGGGACACTGAGTGTGGCGTGGATCTGCGGACTTGTTCCCATTGCGAAGAATGTCAATGAGGTCCATCTTTGTGAAGTGTCAGCCACTCTATCAAATGGACATTTCAAGAATCCCAAGGAAAACTGCAAGTGACTGACAAGAAGTTGAGGCCTTCCAATAGCTGTGACTGAGCCACTTTGGAGGCATATCTTCCAGGCCTACTCAAGCCTTTGCATGGTGAGTCTCATATAGTACATGGTGTGTAACACAATAAGAGTTTCCGAGCCAGGACCACCAGCTAAACCACTCCCAAATTCCATATGCAGAGAAATGATGAGATAATAAGTGTTATTATTATATGCCAATAATTTGGGGGCCAATCTGTTACATGGCAGAATAAGTAATAGAGAAAAAAATGAGGGGGTTAGAAACAAAATATATTCAGATAATACAACTCAACGACACATTGAAACAACCATCCTACATCCCAGGGCCTGTAAGAAGGGATGGTTGTGGGTAGCTACGTAAGGACATATGATAGGGAAAAGAAAGGCCAGAAAGAGCCACAAACTATTTACAATTGCTCCCTCTCAAAGGAGCAAAAAATCAAGAAAGATTGGTTTGAGGGTGAATTCATTTTCCCAGGTTATTACAGAATTTGACAGCACTCCATATGACATACGAAAGGGCACCCAAGCTCCTGAAGCAATAATGCGTCATCCGAAGTCAAGTCATTTACTCCCTGGAAAGATATGACTATTGTTTCACAGAGGGTCAAAAGACATCCCTCACTGTGGGAGAATAGAAGGCAGCAAAGCCAAAGTCATTTGCAGCGAAGAATATATTTCTGTAACTGGAGTAGATTCAGAAATAAACAACCACCTTTCAATGTATGATGCCCAAATGTCCAAACAGCAGGACTGTTAAAGTAGCTTTGCTATTTCCCATAGTTTAATGAAATAGTTCATGAAACCATTTGCTATTAACATGGGCTGCACTAATTACAGACTAATAATGACATGTGATACCCTTTACCTAGTAACTGTTAAACAACATGCTGTTTATAGCTTAACATGTAACTGTTCTTACTACAAATACAGATTTCAGACATCTGTGTTCAGGCTGTCAGTCAGCAAATGTCCAGATTTGGGGAGCCAAGCCCCCTCTGAGTCCCATCCACTATGTTGTAATGTGTCGGTTAGGAAAACATCAGGGGACATGGCCGGATATACTGATTTTGTTCTTGCCAGTAAATCACCTCCCCAGGTAACTATTCTCAGAATAAAACTACCACCAGGGTGGCAAGGTTCTACACCAAGAAAAGGTTGTATTTTAGCCCTCTTGTGCATTCAGTATAAACTTTAAAACCACAAGAAGGAGGAAAAATACAATAAACCCCTGGTGAAAAGACGATAATAGAAGACTGTAATTTTTTTTAAAAAAAAGGAAACAATTTGGGCAAGTTTGTTTGTTTTTAGATTTGTTTTTGTTTTTGATTTTGTTTTGTACTTGTCGCTGTTTTGCAATATACTTTGGCACCACAGTTAATACTGTAAGAGGATTGTATCTCCTTAAGAAAATTAACAGGCCACACCAGTGACAGATAATCTGATCTGTTTTTCCAACTGGATAATAGGGCTTTCTTTCTTCACTTCATCATTTGTAACATGCTCCCATTCAAAAACATGCAGACATGACTGTACCAGGTTTTCCAAAGGTTAGAAGAAAAAAGTAAAGGCTCCCTGCTTTGTTTTTCTTGCCACCATAACCTTATGGCCTTGAAATGTATTTTTTTTTCCATGAACCAAAAATGGGCACAAGGTAAGATTGTTCAAAAAATACTACAAATGAAATGTAGAGGGCAAAAGTTAACTTTCAAAGCTAAAAGATACGATAAATTCTGGAGTATATTCTAAAACCTGTTTAATGTTCCTTTAGCTGGAGTCTTCTGGCTCATTTGCAAACTCTTCACTATGATGCACTGGAGACCTCAGAAAGAATGACAAATGGAAGAAGTCTGATCCCTTGAGCAGTGACATCATTGGGTCACAGTAGTGTCTATTTTGTAGTCAACTATCGTCACTTGTCTCAAGCCCTGGCCTCTACCTTCATCACATCCCTGGGACCTTGCTTTTGGTCCTCTTTCAGGCTTGCAGACACAGACTTGCTCCCCTCTGGCTACATGCTGCTTGTCCAAGGACCGTGGAATTTGTAGCTCCTTGTTCTCCATCAACATATTGAAAGTACTCTCAAGATCGGTCTGTTTCTCCCTCTGTGAGCATCCTAACCAATCATCAGCTTCAGAAGGCATGAGCTGTCCATAGGTAGATTTTCTAGGGAGGCTGGATTCCCACCCATTCTTTAGCCATTCACATCTGCTATTTCCTTTAGTTCAACTTCTCATGGAGTGTTTGACTGTCTATCCCTTTGACAACAAGTCTGAGCCTTAGCAGTTTACTTAGTTAATGGAAAGTGATGAAATTAAATGAAAGATTTCCTTTGGTGGAAAATAAAATAAAAATGAATAAAAAACTTCCCTCTTTTGTTTCATCAGACTTTAAATCAAATCAATTTCTGAGGTAAATTTATCTTTCTTCCTTCTTTCCTTTCTTTCTCTTTCTCCTTTTTGCTTTCTGCTTTAAAAGAGATATTTTGATTGATCCACAAATCCAGACATATACTGAGCTACAAAAAGCAATCCCATTTCTTTCATTTATTGTTTTTATTGTTCTAGTTGTTTTTCAAGAAACGACTTCTTTGTGTATCCCTAGCTGTCCTGAAACTAGCTTTTGTAGATCAGGCTGACCTCAAACTCACAGAGATTCACCTACCTCTACCTCCCAAGTGCTGGGGTTAAAAAGCAATCCCATTTCTAAGGCCTGTGCTATTTCTTCACACACAAGGTAGTGCACAGCTATGAAACTTCACAAGAGAGCTATGACTACACCAACTCTACTCTAGATGACCCACTTCTGTGCAAGATAAAAAAATGAATGTATAATCCATACATATATCCATATATATGTACACACAGAGAGATATACAAATATATACATACTCAATATACATAACATACACATACACAGAGATATTTGCATACATATAAAGACATACATACACACAAATTACATACACACACATACACATATTAATGCATACACACACTTGGTCACTCCCCACATGAACATATCGAGAATGGCTGGTGGAGAGTTTCTGATATACCTGATGCTATGCTCTTAACAACTCAGCAAAATCTACCTCAAAACAAACTGCTCTCTGGTTTTGTTTGTTTGTTGGTTGGTTGGTTGGTTGGTTGTTGTTTTTTGAGACAGGGTTTCTCTGTAGCTTTGGGGCCTGTTCTGGAACTACCTCTTGTAGACCAGGTTGGCCTCGAACTCACCAAGATCCACCTGTGTCTGCCTCCCGAGTGCTGGGATTAAAGGCGTGCTCCACCACCACCCAGCTGAAAACTGTTGTCTGAAAAGCAACAGGGGCCTTTCCTTTCACCTTTTATCTGTAAAAATACTCTTCCATACACATGGTTCTATATTTTTAAAGTCTACTATCTTTAATCAAGACAAAAGACCTAGCATTATAGCAATAGAATAAAGTTTCATGGTTGCTTTTTTAAAATTAATTTATTTAAAATTTCGACCTCCTCCCATCCTCCCATTTCCCTCCCACTCTCTCCACTCCCCCTCCCCCTCCTCCAGTCCTAAGAGAAGTCAGGGTACCCTGCCCTGTGGGAAGTCCAAGGTACCCCGCCCCCCCATCCTAGGAAGGTGTGCATCCAAACATACTAGGCTCCCAAAAAGCCAGTACATGCAGCAGAATCAAAATCCAGTGTCATTATCATTGGCTTCTCAGTCCATCCTCATTGTCAGCCACATTCAGATAGTCCAGTTTAATCACATGGTCGTTCAGACCCAGTCCAGCTGACATTGGTGAAGCACCCCTTTTGCGGTCCTGACTTCCTTGCTCATGTTCTCCCTCCTTCTGCTCTTCATCTGGGCTTTGGGAGCTCAGTCCAGTGCTCCAGTGTGAGTCTCTGTCTCTATCTCATCTCTATTCCTCACCAGATGAACGTTCTATGGTGATAGGTAAGATATTCATCAGTGTGTCTATGAGAGAAGGCTAATTCAGTCACCCTCTCCTCTGCTGCCCACAGACCTAGTTGGGAAATCCCCTTGGAACCTGGGAATCCCTCTAGAGTCAAGACTCTAGCCAACCCTAAAATGGCTCCCTTAGTTAAGATACCTTCTTCCCTGCCCCTATATTCACCCTTCCTCCATCTCAATTATCCCATTCCCCCAAGCTCTCCCCAATTCTCCCCTTCTCCCTTCTCTCTCCCCATCTCCCCTTCCCCCCAACCCACTTCCACTCCTGGCTCCCAACTTTTGCCCGGCAATTCTTGTCTACTTCATGGTTGCTTTGGATAATGCCACACACAACTGTTTTCTTGACCCCGGCACAAATGTGAGTGTGAGGTACATAGACATCAACAATACATGTGGGCAAACTCCCCTCAACCCCAGAATACATCAGGGACCAGTGTTCCTAGGGAATTGAAACCAATAGCCAGATGAAACGGGCTTTGCTTCTGCAGGTATTGCCTTATCTACGTGAGACCCCTGTGCTTGCCTGCAGTATCTGTCATCCCTAAATTTTCATGGCTGCACTTAACTTAATCTGTACCTATAGCTTCACTCTGAGCCAGAATTCGCTAAATATGCCACCACTGTATAAAAACAAATGCCATAAACAAAAATGGTAGAGAGCAGAGGGAAGAGGAAAAGGAGAAACACTATAAGAAGGAAAGAGAGTAAAAATGGGAAGAAAGGGGAGAAGGAGAGAAGAGGAGAGAGGAAGGAAAGGAAGGGGGAGGGGAGAGGAAAAGAGAAGAAAAGAGAGGAGGGGAAGAAGGGAGAGGGAGGAGAGGAGAAGGGAATGAAAAGGGAATTAAGGGGAAGGGAAGGGAGGGAGGGGAGAGAATAGAGAAGAGAAGAGAAGAGAAAAGAAGAGAAGAGAAGAGAAGAGAAGAGGAGAGGAGAGGAGAGGAGAGGAGAGGAGAGGAGAGGAGAGGAGAGAAGAGGAGAGAAGAGGAGAGAAGAGTCCAGGAGGGCAGGGGAGGGGAGAATACAAGACAAGACTGTGGATAGGTTTATGAACTAGTAAGTTCCTAGGATAGGGAAGTGTTTTACAGACAAAGTATCAGGAATGGGGCCGCTGGGACAAACCAATGGTACTCCAAAGATGTTTGTGTCTTCTAGAACCTAAGAATTTGCAGGGTAAAAAGCTTCCTTTTTTTCAAGGTCGTGAAATTCAGAGCATGCCCACCTCACTTCTGGAAGTGATCTCTGCTAGTTCCCGAGCGCATCTACACCCCAAGGTGTAGGTTTATATCCAGACCCACGTTTGTTCCAATGTCTGGTCAGTGAAATTTTTATTGTTGAAATCCTAGGTCCAGGAAGTTCCTGGCCCTAGTAGAATCATACTTTTTATTGAGCTTTGACTTCTTGTTTACATAATCTGAGCTACTGCCATCAAATCAATTACCATGGGAATAGTACATTTTACTTTAATTTTTCATACTAAGATGAAGCATGCAGTTTCAAACATACAGAAGGGAGGATGGAAAGGAGAGAAATGCTGTGGTGGTGCTTCTTCAGAGGTTGGTCTGAGTCAGTCTAAGTTCATGAAAAATTGCTCTGGTAGTTCTAATAAAGCACCTCTCACTACGGAAGCCCTAGCTCCACAGAAGTCAAACTCTTTCACAAATGGAAGACTGGGTTTTCAAAGGGCATTCTGATCACGACATTCATCACTTAAAATCATATTGTGAGGCAGGTCAAGCTTTATCTTTGCTATGAGAGTCATCACTCATTGTGTTTCTCCTGAAAAAAATCCGACTCTTCTGTAGATCCACGGGGCTGCTTCTGGCTTTAAGACCTTTCTTTAATAGTTTGCTTTCTGTTTATTTTAGAGAAATATCAGAGGGAAGCTGGTAGAAGGGAGAGGATAAAAAATCACACGAAGGTACTCAGAGGTAAAGTCTGACAATGCAGACAGAAGCCAACATTGACTTATATTGAAGGACTTCCCCTCCTGTGCAGCCTCTGGATTAGAAAACTAGGTTCCAGCTTTATAAAGTGTCTCCAATCAAGATATCCCTAATCTAGGCCAGGGAAAGCCATAGAAGACGCCCACAAGCTTGAGCTGTTGGGTTTCTTCTGCATTTGCCAAACTTCTGACCAGTTTTAATTTCCTTGGCTCCTCTAATCTGTTTTTAAGTTTTAAGATTTAGTTTGGTGACAAGAGTCAATAAATTAAAAAGTCACATCAACCTTTACCAGCTCAGTGGGTAAAGGAGAGAATTGATTCCTGAAAACTATTCCCTGACCCAGGCACGTGGGGGTAGTAAACACAGCCTCCTACACACACACACACACACACACACACACACAAACACGACGTAAACAAAGCAAACTAAACCTTTTAATTTAAAAATTCACAACTGAAATCTTAAACTTAATGTAATTTTAAGGCATTTACCTTTCAAACAGAAATAACCATGGTTCTTTCTTAAGTCTGAACTGAAAGGTAAGAATGGTTTATTGGGAAAGACCTTAGATACAGCCGAAAAGACAACTGAAAATAGAAAAAAAAAAAAGCAAACATAAATGCTTTGGGAATCTGGATCCTTAAATCAGCAGAATGTGAAAATGCAGCGTGTTCTTTGAGCTTTGTTATTGCAAATCAGTTTCTTGGTTTCCAATAAACTGGAAAAATAAACAGTGATTTTTAAAATTAATTACATGGTGAAATTTCCCTCCAGAAAAAAAAAAACAATATAGCTTAATTTTCATTAACTGTCTTGCAAATTGCCTTACTCTCCTGGAAAACAGTCAAAGATGCTTTTATGCATAAAGCAATAGATGAGAACAGCACCACATACATTTTGATTATACCTGAGACTTTCTGGCAATGGGGGGGGGGGGGAGCTTTCTTTCTGAACGAAGAAGGAAGTGGAATCCAATAATGATAGCTTCCCTTCTAAACTTTCCAAAATGAGAAAAACCAGTATATCCTTGAAGCTAGAAATAGTGGCATCCAGGGTTCAACTGCAGCTTTCAGCGTGCTAATTAGCGGAGCATGGCTGTATGTATAATGAAGATATTAAGTTTTCACTAAGAACACCGCAGCTTGAAATTCAAATAACTAACATCATGGGATAATTGAGAAATATGATTAAGTGATTTTAACACTACTGAAAATTCAGTACAGTTCCCCTTCAAGAATTGCAAATGTATCCTATAGATGGATGCCAAAACCAGAATGAGCACGTACTCAAGAAAGGTGACTGAGGATCCATGGGGAATCATTTGAAGGAGGTGACTTTAAAGTCCGTCAGAGTGTGAATAAGGATAACTATATGGCTCTCAACTCTGCTCTTGATTTTTCTCTCTCAAGTGTCAATCCTCCCGATTGTTCTGTTTAGTTGTCTTTTCGAGGAGTTAGCGTATGGGGCAACAGATGACTCTGCTTTTTGGGGAAACTTATTATAAGTGATCTGAGTTCAGGGAGCAAACGCTTAAGCTTAAGTGAGGAGAGGTGAGAGACCAAATCTTTGATTCCAGTTTCTACCACAGAAAAGGAGCAGGCAGTGCTGATATCTGAGATGACATCAAGAAAGTATTTGGAAATTTGAAAGGAATCGGTGCGTGTGCTCCCTTTAATTTACTATTGTACCATGTGCTTTCATATGTAAGAGGAACTAAACTATGTAGACTAAAATTCTCAGAACACACACACATATATCATGCCTGTGTTAAAAAGTCTGCAATTTGCTTCACCAGTTAGAATGCCGGTGGTGATGGAGAGTCACAGCACTGCATGTGATCAGTCACCCTTGAGCTACCTTCAGCCCCCATCTAGTGTTTGCTGCCGCATATGGTCTGGCATCCTTATGACTCTCATCTGAAACCGACTGGAGTATATTAGCTGGCCACTAGCTTCCACCAAAGTAGAGGCTCAGGATGTCATCAGAGAGCAACCCAAATACACAGCGAAGATTTCCTTAATTCTCTTGCAATCTACCTGCTTGAGGCTTCCACCAATGGATTTCAAAAGTCACTTGATTTATGACTTTATTTTCTTCTGTAACTACAAAAAAAAAATCTTAGGGAATCATACCCTAAGTTGGGACATGGCATTTGTGGTAACTTGAATTCATGTGGCCGGGCCACGGTTATTCATACTCGGCTCCCGAGTAAACACTCTTTTATTTCTATGGAGCAAACAGCTGAGTCTTTGAATTAACACTATTTAACACGTAATTCCCACTAAGAAGGTATCTTCTAATTACAACTAATTTGGACTCTGGGTTCTTTTGAAATAATTTAAATAATTGTGTATAACCTCTCTGATAATCATGATATCATCAATAAAGAGAACTGAATAAAATAATTATAGCACACATTTTCTAGAGGAGATTGACAACATGCTATTGCCAGCAGCAGAATTTAAAAAAAAAAAGAGAGAGAAAAACAACTATGTAAAATTGTAAATGCGCACCATGGAGAAAGTAAAGTACTACCACGCTATACTCAGGGCTAGAAGACAGCATCTTGTCTTTTCTACTGCCGATGGTTGTAGTAAACAAGGCCAAAGGAACCAAGATTTCTGGTGCAAGACTAGGAATTCAAGGTGCTTCATTCAGAAAACAGATGTATACAAAAATGAGGGAACGTACTACACCCGACTCAACACACGTTGGTTCCTTCTGCAAATGAATGAAATTGCTTTGCTGTGATCTGTGTTGTCCCTCCGACTTGCTATCCATTCCCTAAAATGTTACCACCAAACCAAGCTAAGTCCAAGGATCCCTTCTGCCAGAAGACAGCAGAGAAAAATGGGGCAAGTTCCTTACAGGCAGATGTATGCTTTTCACACAATGCTCTAGGAAAAGCAGTGGGCGTTCAACATTTGTAAATCCTAGACGGTGCTATATAGTGAGTAGTCATTTCCTAAGCACTTTCACAGAATAAATCAACAAAGGGGAAACAATACAAATAAAATGTTTTAATATAGGATACTTGTAGAGTAACTGAAAACTAGTCCTTATATGCATGTGCATTCATAATTTAATTAAAACATTCATAATTCCCCAAGATCTGTCACTTGGACTCCACTTCAGATTTTCATGCAGATTTTCTGAAGTACAATACTCTCGACAAAATAAAAATATAAGATTCAGCAGCTTTAGCTTTTTGTGTATAATTGAAACCAATTAACTGTGACATCGAATCAACAATCTTGTTCCAAAGGAAACGAGAGTTTGTAAATACTGCACTTGGTGTATGTAAAGTGGGCTTCTCAGTTACTAGATTAGAAACTGATCCACACACTAAAGGAAAAACTGAAAAATGCAGAAATTAACAATAGAATTGGAGGAATAGCATTCCAGGGCTGTATTTGTATATAATATAGGAACTATCTATAAGAGCTATAGAGGAAAAATAATGGAAATGGCTCATTTAAAATACGTGGCAGGACCACATTCCCAAAGTAGATTCCACCTGAGTTTTGTCTTGCTATTCTCTAGCTTGTGCAGTTTGCTTTGTCAGTCAGAGGAAAGGCTTACAACTCTTACTGATTACAAACTACATATATATTGATATATACATTACATATATATTACTATATATGGCAATACAATACTTTGGCTACCTCAACAGTCCAACAGACAAGCATTAGAATTGATGGGACTTACGATGACTGTCTGAAAAATATGAAAACCTGAGGAGCAAATAAAAATATGTTGTCAAATCAGATGGGTCCATTAAGTGGGGAAAATATTAAGCATATAAATTTCCTAATATATAATGTACTAACACAAAATAAAGTATAAGACAGAAAAAGCGTTAGAGAGAAAAAACTATGATTTAAAGAAATTGTGGGTGTACATTAAGCAAATGCAATGTGAGAATATAAATTTGTTATTTATTAAATACAGCAACTATGTGTTCATATCTATACATGTTTGTGAGTGTGTGTGTCCATGCTGAATTTAATTTTCACAAGTATTTGATTTACATCATCAGAATTTTCCAGATTTCAAAAGGAAGATGACGGCATCTTAGAACTACAGTTTTGTTGTTTTTCTCGTTATATGCTTGTACAGGGCATGTATGTGTGTATGTGTGTGTGTGTGCACACGCACAGGTGTTCACATATTTGTATATATGCATGTGCAGGCCAGAGGTTAACTTCAAGTATCTTCTTCCGTCTCTTTTTACTTTAGTAAGGCAGGGTCTCTTGCTAAACCTGGAGCCAGCCTTCTCTGGGGGGACTTATCTCTGCCAATTTAACCCAGGGATTACAGATAAACTGTCACAATTTGGAAGCTGGGAATCTTAACATGGGTCCTTACACTATGCAGAAAATATTCTGTCCAGTGAGCTGTCTTCCCTACCCATACAATATAGTTCTTAAACTGTCCATATCTTTAAGAATTGCTTACAGCTAGCATCTTTGAGGTCTGAGATTTGCTTCAGACTCATCCATGAGTACAAAGTGACAAATTAGGAATGTAAGTCTGGTACATGCCATGAATGGTTTACATTGGGCCTAGGTGATGGGTCAGAAGTGTACATTATGTCGTCCTCCATAATTATGCATATGCTTTCAAATTACATAACAAAATACCAAACAATGCAAAAATATTATGTCTATACCGAACTTAGATTTGTCCTGATTATAATTATATATATTATATAATTTTATATATATTTTTATATATATAATATATATATTATAGGTTTTCACAATGGTTAAAATTCTCAGTTCACTCAACCATCAGCTAAATTCAGAGCAATCTACTAATATCTAATAACTGAAAATATTTATCCCAATAGACACTAAAACATCAGTCCACTGACACAGGCTAGGTAACAAGGAGGACTCATGGGGGGTGCATGGATCCCCCTGGGAAGGAGAAATGGAAGAGCTCTCCTGGGAGGACTGGGGGCAGGCGGGGATGGGGGGTGAGAGTACTGAAAGAGATGATGGAGCTGGGGAGTCATTTCAGGATCAGGTAGAAACTCCATGAACCCACAAGGATGACCCCAGGTAAGACTTCTGGTCATAAAGGATACATAGCCTGAACTAGTCCTCTCCTGTGATCAGATTGGTGGCTACCCCAGTTGTTATCACAGAGCCTTCACCTAGTAACTAATGGAAACAGATGCAGAGAAGCACAGCCAAACATTAGGCTGAGCTCAGGCAATCCTGCTGAAGAGAGGGAGGAAGGATTATACGAGCCAGAGGAGTCGAGGACAGCACAAGAAAACCCACAGAAACAACTAACCTGGGTCACAGGAACTCACAGAGTCTGAACCAACAACCAGGGAGCCTACATGCAGTTGACTTATGCCCTCTACATATATGTGACAGTTGTATAGCTTGGTCTACTTTGTGGGACTCCTAAGGATGAGAGCAGGGGCTATCCCTAACACTTTGACTGGTTCGTAAGAACCCATTCTTCATACAGGATTGCCTTGCCCAGACGTAACACAAGGGGAGGTGTTTAGTTTTACTACAACTTGATATGCTATCATGCTTTGTTGATACACATGGAAGGTCTGGCTGTAATTGAACAGAAACAGAGGAGTAGATTGGGGGAGGCACAGGGGAGGTAGAAGAGGGTATGGGAAAAGAAGAGGGGAAAATGGGGTTTGGATATAAAATAAACAAATTATATAAAAAAGTATATTGGCTACTACTTCTAAACAGTAAGGTAAAAAAGCTTCTTTGGTTCTTATTTTAGGCTGATGAAATAAGTTAATTAAAAACAAAAGCAAAAAAAATAGACAGGTTCTCCCTCTCAGCATAAAGTGGAGGTAGGAAAGGTTAACATAGACACAAACCAAGAAAAACTCAAAGCTAATCTGAAGGCATCAACATGGATAAGAAATACGTTTCGCACAACAGCCATGTTAATATTCCTGAAGACATTATCTTGGCTTGACCTCGCATATCATCTGTTTGAAAGCCTTAACTAGAAGTTCTGTTTGATGTCCTGGAAGTACATCTGATACTGAAGAATCTGAATGAAGTTAGTTCATGCCACATGCCAGGTGGCTTTGCATACATGCCTAGGACACCTGATTTTCCCATGGCAGAGAGCAAAAGTGTAAGATCAATACTCTACACTGATTTCTGCACTATGAGGTTAGAAGTTTTCCTTTCTGTTTCCCATACCTGAAGTGACTTTAAGGGCTTTACCTTCTCTCTCAAGCCTGAAGAGATAGTATGACTCCATGTCCAGTTCCCTGTAGTATACAAGCTACCAGACATTTATTTCTGACAAGAGATCTACATTTGTCTTGGTCAAGTTACAGTTCACGTGGACAAGGATCTTATCTGAACTGTCACAGTTCTGCTTCATCTGCTTTAACAAATGTCAGAAGGAAGGGATGACATGCACTTCTGAAGCCACCTTGAACTGCACGATTGAAGACAGTAATAATTCTTGCTTGGGTTTTTACTGTCTGATATCTGATAACTGCCCACTTAACAGGTTCTGGTTCTACCGAGTGCTCGTCAAGGTTAATAACTGTCTCCACTGAGAGTCCTGAAATGATGGAAGATATTCTAGGTGTTGTTGTATAGAATCATTCATCTTTGTGACTCCTTGACAAGCAAGAATTGTTTCTCTGCTAATAAATACTTCTTAGGCTTGAAAATTGCATCTGGACAATGCCATTTCTTTGAAGTCACAAGGTTTCCTGTGCTTTTGTCCACAATAACACACAATAGCAACACTGTGTCAAGTTTTTACCCACTTGTCACACTGGTTTAGCAGACTATGTGGTGGTTCCCTTCGGCTCATATGTTTGAATGCTTAGTCATAAAGGAATGGCACTGCTTGGGAGGGATCAGGAGGTGTGGCCTTGTGGGAGGAAGTGTGTCACTGGGGGTGGGCTTTGATGTTTCAAAAGCACAAGCCAGGCCCAGTGACTTTCTCACTTCCTTTCTCCTGGAGATCCAGATGTAGAACGCTCAGCTACTTCATCAGTATCATATCTGCCTGCCTGCTGCCATGCTCCCCACCATGATGACAATGGACTAAACCTCTCAAACTGTAGGCAAACTCTAACTGAATGCCTTTTTGTATTAAGACTTGGTAAGGTCATTTTGTCTCTTCATGGCAATAGAACATTGACCAGGAGAGACTACGGAAATAGATTTGTGTTTTTTTTCTCTTAATTCCCTCTCTGGTATCCAGAATGCAAGTGGCACAGAGCAAGCATACACAGGCTCAGTTACAAACAGATTTCTTCCTGCTTGCTCAGCATTCAGATTTCCTCATCCTGTATTATTAGAATACTTTCGTATATTGTATTTCTACGTTTTATTTTGATTTATTAATTTATTTACTTACTTTGGTTTTTTTGCTTGTTTGTTAGCTTTCAGTGCTAAGGACCATGACCAAGGTCACATATGTAGGCAAATGTTATAACACCAAATTATAGCCCCAGGCCTTACTTATTTTTAAAAATTTACAAATAAGGGGAGCATATAAAAATGTATATATAGCTCAAAAACAATAAAAAAAACAAGTTTACAAATATAGTAAGGTGCCCAATAAAAGCCTACTTAGGCCACTGGAGGCAACAATATGGATAAGGAGTAGAAGAGAAGAAACAGCCTTTAATCACCCAGGTATAAACACTACAAAAGTGCAGCCTCTGCTATTTTACCCAGTGTAAGGAATACAACACATTAAATATAAGTTGATCAGCATGTTGTCAAGTTGCCAAAATACTAATGGGGATTACTTTTGGATGGTGACAGCATAGTTGCTAGATTCTGAATAAATACCATTAGAGTGGAAGGGAACATAAAGGAAATTTTAGTTGAAGAATCATCTTTTTGTTTAATAAACACATTTTAAGTTCTAGTTGTGTAAGTCAATCTTTATGAGCATGGAAGGAAAATTACATATAATTTCTATTATTGTTCTTACAGAAAAGGATTTTAAATTCTCTTTGAGGAAGGCAGGATGCTTATAAGAAACAGACATAATAAAAAGTCAAAGTTCTACGTCCATCACATATCTGAGCTGGGCATTTGTGGCTTCTCTTTAGGATTCTGTGTTCGGACTTGTGAAGTGTGGCTTGGATAAAATAATCTCAAAATCCTTAACAATTCTATAAGTCTCTTAAGCCTTTAAATCACTATTACTTGGTATTACTAAGTATTTTCCAAGTTTAACGTGCAAAGCTTGTAAGCCACTTGAAATTACATAAAACCTCTTGAGTCTTCTAGAAGTATCCATGGAAAATACACAAAGCTTATGGATCAGGACTAATGGCCTAAACATGTGATAACATGTTAAATTGTTTGGCTTTTTCTAGGCAGAGGTCTCGAATGTTTCAGAAGAAAAGCGACAAGCTTGAAATTACATATGCTATATACTCTTCTGATTCCAACTAGATTCTATAGAGAAGTGTATAGAATAAATGTAAGTTGTTGCCTTTAAAAGACAAGTGTTTCTTTCAAGAGAAAGTATGGTCTCAGCACAGCCAATGAATACAAGAAAGAAATTACTATGTAATGCCTATTACCAGCTTTGAATATGAGTGTACACTAGGCACTACACAGATATAAACTTGTGCCACATATTAAATTTACTTGCTATTCTAGTAACTTTCTTATTGCTGTGATAAGACCCCATGGCCAGAGCGACTTGCAAAGGAAGACATTTATTTGGGGCTTACAGTTTTAGAGGGTTAGAGTTCATAGCTATCATGATAGTCCATATAGACATACGTCAGCAGGTGGGCAGGCATGGCGGTGGAACAATAACAAAGAACTCACATCTTAAGATACAACAATGAGGTCGAAATGACTGGGCATGGAGGAGGCTTTTGAAACCTCAAAGCCCACCCTCAGAGACAAATGCCCTCCAATGAAGTCATACCTTCTAATCTTTCCCAAACAGTTACAAAACTGGGGATCAAGCATTAAAGTATATGTACCCCTGGGTGCCATTCTCAGCTCTATTTCTAAGAGATAGAAGCCCGCATATGCACATTAACATAGACACACATACAGAGTCTACAAGCATCACTCACATGTATAGAAATACTATTTTCTAACGTTCGCCTAGTCACAAATACACATTGCAAACTACCAAAGTTAACATTTTTTTCTATTCTAAAAAGCATTCTAAATTATTACTGATAATTTGAAGCAAAATTCTAAAGCAAAAAAGTAAAGAAATGCAGATTTCAATTCAGTGTATTTTTTTAGAAAATATTTACACAAAATTCTGTTATCTTTATTACATCATAAATCTACAAGCTCGTTTTTAGGAAGCTATTGATTTAGACTAACAAAATATAATATAAATATTAAAAATATTTAAGATTTCAATAGCTGTAATTTCAATAGCAGTATAAAATTAAAAAGATGCATAGCCACATGGACACAACAGTTTGAAAAATTCTATTATCTCCAAGTATACTTCATTCCCACCCATACCTAAGCTATAACCCCCCAACATATTTAAAAACACATTTTATTCTTGCACTTTTCTGTGTTTTATTCCGTTGTCTTTTATTAATCTTCAAGTTATTATAAAAGGCAATGGATTTTGTGCTGTAATTTAAAATGTGTTACTACAGCTGCTCTTACCCATCCTGTTTACAGTGTTTTATCTTTAAGATTACATTGAATACTGCGAAAACCCTCTTCACCTCTACCTACCGTCACCCCATGACATCTATGCCTTTTAGAAGCTATTGCACTCTGGTGCACGTGCTGATAATATCATGATATACATACATGAAAAACAGAAATTCCCTCCTGTACGGAAGGTTTACACAATGACATCACCACTGCGTAGTTTTATATTTCACCTGCTTCACTGTTTGCTTTGAGTATTATCTGTGTTGATACACACAGAGAAGAACAAATCCAGCTATACTTCAGTCATTTTATTTTATGGTGTTTTCTTTTACCGAACTTTCTCTGCCTCCTTTTCACTTTTTGAGCATTCTATAAACTTTACTGTGTTTTCTTTGTTCTCATCTACTGGATTAAAAGTCTGTTTTCAGTCTTTTGATTATGACCGTTTTCAGGGATCTGCGTAGCATTTTATCTTTTCTCCCAAATGATAAACACAGCTTATTCGCATCTCTAGCAATGAATGGGTGGTCCTCAAGGCTGAAAGGAGGATGTGAGACAAAACCCACAATGGCGATTACTTAAACTTCACAGATAATTGAACAAATGGGGGAGATGTTTTAACTACAATCCACAGAAGAAGAAATGAAAGGCAAATGAACAGCCAAACAAGCTTTTTTGATAAGAAGCATGTATCCAAGATTCCTTTGGTTATTCTTTTGGTTCAGTTAGGTTGTTGAGAATGTGCACATGGTCAGAGACCTCTTAAAGGCCAGTCTTTCACTGAGAGAGGAAAAGCAATGGACAGCAACAGAGGGCAGCAGTCCCCTCATCCAGAGAAACCTTGACCCCCATCTTTGGCCATGAGCTGTGGTTCTACTCTAAAGAATAAATTTGCCCATTTCTTTGTCCACTCCATCATGCTTACCATGAATGACATCTGCTAATATAATCCTTACCTCAAACATGGACAACTGCCCATTTAATTCCCTCGTCTACCTCACATCACACGCAGTAGCGAATACAAAGGAGATACAGAGGGGGAAAGTTGGATGAACAGTTTCTATGAGGCAAGGACAGACTGTGTGATCAGTGAACCTACACACTGAGCAAAGGGAGATCCATCGTTGGGTAGTGATGACCCAAGTCTAAGGCGCACCAGGAAGAAGTCACCAAAAATAATAGGGAATGGCTTAAAGTTCTCACAGACAGTGGTTGACTACTATATTTCTGTATTAATCTCAAGCCACTGAAACCTATTGTCCTTTTGTGAATTGTATGTGGCTTTTTATTTTTGAGATTAAAATACAATTACATCATAACCTCTTCCCCTTCATCCCTCCAAACCCACCTTCTCTTTCTAACAACAGCTAATTTTCTGATAGCTTCAAGCTAGGAATCTAAGCCCGAGTGAAATGGGCACCCTGTTGTGGGGCTGAAGATTCAAACAGGGGTTATGTCCTCAGCATCTTTCCCTGATTTTGTACTGACAACACTGGTAGCAGGTCCAGAGCTTCCACGAAAGAGGTTGGTGACTGGCTCTGATAGAAATAAATGCGTACACCCTCGCATCTAGAGTTTTTCTCCATGAAAAAGACAGTTTACTATCTAATCTTGCTGACACAAAATCCATAGCCTGAACCTTGCCTGCACAGGAGGAACTTTCCATCAGCCTTCAGAGCCTGACTCACTAATCAGATTAATGAAGACACAATAATCTTAATGGTTTTTAAAAGCCTCCAACATGGAATAGAACAAAATAAACTGACAAATTACATCAGAAGGAAGAGAAGTTTTAGCCTGGAGTATCCAACAAAAATTTCAAATAATACCCTCAGAGTGACAAAAGGCATTGCCTCTGATAGGAAAACAGAGTATGCTATGAAGACGAGCCAAAACCAGCCAAAATAGAGCTTGTAATACAACAAATATAATTATTCAAGTTGGGATGGGGGTTCAGGCATCAACAAACATTTTGTAAGAAATCGCAGAATGAATATTCTAAATGTGCAGGGCTTAGAGGTCCCACCCGTGCCATTACAGTAATCCAGACACAGCAGTATCAGTACATGTGGTTTTGAAATCGTTTATTGATATCTACACTATTAATAAATATATAAAGGATCACAGCAGAGAGCTGTGATCACTCTAAAATGTAAAAAGATAAGGAGATGGAAAGAGGAAAGAAAAAACAAAGTGTCAATCCAGGAAGCATAAAATCTGCCTGAAAAAAAAAATCCAAAGAGAACAAAGAAAATATGGAGAATACATTTACACACACACACACACACACACACACATGCACGCACACATACCAGGCCAAAGGGCTGGATAGACGGCGTGGTGAATGTTCTCTAACCCCAGTTCCAGGGGACCCGATGCCCTCTTCTGGCCTCCGCAGGCACCAGGCATGCACAGGACGCACAGGCATTGATGCAGGGAAAATACTCACATACATAAAATTTTAAAAATTTAATACAAGAAGTTTTCATAGATCCAAAGAGCACAAGTCCCTAGACTTGAATGGTTCACCAAGTACTGCACCATGAATAAAGACAGACTCAAACTAAAGTAGTACAGTTACCAAATATATGGGATAGTAAAGGACCAAAGCATCCAGACAGAATTTCATAGATTATCATTCGAAAGATGGGGTATCTTCTCAGCCATCATGCAGAGAGCCACAACAGAACCTTGGGCAGAAGATTCTGAAAGAAAATGGTTTATAACATGTGCAGAATCCATCCATCAGTAGGAGTGAACCAAAGTAAACAAGAGCCTGAGAAATTCCTTACAAAGATGGTTTAACGCATTGTGCAGGAAATCCAGCAAAGGAACACATGAAATACAGGAATGAGATTTCCAAACATATTTTAACTTTCCAAACATAAATTAACTTTCCCTGAGTCCTGTAAATCATCATGACAAGTTAGAAAATATAAGTAAAAGGTCTCCAGTTTGAGACAAAGTGAGAAGACAATCTGAGTTACCCAGAAGAACCTGCTCTTGACAGCATGTGGAGGCGATCAGGGAGGCTTAGCCACAGTGGAGTGTGTATGCATTCCCGGAATCCCATTACATACTGTATCCTAAGAAATCCAACAGATGCCTAGAGACTTGGGAACTGGCTGGTGCAGAACCCCCCTACCCTTCCCCTATGTGAGTGCTGATGTCAACTGTGACATGAGTGTACTTTAAAAATAGGTACCTCCATTTGATTTGGAACTAATTAAAAACACAAAGGATGATCATATCACAAGGGATAGAGTCATGTGAACTTCTCTCAACCGCAATTACTCCAGAGGGAATAGCTAATTCCTACAAAACTGTCATTACCCTTATCCTTCCTGTAACATGTTTCTTCATGCTATCTAAAACTAGCTAACAGCACACTGTGGCCCTGTGATTTTTTTTCTTTTACTATCTCTTCAACCAGAATACCTGGAAAGCATTTATCTTAGTCATAATTGTATCAACAGCACCAAGGAAAGCTTGAGAACATAATAAATACTCACTGAATAGAAAAATGAATTAGCAACCTAATACCATAGGAAGTCTAATTTTCATGAAGCACTCATAGCCTTTTCTCCCAGTAATGAAATTAATATTTTAACTTTATTATTAAAAAATGTTGCAAATTAAAAAACAATCACTCATAGAATTTTCAGTGTAAGTTAATTATTGAACCACAGTCTTGCCACATGGTGGCTCTGCTGTTAGTTGAAAAATTCTCCCAAACATCTTCAAACACTCCTGTGATTGGTTTTCCATCATGAACTACATGGCCATGGGTAGTAAATATCAACAACATAAAGACAATTTACCAACTCAGACAACTTTAGTCCCCAATTAGTTCAGTACCATTTAAGGACACATAGATTCCTTTTCTGCTAACACATTGCAAACCAGTGTAGAAGTCCATTGCATGTTAATATACAGCCTAAAATAATTATCAACCAGATGTCTTCCTTTAGATACAAAAATAGAATCAGCCCAAGGAACATTAGCCTTTTTGCAAAAGCAAGGTTTGTATTATCTTTTCCCACCTGGTGATTGGGGAATTTAATTCTCTGTGCTAAAATACTTACAAAAAAATAAAAAATATGCTAGTCTAGTCATTTCAAATACAAGTAATGATGGAAATACGCAATGCAAGCTGTATTCAAAAATTCTTCTGTTAATGGAATATATGTGATTGCATACAGCCAAATGTCTATGATGATACCACTTTCACAAACTTTGACTTCGCATTCAAAGCACAGTCAACTGTACAAAGCAAAACACCAAATATTAATATACAAATTTGGGAAAGGGTCCTTTTATAGCTATCCTACTGAAACTCCCTTGTTCACTGTGAGATACTGTAAGAAGCTTGGGACTACATGGAAGACTGTAAATTATAGAGCAGGTCTTTGACGCCAGGTGATTCTTCATGGAATTTGTTCTGAACAGAAATCTAGAAAATGATTTTTTCTCAATACAAGGGACTACAAATAAATTTTATTACGTCTCATTTGATAAACAATGTTGAGACTCTATTAAAAGAGCATCTCACATCAATGTTCCAATGCATGGACTAATTTTGCAAAGAACAATATAACAATATTTTTAAGCACAAAAGAGAACTGTGATAGGAAAAAAGAACAAAAGTTCTATAAACATGGCTATAGTGCAACATTGACCCAAGACTCCTTATTATTAATTCTTGTTACCAAAGTTGCCAGGGAAATCATTACTGAATTCCCTGCTAGTCTAAATACTATGCTGTAAGTATTTCTCTCTACTCCATGAGCCCTAAACAACTCAGGAATCACTCAGGTTCTAAATTATCCCCAGGAGTGGTTAGATCCCACAGGCATCCAGCTGAGTTCTCTAAATGAGTGAAGGACTCAATGCACATGCCACTAAACTGACTGTTTTACATTAAATGACACAATGGAGAAGTGCCATGTGCCCAGCTGGGACCAGTTTGTCAGCTATAATGCAAGATCTCCATCAACGCAAGATCTCCATCAACGCAAGATCTCCATCAACGCAAGATCTCCATCAATGCAATGTCGCCAAGTAAACAAGTCAAACCAAGAGGCTACAAGATGTCAAATGAAATGCTGCTATAGTTTAGCAACATATATGGATTTAAAGATTTGATTTTAAAATACCCCAAAAGAAAATAATAATAATGCATGTATATAGTAAGAGAGTAAGGATAAACACAACTGCACAATTTTCATAATTGTAGAAGTTGATCATTATTATAAGGTTTATTATATTTATTATGCTTTTATATAATTGTAAATATAAAAACAACTATATGATTATATAATAAAAATATTCATCATATTTTTCTATTTCTATGTATCTTCTAAATTTTCCAACAAACAACAAGAACAAAAATGAATATTTATTAAGGTCATGCTTGGTCTTCAGAAGTTTCCCAAGTTTAAAAGTGATGCTATACCAATTTATGATATTTCCCTATTCTCAAAATTAGCTTCTGCTATCCCTCTGCAGGCAGTTTCAGGCAGAAATGCAATTCACCTGCATTAGACTGAGCCCTGCTGCTGTCACACAGGGTCTACAGGTGAAAGATGCAGGGGCCACCTCATAAGGCTTCATTTATTTGATATTTCTTCTTTCTAGAAAAATAGTGAGAGATCGTTTTAACAGTCTGACTTTTAACTTCTTTTATGTGTTTATCTAAGCCAGAGATGTTCACTCATATGTAACCAGGCAAGGATTTTAATGGAACCCTTAAAGGACGCAAGTAGAATATTCCCAAGACTATGTTCTGATGAAGATCAGAATATAATTGTAAATGTTGATATGCATCAGAGTATTGGAAGCAACTTAGTACAGTAACTCTGCACTGACATCCTATAAATATATTACTTTGTGTGTACATATATATGTATATATGTATAGATAGATTAGATAGATAGATAGATAGATAGATAGATAGATAGATAGATAGATAGATAGATAGATAGATCAACGACATACTGGGGAAAACAACTTCTAAACTAGAAAAAACACTGTTAACAGGATATTATGTGATAGACAATCATGATATTGAAAGTTTAATAGGGATAGAACACTATGGAATTTCAAATATTAGTAAATTCTGAATTTCCCTTGGTCATGTTGGTGACCTTGGATGCATGTTTATTCTGCTATACACCCATAACCATCAAATCTAGATATGATTAAGGGAATATTAATATTTATATATTCCCTGATATACAATGAACAAATGTAGTTTATCTTTTGTATTGATTTTTTTTAACAGGGTTTCTTTGTGTAACAGCCCTGGCTGTCCTGGAACTTGAGTTGTAGACCAGACTAGCCTTGAATTCAGAGATCCACATGCCTCTGCTTCCCCAGTGTTGAGATTAAAGATGTGTGCCACAACCACCATCCAGCTGTTTATTCTCTCTCACAAATCCTGGAAATGGCTACAAAACAAGACCCTTATAGGTTCAGAGGAAGGCTTGTGGGTTCCATTTTACAGGTGAATACATAAAATACTGAGATGCCTAGTTGAAATCAATTTCAAATTCAGAATGTCAACTGGCATATATACAATAATAATGTTATTTTCTAAATCATTATAGAAAATGTTTAGAATTCATCAAAACTTAGCTCCTGGGATGCTTAATACAAATGTACTAATATCTAGTCACTATGTATTTTTACACTTCAATTTTGATTAAACTATTGGGCTTTACTCTCCTCCAAAGCTACATACAAGGATAGCTTGATCCTCATCCCTCTGTAGGCCATCTGAATACAAAGATGGGTTTAGGAGGGTTTCTCTCCCCTAGACATTTTTTTCATCTTCTGCACTTAAATTCACAATATATTTTGAATCCTAATATCATAAAATTGCCTTCAAAGTTGAATTTGGAGATGAAGATATGGTTCACAGCTAAGAATATGCACTACTAAATTGTCATCCCTGAAAACACACATATTGGTAGCATTATATGAACTGAACAGCTTATATTTGGGAATATATATTATATTCATATACTTAGAAGTATGCAATAACAATCAGCAAAAATGAAGAGGTTGTGAGATTGAAGGAGAGAAAGGAGGGATACAAGAAAGGGTTTGGGGAGGAAAGGGAAATAAAAAGGGGTATGATCAAAGTATACTCTTATACTACCATAAACATAAAAATGTAAATACAAAAAAAGTGTGCAATGCTTTTGCAGAGGGCCTGAGTTCAGTTCCCAGCACACACATCAAAGAGTTCACAACTGCCTGAACTCCAGCCCCAGGGGATCCGGTGCCCTCTTCTGGGCTCCATGGGCACCTGCACTGGAGTGCCCAGAGATACCCACTGACACACAATAAAAATAAATAACAAAACAGTCTGTGATTGGTAGAACCTACTTGGAATCTGAACAATTGCAAGGTTGAGGCAGGAGAATTTGAGCTCAAGACCATTCTAAATCACACGCATAGTAAGATCTCGCCTCAAAAGCAAATATAATATGAAGCAAAATACACAGTTTTAGAACTAAAAATCTTACTTCTGAAACAGGGTCTGTAAAAGGCACTGGTGGCTCAGTATCCTCCAGGTTGCTGAGCCTGTAAAACTACAGAGTTGGGGAGAGGAGAGGAGGATCAGTAACTGAGAGTGCTTGCTGTTCTTCAGTGGACCATGTCAGGAAGGTCACAACCACCACTACACAGCTCCAGATCCAGGGCACCTGACGCCCTCTTCTGGCTGTCTGGCTACCTGCACCCACACAGACACGCATGCTCACATTTTTTTTTTCTTAAAAGAAAGAAATCTTTTAAAAAATAAAACTAAGGATCCATCTGTAATTTCTCTCATTATTTCATAGTTCTACTTCTAACCCATCTTTAATCATTTTTGTTTTGTCTAAAATATATACAAATTCAACCACTTCTGCTACTACACTGGCTCAAGGCCACCACCTTTCTCCTTGACTTGTGAGAGTCTCCTTATTGGCTTCTGTCCTGACCCCTGTTGCAATAACAAGACCAAGGGTAATCATCTTAGCCCATATAAGCTAGAGTAACAAAACGTCGCATGCAGTACAAACAACAGTCTTCCATTTCTCACAGTTCAAAGACCTCGAATATGTACCAGATCTGACTTCTAGATAGAGCCTTAATAACAGCATGTAGACAGATTTATTCTCCTGGAGAGAAGGAATACATCTATTCCTCTCCTCATCTTTATAATCCCATGAACCTTATCACAAGTGCCCCAACTTCATGATGTTATAAGTCTCTGTGTCTAAATACCATCACACTGGAGATAGGGACTTCATACTTGGTAAGGATGAAAGCCTTCAACCCAAAGAAATGATCCCTTAGTTTACAACATTTTTAGTATGTCAGTTCCGGGGTGTGAGGGAGTGCCATCATTCCAAAGGAAAACTAATATTCTTACAAGAGTACAAACATCGCTCCATAATCCAGCACCTACGATCTCTGTGGCTTCATCTCTAAAGTCTTTAGAGCTCTCATCTTGGCTCTAGACAGACTGTGCTCCTTGAAGCTCATCAAACACATGATCTATTTTCAGCTTGAGACTTTGCATTAGCTATTCTTCACTCTTCTTAAGTCGAACAAGCCCATCTCTTCCCTTAATTTGCTGAAGCCATTCCCTAGTATCTTTAAACATCCTTTTAAAAATTATATCTATTTTCTTATACACCCAATCATCCTTATAATTCTCTTTCTTCCAAGGTCCAAATAACATAGTCACGTTAACTTCATTCACCCTACTGGGACAAAATACCTGCACAGTACAATTTCTAAGAGAAAACGTTTACTTTGATTCACGTGTTCAAAGGGTGTCAAACCATCTGGTGGGGGAAGGTATTATGGACTTTATGTCAGGGAACCCTGTGGCAGAGGTTCATCATAGCATAACGGGCTAGAAAGAAGAGTGGACAGAAGTAAAAAGTGGGCTACAGCCTTCAAGGGCCTAAATCTAGGAGCCTCCATTTATGGAACAAGTCTCATTTCTCAGAGGTTTCACAGCAATACTAATCAGGAAACTTGTACTCAAAATATGAGCCTATGGGGGCATTTCAGATTCAAAGCCTAGCATGAATAATACCCTACCTTTGTTGACATTAAAGTTGTTTCATTCGTTTAAAATGCAAGTTTCATACAGCACAGACCTTTATTTTACACACCAGCGTCTATATATTTGGAACAGTGTCTAGTACATAATGGTATTCATGCTATTTCATTGCTAAATCAATGAAATCTTTAAAGACAGATATCCTGAAGATATCCGATTTCAAATGCATTTTTTTCGCTCCTTTATATTTGGCAATCTGGCTTCATATTGGCCCAAAATTTGGCATTATATGGAGCCACTTGATTTGTTTGCTCCATTTAAACAGAATATGTTCAGCTATTCAAAGTTAATGTAAGTGCAGCAAAAAGGTGTTTATATAGATGACACCATGTTTTAGAATTGTGTAAATCATAAGGCCTGAGGTGCATTGGGAAAAGTTAAGTTGTTGGGTAGTTTATGGGTTAGTCCCTTCTGTGGTGACAGTTTCAAAGGAGGATTCTAAGTCCGTAATGGGGCATAATTTTGCCTGTGTTGAAAGGCAAGACAGAAACAATCAGCTGGTGGCATTCAACAAGTAAAAGAGGATAAACCTTGAAAAACATACCAGAAGATCAGTAAAATTGTCTATAACATAGCATTTTCCCCCTTTGAGTGACTACTTGGTGTCTTTACAATAATTTCCACAGCCTTAAGTGATTAGCATGGCTTCAAATTGTTCTTCCCCGTTTGGGATTTTTTTTTTTTTCAAATAGCCTCATTGATAATTTTCCGTCTTTGAACTAGGACACACCTAGAGCGATGCCAGCCTAAGAGCTGATGCCAAAGAAGGGACCTCACAGTGCCTCAGTGCAAGAAGGACAAGAATAGCTCTGAGAAATAGACAGGTGGTCAGCACTGAGAGGAAATACCAATTTAAGACCCAGGGAAGGAGCTTGAGATCAGAACCATGTAGCAAGACGTAAAGTCAATATATCAAAAAAGAAGTTCTTGAAAATTAAGGACAAGATGTATAATACAAGACAATGATATTTATATAAATAATCTATGCGTATTTGTCCCGTGAAAAGCCACATGAGATAATTATTTCCCCCTGGCCCCCTCTGTGCTTTCTGTCACAAGGGTATGAGGCGCAGGGATAAGTGAATGGCCTTGTGCAGCTGTTAGCCAAGAGCGACGTCTTCATACCGACTTCGCAGTGTGAAGCAGGAAGGGTGAGCAGGAAAATCAGAGGCTTTCAAAACGCAGAGAAATGAGAAAGAAGCTATAAATATGATTCCCTGTAGGCTTTTTTGAGACATGCAAGTTGTGAAGTCCCATTTGGGATGTTAGATAATAAAGACTCGGCGTTATCCTTCTGTACTGTGCTGACTGGAATGTTTAAAAGCATATTTACTGTTCCTGTGAAGCTTACAGTCCAACTACGAAGACAAGATGTCCCCAGGAAGAATGAGGACCTGCTAATCATTTCATTTCCTCCCACCTTTCCTACACATCATTTAAAATACTTTCCCTGAAGTTATTTCTGATCTTACTAATAGGGGAAATCTAGAAACTCAACAAGAAGTGTGTATAGGTACCAATGCATATATCGCTCCTTCTAGAGACTTGGGCCCTCCCGACCTGCTAGCACTCTGGTACTGAGGCTCCTTGGCATCTGGTGGGAGACCGAGGGGAACAGTCAGTAAACTGGGTACAACTGTGTGGCTTTGTTTTGAACATCACGGATGTGTTTATCCACTTCCCCCAGGAGACGTAGGAATGGGACTGGCTTTCCTGAGCTCCTCAGGGCCTCATGTATGATGTATTTGTCAGAGCTCAATGATGGCCCAAAGAGGGAAATAAGGAACTATGTTCCAAAGAGAGAGTAACAGGGTGAAGAGAGTGTAAGACATCACGTACAAGTATAAAAATGTTAGCATTAAGCTATGCATAATTAATACATATTACCAAAAACACATAATAAAAAATCTCAGCAAATTTTATAATATAAAAAGACTGCTGTTACATCATAAGCTTATAGTATGCCTATTGTGTTTTCTGACTAAATATAGTTTGGCTCTGAAAGGTGCCAAGCACTGTTATGTTAAAATAACCGAGAGACAAAATGTGACCTCTTGGAGGTTACAAGTCAGTATCAGATCTCTGCATTCTCTCTCCTATTGAGAGAGCACTTGTTACTGTTCACTCCTTTTTAGTGAGTTTTTTACACAGCCTCGTCCATCAAAAATACACCCTCTGTGGCCAACACCAAGGAGAAAACTTCCTTTTTCCATTCCTCCGTAAATGAACTTACACCCACGTACATATGGGCAGCATTAAGTAGGCTCAGTGGTTTACAAAGCGGAGAGGGAAGAGAGGGAGAACATGAGCATAGGAAATTGAATTGAGCAGGATTAGAAGAGTTAGGGGCGCAACTGTAAATTTGATCAAAATGCAATGTAGGCATGTAATAAATTCTCAATAAAAAAAGTAAAACCTTCTCTTTCTCCTTGAATCAGAATCTTGGGAAATGAAATGTTTTTGATAAGCTGTCTGAGTGCCTTAGATATACTCACAACATATAAAAGTTTAAAGTAATCACTACACCGTCAATAGCAGAACACCCAAGGGAGTGGCCTATGTTCGTGGCCTCTTTGATTATCATATTGACCAAAGTGTTCACCCTTGGCTAATATCATAGTGGCCCCTCTTTGACATGCAACCAACTTACCTAAAATAAACAAAGCAAGTATTTTAAATAACAATACTCATTTTTAGAAAATGGCAAACTCTATAGAGCAGGTACTATGCTTTGCTTTGGGGTAGAGGAACAATCAGAGCTAGTTATTAGACATAGTATATAGAACTAACAATCAGAGCTAGTTATTAGACATAGTATATAGAACTAACAATCAGAGCTAGTTATTAGACATAGTCTATAGAGCTAAAACCATTTCTAAAAGAAAATGGAGATGATGAAGAGACAAGAACTTTTCTCATGGAATATAATATAAAAGACTACTCGCTAAAGTAGTTCTTTGTGAGTTTCAGACTGTTAATGCAGCCAATATTCAATATTAAAAAGCAACATCAGCACGCAGCTAATATTTATTCGACTTATGTGACATACAGTGAACTTCGCACTTTAAGATATTAAGATAGCATGGGGTGAGGTTATATAGCCCAGGGCCCTACGTTCAATCCCCAATATCACATTCAAAAGCAAAAATATAACTTAATACTCAAAATACACCTATGAAGTAATTTTACCCTCACATCCATTTTACAGGCAAGAAAACTGAAGCACAGAGATGGTGAGCGAGCTGCTCAGGGTAACACAGCTGACAAATCTAGCAAGGATTGGTGTTCTGAATCAGGAGACTAGCCCTTGCTTCCCTCTTGCTCTAAGACTAAGGAAACTCACAGGTCCCACTCTAGAGAACAAGAATGCCCTTTGTACAGCCTCACTACCGTCCTCCCTTCACCTTATTCTCACTGGATTCAGTGCAAACAGAAATGCCAGTGAAAAGGAACTAGTGGCTGAGAGGCAGCTAAGACAGACTTGGTTCTTCAAGGCTTGCTGTATTCCAGAGCCTTGAGCTGGTGGCCGCTTTGAGACCCAAAGGTCCTTCACCTTTGAAATGTAGATTGCAGTGGGACCTGCACACTGCTATTGTTGAAAGATAAAACAGGGGTCTGGAGAGATGACTCAGTGGTTAAGAGCACTGACTGCTCTTCCAGAGGACCCAGGTTCAATTCCCAGCACCCACGTGGCATCTCACAATTGTTTGTAACTCCAATTCCCAGGGTATCTAGCAACTTCACAGAGACATACACGTAGGCAAAACACCAACATACGTAAAAATCTCTAAAAAAAAAGAAAAGAATTTTTTTTTTTAAAAAAAAAAAGAAAGCTAAAACAGGATGATCCATTCATTTAAAGAACTTGGAAAGCGCTAGATAAATATTATTAGTGCAATAAATAGAAGCAACATCAATAAACTAGGGACCAAATGATCTTTGGATTCTAATACTATCACTAAAAAAGGTTCATTTCTCTCGTGATTTAAAAAGAAAAAAAAAGCCCACAGCGACCAAAACAAGCCCAGTCATAAGCCATTAAACCAATTACATCTTTTGTGGGAAAATCAGAAAAGCCATTAGACCTATTAATTTGCGTGTCATTAGTCATCCTCTCTATTGTAAAGCCGACGCAGTCCGGCGTCCTGAGACACCTTGCATAATATAATCCCTGGAACTCCAAGAGGTCAGGCAGACATGCTCTTGATGCAGCTTTGGGGAGAGCTCAATAATTCGTTTTATAAATTTCAGCTCAAAGCCTACACTGAGGGTTAAGAAAAATTGACATTGGATCGGTGAACTTAACATCAAGCTCTAGAAAAAAAAAACAACTCTGGGAAGCACATGTTTGGCGATTCAGCAGTCGCAGACAGTACAGACGTTGCCAAATTGTAAGACAAGACTTGGAAATCACGGAAAACGCTGCTGGTTATTGATTACGTTGACCATTCACTTCCTATTGAGCCACCCAGAAAGAATCATTCATTTTCCAGCAGAGCCTGCTCATTTGCAAGATAAAAGAGAGCCAGCTCTGCACATGCCCATAGTGTTGCTCACCACTGGGGGCAGCTTTACATAAGACTGCATTCACTGAAACTGAAGCAACAGTCCGAGCAGCTTTCAGAATGACAGTCTGCAGGAGTGAGCTGAGCGTGTGCGCGGAACCGGGCTCTCCTGCCTTCTGGGCTCCAACACAGCTCCGTGGCTGAACTGGGTGCTCACCGCCACGGGACCGACCGCCGGGCTATGGAATACAGATGTGGCAGTACAGGTAGCCCCACGTTGCCTAGAGGAATACATCATGGGTTTTGAGAAGAAATTGTAGAAGCCAGTTTTTTTTTAACATACACGCACGCGCGCGCGCGCGCGCACACACACACACACACACACACACACACACACACACACACACACTGTAAAGATGCAAAAACGTAATATCCATGAAGATCCTATTACCTAGGAAGACTCGGCTGTTTTGCTGCGAATGCGGTGTTGGGATTTATTTGTTCTTGGAGTGTTCTGCATGGCTGGTAAAGAATAATGTTCCAAAATCGGTCCATCTCCCAAGGGGTCCAATTTTTCTTCCTGGGTGTCAGCGAGCCCTGACTCACTACACTGCAGCTGACAGGGGCTGTCATGCAGGCGGCCCCTAAGCCAAAGCAAAAGACCTAAGGACGGCCTTTGAACAATACAAAGGATGGGTATGTTTTGTCATTTTCTTCATTCCTTCTTAAAAAAAATGGAAAAAAAATCTCATAAGTCTATAATAATTCTGTTTTAATTGTTTTAAAGATTATCTTTCTCTGGTCTAAGACTATAAATTTGATAATCAGTGGACATATTTCCTTGTTTAACTATTAAAAATATACAGTATCCTTAGACTGCAAAGATGATATTTGGTGCTAAGTGTTTACATTTCTGAATACGGAAATCGATGGCTAGTTTTGCTTGCTTTTTACTTAATGCGTTCCTTTTGGGGGGATAACTTTTCTAAGTTATTTTTCTTTCCAGGTTTCAATGTAATCAGGCTACTGCGCGGATCGGCGGTAGCAGCGGTTCTGGCCCCCACTGTTTTACTGACAATGCTTTCCTCTGCTGAACGAGGATGCCCTAAGGGTTGTAGGTGCGAAGGCAAAATGGTCTACTGTGAATCTCAGAAACTGCAGGAGATCCCTTCAAGCATATCAGCCGGTTGCTTGGGCTTATCCCTTCGCTACAACAGCCTCCAAAAACTTAAGTATAATCAATTCAAAGGGCTCAACCAGCTCACCTGGCTCTACCTTGACCATAACCATATCAGCAATATTGACGAGAATGCTTTCAATGGGATACGCAGGCTCAAAGAGTTGATTCTGAGTTCCAACAGGATCTCTTATTTTCTTAACAACACCTTCAGACCTGTGACCAATTTGCGGAACTTGGATCTGTCCTATAATCAGCTCCATTCTCTGGGATCTGAACAGTTCCGGGGCTTGAGGAAGCTGCTGAGTTTACACCTCCGCTCCAACTCCCTGAGAACCATCCCGGTGCGGATCTTCCAAGACTGTCGCAACCTGGAACTTCTGGACCTGGGCTATAACAGGATCCGAAGTTTAGCCAGGAACGTCTTTGCGGGCATGATCAGGCTCAAAGAACTTCACCTGGAGCACAATCAATTTTCCAAGCTCAACCTGGCGCTTTTCCCAAGGTTGGTAAGCCTTCAGAACTTGTACATGCAGTGGAATAAAATCAGTGTCATAGGGCAAACCATGTCCTGGACTTGGAGTTCCCTACAGAGGCTTGACCTATCTGGGAATGAGATCGAAGCCTTCAGTGGACCCAGTGTCTTCCAGTGCGTCCCCAACCTGCAGCGCCTCAACCTGGATTCCAACAAGCTCACATTTATTGGTCAAGAGATTCTGGATTCTTGGATCTCTCTCAATGACATCAGTCTTGCTGGGAATATATGGGAATGCAGCAGGAATATCTGTTCCCTGGTAAACTGGCTGAAAAGTTTTAAAGGGCTGAGAGAGAATACAATTATCTGCGCCAGTCCCAAAGAGCTGCAGGGGGTCAACGTGATCGAGGCAGTGAAGAACTACAGCATCTGTGGCAAAAGCACCACCGAGAGGTTTGACCTAGCCAGGGCGCTCCCCAAGCCCACGTTTAAGCCCAAGCTCCCCAGGCCGAAGCACGAGAGCAAGCCTCCGCTGCCCCCCACGGTGGGAGCTACGGAACCCAGCCCAGAGACAGATGTGGACACGGAGCACATCTCCTTCCATAAGATCATCGCGGGCAGCGTTGCCCTTTTCCTGTCGGTGCTGGTCATCCTCTTGGTGATGTACGTGTCCTGGAAGCGGTACCCCGCCAGCATGAAGCAGCTGCAGCAGCGCTCCCTCATGCGAAGGCACCGGAAGAAGAAACGGCAATCGCTCAAGCAAATGACTCCTGGCACCCAGGAATTTTATGTAGATTATAAACCCACCAACACGGAGACCAGCGAGATGCTGCTGAACGGAACGGGACCCTGCACCTATAGCAAGTCAGGCTCCAGGGAATGTGAGGTATGAACCATTGCGATTTCCAAACAAAACAAATCAGAGAGCGAGGGAGAGAGAGAGAGAGAGAGAGAGAGAGAGAGAGAGAGAGAGAGAGAGAGAGAGAGAGAGAGAGAGAGAGAGAGAGAGAGAGAGAGAGAGAGAGAGAGGGAGCGCTCTTAAAAGCTGGGAAAATAAGTGGTGCTTTATTGAACTCCGCTGACGATCAAGGGAACACGGTGCCCCTCCCCCTCTCCCTCCCCCCTCACTGTGCTGGCAAGGGCCTTCCCTGTCTCTGAGAGTGTGTTCATAATACTGGGTCGTTTTCCTTCCATAAATAATCAACCCATTGAAATTTAAATACCATAATCAATATGAAGCTGAAACTCTGGCTTAACACCATGCCTATTGGATGAGCCCCTTTTATGGATTTCATTAACATCACATTGGTTTCCAGAAAAAAAAACAAAAAAACAACTTCTTTTCCTGTGTGGTCCCCACATCTGATCTTATTCTCCATCTGGGAGGGTCAAATCTTCAGCTTTAGGTGTTTTGCAGTTCATTGGCAAATCCGGAAGAGAGAGAGAGAGAGAGAGAGAGAGAGAGAGAGAGAGAGAGAGAGAGAGAGAGAGAGAGAGAGAGAGAGAGAAAGGATCCCAGGGCCTTGGAGGGGGGTCGAGTGAATCTGAGGAGAGGATTTATTGTGGCATGCAATAGAGACTGGGAATGAGAAAACCCCAGAAAACTATCCCAGAGGGTGGTGGATTAAAGCAGGTCCCTGGGCAGTTTCCAGGGGGTTGGGAATTACAAGGCAAGCACCGGGACAGGTGTCAAAGGGTTAAAGCAGATGGCTGCAAAACACAAGGACAGTGAGTGCATGAAGTTTGAGACTGGCAGCTTTTTCTGATATCCCCATCCTTGTAAAATCAAACTAAGGGACTCACTATCAATTTCCTCCAGCCTGTGTGTTCCCTAAACATGTTGATTGGTTACACAACCAGACCATTAGCTAGGCATATGGGAGGAAGCAGTCTGGCCACTAGAAAGGAGGGAGTTCAGAGATAAGGCTTGCTGACGGAAATCACCCTCTCACACGTATGGCTGGGATCTTCCCGGGATGTCTCCCTGAAGCTTATTTTCTGAGACCCCCCGCCCCTGTGTAGTTAATAGCTCCTGAGCTCTGGGCTGTCCGGTTCAGGGCTTGTGAGGCTGTCCTGTAGTGTCCTGTGATGTGTGCTACACACACCAGGCCCCTGATGACTGGCAGTTCATTCAGATGTCTGTACATCCTTCTGCAGCATCCCTGGAAAGGATGCTCCTGCTACCACCTTGATACAGGCATCCGACCAAGCCTGGAGGGAAAAGAGACTGACACTGTGACAGTTTGCCTTTGCTTTGCTGTTGTTGACATCGCTGTGTCCCTGTGTTCCTCTGTATTGTAACTCATCCGTCAGTACGATTCTGTGCAGCACCTGCCTGGCAGCCTGCAAGCTGCATGCATGTTTTTATGTCTCTGGTGAAAGTCTACTAACTGCAGCACGGATACCACACCCTATGTATTTATGAGGTTTGGGAAAATATATTTATTCTGTCACCCCCTTTTGCCCCCCCCCAGATGAACAGTTTTAGTCTAGGACTATTCCATAATGACTTTTATATTAAGGATGGTTCACCATATGACTGGCCAGGCCTCATGTCTTTGATCATATCCCTATTATTTCAAAACAGTTACTGCCAAATAATAGTTAAAAATAATAATCGCAAAGACAAAGTGAATGGCTATTTTTATAGGGTATGGAGGTCTTCCATAGGCTGAGAGGGAAAATCTAGACAAGTCAATATGAAATATAATAGCAAGGAATCCGGATTATTAAAACCATACTTCTATTAGCAATTGAGGAAAGGCAATATTTTAAGCAAATTTCTCTAGGTACTTTGATGAAACCAGGTGCCAGCTCAAAAGAGCATTGCAAGCACAGTATACTCATGGCTAACCACTGAGTATACATTTATTAATGACAAATGCTACAGAGTCCCAGTGGATTGATAATGCAGATAGATCTTACAGTCTCATGAGCTGGGTGACCGAACTTACGGAGACGGTTGTTGTTGAAATTGTAATTTTACATTTTTCTCTATACTGTCAGTAAATTCATATTCCATCTATTTTTTTTCCTTTGGTCAGCCTCATTTTTATCTGTACTATGAAGATGACTGTATTAATTAAATGCACTGTTGAAGTGGGAAAAAAAGCCCATTTCTATTCCTTGACTTGACCCTCTGCCTTATTTATCATGGAAGACAAACACATCTTGTCAAGGCAAACTGACAGCTATATATATTTTTAATTTTTTTTCAAATCATAAATGCTGTGATGTCGCCAAGATATATGAAACACGTTTGCTGTATCGAAAGTATTTCTAAGATTCAAAGCCACTTGGTGTGTAAAGCTGATGGTGAGATTAAATGAATGAGCAACATTTTGAAGGCTGTGCATTTTAATGCCTCCCTTAGAGATTTACTGGCTGATAAGAAACCTAACGAAATGCCTTAGAAATGACATATCACATTTTGATTCAGGGCATGAAGTTACAAGGGAAAAAGTTTTAAACACATGTCTCTCCTTTGTAAAGGACTCTTCTTTCCAGCTGTCACAATGCCCCGAGAACCCGTCTGTGGCGCCCCTGGTTAGAGAGCTGTTCCTATACCATTGCCACTTGAGAAAGCCAGCTGGTAAGCTGGTCAGAAGTTACTGTCCTGTGTCTGCCCCATGGCACTTCCACACCTTATACCATGGATTTATTTCTAGAAGTCTTTAAAATGTACTTCATATTGCAGAAGAATCCTTGCCATTTTTTTTTCTATTGCAAATTTACGTGAGCTGCCCAGTCTCCCTCTAAAAGGAGAAACCGACACGCGTGGCCTGACCTGTTGAGCTGCGCCATGGAGGCGCATGGATGCAGAAACGGGTCTCAGACCTTTATAGCTTCCTGAAAACAGAAGGCAAATGGAGTTTAGTCTTTGGAACCGAATGTTGGTGTTTTGTGATTTGTGCTTGTTTTTTCATGTAGTTATCAAGCTCCCCACACAAGGTGTGGAAGCAGCACAGAGGCTCTGAGTCAGAGACTTTTACAATGTTATGCAAGATATATTCGTTTTAAATGACTTTGTACCTTCCAAGGATGTTGACATGACATCTCCCCAATGATTTTTCAACCTTTAAAAAAAAAAAAACAAAAAAAAAAACCAAAAAAAAAAACTTGGTTTGGTGAGTCAACTACCTAACTATATGGTGGCAATGCTGATTTCTATAGAGTAGCACTGACCTCTAGTGGCTGATTCCAGTAACCACAATGGTTCAAACATTTTTAGGGATTTTTTTGTTTTGTTTTGTTTTTTGTCTTTTTTTCTTTTGTGAACTTATTGGCAGCACAGGTTCCTCTGTTCTGTGCATTTTACTTAGTGTTAGCTTTCCTGTGAAGTATAATTATCATGGCTATTATCAAAGTTATGTATGCTTGCTTATTTTCTCAGTGATAACGGAAAGAAAACTCATAAAACTGTCATTGAGAGCTGGAAATCCGTGCCAAAGACACAAAACAAACAGTAATGCAATTAAAAAAATAGATAAGTGATTTAAGCTTCTGTATTCATCAATATTAGCCAACATAGTCTTTGAGATCTTCTTTGAGTCTTATTATTGTTCATGGTCAGGATCAGGAAACAGGGTAACTTAGGCTGGGGAGACAGATGCCCATATTGCTATCCAGAGACTCAGGATCGATTCCTGCTGGTCAGTAGATATGGCAGGCTATATCCAGAGAGGGAGGCCTCCTCTCAGGCATGTGAACTGCTCCAGTTTGTTGATCATGTCAGTGACCTGTGCTTCGTCCCCGGGGCTTTCTCCCTCCTCCTCCCTCCCTCCTTTGCAGCTAGCTAAACAGTGGTGCTATTAGGCTCTCTGACAAGGATGGTACAGTCTAAGAGGCGATGATTCATGGATAATGAAATTATGCTCTCCTTCTGGGGAAGAAGAATGCAGCGTCACATTCACAGCTTTGGCAGGGGATGTTGGGATGCTGTAGGTGCTCGGAGCATCTCTTCCTTTGACATTTACCAATATGAGAACACAAATTGCTTACTTAAAATGTGGATTAGGCAAGCATCGGCTAGGAGTCCTAGCCCAATTCGCTGAAGGCAGAATGAGTTCCATGCACAATAAATGAGAACTGAGCCATGATAAATAAAAAAATTCTAACGCCAAGAGCTTCTTCTTTTTTTGTTTTTTTTCTCAGGGTTCTAATAAGGATCCAGAGCTGTAGCTAACCCTGGGCACCTTCAGATGTTAAAAACAATGGGCATTTAGGACAAACCCTGGCTGGAAAAATACTACCAGCAAATTTGAAAACCAAACATCATAAAAGAAACAGAATACCTGTGTATTAAATAGTGTGTGGTAAATAGCTCATAAACATTAACCAAACACCATCACCCTCTACAGATAAGTGAAAGTCACCATCTCCTTAGCCATAGGAGTCAAACAAACTGGACCTGAATTTTACTTAGCCTCCAAAATCATTGGTGGTTTTGGATAATTGGATAGACTGTGATAAGAATCCTACAAAAGGAAACTATAAGTTAATTGTATTTCACATGGGGAAAAGATATCACAGCTGTGCATGACAAAATAGAAAGTCTAGAAATTAAGGCCTACTTCCATTTTCTCTGACATTTGCTAAGTCAACTCAGGTACATTTCTCAACTTTTCAAATTTGGAAGACGCCCACACACAGACTGGCTTGCACTAATGACTGCTCGCGGTTTTGGGAAAAGTGAATGTCAAAAGTTCTTTTCCTCAATGATCCCTGTTGGTTTGTTTCTTTCGTTGTTTTTGACACATCACTTAGTGAGATGTTCCAGCTGTTTACTGCTGTTCTATGTTTTGTGCGGGTCAAAAAGTAAAAGAACTTTGTACCAAGGAATCTAGAACTTACACCTTTGACTCCCAAAAAGATAAAGATTCTTTATGTTGAGTTACTTTATATCCAGCTCAGGGGATAAAAGAAAAGCTATGATTTTTATCGATAATCATATTATGTATATAGATAGGTAGATAGATGTGTTATATATAATCAACACAGAAATACAAAACCGAGAATCCTGAGTCAAAAACTTACCAAAATCAATCAAAATTTTATTTGCATCTCAAGTCAGGCCAGAGGCTTTCCTCATCGAGTCTGCTTGCCTTCCCCCCACCCCACCCCCCACAGCATCACTGAGTCTATTGACTTTGAACTGACAAATCCACTAGTGTGGCGAGATGGCCTACTTCTGAGCAGTGCTGGGACAGCCCATGTGCTCTACAACATCAGCACCTCTTGCTACGTGGGCCATAGACGCTGACATCCTGATCTCCATCCCATTCAACCTGACAGAAGCTTTGAACCCTAGAGCCAGGAACGCTTTTCCTTTACTAGTAACTATGACCATTGGAAACCAAGACAGTTTTTTAAAAGGGAGCATATAACTAGATTTCTTTTATTAATTTTATTTCTGCAAATTAAATAATTAATCAAAGAAAGGCCACAATCCCAGTTCTCTCTCCACCATTGGAGACTGGTCATCTCTTCAAGTATGTGGTTAGTGAATGGGATTCCAAAACTCTTACCATTTAAGTTAACATGAACTTTCTCTTTGCTGGCTGAGCTCCTGTGACACAGCTAGGGAACAAAGAGAGATTTAAGAAATGCGAACTGGCTAACTTTCCTAGAGTGGCAGGTGAACGTTCCTGGGTTAGCGCTCCAGATCTTGCAAGGAGCACCCAGGAACAGAAATAAAGGGATGTCTAGGTCACAGCAAAAGAGCAATCAGAGAGCATCTCTGTTACAACTACAACCTAAAGGCAGGGACTCTATGATCAGTATGGCCTATCTCAGGGGTGAGGGGAAACAGAACTGCCCAGCAAGTTCTGAAATAGAAATCAATCACTTCCTGAGAGTTCTCTGTGTTTTCTTATTATTTTCCGGGCTTCCCCCAAGGACACTCTCTGCTTTTGTCTCTCACTCTTAGCTTGCTGCTCCCTTTGTGTGAAAGAGCCCACTGTTCCGCCATCACGTGCACACAAAACTTGGTTTCGGCATATGAATCCTTCTCCTAAAGAGAGCACCAGTTATCCAGTAGAGGATGCATTTACCTTAAATGTTACATAAATCACTAACTGTTACATATGGAAGCCAAATGGCCCTTCCCTCTTTCTCTACATCCTGCTCAACACCTCTACAGGGCTTTCTGATTTTCAGTGGGAGAAAAGTAAGAAGATACAAGTGAATTACGAGCCTCACAAACACTGAAGCTCTTTGCCTACCCAAGCAACTAACTCAAAACCAGGAATAAAGGACTTTAGGTGTAGAAGGCGTCAGCTGTATTTCATCAGCTAACAGCATCAATAACCAGAATTTTGCTTTCTTAGGAAGGAAAAGTGGGGTTTGGGGCTTACATATTGAACAATAAAGCAACTTCTACATACATTCAGCAAAGGCAATTTCTGCCAAAGATTCATTATTTCTTCTACTTTTCCATCAAAAAGCATAGGGCTTTGTTTAAATATAAATCCTTACTCAGCGTTCTTGTTGCTGCAGTTTATTGGCCAACTGGGAAGACCCGTCTGGCAGTGGGTGTGGGAAGCTAAATATTAGCATCCTGTGGATTTTGTGGCTCCATCTGACTGTTTCACTTACAGTTTTCCTTGCCATTAATATTGATCTCTCACACGTTCGGTTTCTACCTGGTATGCCATTAATCAGAATGTCAGCAAGAGCATTAAAGAGACCTGCATATATTCTACGCTGTTGGACAAGGCAGTAGCCTTAAAGACTCAGAGATGATAGGATTACAGCAGCGAAAGCTAACCCCAACTGTGATAACAGCTGCAACACAAACAATGCTCTCTGACGTCAGTGTTGATCTAGGGAAAGGCTTTGTCCACCTTGCACAAAAATTTAAAGTGCAAAGTATGACTGTTTTGTTTGTGTACTGCCTTATGCCCTTTGGGAGTCAAGGCAACATCCGAAGCTTGGGAATTATAGAGTATTTTTTTAAATGTGTGATACGGCAGAAGCCATATTATAAATGTATTTTGTCATCCACCAAGCTTATCATCTGGTAGAAGATGATGCTAAAAGGTCCATATCATATAAATCTATCTTACACTTGTTCTACTTTATAGCTTTTCCTTATGGTAACCCCTATCCCATTCAAACAGGGCATTATAACCCAAGTTATACACCTTCACCTCTTGGTACATGATTTCCAGGGACTTGTACATGGTCTTTCTGACCGCTAACTAAATGTTAATCTGCCAGTCTTGCATTCTTCCCAGCCTCTGGCGTTCACGCCATCCTATTCGCGTTATGAAAGGGCAGCGTGCACTTAGTCCTTTTATTATTTTTTATAGGGAGGACTGAGTAGTAAAATGTAAAATTCTACATATACTTTTATGGGCTCTACTCTGCTCATTTTTATGGTCTAATACACGCTGATGTGTGGGGTCTTTATTAGTTTATACTAAAATGCAAAGCCATCAGGGTAGCTGTAAATTAAAAAGGAAAGTTCTTGGTGGAATTTCATACTAGTCTACAGACTCTTATCAATATTTCACTTCAAACGTAACCCCAGTGATGCGCATTCTGGATCTAACCCTCTTGACGACTGACTTGGCCTCCAGGGTTGTCACTGGAATCCTGTATCTGAGTCTCGCCTCCCTCCCCCTCCCCCACTTGAGAGAGGTTTCCGTTGTTTGGTCTGTGTCACAGCTGAAATGTTCCAGAGCCTGGGCTCTTGTCTCCGTGCACCCTAGAGTCAGGTGTGGCATATCTACCCTCTGTCTTCTAGACCGCCCTGGGTTTCTCTATTTAAAGAGATCATCTGCGCCCTCTGCACTGAAATCCCTCCCCCAGTAGGTCCACACGCCTGACTAAATGTCTCGTCCCAGATCCGGAGCAAATATGCCATCCAAGAATCCAAAAAGACGAACTCCGGTCTTAGCTTACGGTAGGAAGGTGTGTGCCAAGAGTAGCCATGGGCAGGATGACTAAGGAAAGGATTGAGGAAGACGCTTCACGGAGAAAATGGGTTCACAGACATTCCTTTTCAATCATCCCTCAGAGATGCCTCCACCTGCCTTCTCAACGGAAGAACCCAGGGCAGGTAAATTATCAGTCCTTACCCATTGAGCCATGTTTGAGAGATTCACTCATTGGATTAACATTTTATACCTTCCCTCCACTCCACCCCCCTCCCAGAAGAGGCAGCTTGGAACACGGGCTACAGAGCCTTCAACAGCTCCTTTGAAATCTTGTTCTGATACATAATAACTATGTGGCTGTGACTTTCAGCTCCTTTGTTTAAAAATATGTATAAAAGATAAAAAAAAACCATCATGGAACAGTCGCAGAAGGGCCAAAAGTCAGCATGTTTTTAAAAATTGTTTATGTGTTTTTTTATACCGTACATCGTGTATTACTTTATTGGATAGTCAAAAGATAGTACTCCAGGATGATAAAAAAAAAAAAAAAAGCCCAGCACAGACTTGACACATAATCAGGACTCCCTCCTTTCTTCATGTTCTTTAATATCTAAGCACACTTGGGCAGCTTAATAGTCATATCCCAAAATAGTTTTAATTGGAATGAGATTTCCTTTAAACTCAAAACCCTCCACCTTCATATGTTGGGACCTCCCCCTACCCCCCCCCCCATACAAGCTGGTTCATGAAGCATCCTGTGCTTTGCTATCTCCCTGCTCCTGCTCATGAGCTGAACTTTCCTCTGTGAGAAACGCCTTTCCTCCTTCTCAGGTCCCCATCATCTCAGCATCATCTCAGCCCTTTTAGGACACAGCCAACTTCTACTTACTCCACACCCCTTCCGGTCTCACTGTCCCCTGTTCTCTGTACTTTAAACCTGTAACAGAAACCATGTCACAGGCTGCTTGAGTTCTTAAAGTGTTTGCAAATATTCTGAGCAAACAGATCTTCTTTTCTTAATTCTTGCAGTGTTTGTTGGTGCAGATTTTTCTGGCCACTGTGCTAAAGCACTGTTACAAACAACTCAGAACAAATACCAGGTCTTTGGAAGACTAATTGCATCAGTATTAGAATTATTTTACATATAAACACAGATTTACAATATATTATATATGAGATATATCCTATTCTGATGCATATAATATTCCATTTTATCACTGGGGCATTCAGTTGTAAAATTGTTCCTATAATGGGAATGATCAGACAGTGGCTTTTCTTTAAGATAGTTCTCAGGACTTTGACTGTTTTCCACAGTATTTGAGAGTGAAAAACAGCATTTAAAAACTCGATGAATAGTATTTTATTTTAATTACTCCACTTTGTTTTAGTGGAGGCGGGGTTCCTGACTTCTCTTGGACCACCTGTTCCTGGAGCATGTCCTCTGGTCTTGAGTTTAGATGGCTCTTTATCTAGGTTTTTGTGTAGCTCCTGCTTTGGGCTCATCCTGAGTCCTCACCTCTCTTCCCATTCAAAGGGGGAGCCCTACCTCCCCCCAGGGGCTAGGCTGCAGGGTCTCAACTCTCTGATCACACCTGTTTTCAAAGAACTATACAGTTGGAGGTACCAAATCTTACAGACCCATGGTGGTGCTCATCATTGTCTTCATCTCAGAAAAAAAAAATCAACTGTGCAGAAAGCATGCGAATCACATGGGATCCAAGGCCTGCACTTGGCTTCATCCTCTCCATTCCATTCGTCCCTGACTCCCTGACTCCCTCCTGAATCTCTTCTTTCTCACCTCCACATTAGGTGTTTTCCTGCTTGTCATCTATCCAACCCTATTTATAAACTTATCTACACAACTCGAACATGGACCTTTAGATCCTAATAAAAGGGAAACAGTAACAATGTTTAAACTCTTAGAAAACCAATAATTAAAATGATACAGTCTAATAATTTACTGAAATAGAGAGCAAAATATTCTATTTGTATTCAAGATCTTTGAGGCTCTAAATGAAAAACTGTAATTTTGTAAATTGCAGCTTAATTCAGAGTAGAAACTACATTTTCCCTATTCTATGTTAAGCCATGTTTGAGTTATGGCTTGTAAGACGGGATAGACATATAGGCTTTTATTTTCTATGTGAGGTGATGCTCAGGTTCGGGACTGTGGTAAAAGTTGCCGTCAACAGAACAGATTGATCTTAGGGACACTTTGAGACATCTGTAATGGGAAGGTTGTAATGAAATCTTTATTCATAAACACGTATGGCCGTAAAAAATCTCCAAGAGCCCCACAGTGTGTTTTCTTGCCGCTGTCTACCTGTAATTCCAAGCTAAACTAATTTAAAATCTTCCAATACAAGCTTCACTCTGCCTGTCTTGTCCTGTCCATCGGAAGGTTCTAGTACAACCATCTCATCCTTTTAAATCCATGTCTCTCTTGCTTCGGACAGTCCCAGTGTCTACACTATTATTGTGTTAAATTCTTAAAACCTTTTGCAACCATGTTAAAGAAGAGGAAGGACGGGAATGGCTGGATTTTATAACCATTTTTATTTTCAGTAATAAACTACCCTGGGACTAACTCAGTCAGGTAGAGGGCCCCTGAGCATCCTGAGTGCACGCAGAACATTGTTCTGGATTTTGCATTAATCTCCTTTCAATGGAACGATTTTGCATGAAATACCTGAAAGCAATATAATGAAAGAAGGAGGTGCTTAACTAACCTGTAGCCAGTCATAGAGGCAAAAAATATTCTGGAAACACTCAGCAGGTTTCTAGGGGAGGCCCTCAAATAATATCCCAGCGATGAGATCTGTACACACATCTTTAACCACAACTATGTCCTCAGAGTCAACTCAGTCTTAAGATATAACAATATACTGTGCAAAAATAAAAAATGGGAAATGGTTAAATGAATCCCATTTTGTTGGCTGAGCTCACCGTGGCCCGCTGATGAGTTTAAGGAAAGAGAAGAAGCCCTGTCTGGTCTCCCATTCCTTTTTCAAATGTTCCCAAGTGAAGATGCCCTCTCTGGGGACATGACAGAATGACTTGGGCCCCTAACTGTTGCTGCGTGTCCCAGGGATAACATGAACGCTACCGCAGCTATGTTTTAGCGCCAAGTGCTGTAAAGAATGCAACCAAGCTTGCTCCTGGGTTTTAGAGGTCACTAAGCCTTTCTCCACCTGTAATTTAAGGGGAAAGGAGAGAAAACAAAAAAACACCGAACTCTTCACAAGCATGGAGGAAAGACAGTTTAAGAAAAAGAAGTCCTCTGTGTGTGCGGGGAGGTGCTTCATGAGGCAGACAGCTACACCACAGTGGAGACATTTCCTCAGCTGATTCAGTTCATTAAAATGCACAGTTACAACGGGCTTCCTTAGAGCCCGCAGCTGAATGGCCGGAGTTCCCATTTTACTCCAATGTCACCCAGAACGTGATGAGGCAAACAGACTGCCCCAACGCAATTCAGCCCACTAAAGCCCAGCACTGGAAACACCAAATGCATTTCTCAGACACATTTTAAAAGATGCTAACATGATTTATGACAGAAGGGGAGAAGTCGTTTGCAGGAAGGCACCAGCAGGAGAATATTCTAGTTGCTCTAGGGGTAGTTTTATGTATCATTCGCAGATAAATCCGAAGGGTGGGGGTCCACTCTGAATGCAAGGATCCTCACCTCTTTACTTCCACATGTATGGAATTTGAATCTGATAACCAGCCTCCATCGGCTGCGGGGATTTATGAGTTCTATGGAAACTCAAAGGCCACAAAAGCGATTTGTCAAATAAACTGCAGAACACAGTATCAGTCTGCAAGGCTCATTTGCAGACCTCAAGATGAGCCGGGGAGAGGGGGGATGGCAACAGCTGCAGCCTTGACTGCACTGGCCGTGCCAGCCAGAATTCAAGCTGAGTGAGTCAGAGCATGGCTCAAAGAGGGGGCTGGCGAGGGCAATCAAGAGGGGAAAAGAATTAAAAAGACAGAAGTGGTTTTTATATGCAAGGGCTTCTGAAATCAGCCTATCGGTATTTGCAGAGTCACCATCGCACAGACGAGACCTGTAGACATTTAAAGGCACACCGATCAAATCACTGCCCGGAAGAGTTGCTTTTATCCCCTGGTGTTGCAGAGAGCTGAAGTCAAGCCCAGCTTTGGGTTCGGTTAGGCTAATGACATGGTATGGCAACTGTTTGGTCATCTGGAAGATACCACTTCACAACCCAAGACAATTCTGAGGATAAACAGAGATAAAGTTAGCATGTGGGCTCAGCAGGTGTTAAGTGAAACCTTTGCCCGCTCTCACTGGGTGTTCACACGTAACAGCAAGCTGATTTGAGTGGCAAGGTGGAAGGCCTGATTTAAACACTTATTTGCCAGTTCAGCAATCTGCCGTGATGACTAAATGTCCCTGGGGTTCGCTGATCAGTCATCACCTCCACCCTGAGAGGTGTCTTCCAACAACTTGAAAGCGCCCTGCAAACGCACGTTAATAGATTCCTTAATCTGTGGTAGTTTTGCTTAGCACCAAAGAAAGACCCTAAAGCTGGTGTGGTTTCTACTCAGGTACCATCTCCACTTAATCAGCATCACCGGAGAAACTTCCTCCCTCTCTCATCCTTCCGACCCCCCATAGAGCTTCATCCTCCTGCTGTCTTTTCCTGCAGCCCAAGTCCCCCCTGCTGTCAATTGTGTCCAAAATCATTGACATGCGGCATCTTCTCCAAACTCACTCTTCTTTCTACTAACATCAGTCAAATGGCTGGGAGAATTCACCACCTCGTTGACTATTTTCCATGTGTGTCTGTGTCTGTGTGTGCGTGTGCATCCATGCATGTATGTATCTGTGTGGAGGTCAGAGGACAATTTGCAGTAATCAGTTCTCCCCTTCCATCATGTCAGTCTCCAGGATCATGCCCAGGTTTCTGTGTCTGTCAGTAAGCACCTTTGTTGTTGCCAGCAAGTACCCATTACTGAATCATCTCCTCAGCACTTCAAAAGTAAATGATGGTTGCGGATTTCTGCCATAAAACCAATGTAGGCATTTGGAGAGGCACATCACAATATTAATATTTAAAGTTTGAAAGCTCGGTGTGAGATGATGACTATATTATGCAAGAGCAAACTCTCGAAAGACGTCTGCAGTGGTTAGTGTTAATTGTTATCTAGACGATTGGGAATCATATGAGAGATGGGCCTTTCCGTACCTGTGGGAGAGTTACATCAATTGCCTTAATTGGGTGGGAAGATTCACCTGGTATGGGAGCACCATTCCCTACCTGGGATCCTGGAGTGTAGAAGTGAAATAGGCTCTAAGCAACATCACGCATACATCCCTCTTCTATGTCTTCATTAAGAACATGTTGTGACAAGTTCCTTCAGGTATCTACTTCCATACCACAATGGACTGTCTTGAAGTGTGAACTAAAATAAACCCTCTGTCCCTTGAGTTGTTTTTGTTACAGTACATGCCACAGCAAAAACAAAACAAAACAAAAACTAAGGCACAATGCAAACGAATTCCATTTGGCATCTATTGAGCCCCCTTCTATACGTCAGCAGAGGCATGGAATTTCATTTCTCCTCAAGGCAAATAAAATGTAACAGAGGTCAAAGAATATTTGAAACTTGGAACCCAAACTGCTAGACAAAGTCCCAGAGTTATTTGGCTATTTGAAAATTTATGTCATAGAGCAGCACCAAGCTCCCCTCTCTACAGAGAGAAAGCTGATATGTGTCCTGCAATGGAGACATATACTAACTAATTCATCTTCAGAGAAGAACAGAGACGGGAAGAGCTACAAGAGTTCCTAAACAACACAAGATCTGTGAATTGGTATATACTGAATACAGATCTCAGAGAGCTGTTCTGTGGATTCATTAGTTAATTAGTTACTTAATGACTTTGAAGTGTTAAGTCTTATTAGATGTTTCTTTACACTTTAGCACATGTGTGAGGGAAATTATTCTGAAATTAGAAACTGACTATACCATTCAAGCATATTGAATCTGTTCATAGTATTCTTCAGGGGTCTTTCTCATTCTGAGTATTTTTTCCCCCAGACACTTCCTAGAAAATCTGTCTAGACCCCAACCCTCTCGCATCTAGTTTTCAGTGCTGGTATTAGCTTTCAGTTTCCACTCAGCATAGCCCTGACCAGTCCTAAAGAGAAAGATGCTCTCTAACGATAATGCAGCATCAAGTGACTTTGACATAAAACATAGTGTTAGTGCAGCTTTGTACATCCGGGGATAACGAATCCTCTGAGAGGAATCAGGAAAGAGAAGTTCCCATTGCTGGGATAAAGTACCCAGACAGAAAGGCTCCATTTGGCTTATAGTTCCAGGTTATAGTCAGCCATTGGAGAAAAGTCAGCTGGCTAGTTGCGTTCCATCCACAGTCAAGGGCACAGAGTAATGAATTCATGTATACGTGGGAATGTTCAGCTCACCTTCTTCTTTTCATCCAGTCCAGGGCCTACAAGGTGAACCTGCACCACCCATATTTAATGTGGTTCTTCCCTCTTCATTTAACACAATTCAGGAGATCCCCTCGCAGGCCTGTCACCCTAATCTAGCCAATTCTGTTTTGAGCCTCCTTTCCCCAGCTAATTCTAGAGTTGGTCAAACCAGTGGTCAAAACCAACCATCTCTGGAAACAATTGAAACCCAAAGGTAACAATGTTCCTCTCTGGCAATAGTAATCGGCTTGTCTCCTCATGGTGGGAAGTTGAGAAACGGTAACAGTGATGTCATCGGCTTGTTGTTGCTGTTCTAATTTGTGGGAGGCACTTCTATAGTTTTAAAAAGAGAGGGGCATGCTTACTTTTCATGCACTGTTTGGTAGATAACTGAGCACAATGTTGTTTTCTGTCCCTGGGGCATGGAACAACCTTTCCATGATCCTCAGCCCCTTGTGTTTCCAGCTACTACCTCATCTCCAGGGGTCAATGAATTTCAGTATTTTATAGAAACAGAATTATAAAGCGGCACCCTTGTGTGACTCCAAACCTCTTCCTGGCTCAACATTATGTTTTTATAGATACTGGTGAGAGTTGTTGTAGATCTATATACGTTTTTCTTATCTCTCTCCTCCCCCTCCTCCCTATCTACCTATATGCCACAAAATTAATCACTTCCTTATTCAAGGAAATATTCTTATTCGCTATGCTGCTGTTGCTGTGTGCACGACTACTATACATGTAGATAAACATCCCATCTTATGTATTTCACAGCATGGGTACCTCAGAAATTACTAGAGACAAATTCCTCTGGTTTATTCATCCTTTTACACTAGTAAATAGGATGTGATGAAGAATACATTTTTTTCCCCAAAATCTGGCTATGTACAGTCTACTTTAAGGAAAACACTGAGCTTTTTTTTTTTTTTTAATTTATACTTGTTCTTCTTTTTCCATCCTCAAATCCTCCACCTGGGTTAATCTGCCCAGCACAGTTTTTTGTCTCAGGCTTTAAACTTTTAGAAGAGTTTCTAAGAGCCGGATATCTATTTTAAAATCAGGTAAAGCACTTCACAGAAAGTGTTAATGCCTAAATTGTTAGTTCGCCAAGGCCGGGCCCCAGGACAGCATGGAACACAGAGGACCAATTACTCTCTGATTACTCTCTAATGAGGCCCTTGTAGAGCTGTCTTTATTGATGTGCTATGAGGTCCCTCTACACCAAAGGACTCTGAGAAACAGATCGCTAACATTCAAGGCTTTCTTTACAATTAGAGGATTGTGAAATTATTTTATGATGTCACAAAACACTCCTTGTATAAAGACCAATAGAGAAAAAGAGTTCTACTTCTAAATAACTTTATCATTATTTTTCATGCAGGTGATCTTGTCCTTCAGTCTCCTCTTGCCCCACTCCCTGCCTCCCTATTAAAAAGGTTAAGCATTATCAGACATAAACAATTTTAGTAAGTGTTTAATACCTTAAAATTTGTGGTTTGGGTCTATTTTCCTCACTCTTGGTTTTAACTGCTTTTTCTTTTTTTTTCTTTGAAGTTCTTTTTTTTAATTGATTTTTATTGAGCTCTACATTTTTCTTTGCTTCCCTCCCTGCATCTCCTCTTCCCCCTTCAACCCTTCCCCAAGGTCCCCATGCTCCCAATTTTCTCAGGCGATTTTGTCTTTTTCTACTTCCCATGTAGATTAGATCTATGTAAGTTTCTCTTAATGTCCTCATTGTTGTCTAAGTTTTCTGGGATTGTGGTTTATAGGCTGGTTTTCTTTGCTTTATATTTAAAAAACACCTATGAGTGAGTACATGTGATAATTGTCTTTCTGGGTCTGGGTTACCTCACTCAAAATAATGTTTTCTAGCTACATCCATTTGCCTACAAAATTCAAGATGTCGTTATTTTTTTCTGCTGTGTAGTACTTCATTGTGTAAATGTACCACATTTTTTTTGAGCAACAAGTGGATTAAAAATGGTTGATGTTGAGAGAGACAAGAAGATTTTCGTTAAGAGGTGTGCCCAGTGCCCCACTATAGAAAAGGGACACAAACACAAGACTGGACCAAATCCCCAGGTCTGTTTAGGGAGAAGACAGGGAGGGCACTGGATTCTTTTACACAGACACCAACAAGAGTAAAGGCATCACCTGGACAGGAGATACCTTGAGGCAGTATTTGTAGAATCCCAGGAAGAGCATCCTTGGAACAACAACAAAACAATCTTCACCAAAATTAAGAAGGAAGAAAGGAAAGACCTAACAGCTTATCTTTAAAGTGCTTTTAATGAATAACATCACTGCCTTATTTATTATGAAGCAAATGTGTCATAGCTTTCAATATGTACCATAGTATAATTCATACACTGGAATTCAGATCGTGAATAGTGGAAAATGTTTTTGTTAGACAGTTCTGATTTAAGTAAAATTGACTTGTAGTAAAGTGGGTATTTTTTTAATAACAAAAAAATGGTCCTAAAGAATTTAGGCAGGATATGGACTGATTCAATAAAATATCCTATCTCTTAAAGGAAGATCTCTGTCACTGTCATTAGGTCGAGCCACCAAACTGATGTCATGTCATAGATATGGGGTCTTACACAGTTGTTGAACTGTGGGCCGTGGCTTGCAGAACTGATGATCTAGGCCTTAACACTTCGCATGGAGCATATTATCTAAATAAGGGAATGATGTATGAACACTCTGTGGGACAGCGGCTCAGAGAAAGTCTTTAAAAACTATGCTTAATGTATTGACAAAGATATATTTTATTAAGCAAAGTGGACAGAAAGGATGTCCAGCAAATGGGTAGATCAGGAGCAGACAGGGATGTCAGCATAGAGGTGCATTGTCGAGAAAAGAGAAGGCTCACTGTGTTTGTTTCATGCCACTTAGTGAATATAGACCTATTCTTGTTTCCCTAGGCTCTCAATTAGAGCTCTACTGAGGAAGAGTTAATTAATGCATTATTTACCTATTTTTTGTGAAAATTTCATATAACATGACTTCTTTCTGATAGTTCTAACTACAGGAAGAACGGCATCTAAGTAAAGAGGGGTTCCACCCTTGCCTGCTAATACATATATAAAGCAGTCACCTAAGTGCATGAAGGTAGAAATACCAAATATTAGTAATCAACTAACTGTCTTCATTCTGACAGTCCGTCTTACTATTATATTTAAGCACACCAATTCTCAGAAACCCTGTGATGATTCATAAATCCTCCTGCAAAGCCGTCTAGTCATATAGTGAAACGTCCAGTTCCATGAAATCCCCGGGGGTGTGTATCAAGAGTGTCTCTGAATGAAGCTCTGCATCGCATTTTAGATCAAAGCAGCAATCAACAATTCAGATGCATTAAAGTGGTGACGCTTTTGTTTTGCTACTAAAGCTACTTGACTGACACTGAGAAAAGTGCATAGTCAGTCCTGTAAAGATATGATTAAATTTATTATCGATGATTAAGATAAGCATTTATTATCCTCATGATTATAACATTATATAGTCAGGCTCGTATGTTTTTGTTTATCAAATTTATCTCATGAGGTTGGAGGAGGACGAAGTAGTTAAAATGCCCAATGCTCTTTCAGAGGACCCAGGCTTGGTTCTCAGCACTCATATTGTTTGACTTATAACCAGTAATAAGTTCAGCTCCAAATATATGTATTGTCAAATCTAAAATACACATATTGAGAAACTGCTACTGGGAGAGCTCCATGGCAACCATTCCCTTAAGAAAAACCCTGAAAACACATATAAAAATTAAGATCTATCATATTGACAATGTGAGTTCAGCTCAGATGGTCATGATAAACTTACTAAAACACTGTGTGTAATTCAAATGCCTCTACTACAGAAAACTTGAAGTCAGTCTGCTTATACTTGGTGAAATGACAGCAGACTCACAGATGCCAGCAAGCCCAGCTTTGCGAGACCTGTGTGTGCAGTGTTCACACAGATCCATATTCGCCTCCAATGCTCTGTAGTCCTAACAATGCATGCCAATGGGAGTGCATACTATTTAAAATACAAAATGTAAAAGCATTTTACAAGAGTTCTGGCTGGTTCAGAATCATGGCAGCAAAGCCAGGCAGCAAGGTGGGTTTAGTCCAGTGACTCAGTTCCTCCTGAGGCCCTCTTGTACCCTGATAATCCCACAAAACCACAACCAGCCAGTATTTGCCTTCTGCCACTCTATCTCCAACTCACACATTCTTCTTCTACTTAGAAAACTCCCTTTTGTCCAGTGAATTTTATGTTTTTCTGACCAAATTTCGTGCTTTTATGAGCAATTTTCTGGCTAGTCTAGTTGGAAGTATTTCTTCTTTCCACCTCAATTGCTATTGTACATTATTACCATTTTATTTCTATCTCCAACACCATTTTCTAAAACTCTTACTGTATTTTCTTCTATGTACTTATTATCTGCATTACTGAGGAATTTTACAGAGAAGAAATGTTTTACCCATATTTTTCTCTATCTCAAACATGGTTTTATATCCATTCTGAGTGGCATACTAGCCTGGAGGTAGGTACTGTGAGAAAAGTTTTTCTTGACATATTCCTCACCACCTCTTTGGATAAATGCAAAAGGGTAAACTGAGGCACAAAAACTTCCAGTTATATACTCAAGATCATAGAGCTCTAAATGCAGAAGGGATGAAATAGGCAAGAGTTTCCCGTTCCGGAAGCCCTGCATTGCCTGCCCCGTGCCACTAATCATTAAATACAGTATTTGAGGTTCTTGGAATGCAGCATTCCCCCTCTGCATTGAGAATCTTTCATGCCTTAGCAGTAAAGGATCTGTAGGGCAGAGAGAGGCGGGGAGCTGGGTGTATATGGAGAGGGTCGTCTTAGCTGTCCTGACAAAGCTGTTTACCTTCCTCGGAGTCCATCTTTAGGTCCAGTCCTGAAACCACAGTCAACCTTGATCTTCAATGGACAGAGGTCACTGCAGGGAGTCAACTGGGCCCCTGAAGAACCTGTTTCTTTGCCCCTCCTTCCCAGTCCATGGCATTCTGTAGCTCAGAGCAATACAGGAGGCAAGTCCATCCTTCCCAGCATGCTGAGTCCAGCCCCCTACTCCTGGTGTTTCTAATCACAAGACAGGACAGAAATAACTTCAGCCACCAGTGGAGGGCTACACAGTAGCTGCCACACGGCTACAAAGAGGCAGAGGCTCCAAAGTGAAAGGAATATTTATATAATTGGCACTAGGGAAGAGACACAGCCTCCCACACCTCAGAGTTCTGAGGCTTTGAAAAGTGACAGATGTCATTTTTTTTAAAAAAAAAAACTAAGCTACGGAGACACTACCTTCCAGCAGCTCATGAGGAAGTACATGAGAGTCTTATCTATTATCTCCAGCAACCAGGAGGGAAATAGTTTCTGAGATCCAAGTGTAGATGGGTGCTTAGAGTACACACTGTGTTTTCCATTTGCTAACAAGGTCTAGAGAAGTTCTGTGCTGCACAGGGTAACTGAGTGCAGCCTCAGCAGCCAGAGCCACCGTTTCTCTACTTCTCTGCTCTCTCTGTGGCTATTTAATTGCTTTCTTGTATTGCAGTTTATCTTTCTGTCATGTTGCTTGGTTCTTGAGGGTTACATTGTGTAGAGTCAGGTTTGATCTGGCACCAATGTAAGAGGATTTATTCTCAATGTAGAGAGTTCCTTCCAGGGAACACAGATCTCCCACACCCCCCCACACACACCTGCACCAAATTAGTTGTTCTTGTAGCTACAACATAGAGAAGAGCCATGACCAGTAAAATGAGAACTTTTCAGCAAGGACACAGCTCGACACAGATGTTTCTCTGGGTGGTTGTGGCTGGCTCAGCCCTCCTCTTCCCCAAGGTCAACTGCTTCTCTTTATGAAATCTCTGAGCCTCTTGATAATACGTGAGTTATCAAATCCTCTGGCTCAAAATTATGATTTTTGAGAGTTCGGGATAGATTGCGCACTCATTAAAGTCCAATACCCATTCATTCAATATGCATTTTAAACCAAAATAGAAGAGACTCTCTTGAGGTTAACTATCTCATACATCACCCAGCCATTCATAAATGATGGAACAGTGGCATCTTACTCTCTGGTGGGAATGTCCTCAATAGGGCTGGAAAGTTAGCTTGTTGGATCAAGAGTGGGGAGACTCGGTTGCTAAGAATGTCTGCTACACAAGCATGAGGTCCTGAGCTTGGATCCCAGCTCCAACATTAGCAAGTCGGGAGTAGTCCCACAGATGCCTGTGACCCCAAGGCAGTGGGAAGCAAGGACAAGAGGGCTGGTGATGCTTGCTGGCCACTAGCTTAGCTCCAGGTTCAGTGCGAGACCTTGTCTTGGGGAAACACAGAAGATCGCAATACAGCTGGACACTAAATGCCCTTTGGTCTCTGTATACAAATACACACATGCCTGTATACACATGTGCTAATATACCACACACACACACACACACACACACACACACACACACCTTATTCATATACATGTGTACATAAACAAAAGAGATTATAAGGAGAATGAAATGTCTTCGGTCAATTTTTACTATCTAGCAGTCAAATAATAAACATTATTGAGTGGTTTGTTAAAGTTTTTTATGATAAGCATGGCCAAGCGATGTAAATGTAAGCTTAATATAAAAATGAAGATGATAAACCTGAGCAGTGGTGTCCATGCCTTTAATCTCAGCGCTCTGGAGGCAGAGGCAGGTGGATCTCTGTGCGTCTGAGACACAAAGCTACAGAGAAGCCCTCTCTCGAAAAACCAGAAGAACCAGAAGAGGAAGGAGGAGGAGAAGGAGGAGGAGAAAGAGGAGGAGCAAGAGGAGGAGGAAGAGGAAGAGGAAGAGGAAGAAGAAGAAGAAGAAGAAGAAGAAGAAGAAGAAGAAGAAGAAGAAGAAGAAGAAGAAGAAGAAGAAGAAGAAGAAAAATGCTCCTCCTGTGAAATCATAACAAAATGCTAAATATTGAGTAATATCCTAATACATAATATAATATAGTAACGATCTGTGACATGGCAAAGCTGCTGTTACTGAAAAATTATGTGGGATGTATTCTGCAGGGTAAACCAAAGAGCTACATGGGGGATTCTGAAGGTGTATGGAAGACAGGATGGACAGCAAGAGGGCGGAGTAAAGATATCACTTAAGGAAAATAAAGCATAATGGAAGTTCAACACCACATACTATCTTTAAAGAATGGCAAACTAATAGATGTTCAGTTATCTCCCCACTGTGGGGTGTGTGTGTGTGTGTGTGTGTGTGTGTGTGTGTATGTGTGTGTGTGTAAGAATATATTACTTGTGTGGTAATTGGCCTCAGCAAAAGATAAATGAATTAATTCTAGGCTGATACTGTAAAAACTCCAGTGAATTCAGGATTTCTCTGCAAATTTAAAATAGAATCTATTGTTGCAGTGGCGCCATTGTTAGGGCCGGCACCTCTTCTGCTTGGTCAGTGCACATCACCAACTATCTAAATACTTTGAGACTGGCTCAGTTATAATTAACTATATAATTTCAACAGATGCCTGATACACAGTCAGATCTTATCCGTGTTAGCGAGCTCGAGTTTATAACCATCAGAAGAGACAGAAGAGAAAGGCATTTCAAACGCTGGTGTACTGTGAAATGCTTCAGCAGAAGCATACATACTTCCACAGAGTTTTCAAGAGCTTGGAGCCATTGATATAATTATCATGAACTTCATGAGCTGAAGAAAACAGAACTCACTCAGAAACTGCTCCAGATATGCAGAGAAAAATACGGCAAAGCCTAAGAAAAGTCCCCATTCCCATTTGCTCTGTTATGTGTATATGTGCTTTTTATGTGGATGATGGGGACTTGAACTAAGGTCCTAGTGTCTGCACAGCAAGAGCTCTTCCCCACTGAGCCACTTCCCAGGATTCTGACTGGTATTGTTCAAAGACAACCTGGACTCACTTTTATTTCACTCCTCCAACAAGCTGACAGCTCCTCTTCTCAAGATCTGACTTTTCCATGAACAACCCAGATTAATCCATAACATCATTTTTTTCCATCACAAGGAAGTGATAGTTATTAAGAGGGAAATCACAAATTGTCTTACAACATCTTCTCGCCAACAATCCAAGCTATTAAAAACAAAAACTGTCCCCTAATGGCTCCCTGCCAGTCATCTGAAATGAGAGTTGAAGATGCATGAATCAAGGAGATTTATTTTCAGATCTCGCAGATTTTGATCAGATGCTGCTGACTACATTCTCTCTGCGTTTTCCCAACAAAGCTTAAGTCATCCCATCTTCCTCCCAAATGACGCTCACTGCTCTCTGAGGATAGCTATGGCACAGATTTGTTTATTCAAAGATACATTCCCTTGTAAAACAACACATGAAATTAAAATGCAGCTTGGGGAATCTCATATTTCCTATAAGGTCATTTCCTCATCAAAACTTACAACTATAAATTAATGTCCTCTGGATTATACTTCTGACATGTAGAGATGGTCTTGAGATGATGTTAGGCCATGAGTTATATGTTCAAGCATTTCTCTAACGTATTTATAGCCTTTTTTTAGTGTCATTAAAGTGACACCGTGACAGGGTCCAGGGAAGGATCGCTGTGACCTTGTACAAGTACATGAACCACGCAAGTCTGCCTGTCCTCAACCTCAAAGACACAGTAATAATACAGCTGAGCTCAGAGGTTGTTCAGAATGTCATGGGAATTTGAGTTATAAAAGTGTTTAAAACAAGAGCAGTGCATAGTCACTGTGCCCAATGTCCTTTCTGGAGATAGAAAGAAGAGAAATGTTATATAATAACATATGCATACCATAATCCCTAGTGTAAAACGCTGGCTGCAAATGAAGTTGGACTTTGCTATTTACCAACTTCAGTCTCATGCAAACATGAAGGCTTGACTGAAAATAGATTATCAAAAGATAAACTTAAAAATACGTTGTTCTTGGTGCATTTCTGTATCTGCTTTTAATGATTTTGGTTTGATTGTGTGCTGATGGGCAGGCACGCAACTGTGAATAATGCGAATTATGCTGCAATTAATTAATGCAAAATTACGTTTACCCCAAGTTTACTTTATGTCTATTTAAGTCAAGGCATTGCTCACAGATGCTATGATGTCAGTGCTGACCCCTATGAGCAAACCACATGCTCATAAGTATATATTTATATGTAAATATATAAATAACATAAAATTGGTCTTAGCTTAAAGTAGGTCACATTGTTAACAGAAGAAATTATAGTGCAATGACAGATCTGTGGCTAACATTTAATTTCAGACAGATTTAAACTAAAATCCAGGCGCTTATACTTCTGGTGCTTTCAACTATTGTTCTGTTGGCTTACTTACTGTGTGTGTGGGTGTGTGTGTGTGTGTGTGGGTGGGTGGGTGTGTATATGTGTGTGTGTGGGTGTGTGTGCACGCGCGCGCATACAACCCACAGGCTGAATACAAGGGCTCACACATGTCTCTTAAAATTTTGTTTTGTGGCCAGGCAGTGGTAGCACACGCCTTTAATTCCAGCACTCAGGAGGCAGAGACAGGCAGATCTCTGTAAGTTTGAGTCCAGCTTGGTCCACAAGAGCTAGTTCCAGGACTGGCCTCAAAGCTACAGAGAAACACTGTCTAAAATAAAACTGTTTTGAATTATTCACTGTCTTCCAAAAGATGATTATTAAAGGCTTTTGGTTAACAATTAGGACTAGCACTCAGGAGTATGAGTTCTGACCTAAGCATTGTCTTCTACAAGTAGTATAATTTTTTATGGTTACTTTGTATGAAATAAGCCATAAACTCTAATTCAGAGAGAGGAAAGTATCAAGAAAATGGATGTGGATGAGCTTTGAAGGAAATAGGAGCATGTGGATTATATAATGTTATTGAGGTCCTTCCAAATTTCTATCTTATGCATGGTAAGCAAAAATTAAATATGATTTCTCCTTGCCTCTGAAGCAAACACGTCTTTTAAATGTCTTTATTTAGTCTTCATCACCTCATTCTGTGTGTTCTACCCCTCAAAACTACCCACTTTTATTCTGAATTACGTATGAGAGATGGCAGGTAAACAGATGTTTGACACACAGATCAGCGTCAGAGAACAGAGATCAGTTAGGTACGTACCCCTCCATAACATCTTGATCACTGATTATTCTGTATGTGTCGAGTCCAGACAGCAAGGTAGACATGTGATATCTTAATTTCACAGTCACATTTATTGTAAGTGATAAAATGTTCTCCAGATGAAAATCAAATGTAATGAAGTCACCCTGTATTAAGGTATGCACCTGGGAAGCTGGGGAAGTGAGGAGGTCGGCAGGTGTCTCTTTGACTTCAAAGCCATCCCGAGATTTCCCATGATCTCTTTCAGCATTTGACAGATAACAGATACTCTAGAAATGCTGGTGCTAGTGGGGGCATGGGTGGATAAAAGGATGAATGGATGCATGCATATATGCATGAATGCATAGATGAATAGAAAAGTGGATGGATGCATGGATGGGTTGAATGCATTTATGTGCATGCTTTATGTATGTATGTATGTATGTATGTATGAATATATAATTGGGTTGGTGGATGAATGTATAACTGAAGACCTCTGATAACTAGCCTGTAAGAGCAAAAACTGGAGGCCACCTGGCTAGGCTCTATGCTAATCTGCAGCTCAACCTTCATTCTCGCTTCTCTTCTACACTTTGAAGACCCTAGATTATCAAAGTTCTTAACTGCTAGTATGAATATCACCTTCTCACTATCATTTCTACCCCCCTCGGTGAGAAAGTTGTCTTCCCAGAACCAACTTCATTTTACCTCCATCACTAAGGTCTGATCAGGGAGTTTCTCTTTCAGGTTAGCGGTTCTAGAGCCCATACCATGCAGGCATCCTGAAGCCCAACACTCAAATCATCTGAAAGGATTCTGTAGCTACTGCCCCAAAGAGAAGATCCGGAACCATGCATTTACTTGATCTTTTTGTGTTACACAAGTGCACCTGACAGGGAAAGAAGAGCTCTCTTATTTGCCGGCTTTTGTCCTTGCTGCACGCCAAGGGCTGCAGACTTCCCTATTTGTCTTATTTCAAAATGACAATGGGCCGGCCAGGGTCTATCTCATGTAACTCTGGGACGCATTTTTATAAACCAATCTCAGAAAATACTTCTGAAGCTGCTGAAGCTTGAGGACCACTGATCTAGAGTTTGGGGGGCCTTGGAAGGCCCTGGATATTCTTCCCAGTGAAGGATATTTTTCTGCTAGCCGGGATCAGATAAACTGGGTTTTAAAGACTGGAGAAGCACTGTGTGTTGTCTCTTTTGCAGCACAGACCTCACAAAACCAACTACTACCTATATTTGAATATCTGGCAGAATTGGAACTCAAAGACTCACTTGTTGAACTTCAGGGTTTCTATTCTTTATCAAGGAGAGGGCAGATTTGGCGACAGCTAGGAAGAGTTGTCATCTTCCTTGCAAGTGAAGTGTGCTTCACAGAAAGTCAACAACAGTCAGTCAACAAGCATAATGCTGTCGTTTTAGAGGAGAGCTCCTCTTGTTATTTTCACCCATTGCTCTCTTCTGTGCAGAGCAAAATCTCAGGGTGCTGCCTGGGCTTAAAATAAATGCATCTTTATTTTGCCAAAGTGATGAGTAAACTGCCTTTCCCTAAACTCAGCCATGGCGTGGCACTCTCCAGAAAGAACCTGGAAAACGAAGCCAGTGACAGGGCCTATGGTGTCCATGGTCCTGTTTTCTCCACTCCCTTAGGAGAACAGCTAGAGGACCATCCTTTCCAAAATGGTAAAGCCATGTTAAAAGACTTGAAAGGAGATGGTTGAAAGGCAGCCAGGAGTCCCTAAGGGCTATGCTTCAGAGAAAGAAGTGTAGTAGGGAGAATGGCAGACTGTCATAGAACTGTCAGGAAATATAATGTGGACAGAAGGCACAATGCTACCTAGCATGTGAAGATGAAATTTATGATATATATATTTGATCATAGGACACCAGACATACTAGTGCCTGGTGAGTAGGGAAGACTAAACAGAGAGATCCTTTCAGTAGTCCATGGAGATGTTTTATCACTTCCATTATGGTCTGTAGAACCTCAACTTTATCAAGGCACCAGTATCTCCCTTCTCTCCCTAATACAAGGATGTACCCAATAGACTATTTTAAGAAAATGTGAGAGACGGGCAAACATGTTGGGGAAGGGAACATATCCATCTGATTTATGGATAATGGACTGATCCTGAAGGAATATGTTTACGGCGTTCCCCTCATCTTGGGTGGAGTGGAAAGGGAATTAAATGGGTTAGGGAGTCTCAGGTGTCAGTCACAGCACAAACGGAAATGAGAACCTGTCCCTGTTTGGATTCAGCAGGAAGCAGGATGGTATAATCAATCCCAGAGGATGACTCCAAACAGGTACAACAGCAAGGTTCCTTATAAGTGGGGCAAGAACTAAGGTGAGGCAAATAGGATGAGAAGACATTTCGGGGACAGTCAGCAATGGCAGGATGTCACCACCCCATGAACAAGAAAGACCGGGAGCAAAAGAACCAGAACTAGCAAAGAAGGCAGCCTCTGCTGGACTATGCGTGGGGAAAGCCAGGAAAAGGACCTGCCCTCTCTCTCCTTCTGCTCTCTACAACTGTGTGCCTCGTCTACTGACAAACCCAACAAGAGGTAGCAACTGGGCATGAGACCTCCAAAGCAAACCACAAAGCTAAGGCACCCTGGAACAGGTGTGTGGCAAAAGGAGGAACTTAGGCTAGAAGGACTAGAGCCAGGCTTGTGCACGTGGACATGTAATTGTAATCATTTATTTTTGCTGGTAGAAGTTCTGGAAGGTCCCAACTGAGCAAAATGATCTCTGGTGGTTTTTCCTTCTCAGTATCATTTATGCCAACTGGCTTAAACAGAAAGGAAGTAAATAGACATTCTAATTGGCCCTGTTGATTTATCTGAAATAAGCACATTCAGCAACTTTGATTTTTTTTTGTTTCCTTCTGTTTTTATTTTTTAAAAAATGATGGGTCATTTTGTCTTCACCTGCTCTCTTGCAAGAAAAGCTGCCTGTGACCAAGGTCATGTAGAAAAGCTCCTATTAATAGACAGCAGGCTTAAGCCTAGGCTCTAAAAGGTTGAGCTTTCGGTGCTGCGGTTCTAACCTGGTAGAAAAATAAAACGACAAAAAAAAATGGCCTATCACATTGATTATTGACAATGTCATCGTCACGAATATGCAGCAGAGTATAGAGTTGGTCTGCTCCCTGAGCCAGAGAACACAAGAAGCAAGTGAACAAATCCTGCCATTTTATTAAATACTTTGAGAAAACAAAAGACAGAGCAAGCTTTGCTTGGCCAGAATCAGAACATAATCCCTAGGGTCAACAACACATGTTTATGTCTGGGCACTGGAGCTGACACTCACCAAAGAATGCTCTCTTCCCTGCTACCAACCTGTGAGTCTCAAAATCACGCTTCTGGGGATGCTTCAGACAAGGGTGCCCAAACACCCTTGGGAGCTAAGGAATTGAGACGAGCAGAGTTAATGTGTTTATTTATAAGACACCCGAAGGAAAACGACAGAAACTTTTGCAAGGTTCTTACCCAGGACAGGCATCGCTTGATTTGTCTGAAGAATTAAGCTTCTTTGTGGGGGCAAGGAAAAAGTGAACGTGGAGTACCATCTCCCCCCAGCCCTTCAGCAGGCTCTTGTCTCTTAATTATTCATAGGATCCCTTGCACAGGTTCCCACAAAGAGGATGCTGAGAAATGAAGCAGAATGACCACGGTGCCTGCTGCTGTTGCGCCTACAGACTCAGGGCTGGGTCGCAATGCACAAGTTGGCTTGCTGTCCTGACGCAGGGGATCCACTACTCTGATCATCTCTTGTTTTCTTCAAAATGCCATATTCTGTGTAGGATTCAACATCCCCCAATTTCAGGAGTAATGCTTCTATTTGTGGTGACTAGGGGGTTTCTTCCAAATCTCCTCAACACCTGGATTGATGATTAGGAAAATCTCGGAGCTAGAGGCCAAGGTGGGGTTTCTATTCTGACTCCCATCTGATCTTCATCCTCAGTAGGTATAAAATCATCCCCAAATGCATTTATTTTATAAACAGACATTAACATTACCATTCTTCTTTGTGGTACTTAAGTCAAATTCACAGAAAGGTTGAGCCCCCAGTCCCCAGCAGCTCTGTCTCAGGCTATTTCCACAGACTTAACCCCTCCAGATCATTTAGAAAGCTTAGTAGTTAAAATGGTTAAATGGAGAGGTTAATGTCATTAGAATTTCCTATAGCTACTTGCAGGCTTCCATTCTGTAATCGTGCTGGTCCCAAGGCTCAGGTTCCAATTGCAACACAATTAAATTAACTTTTCTCTCCTCCAGTCTCCAAATTCTCAAGCTCGCCCTAATTTTTTAGTGAAACTTTGTCTCCTGTTTTTACCTTTCTATCCAGCTTGAAATGAAAGTGGATCAGCTCTTTTCTGCCACTGACATACTGTTCTGTGTGCTTCCTTAGGCCCATCGTCATCCGCCAAACCTGATACATCCCCAATCTTAGATAAGCCTGCTGCGTCTACACCCATGTCTCAGTGTCTCAAACCACCTGTCCAGGCTCACAATCCCTCTCTATACTGAATGTCACATTCTCTCCCTTGAAGTTGCTTCAAGCCTCAAGACAGGATTGGTGGCTTCCTGGGATCACTCCACGGGTCTTTGGAAACCATTTTTTCCATGTCCAGCCACCACTGTTCTCTTCTCTCTCTCCTCTCCCCGTTTCTTCTCTTCCCCTCCCTCTGTGCAGACAGCTGTACTTCCCCGTAAAGGGATTACAATCAAACCATTTTCATAATGAAAATGTTTAAAATTTAAAGCACAGCAGCTCATTTCTGGATCGATTTCAGCAGCATAAGAAACGGTCACAGATCTTTCACAGAAATCATGGTGTTTCTGAATTTCCACATCACTTCCAAGTCAGTTCCATTTTGATTTATGTGCTTCTCTGCCGATCTAGCTGTTGGGCCAGATGTTGTATGAAAAATACCAACTTCGTCTGATTGGCTTGCCCAATCTGTTCCATTTGAAACCAGGCAGTAGAACAGAAGTGGCTAAGAACTTGGGAAAGTTTTAGGGCACGGCAGTAATTGCTAAAGGAGAAGCTCTTCCCTCAGATAATATGCAGCTTGAGAGTACACGTCAATCGTTCAGAAATGCCTGCAAGAGCGAGCAGGCAGGACCGGAAGGCACTTTACTGAATGCAAACGTCAGGAACACCCTCCATTTTTGGTATTTGAAAGGTGTCACCAGGCATCTTGGACTTTGCAGGCCTCTCTATTGCAGGCATCCCAGCTCAAGTTCTGAAGACATAAACAAGCGACACAGGGCTCTGATATCAGCCGTGGATTTTTAAAAATTTGTTTTTAATTCTATTTTGTGGGTGCCTTTAGAAAAGGGGTGTGTAGAATTTCCAAACTATTCAATCACATGTCCCCTTTAAGGGGGTTTTGTGATGCCTCTACTCAAAAAGTCCTCTTTATTGTTCCCCAGGCCAGTCACCACCTGCAGTATTTGTACCCTTCTCTGCCTTGCCTAACGATGCACTCCACACGTAAGGCGCGGGAATGTTGTCTGTCATGTTTAGTGATTTGTTGCCAGCGCCTGGCATAAAACAATCACTCCCAAAACAGCTGTCACTGAACGAATGAATGAGGAGGTTCTCTGGAACCGCATCCTGTGTGAAGTCTTGCACATGTATCCTTTGCGAGGAGGAGCATATGGGTCTCCTTGCCAAAACTATACCCTACTCTGAAAATTAACAAGAATCATTTTAAGTGTGATGCAGGAGATGAAACAGAGCTAGTCCTTGGCATTTGCCAGGGAAATTCTGCAAATTTCAACTGGTGACTGACAGCCACACGGCACCATGCAGGCAGGGAGAGGTAGGCACACTGTGCCCTGGGAAGACAAGACCTTTGACAGCGACTGGGACTCCACCTCTGCCTCTGCTGCTCTGTTGGACACAGAGAGACTGTTCACTTCCCTAAGCTTTTACTGTTCTTCTATAAAATGAATCTTCTATTTTGTGATTAATATATCTTAAATAAAATATTTGCAAAGCAACTGGGTAGATGAAAGTTTCTCTGTAGTCCTCCCCATGGCCTTACTACTTCCCAGGTAGAAGTGAAAAAAGGATTTGGGAACTTCAAAAGGATCCTAAAGGGCCAAGGAGATAGCTCAGTCATCTAAGTGCTTGCATCGAAAAGAAGCAGACCCAAACTTGATCTCCAGGCCCATGTGGTAGCACATGCTTGCAACCAGATTAGGGCGTTTCAAGCCACTCAGAGAGCTTATCACAGAAAACAGGGTGAATGGCACTTGAGGAATGACACCCAAGGCTGACTTTCATGCGTGTGCATCTGCACGTGTACATGCAGACACACACACGCGCGAACACATGTAAGCCATGATCAAAGACATGTGAGAAGGACAAGGGCAGGAAAAGTTGAGACCACATGAACCCCAGTTGCCTCAAGTGGCGGTTACCGTATAAAGGCAACTTTAGTTCACCCCAGTCTTGACAACCCCCCATTCAAAATATTAGTCCCTTTTAGAGTGTGGTGTAGATGATACCTAGAAAATAGTTCTAAGTAGCTCTGTCCATGGGGGTGGGATGGGAGACAAGATGGTTCTGCTGAGGAAAGGAGACTGACAAAAAGGAAGGAATAGCTACCAGAATGTGGAGGGATCACTACATTCTCGCCCTCACAGATTTCTTCTGGGTGACTGTTTATCGGGGCATTGATTCTGACTTTACCCACAGTCTTTTCTAGGGAAAAAATGTGGTGTGGATTTAGAGTTCAGTAAGAAGGCTTTTCCTTCTCTTGAAATATAAATAAGGCATAAAATTCTAGACTGAAAGGGATCTTTTTATTCCTCATTACCAGTCACGTGGATGGCTTTGCCAACGGAACTAAATAAAATAAATAATGAATAAAGGCCCAGTGGCATGACTTTTGTAAACCCATACACAGTGTTTCTCTCCTAGTTTAAGAGGCATCCTGGCAGATGGCGGGAACAGATAACATGCGTATCAGCTGATAACACGGTAGACACTCATGAATTAAGGATGATGTGGGAATTCGGAATGCACTTATTCAAGGCAAAGCCTTGCTTTAAAGTAGAGCTGAGCCTCGGGAACATTCATCCTTAGACTTATGGATGTGTCTGTCAGGGACGCTCAGTGCATCCCAGCAAGACTGGCATTCTAGGCAACATCTCTTATTGTTGCTGTGTTGCTGTTCTTTACAGAATTCTGCAGTCCCCCTAAAATTCACCAAGTAGCACTGGGGTAGAGTGGAGAAGTGACTGTAGAAACTAGGAGGGCTACAGACAGACCACGAAGCAAAATGATATTAATGGCCATTGACCTCACAGGTCGGCCATTCCATTCCAGCTCAGAAGCAAACCTTGACAGACATGAAGATGTTTGGAAATGCATTGAACAGAAAAATTGCATGTATGTATGAACAAAACTTGAAAGCACTGATATAAAGAAGCAATGAGGCCACTGCAGTCTACTCTTCTAAATCAAGCATCTGTACACACATAACCATGTGTTAAACTCATTCCTTCTCCCATCTCCTCCCTTCTTTGACCTCACTCCATCCACCCTTCACATTAGTTCCCTTTGCCCCTCCGTCCAGTTCCACTTGATCTAAATGCCATATATATAATTTTACCTATCTATAAAAAATCTAGGAACCACCAAATGCCAGAAAACAAGATTTATCTGAGTCTGGCTGAACTCATCTCATATAATTATCTTCCATAACATCTATTTTATCTGAAAAAATAAGTTTCATTCTTCCCAACGATGAAAAAACCCACTGTGTGTATTTGCTCCATTTTCCTTATCCATTCCTCTATTGCTAACCTAGGCTGGTTCTGCAACTTAGGTACTGTGAACAGTGCTGCAGTAAGCATAGATGTGCAAGAATTTTTTCTTGACACATTTGGATTGGAATCTTTGGGGGAAATATAAAGGAGTATTGTATACTACCGAGTCTAATGGAATATCTATGGCTAGTTTTTGTTGGATTGGTCTTTTTCTTAAAATCCTCCAGATTGGCTTCCACAGTGTCTAGACTAGTTTTTATTCCCACCGCCAGTATACAGGTTTGATGAAACAAGCAGGCACACATCTGCCTAACAGTTCTTATTGATGCTCTGCCACTTACTGCTTTGGGAGTTGTTGGTCTGGCTGTGTGTGCTGTTTCAGACAGGTAGCAGGGAGTACGGGTTGAGACAGACAGACTCTAGATTTAGGAATTAGACTCTTCTGAGTTGTATTGAAAAAATTGCATAATAAAACCAAATTAAGTTATTTCCTAAAACACATAGCAATCTCCAAACTGCATCAAGAAAAGAGTTGCTGATTGTCTTCCTAAAGGCAAATTTAGCAAATGCCAATCCAACGTTAACTCTCTTCTTTGCATCTTCTCTCTCTTACTGCCGTGATCTGCCGATGAGCCCTTGTGTTTCAAAGGATGCATGATACAGAAAGACGGGACATCACTTTCAGCTTGCAGACCTGTTCCTGTCACATGCAGGTGACAATATCACAAAGCATGCCTTCTTAGTGCTGCCAAGCATTTTGAGATGGCTGAATCCTGCTTGACAGTTTGCAAAGCACAAGGCTACTTTGCAAGCGTTGTATGGTTCAGTGGAGTGGTTCGAGTTCACCAGCTCAGCAGCATAAAAGCAACATATAGCATTGTAATCAGAGCTTAAGACCTGAGTCCTTTGTCTCTTTTACTTTGAAAAATTAAATGCCCTATATCCTAGGCCCTCACTGGTCAAACTAGAACAATTACAGTCCCTATCCCACAACGGTACTACGAGAAAAGGGCAGCATCCTGTGTGAGACTCCAATAATGTTAACTGCTAAGACCCTTGGCTTTGAGGCAGGAAAAAAGCCATACTATTTATGAACTATATACAAATTTTCTATTTCCACTCAGAACTTAGTGAAAAGCAAGTATCTGAAAGAATCAATTATGCCTTGGGGTGTAGCTCAGCACTAGAGCACTTGCCCAGCACTCACCTCAGAGTCACGTGTTCAGTCTTCAGCAATGCACATACACATACACACATGCACATACACAGATCACTATAATCACCATCAATTGAATTAATCTTTTATATAGGTACAGTTTCAGTATAATACAGCTAACCCACAAAGAATCTTTATCTGAAGGGGTAGAGTATAAATTTTATTACATGTCAAAACTTTTTAAAATATATCAGTGTTTATCTCTTTAAAGAACAAGTACACAACTGAGTTCTTTCAAATATAAAAAGTAGGTTTTGTGTCTTTGTGAAGTCTGTAGTGTTTTATGGAAAGAAATAATTACAGTTAGGCACCTGAATGATGGGAGATTGCCACCAAGGCCAACTGTGGAAAGGTCTCAGTGGAAAAGAAACATTTCAAGATGGAGATAAAGTAGGGATAGCAATTAGCAATAAGAGAAAAGAAGCACTGCCCTGTTCTCTAGCCAAAGAGTGAAGCCCAAGTATGAGGTCATCAACAACCATGCGTGCAGACCCAGTTAAAAGAAGAGCAGCAGGAGTGGGCACTAGCATCTCCACTCCCATGGTACCCCATGCAGAATGTGTAGTTCATACCTACATCTTCCCCCATGCATTCCTTATTTTGCTCCTACTTCTGACCCAAAAGCTTTGGAGGAAAATAGAAACAGCTTTCTAGACAAAAATAAGAATTAGTCGTTCCTTTAAAATATTAAAAACTTTTAAAGAAAGTTTTAAAAATTATGAAGAACATTCTGAAGTAATCCATAATGATAAATGTGCCAAGAGAAAAAAATTGTCTGTAGTACATGTGAATTACTAATCTAATCTAGCACGTACAAGCCATGTTATTAAGGAATAGTGGGCATAATATGTTCTGAACATTTGAACTCCTGGTTAAGGTGCAGTATGCCCTCCTAAAACCTTCTATTCTGTAGTCATTAGCTAAATGGGCTCTTCAAGGGAAGGAAGCTGTTCTATTAAAACTAGAGCATCAAACATTGAGGTATTTGGTAAGTCGATGTTTGATAGCTGCTGAACTATTTCCCTTCCTCTTACATAAAAGGACAAGACGATACTGAAGACAAGAAAACATACACCCTGAGAGTGTGTTACCCCTCAGAGGCAGCTCTTTGTCTCATGACCGCTGAGGCTGAAAGAGCCCATCTGTTTCCTAGAGAAACTTGCCAATAAAACCCCTGAGATGTATTAGTGCTTTAGGATCCCAGAGAACCATTCCAACCGCAGTCAGGTAAGAGTGCTACTAGCTATGGGTTCTGCTATGATTCTAAAGTTTCCAAGGACAACAAGACACAACTATCTGTCTCGTGTTAAAAGAAGAAATGGGGCTCTTTAAACAATCACAGTTCTCATAAGGACCTCCATATACCATAGTGTGGACAACACCGTGGTACTGTGTGCATTCTGTAGAAACACTTTACTGAAACACAGAAGATCTCAAGATGCAAGAGTCAGTAGCAACCTAGCTCAGGATATCCCCCAAACAAAACTATACCAAACACACACACATACACGCATGCACACACGCACACACACACATGCACACGCACTTTGAAGGGCATCCACTCAGGAGCAATTACACCAATGCATCTCTAAGAGCGCGTGCTCTCTGTCAGTCCTAAGCAGAACTCTCAGAATCTCCTCGCAGCCGTCCCCCTCCAGTGTGTCCCTTCGCACTTCATCTTCCAGCGCTAACACTTAGGAAGACAGATGTGGATTTGCTGAACAGGAGTCAGGTTTTCTCCGTGAAGAGCAGGCCCTTGACAATTATTCTTTCCTTCCAAGTCAGGAGAGATGATGTAATATTTGAGTGCTGTGAGCTGAGAGCCAGAAATAAATTTCTCATTATAAAACCCACAACAAGGTCTACACAAACAAAACAAAAACAACAACTTTTTTTTCCAAGACAGGGTTTCTCTGTAAACTTTTAATAGGATAAGTTTTAGTACCTATTTCACAGGAAATTCTAACAATGTCCAAAACACTGCAGGTATGGACTGTGGAGGCTTAGACACAGTGACCTGAATATCTATCGGGTATAACCAGATCTGCATCTGAATGAGTCTACTTTCACAAAGCACCAGGTCAGGTTAGAAAGCCAGTCTTTGTCCTTTTCTTGCCCTAAGCAAATCCAAAAGAACAGAAGAGACGGAGACTTCAGAAGACAGACTGGCCTAAATCGCTATATATGTATTCCTTTCTCTTGATGGTTGTGTGTGTGTGCGTGTGTGTATGTGTTTGTGTGTGTCCGTGTGTGTGTGTGTGTGTGTGTGTGTGTGTGTGTGTGTGTACATGGGTATGAAAGCCAGAGGTTGACTGGTTGACTTCAGGTGTCTTCTATCACTCTACTCTCTTATCTTTTGTGACATCATGTCTCATTGAACCTAGAGTTTACTAATCTGCTGTCTAGAGAGATCTTTGATCCTCTTGTCTCTGCTCTGCTCTTCCAGTACTAACATTATGTATGTGTAAAGCCACACTTAGTTTTTGCATGAAATATGAACACCTAAAATCAGGTCTTAATACTTGGCCAACAGGCATTTTACCAATAGAACTATCTTTCCAGATCCCTGGTCTTTTCATTTTTTTTAATAATATAAATAACAAGATAAAAATTCAAGCACAGAAAGTCTGTCAAACAAATGAAATAAAACATGGCTTTGTTTTATGCTTTTTTTTTGTTTGTTTGCTTTGGCTTAGTTTTTTTCAATATGCTAAGATTCCAAGTGTCTCTTCACTGAACTTTCTGTCACTACATGGGACACAGCAATGAAAAAATAAAATAAAAACAAGCACAGGTGCAGATGTTACAGGAAGCATAAAACCAGGTTGAAATTCCACATACACTCCTTAACAGGAGGGGATTGTACCAACTAGTGGAATTCCTGAAGTCAGCAAACAAAGACTGAATTTCTCCCTTCCTCTTGAAGATTGCTGTAGGGAAGACACTAACTAGAACATTTCTTAACGAAGCTCTCAGGACATGGCGGTTGTCACCATCACCGCTGTGTAGGTGTGAACAGCAAGGCTGTGAACCACTCTTTTTCCATGAAGTACTGGCATTTGTGCACATGCAGGAGGAAGCGTGCTGCGAGCGTGATTTATTTTATTGACGAGGGACTCCGTCATCTCTACCGATGCATTTACATCAGGTGCTTTACTTCTTCCAGGATTTCTGGCCCAGGCCGTTTTTTATCTGCAAGGTCAGAACATGTGCTTTGGGTTTAAAATGCTGCAATGTACGCCAGTATATTTTATCCTGCCAGTATCTGCTTTAGGACTCGGAAATAAGTGCAATTATTTTCCTCCTCCTGACCCCGATGACTTCTGGACATTTTCTTAACTGCCGTTGAAGCCGTGTTCTGCATTGTCTTGTCTCTACCTGCCACTGGGCATCCAAGCTTTGTCTCCTGTTGTGCACCTCTTGCCTTATTTCACTGCCCTCTCGAGATTGAAGGCAATTTATTGTGATTCCCCACTGCACTTGGGAGAACGCGGGTTTATGTCTGTCACGGCGTGTGCGGTTCTCCCTTCTTTGTTATTTTCATCAGAGTCTGTTCAGACGTTCTTATGGAGTATGCATCATCTTACATCATAGTCCGGTCAGTTAAAAAGGTTAGCCCTGAGGGGGATGATAGGTCAGTCAGCAAAGTGCTGGCCATGCAAGCAGGAGGACCACATGGCTGTAAGCCTGCATCAAAAGAAGCTGAGCATGGTAACATGTGCTTGTAATCTGGAACCTGGGGAAAGAAGAGGCAAGCAGATACTTGGGGCTCAGTTGCGAGCCAGTTCAGCCTACTTGAAGAGTTCTGAGTCTGTGTGAGAGGAAAAATGCAGGACAGAGCCCAAGGAACAACACCTAGGTAACAAAGAGGACTCTAAGAAAGGCTTACATGAATCTGCCTAGGAAGGGGGGGGCAAGATCTCCTGAGGAAATTTGGGAGAACGAAGGGCAGAGGGAGGGTGCAAGGGGAGTGTGGAAAATATATAGCACATTACTATCCAAGCAATTAAAATGAGAAGGATTTAATAAAAATAAGTCAAGCATAGGTACTTTAGAATCTTATATAAAATGATGTTATAATAAAAGATTTGATGGTTAGAAGTAGTTTTTTAATTTTTTTTATTGATTTTATTGAGTTCTACATTTTTCTCTGCTCCCTCTTCCTGCCCCTCTCCTTCTACCCTTCCTCACTGTCCCCATGGTCCCGGTTCACTCAGGAGGGCTGACCTTTTTCTAGTAGTAGGTTCTTTTTTTAATTATTCAAAATGGTTTCATATTCTGCAATCATTCAAAATTCTAAAATTATAATAATAGAACAATATTTACTTAGCATCCTTCAGAAATTCAAAACCTGAATTCTCCTTAATCTAAATATTTTCCCTTACTCAACCCTTCTGGGTTTTCTAGATGTTTAAAACACAAATAAAAGACCAATAAAGATGTCATCTGGTCTGTGAAAACTGTGTTAGAAGCTGACCTGTTCAGTGGTGCAGTAAACATTTTCCTGTCAAAAGACCTTTTAGACATTATAAATATTGAATTAAAAATGTATAACACTGAAAAATAAACAATACAGCATTGGGAACTATAAAAATGAATGCCAACCTTGAGGATCAAGGAAACAGACACAGCAAGGAAGTGTTTCAGTTGATATCCCAAGCCAACAAACTTATAAGATAGAATGTCCCTGAGTTTTAGAAGCCTTCTTTCCATTTTCCTCATTACTGTCTTAAGTATCATCTTCATCACGTTTTTCTAGAGATCATTCCACATAACGTTGTTGTGATGATACTATCTCTTACTTTAAAAAATCTAAAATCAATTCCCCAAAGGAAAACGATCAAATGCTTGTTATTTTCACCTTCCTCAATCTGAATCAAATTTACTTTTCTAGTTTTCATTATTATTTATATTATATTTTTCATTACTTCACTACCTCTCTGATCCATTCACTTTGTGTTATATATTTTTCCTTATCATTCATTTCATTAAAAAATAACCTTTAAATCTCAAGTAAATGATTGCCATGGTATAGGAGGCATCATATCAGAATTTGTAATTGTATTTGTTTTGTTTTGAAGACAATAACTTCTAAAATAATTATGCTGATGATTAGTTTGTCATTTGGTTGTTGAATCAAAATTGAAATTTTTATTATTGAGAAGTACTGGGAATTTCAAGTGAAATTTGATGTAGCTTCTATGTCCTCAGGTTTCTGAGAGAATTGACCAAGAGCTGGTCCATTGCCTATGTTAGTAATCTCATATTCACCAATGAGAAAACACATTACAAACTTCAAATGGTGGGATTTGCTTAAGGGACTTGATATATATAACTTGTGATAGGACCCAGAGCCAACGTTTAGCAATCAAACTTTAAGCACTACAAACAGGACCTTATATCAAAGCCTACAGGGAAAGAAAATACTTAATATTTGCTGTCAAATGTAGACAAGAAAGGCGGAAACATTCAGCATTCACGTCTAAATGTATAGTATCTGAATGTACTTTAAACTTGCATATCTATCATTAACTGATGAAGTCATCAATTTTTGCCACGGCCAATAATAAACAAAGTAGAATTCTCTTTCTGCTTTCTAGAGAGTTGCTGTCTAGAAATCCTATACAACTCTCACTGAAATTAGGTTAAGTCAACGTCTATAACCTCCTGCATACATGATTGCTTACATTTTAGTTAGAAATTACACTGAACAATTCATTAAATATTTTTGCTTAGTATTTCTGAAGCCAACCTATGTTTTAGGAAAACTGAACGTAGATAGTAAAACTAGGAGTCTGAAACCCAGCAGCATGGGATAACCCAGATTGTGTGACAAACCCACGCTGCTGCATGACACCACTAGTCATACAAATTTGCACTAAATGCGGAGTATATGATGTAGTAGATTTAAGACCCCATGAGCTGCTCTTCAGTGGGTATAAGGTTTTAATTCTGCATGATACACTCTGGACACCTACTTCTGCCCAACTTTATATCCATAAGTTAATGCAGAATTGTACACTTATAATATTCGATGGAGTAGATCTTATGCTAAGTGTTCTCACCATAAATCGTAGAAATGAAAGATTGAAATAAGGATCGGAGAGATTTTCAATCGTAATTCACAATTAAGAAAAGTGGGATTTTACTGGGTTTAGAAGCGCATGCCTTTAATCCTAGCCCTCGGGAGGCAGAGGCAGGTGAATCACTCTAAATTTGAAGCCAACCTAGAATATATATTGAGTTCCAGGTCAGCCAGAGCTACATAGATGCTACCCCATAAAGACAAAAAAGAAAAGAAATTTGGAAAGTTTCATGACTGAATTTACTAAACTCACAACACTATTTCATAAAAGTTTTTTTTTATTTTATGGTTGTTTGAGAACAGGGTCTCAACATAGACCAGATTTACCTCAAATTTTCTATGAAGTCCAGCATTTAAAATTATAATCAAATTACTTCATCTTCACAAGAGCTTGCTTACAGGCATGTGGCTGCCATGTTCACCCAACATTTTTTTATAGAATAACTGTTAACCTTTGACAATTTTATACACATAAATAATACATCTTGATTGCATATGCCATAGCTCACTTTACCCAGGAACACCCAACACCTGCCCCCACTTCTCCCTCCATGTCCTCTCTTTTCACTGAAGTAATTTATGGTTGAAAATGTTGTATAGATACTATGTTTACATCATTTCTTCACTTCTCTCTCTTCTAACTCCTCTGCTCCTCCTTGAATTCATGACCTCTTTTTCTATAATTATTGTCGCACACACACACACACACACGAGTTCATTTAGGGTTGTTCTTATGTACATTGGTTTAGGGCTGACCACTTGGGAATGGATAATCTACCAGGAATCTCTTGCTGGGGAAAACTGGTTCTCTCTCCCTCAGCAGTCACTGACTGCCCACATTCCTACACTCCATCAACTAAAGGTAGTGTGATGGGGCTGGAGAGATGGCTCAGTGGGTAAGAGTGCTTACTTTGTAAGCATGAGGACCTGGGCTTGGGTCCCATTTTCCAACTAAAAAAAAAATAACAGGCATAGCTGTACTAGAGCCTGTAACTCCAGAGATGTGGTGTGGGGGAGTGGGATCAGAGACAGAAAGGTTCCTAGGGCTTATTGCTTGCTAGCCTAGATTCAGGCTCAGTGAGAAACCCTGTCTCAAATGGATAAAACGAAAAGGTGTTGAGTAGTACCCCTAACATCCTCCTCTGGCCTCTTTCTGGGCGTTCACATAGGCATATACACCACATACATTTATATTCTCCCCCACACATACCGCACAAACACACACAGATGCACAAACACACACAAGCACAAGACAGTAGCACAAGATAAGAACTGATATTAATACACATAACCAACACTAAAATTATTCCTTGTTCTGACTTAAGAACTATATTTTATGTGAAGTGCACAAAGTCTAATAAAAATCTTTTGTTAAATAGCTACGTGTTCAATATATTTTTCTTAAATAGCACTTTTGAAACTGAACATTTATTAAGTGGTCACTATGATTTTCTAGTAGGTTTGCATAGCATTAAAGTACGCAATAAAGGTGTTTTCCCTCCCATACAGCTTATCTCTACATTAAAGCAATGAAAAATTTCCTCCAACAGAAGTTTCCACCCTGAGCAAAAAAAAAAAAACAATCTATGCCCACAATCCTTACTGAGCCATTAGCTTGCTGGCTGCTAAGAGATTTTGTCATCCTCTGGCCATGTGACCCAGAGGAGTCACTCAGTTTTTCTGAGCCTCAGTTGACACATCAGTAAAATGGGAAGTAGAAATGGTCAGCAGAGCGTTTCAGAGGGCTCAGTGAGGTAGAAGAGGTGAGGTGTTCAAAAGAGGCTTACAGTGGGAAAGAAACTCCTGAAAAGCAGCATCGAGCCCTAGATTTTGAAGAGTCGGATTGAAAAAAAAAAAAGGAATCCAGGCAGAAATTCTGGTTTGTTTTTTTTTTTTTTTTTGGCTTCCATGGGGCACCAGTGGAGCAGTAGGTGATTCCTATTGGGTTGTTATGCTTCTCTGAGGAAAAAAAGAGAGAGATAGAGGAACACACTGTTATAGCAGGATAGCAGGACCTGTTTTTGTCTTTTTTCTACCTGAGGTTTGGAAAGTCTTAGGAGGACTGAATGTGTGTTCCTGGTGACATACTGCACGAGGAAGCATTTCCCATCTGAACCAGGAAGGCAGACAGAAATTACAGGGGCAGGGCAGGTGTGACTGAACTGTTACGGCCAACAATCAGTCTTCCTGTCACTCTAGCAATGAAGGTGATCGCTAATTTCATGGCCACTGTTGCTCTTGTATGTCCCACCAAGTGGGTATACTACAGGACAACCAGAGCAAGAGTTGCAAGCAGTCTGGGTGAGGAAACGCTTGCGGTCGACTCACTGGGTTAGTAGCAAGCCATGTTGAAAAACCCTCTTCAGGCTCCCACAGAGGAAAGAGAACTCCGGCATCGCTACAGCTGTCACCAGCCTTCCCTATTTCCTAAGCAGACACCAGAATTGAACGAGAACCAAAACTATGGAGACCGTCCTACCCACCTGTGACTAATGAGCCAAATGAATAGCAAGAAGACAGATGGCCCTGGAGTTAATGAGAATCTCACAAGCCCACAACGCTGCGGAGAGAAAATGTTGCCACCTTGGTATTCAGTGCAGAGGTCTCCAACTGAACCCCCCCCCCAACAGCTTTCCTTCAACATGACAACAGTTGATCTCAGGTGGCAGGGTGTTCAAGACAGCCTTGGATTTTCCACAGCCTAGCATTGCTAGGACTTCTTGAACATCAGAACTTCTCAGAATTGATTTCAAGCATCCCTAGTTTGTCTTAGCCATAATCAATAGTCAATATAGAGAGTCCCAAAGTTGAATCACTACACTGAATCACATTGATAGGCATTTTCTCTCTCCCTTCATTTGTATCTCTAACTCTCAGTCTGCTGAACCCCCCTGCTCTAACCCTGCATCTGCTCACCCAGGCATGCACTTCATGGATTTGCATCCCTTTGAATTGCCACTGACCATATGAATTACATTCCCTGGCTCCTGTTTCTATCTTTTTTTGGCAGCTTGACCTCAATTCCTTTCTTCTCCTCCTCATTTACAGCATATCTCTGTTGCAATTCTGGCCAACTTCCATAGCATAACATTTTCTTCCTGCTGTAGCCAAATCAAAACCTGCAGCTGTTTTAATATGGCATCTGTGGTTAATTTTGGGTTCAATATCGCACATCCTGAATGACAGTAATGTCCGGTGCTGGTGCAATATTATGCGAGATTTAAGACAGATGGAAACCTTTCAGCTCATGGCAAACCAACGCGTTGTGTGTGGCAAGAGCTGCAATACACAGGACCCATGCAGCGAAACTCCAGGAACATCCGGCCACCTAGGAAGTGAGAACACTATTGTTCACTTGCTACCGCAGTGTCCTGGAATTTTTTTTTTATCACTTTCTTGCTCCTGAAGTGGCATCAAAAGAACAAAAGGAAGAAGAAACTCGCAAGAATATGCCTAAAGTTGTCTATTGGGCTCAGCAATCTAGACATTTTTTTTTAGATGATGTGATTGCTCTTGGTTACTTCTGACATTTTGAGGACAATTCCTTCTATCTTAAGTGATGAGACAAGGGGATACATGAGCATTGTTTTAAATAGATGGGAACTTGGTGAAAAAAGAATAAAGCCTTCTCTATACGAGGGATAAACTTCTTTTCCATGGTCCCTAAGAACTTAGCTGGGGGGAAGCGACAGAGCCGGGCCCAGCTTGTAAGATCCACTTCAGCTTTTAAGGGTAATGTATGATCATAATTTACCAGGGGTTGGCAAGAAACATAAAATGTTGTCTTAGGGAATGAAAGAGTTAGACTCTGAATTATAAAATGACAAAGGTTCACCTTGTGAGGTTATAAAAAAGTAAAATGAAAGAAATCAGTGAATAGACAAGACCAGATGGAGTAAAACAAGCTGAGGGAGAAAAGAGAAGGTGAGAGAAAGGAGAGGGAGCACATAGATTAAAATGTCAAACGAGAGGTATAAATGGAGGCTTGCTGTCCCAGGAAGACGTCCTGAGGACACCAGGGACCTTGAAGAAGAGGCTAACGTCCTTCAGCTAACCTGGATGGCAGCAGAGATGGGAGGAAGGCAGGCGTAGGACCCCAGGGACACAATTCAAGCTACATCTCAAACAGGCTGTCTGCAAAGGACCGGAGCCTTCCAGCTCCGGCTGCGCCTTGGCTCAGGCAGTGCTAAAGGAAGTGCACTAATGAGCACAAGGGCCTGGTGCCTGGAGCAGCGACTGCAGAGTTCACCAGTCAGGCCCGGCTTTTTCATTTCATAAATCAATTACAACATGTTATATTGATTTCACCAGGCCAGCATGACTTAAAAAGTTAATGAGCAAAATATTTTTTTATGATTTTTTCAAAACACTGCAGTGTCTACAGAGTAATGCGCTCTGCAGTAAGACAAATGGATGCTTTGGCTGCAGTGGACTTCATTCCAATCCAAGCTCCTTCTGAGTGCCTCATCTCAGCACCAGAAGAGAGTCTGGACCTGGCAAGATTCCCTGGCACTGTATGCCAACGAATTCTCTTCCTGGTGGCTGATCCGGGGGCATCCCCAGCTCATGTATCTGTGTTTCAGCTCCAGTGGGTTTCGTACAGGTGGCGAGCCCCCCCCATCTCAATAGAAGAAGAGGGAGAGAGGGGTGAGAGAGCCTCCTGACATAGTATATGACGGGACTACATTGGTGTGGGAGGTCTGGAGTGTAGTGGCACTCTTCTGAGACGCAGTAACATTTCGTTTGGATGATTCCAATAGTAAGAAAATGCTAAGGGCTCCGTTCTGTTGATCAGTCTCCAACCCAAAGCAGAAACAGAAACACATCTCAAGCAGAGGAGAGCACATGTGGAGTAGCAGGACTGCAGTAAGTTCCTCTGTTTTCAGAGAAGGCAAAGAGGAAAATAAAGCTGAATGATTAATAGTAGAATGTTAATATATAACAAAGTGCAGGGCACATTATAATTTTAGGAGTGTCTTCACCAGCATACAGTGGTAACAGAAATGGAAACTTTATATCCACTGACTTATCTGTTTTAAGTACTGACACAGGAGGCTCGGCACACATCATGTTAGATGGACGGAAGTAATTAAGTTCTCTTTTCCTGGGAAAAGTCTAGAAAAAAACTCCATGATGGTACTCTTTATCTCTTTGTTGGTTTGGTTGGTTAGGTTGCTGTTTGTTTGTTTTTTAGTTTTCCTATCAGGAATACAGTACCGTTCACTTGATGACACTATTTATGAATGGTCTTACTCTTTTCATATATTTTCTTATAACAATATTTGGTTTATCAAGACAGCTTGTTGCTTCCCTTTCTTACCCTATATTCACTGTTGGATTGAGTTTTAATTAACTTGCCTTTTTCTACAAGTATACGTTTTCTCCATATTTACACACACACACACACACACACACACACACACACACACACACACACGGGAGTGCTAAGTGGATGTTGTCTTTCTTAGTCCTCTCAAGATATAATTTGGAAGCAGCACCTCTGCTGTCTAGAGAAGTGTGATTTCAACTTACGAAAGGACAAAATGCATAATGGGAACAGCGACCCCCTCCATACATTCTGCCTCCTCCACTATCCCTGCTCATTCTTTGTTTTCATAGAAACAGACATGGGAGATGGGGTTAAACTATATTTAAATGCTCCGTGGGAAAATGGTGGGAGGTAAAGAGAGAGAGAAAGATAGATACAGCTATTCCAAATCCAAAAGTGTGTGCAAGTGATAAAGCCTGTGAAGGAGGAGCAACTTCAGCCATAGTCTTATCTAAAAACCTAGAGACACCATGACAAGACGGCTCCAATGCTTCTGAATGCTCTAAAGATTTGAAGACACAAGATCTTGTCTTTCAACATGATTGGATTCATTCCAATTCTCTTCCTATCAAAAATTTTAGAAATAAACAATTTTCCTCATCATGGACATGACAGAAAAAAATGAAAGCATTAGTGTGTCCTTGAGGAGCTTTAAGGTCCAAAACCATAGTTCTCTGTTGCTTTCTCACTATGAGGATGCCTCTACCTCCTTCAAAGAATGACATTATTTTATAATCAATCTATACTGCAGGATTGGTAGAACTAGCAGAATGGTGTTACATACTGTATCGGTGGGAAGGAAGGACTAGTAAATGAAGCTTATACATTTAAAACTGTGCTTTGGGATACCACCTAATGTTGCCGAGGTCTATCATGATGTGTGTGTGTGTGTACACAAACATGAATATGCACATTCTACACTGTGAGAATGATAATGTCATCTAACACAACAAATGCTAGTGAACTGGCCTCAGAGTTAATGCTGAGGATACTTCCTACTAAATCTGATTGAGTTAGAGATTAAACACATACACACCAGTGTTTACTGTATAGCCAGGAGCAGGTCACAGATCCATTCTTCATGTAAATATGATACCACTCATAATTTAGGGGAAAAAACAAGTTATCTCTCTGCACTTGAGCGCACAGCTGCTTAATATACAGATGAAAGCAAAGCATAGGAGGATTTAACCTATGCCTTACAGATTTCTACCTCACTTGCTAGTAAGATAACATTTATCTTTAGGTATTTCTGGTAAACAATGAAAAATCTGACAGTAAACTAACCCTGCTAAAATTTTACTGTGAAAGTCGACTTCCTGTGGGAAAAAAACATCATGCATAGCTGTACAATAATTAATATTAAAAGTAATAGTGTCTCTGAAGGCATTATGCCCTTTCCTCCTTACAGAAGTCCTAAATGGTAGACATTGTTATATCTTCGATTTCATAGATGACAGTAGCCAAGTTCAGGCAGGCTGAACATCTCCCTAGTGCCATATACTCCGTGGGAGATTTGTCTCAGCTATTTTCCCTGGAGACTGTGTCTTCCAGCATTCCTTCCATCCATCCACGTTCACCACAAAAGTAAGACATGCCAGGCGGTACCCAGCTGCTGTGTATCGCCAAAACCACTTTTTACACCAAGACAAAATATTTATCAGAAGTGCAAATATTCTCAGGAATAGCATTCTCTTGAGAATGTGAGTTCACTAATCATCAGTTTAGAGATTTCAGACGGGAATACAATCAACCTGGAAAAGGGGCCAAAGGGCCGGAAGATACTGTTCAGAAGATTGGACTTCAATAACAGAAGCAACAGATGAAAGCCTGGGGAGCAACAAGCTCAGGAGCTACTGTCTTCTTGCAGGGAGGCGGGCAGGAAAAATCGACCAAATATAAGATAAAATAAAAGGTAATGACTGAAAACACTAAAGAGATCACACTAGGTTTTATTTGTTAGGCCATTGTTTTGGTCTCCAGGCACAGAAACCTAATTAAAAATAGAGTTTAAAAAGTAGACTGATCTACTTTCTAGACTTCCAAACTACTTCTCAAAGAGTTAATGGTTCATTTTAAAATCACTAGAGTGAGCAACAAAGATCACTTATAGGGATCTTTCCCTATTAATTATGTTCATCTTTTCTGCCTTTTCCCTTGTTGTGCCATTTCAATGACTCAAGCAAAAGTGCTACAAACAGAGAAGATGAAAATGTAAGTTGCCTTTGGCAGTGTCCCCTGTGCTTCTCCAGGAATTTACAAACAGGATTGGGAACGCATACAACACACAACATGTTACTTTTTCTGATATATTTTTTCTTGTTTCTTACTTAAAGCTCCACAAAGACATGTGTTGGGAAAAAGATAATGACACAAGCTTGTTCCTCAGCATTTCCTACAGCCTCACCGAGTTAATTACCCTTGAACCAAAATCTTGTTTGTTTAACTGCATAGGGCTCATCTCTCCCTTGGTTCCTTTAAGTGTTCCCTTGGCTATAGAAGGTTTTCCCCTCAGTATTTGCCTCAGGGATGCCTTTCTCAAAGCTCATATTATCTCTTAGTTCATCAGAGAGGCCTTTCTTAACCACCTTTGTCAATTTTGTGTGTACAGGAAATAAATGATTAACTGTTTAATGAAGGGAAGAGTTGGTGAAGGGTTATCGTGATGGGTATTGTAAAGTTAAAGCAGTCTTTATGATTCCAAATCAAACACAATACTCTGTTACCACAGGGCCAAAGAGTAACTAGCAAACCACAAATGAGAGAATAAGGAGAAAGAAGTTTCTCAAGCTCAGAGCATGGAAGCACAAAGTCTCCCAACAGAAACAAGCATTTCTTTAAGAAAAAAATAAAAATTAAACCACTTCCAATTATTGGACATATGGCCAGGAGACTATATACCCAGCCTTCAACCTTTCCAGGTTCTCAACCATTCTGCAGATAGATTCCACGGTTAAACACATCAGAGACCAAATGATAAGTGTGTTCACTAACAGATTGCATAAATGTCAGCCTTCTGATATGCTAACAGGATGGAGAAGGCAGGAGACACTGATCATGAGTAGAAACTGGCAAGCAGGATCACACCATCCAACCTGGTTCCCTTGTCACTCCTATGTCAGAACCTTTGAATCTCTGAACGGCTTCTACAACTCCCATGTTTTCTTTTTAGTTTGTATATGTGTGTCAGTAATGGCAAGATCTGAATTTGTCTGTACTGTTCATTACTATGTCTCTGAGGGCCAATCAATGTCTATATGCATTAGGTCCTTAATAAGCACTTAACGAATTAATTAGGTAAGAAGACTTCTATCAATTAAGATTACTTTGAAAAGCCTATTCATCCTTAAGCAAATACTTTGTAATTTACAGAAGAATGATGTGGAATGATATCTCATCTTATAGAATAAGGATTTCAGAATTGCTCAAGCAGTGAGTCATATTTACAATATCATGGTTATCATATCTGTTTTACCCCCTTTTCATCACATCTGTGCAGTGGAGGTCATGTTACCTATTCCAGAGTTGGCATGTAAATTAAGTGACACATGACATTCAGACCCTTATCATTAATGTATTCACTCAAGTTGATCGAACACATACCATGGCAACATATTAGGCAGCGAGAAGAAAGCAATCGGATGTTCAACTAATGGGAACAGAAAGATGTGCAGAATTCCTGGGGGAGAGGGGTCCTTAATCATGACAGATGGCAGCATGGGAGTGAACATGCCTAGGGAAGCACATTGTTTGCAGTGGGGATAAGGCACTATTGAAATCAGAAAGGGGCAACTCAGCCTTCCCTTGGAAAGAGAAGAGCAACCACAAAGTAACCCATGGTATGACCTGACATGCACATTGGCAAGGGCATGAAGCAGTTATAGGATGTACAGTTAACTCTGGCCAGACACTATTATTCTTTGAAAGTTGAGGGGAGAGGATTGACCAATGAAGAGTGGAACTGAAGATCCAAAACTAGACGAAGATGCTCAGGGATGCTCTGTCTGCTGTTGGTTTAATTGTTCTCCATTTGACTCTTCCCTAAATACCACCACCAGTAATCTCCAAATTACCACCACCCCATGGAAACACAGAGAAAATTGTTTGCAAGTGTTTCACCTGAGCCGTTGAGAATTTACTAATATGATGTCGGTAACAAATTACGTAAATTGGTGAGCCAGCACAATGATTGGCTCTCTACTGCATAGGACCTCAACTAATACTGACATCTCCTATCCCTGCTCCAAATACAGTCATTCTTACTAAACTGGCAAGCCCTGAGACTTCACTATGGAGTGCTTTATAATCAGTGGTCAACAGGGCCAATATGTTCTGACTGTAAATAAGATTTTAGAGGAACATGGAGTATCTTATACCATTGTGACAATAATGTTTTCCTTATGATTTCCCAAGTTTTACCAGGCCAGTGATTTTTGACTGCCAAGTGTATCAGCTTGTGCTTAAAAACCTTCTAAATGTTTTGCAATCTAGTGAGGTCTCGTTTTCCATACTAAAGGCTAAATTAAAGTCACAGGGAAGAGGAGGAGAAAGGGATACAATTAACTTTTCTCACTTAAACTCTTAATGGCAGTGCTCCTCGCCATGGCTGGGTAATGATGAACCCTTCTGAGATGCTGTCCCGTCCCTTCGGCCACCTCCCCAGTTCACACATGCCAGCAGAGCCCCTGCACCACTCCTTCCGTGGCCCTTTCCTTTCCATTTCCTTCCATAATTATGTTGTCTCCCAGAGATGAAGGCTCGGACATTTGGAGGGCAACTTTTTAGAACAATGCCAATCATTTATACCCCTCTGTTCTCACACTAAGCCTAGCAGAAGACCTTCTGGGGCCTGACCAGGAACCCAATGGTTACTTCAGGGCACTGTAAAGCTTTTATGTTATTAAAATGCATCAGTCCCGTTTCTAAAATTCCACCAAGTAAACAAAATAAAGGGTGAATACATGGAATAGAAAATACCAGTTCTGAATTTTGCTCCTTGATTCTATTTTATGTGCAGCGGTCACAGATTGATGTAGGGCTTGTTGTGTCCTTATTTCATAAGTAAAATAAACCAAGGACCAAAAATGGCATGCTGTGATTAGATGGTCATATGTGTTATCAGAGACAGTTAGCCTCATACACGTGTCAATTAAAAACATCTATGCTTGCTAAACAAAAGATGTGCATAACCTTTGAAAGAACTGTCCAATTTAACGTGTGAGTAGTCTACCACAATAGTTTTTATAGTATAAGGCTTCTCATTCCGTCTTTGCAAGGATTTACCTCTAGGTTTGTTTGGGGGTGAATTTCCTTTAAAAAAAATGCCTTTATGTAGCACAGACTACTATATTCAGCTGTTTGACCTAAGCCTATCCAGGAAAACAGTTGGATTTCTTTATTATGTACTAGAATATAAAAGCCAAAGAGCAGAAATTGCATTAATATTTTAATGAAACTAGGATTGAACACAATGTTTGACACTTACTAGTACTCAGTCAGTATTTCTTGACATGAATTAGACAAAATAAGATAAGAAAACCATTTCAATAGCTTGGTTTATACATGCATTTTCATGAACATGCAAGTTATTCAAAAAGTTCTGCCTATAATTATATATAAAATAATGGTGGTACGAAGTTCATCTCAATAGGAGCGTGCTGGGAAAGTCATTTTAATCTTGTGAGTTATGTTTCAAGCTTGTGAGCAGATACAAAACCAAGCGACCATCAGATTTCCCACCTCATTGCTGAGTCTGCCTTGTGAATCAAGTCATGCTCAATTCCTATTCCCCAGTAACTACAGCAGCCATTTCATACCCCACAGCACTGCAGGCAGGCCAGAAAACTAGGGGGAGCTTTGAGTAACCACAATTCTTCCCCATACATGGAAAAATATTATTGTTCCTATTTAAATAGACTGTTTTAAGAACTGAAAAAAAGCTTTAAACTATATAGCTATAGAATGGATTTTATCACCGTATTGTTTTTTTTTTAACATTTTTTTATTGATAAAAGAAGAATAAAGAAAAAAAAACAAATTTCCACCTCCTCCCAGCCTCCCCTTTCCCTCCCCCTCCTCCCACTCTTCTCCCCCTCCTCCCACTCTTCTCCCCCTCCTCCCACCCCTCTCCCCTTCCCCCCACTCCTCTCCCCGTCCCTCTCCAGTCCAAAGAGCAGTCAGGGTTCCCTGCCCTGTGGTAAGTCCTAGGTCCTCCCCCCTCCGTCCATATCTAGGAAGGTGAACATCCAAACTGGCTAGGCTCCCACCAAGCCAGCAGATTGCGTAGGATCAAAACTGCATGCCATTGTCCTTGGCGTCTCATCAGCCCTCATTGTTCGTCATGATCAGAGAGTCCAGTTTATCACCGTATTGTTCCAGAATTTCAGGGACTATTTACATGCAACTTATCTAGCTTTTTGTTGGCATGAATACCTTGAGAATCATTGAAAAAATAAATTATCTACTCATATCCAATGCCCATGCTTAGTATTCGTTATAGTAGAAATAAAAGAGCAAATGGTTCTCAAGATGACATGAAAGGGGAAGGTGAGGCAGGGACAGAAAAGTGTGTGTTCCTCTACCCCTCATTGTTTTCAGACACAGTAGTGACACTAACCTTGCACTTTCTGAAGGTCACCCAGGAATCAGGTCTTGTACACATTCGCATGTGATAATGGTAAGCAAGAGAACCATGCAACCAAACTGTGCCCTTTTCCAACCTCAGTATCCTATCCCATGAAGTGATATGTCGCCATCCTGAAGGAAATATTTATCAAGTCCCTCCAGTGGTCCAAGTGTAGTGTTTAGTTGCATTTCTCTGCGAAGATGGCATTGTTATGTCTTCAAAATATGTAACTCCAGGAAAATCAATGGCTTGTGCTCAACACACGAGTGCCAGCTAATGACACAAGTGCCGGAGACATAAACCCGAGCAAACTCCCTGCAGACGCAGCTTTAGAGATTGACTTCTGGCCTGTGGAACGAGTCTTCTAACACACCTGCAGCAGAACAGTTTGCACACGAGCAGCGCATTAGTTTCCCAAGTCTTCGGAGACTCAGTGAGTGGATTAAAATGGCATATGTCAAGTGTTCAAATTGTGATCTTTAAACCAGTATACCTTGAAGGAAGTTATGGGGGTTTTGATGTAAATGTTTTACAACTACTCACCAAGACATAATGTATTTTTCATCTTATTTTGTGTGTAGTACGGAAGAACCCAGCATCTCCTTCGTGGTGTGGGCCCCCTACCAATGGGCTGTGCAGGCAGCTGTTTGTGTTTTCTATTTCTTTTTGTCAGTTTCTTACTTGATAGCATATATCAAGATAAGATCCCTCCTCCTACTGCCTTCTTTTACGTCACTTCCACTCCCTGCTGGTTCCTTTCTCAACTGGTCTATCCCCTAGTTTCCTGTCTCTGTGTGTGTGCATGCATGGAGTAGATGGCCATGGTTGTTATGTGTTGTTTTCGAAGACACAGTCCTATTCTATTACCCAGTGTGCCTTGGGCATGTTTTGTAGTGGAACTTAAGCTTATGATCCTTGAGCAGTGGACCCAGGAGTAGCTGGAATGGAAGGCCTGTTTATCGGGGCAAGTTGACATGCTAGGAAAGGGTTCTCCCACTCAGTTCTATCACCACTCAAAAATAATTTTAATTTTTAAGAAAAATGGAGCTAGGGATCAACCTCAGGACTCTGAGGAGAGTAGCAAGCCCGATTACCTCCCCAGCAAGTCATGTAAATCAACACTTATTCCTATTTTTAATTGTGTAAAAGTTCTTATTTGAAATCTGAAAATTCACAAATTCATTTCACAAACCCAGTGAAAACAAATATTTACCAGAATAAGTAAATAAATAAAATGAAAGGAATATTTGCAAAGCTCTGCTTAAAGAGTCCCAGGCCCCATCACACCACCTCTTCTGCATGCAGTTGCTAAAGGAATCTTAGATGGTTCTAGAGCTCTGGGTGTTTCACAGGAGAGAGAAGAAGGTTAAGCATTTCTCACCGCTATAGGTGAGAAGCATTTGCCCCTGCCCTCCTGGAGCTATCTTCAGTCGTCTTCTTTAATTATATAACATCTCTGGTTGATTTGGTCTAGTCTGCATCTTTGACTACTCTCTCTGGTCCTGCTCAGTCCTTCGAGCTGACTTAGAACTCTAGCTGTATTCTCCCGGCATCTCATCGGCAAGCTCACTCTTATCAAATATGACACACCTAAACTAATTTGTACAGCTGTACTCTGTTATCATGCCCCACGTGTTTTATGACATTCTTAACAAACTGATTTTCTAAAAATTGTGTGTGTATGTCTGTGTGTGTGCATATGCGCTGTGCACATGCCAAAACACATTATGTAAAGGTCAGAGCCCAACTTTATAGGCAGGTCTTTCCTTTTACCATGTGGGTTCCAAAGATTGATCTGATGTCATCAAGCATGGAGCAAGCACCTTTGCCAGCTGAGCCTTCTTGCTAGCCCCAGACTGACGTTTTTACAGTAACTGGGACATTGAGGTTATGAGATTTACAGCAAACACTGAAGTATGTCTCCTTGGGTATTTCAGACAATTAGACTATGGCCTGCATCAGCTTTGCAGGATGCTCCCAAATTGCTCTCCAAAGAACCAATATCAATTTACATTATATCCAGTGTGGAGTGAATTTCCATCTCTGTACTTCCTAGCTACATGGTTTTTGTTTTAAGTGTCAACATTCCATAGCTATGAGATACAATCTTCTTGCTGATTTAGTTGCTATGTCCTTAATTATTGGTGAAGCTAAGCATCTTTTAAATTAAGATAGCTCTACTTAATACACAAAAAACATAAAAGTCTTTTTTCTGTAGCTTGATTGCATTTGTTGTCCACTTCCAGGATGTATTTGAAGTGTTTTATTCCCTCTGAAGCTGCTTCCTTCTCTTCCTCCCCATCCTCCTTTTCCTGTTATTTCTGTTATTATAGATTCACAAATAACTTTATAGTACCTGGATAAAACCTGCACCTTGGGTTCTGTGCATTGCAAATATCTTTGTCCTTGCTTGCCTTTTAGATTATTTACGGCACTTTTTTTTTATTATACAACAGTTTAAAATCTCTTAATTTATTGGTCTTGTCACTTAGCACTTAATGTGCTGTATGTGGGAGAAGGGAGAAAGAGAGAGAGAGAGAGAGAGAGAGAGAGAGAGAGAGAGAGAGAGAGAGAGAGAGAGAGAGAGAGAATACACGAGCGCCAGGGCAAAGATGAAATCCAAAAATAGCCTCATTTTCAGATTGACACTTGATACAAGCCTGTCAGGTGAAAGCCCAGCTGGGATTCCCAACCAGAAGCATTCATTTTCCTCCCTGTTGCTCTGTCTGTGGAGATTTGGTCTTTGCAAGGCAAAGAATCCAAGAAAATGTCTGAGAAGAAATGCTCCAAATGCAGAGGCAGAGGACGGAGATCTCTTAAGGCACGAGCCTCAAAGTCACCTGAGAAGGTGACTCTGCCTCATTTTATCAGTTCAAGTAAGTCCCACAAATGCCAGAGGGGACCTTCTGATGGCAGGCTAGTAATGTGACATTATTAAAAAGCAGGCTGGGAGGAATTCAGTGTTGTGACCATCTTTGGAAATAACTAACATCCCACTAGATCCCATTTGGGAGACTTGGCCCTTTCTTTTGTGAGCCTTCAACATTGTTTTGGGTTTTTCTTCTTTCCATCTTCAAACCCATGAATTTTGGTGTCAACTTGACTAGCTTAAACATTTTTCTTTTTTAAATGTTTTGATTCATTTATTTCAAAGTCACATAGTTGTTGAATTTGGGGGATACATCAAGGAACATCACCTGTAAAAGTGTACAGCAGTGGGCCAGTGAGATGGCCCAGCAGATGAGGGGGGCTTGCCTCCAACAACTACAGTCTGAGTTCCATCCTCTGGAAGCCACGCAGGGGAAGGAGAAACAACCTCTGACCTGAATACCTGCACTGTGGCACATGCCTGCCCATACCCTCATAAAGCAAGTAATTGTAGGCAAAATTTTTAGGACTATAAAGTAGAATAGTTGATCCGGTTAGGGAGGTGTAAGTTTGGGGTCTAAACTGATGACAATATTAAGAGTCATCAATAAATGGCATGTTGTTCTCACTTTAATAATTTAGTAAGTGTGTCCTTAGGAGCTCTTTCTATGTGTCTCTGTCTCTCTTTGTGTATCTGTCTCTCTCTCTCTCTCTCTCTCTCTCTCTCTCTCTCTCTCTCTCTCTCTCTCACACACACACACACACATCTCTTCTCCTTCTCCGTCTCCTTGAAGATTTTAATGCTATCCTGAATTGCAACCAAATTTTCTTAAGATGGAGACTTGCCTGAATTTCAAGGAAACATTCAATAAATAGCACTGTCTTCTGCATTATATTGACAAAGTAAACCTCTTTCCCTGAATGTGTATTGGAGACGATAAACATCTTTAGTAGTTTAATTTTTTCGTTAGTAAAAATAGTTTGCTATAGTTCTCAAATTCAGCTATTAGTTATTATATGGTCTTCATGGAAATTTTGTGATTTCTTCCCTTGAATTATGCCTCCTTCACATGATTTGCTCTTCGACAATTTATGTTGTAACTCGCGCCATTTGGGACCTACTTCTTCAAGCGCAAATGTTCTCTGCTTGTATCTTCCCACAATAGCAGATGTGCAAGTAGACACAGTAGGAATCGGGGGGTGTTGAACAAAGTGGACGATGAAAAGCACAGTAAAAAACAAACTTGCTTTGGAGAGCTCTTTGAATATCTAACCTTGCCTGACCATACTTTTTGAATTCCCAGATTTAAGCGTATTCGTATAGAAAGCCATCTTCATACATGTACAGGAGGAGCTCTCTGTAAAGACAGTAATTGACATAAAGGAAAGGCATGACCGACCTATTACTTCCATCATTACAAAAATAAAGGAAGAAAATAATTCATTCCGCTTTTATATAATTATTTTGTGTGGTTAAAATTAATTTTCCTGGTCCTGGTGAATCATGTCTTTTACTAATAAATTTGAAGTTTGTTTTTACATTGCTTACAAAGTAGAATAAAATTAGCTCACTTAATGGAGTAAAACTTGTGTGTTCAAAATATCCATAAACAATCATACTTACAGACCCTAGATTATCAATTATCAATAATTCATTACTCTTGAAGCATAGAAATTCTTAATAAATGACAAAAGCAGATAGAGTTATACTACAACATCCACTATCTAAAAATAGCATCAGGTAGTGAGTGGGGAAACCGAAGGCTCATAATTCTAATCTTTATTCCCAAGAAAAGAGTATGACACGGTGTCATAACTCCATCAAAACGTCCATCAAAATCTTGACTTTCCATCGAATGGAATTTCCAAACACTTCATGTACTGACATAGACAAAGCAATAGGCTAATGACTACTTAACCACAGTCAACACTATGGTATAAACACAGATTTTCATATATCTAAGAATTATTGCACAGAAGTCATATAAAACACCAGCCCTCTGAGAAACTCCAGATACTATGTAAGTAATTTAAATTTTCAGAATGCTACAGTATGAAATATAGAACTAGATGAGAGCGTGAACTCAGCTAGTTCCACGTGGAACCAATACTGGACTGGGTCTCCACTGGAGCCACTCTATACCGCTTCTGTTTGGGTGTTTCTAGGGTTTTCTTCTGCTCATACCAAGTGAATACTAACAGCTTATCAGTAGGTTTCTAGCTTAAGATACATCTTTTCAAACCTCTTGATGCCTCATAGTTCAAATCCTTAGCAACTCCTACACAGCAAAACCCATCCAGCTCATGTCCCTGCATATCGATTCTTTGAATCTATTCTCCATATAGTCACCAAATGATCTCCTTAAAAAGAAAGGATCAAATTATTTGCCTGTTTAAACCTTTTCAAATGGTGTCAAAACATTTCATCAATAAGGTCAAGCCCCAGGATTCTTGCAAATCCTGTATGAATTCCCTCTTCTCTACATCACAGATTTCTGCTTGAGTCTTGGCTCTCTCCTCTTCTTCTAGCTGCCCATACTAGACTACTGAGATACAGACTCACTATCTCATGATTCCATCTGCCGCTCACTCTGATCTATCTGCTGGAGATATTGTTGACCCCTTTACTAATGCACACCTACTCAATCTCAAGGCCACACTCATGTACTATTTCCTCTCCAAACGTTAAGTGATTCTACATGTGGAATTACATGCTTCCACCTCTGCCATAAATATAAGAAATGTGTGTGTGTGTGTGTGTGTGTGTGTGTGTGTGTGTGTGTACTAAGACACTGTGCTCAGAGGTTTTTTTTAATATTATATAATTGTATTCTATAAACCTAAAAAATTTATTTTACCCTACTGTTATACTTTACTAATAAAGTTGTAAATGAATTCAGTATGCTTTCCCTTACCCACTAAATATTACTTTTCTGCCTGAATACTCCATAGGCCTAGACTTTGTTTCAGTTTTCTGTTTCCTAAAATACTTCAGTGCATATGTTGGTCTTGATCTCTGTTGAGTTTAATGACTTCAAAGAGACTGATATGAGCAGAACTTCAGCAAGACATCTCTTTAGACATTCTAGTACAAATACAGATGGTATCAAATATGTTTTCTCTACAAATCTAAATGACCCTGGATCAAAGCCACCACCTACTCAGTAGCTATGTCACAAGGGCAAAGGATCAAACCTGCCATTTATGACACTCATCTCAAAGGCAATGAAACAGTGCATCATGTATCAACCACTGATGCACTTATCTGAGTTAACTGGTACTTTCTGTGTCTTCATGAAAATCAAAAGCCGTTTTTATAAAACAAACTTAAAAAGCCTTACTTAAAATGGCATTTGAAAAATATACTCTAAAACAGCATTGTTAGACTCAATAATTCTAAACCCTTCCATTTGCACAAACACCTGTAAATGTTGTGACAACCAATATGCTGAAAGTTCATGATTCTGTTTGTTTTGGCTTTGTTGTTGTTGTTGTTGTTGTTGTTGATTTTTAGTGTTAGTGGCTTGCAACACTAAATCACAAAATTAATTGCAAAGGCAATAAAGAATAAGACGGGTACACAGCTGCCTGATAGCAGGGAATGTAGTTACCAACCTATAATATAATACTGGCAGAGAGATTAATGGATTTCTTAAACCTAGATGCTTTGACAAGGATAAGAATAGAGAAGTTGTGCCTGTTATAGAGCTTACTCCTCACCTTGCTTGAGACAAATACTTGATAGAGCAATGCTTTGTTGTATGTCTCCTTAGTCTGATGTTTGGTGGCATGATCAAGTCAGTCTAACCATTCATAAGCCACACTCTTGTAAACTTGAAATGCAGTCTAAGTAGAAGATATGCTCTACCATTCAACAATCTATGCATTTGTCTTTGTGACATTGCTCTAACCCTTATTAAGTGATTGTGACTAGATTTGAATTCAATAACATAATCATGCCCTGCCTGCTTCAGCAACTAATAAAACTTAAAATTTCTAAAGCTTATCTAGAACATTTCAAGCTAAAATCTTACCTATTTACAAACTGTGAAAACCTTGAAATCCTTCCACTTAAATGCATCTCTTGGTTTTATTCATATATAGTTTAATACGTTTTCTGAACATTGTTTTCTTTAAGTCTCGGTTTGGATGTGCTTTATTGGGCAGCCATCTCCCGATTCTTTATTGAACTCTTCCCCAAGCAGTTTTACCAGCTAAAATACACCATTAAATAATTTTAACTCATCCTATGATGAATGTCTCTAGGAGAATTAGCCAGATAGAATGGGAAGTTGCCCAAAGTGTGCTCCCCTCTTCCTACTGGTTCAATCACCCAATCCATGAACCTTCAGCAAGCCATTGCATTCCAGCCCTAAACCCATAATTGGCCATTAGGACCTATTGATCCTTCCTCCTGAACATACTGGAAATCTATCTGGTCCCTTTCAAGTTAACTACCACCGCTTCATCATTCATCACTTGGATTACTGTACTGATTTTCTAATTAGTCTCTGTGCCTCTAGCCTTAGCTCTGTCCCTTCACGTCTCCAGACTCTTCCCATCCCAATTCACTCTTGTGTAACAGTTGTAATTATGTTTCTAAACTGAAATGGATGATGTTCTTCCCCTTTATAAATCTCCCTGTACTGACAATAATAAAAGACTGCCAAGAAATTCCTTGCGTGGCATGTTCGCATGGCCTGTACATATCCTACCAGACATGTTTCATCTATTTCTCACATAATCTCAAGCTGCAATTCTTGTAATATAAGCAGAAGAAAAAGTGTCCCGCTATCTATGTTCAACAAGCATTCGTTGTGTTCCGACCATATGCAAAAATAAAAAGATACACAGAGAAGACAGAGAAGTGTATTTGAAGGCATTCATAGACATACTGAGTATAAATCTATAAAAATGGAGATATAAAACATAATAGAATTTGTAAGGTCTGAATTTGTCTTCTAAAATGAATTTTAGGATGAGACAGGTATACTCTGAAATATACAGCCAAAATATTATACAAGAAAGTTAAAATTTAAGGGATGGAAAAGATACTGAAAAACAGAAAGAAGACATAAGAACAAAGCTGGTACGTTGTAGCATGAGGAGCGGCCACCACCCGGCTATCTTATCCCCAAAATAACCACACAGAAATTGTATTAATTAAATTACTGCCTGGCCCATTATTTCTAGCCTCCTATTGGCTAACTCTCACATATTAGTTTAACCTATCTCCATTAATGTGTATCGCCACTTGACTGTGGCTTACTGGCATGAGTCTAACCAGCGTGTCTCAGGCAGGAGAACCATGGCGCCCGCCACTCTGCCCTTCTTCCCAGTTTTCTGTTCTATCTACTCCACCTAAGTGCTGCCCTATCAAAAGGCCAAGGCAGTTTCTTTATTCAACCAATGAAAGCAACACAGAAGGACCTCCTACACCAGTATGTTGGGATAATGAAGTTTTGGCAGAACAACATAGAAATGATTAAATGATTAACCTGAGGGCTAGGCAGATGGCTCAGCAGTTAAGGGCATGTAGTTCTCTTCCAGAGGAATGGAGCTTGGTTCCTAGCACCCAAATAAAGTGACTCGCAACCACCTATAGCATCTGCTTTAGACAATCTGATGCCTTCCTCTAGCTTCCTGAGGCACTGCATTCACATGGTACGTGTGTACACCCCTCCCACCGACCCCCCTCACAGAGAGGGTTGGGGAGAGCTAGTCAAAATTCAACAGTGGTGATAGCAGTGTTCCCATTTTATAACAGGTCAAGCTTTGAAAGAGACAATTGTTAAATTTTCTATTTAAACAACCACAGTAAAGTGTGTGCTCCAATGGAGAGATGTAGATCTCTGATGCCAATAGCTAAGAAACAAACATTCTGCTTCTGGGCTTAATGAATTCTAAAGCTGGACACATTTCCCAAAAAGCAAGTCTCAACCAATATGGAAAATTCAGCGTCACTTGGCAATTTTTCCAGGAAGTCAGCTGATTACAGTTTCCCTCGATGCCCCACATTCTTGGCTCCAGGACCCTTCATAGGGTCTCTTTTCAATCCCCATAAAATCTGTGGTATCTCTGATTACTCAGAGCACTTAATTCTTTCTAAGTAATGTGATCCTATGTCAGTTAGGGGATAACATGAGAAGGTCTCCATGTGGTCAGAACACATGCAATTTTTTCTACATATTTTTAATCTGTCATCAAATTCACAAATGTAAACTGACAGAGGGGATAAGTATCTTTTAGAAATTCATTTTCTTAAGAGTTTAGATTTGGTAAATTAAAAATTTGGAACAAAATTTAATATAATTGAAACATCACAGAATTTTTTTAAAAAACCTAAAATTTAAATATTAATGATTTTTATACTCTTCTTTTAACCTATTGGTTTCAGGGTGTTTTACTCAAAATATTTCACTCATCTGAATTTAAAACATCAGTACTAACTTCTGCCTTCAAGTTTCCCAGTTAATGACCAGTGAATGAATCACAATGACAATTGGCTAATGAGTTCAATGGCACTCTGAATGCACGCTGCAATCTGGCAGCCTCCTGGCCAGTATTCCCAAAAGTAAAGTGCATATATAAAATAATATAAAATTTTAGTGTCCGGATAAATGATGGTACAATAAATAAGAATCAACAATCTGCATGAACTTCACAGACAAGTAAGATTATGTTCACTGAAATAGACCAATGTGTGACTAGGCATGAAGCACCTTCTTCCGGGTTCAGTCAGCCTTCCCCTTTCTGGATAGGTTCTCACTCAGCATCCCTTTTAGATGATAAAAGAAACCCTATTAAGCCGGGCGGTGGTGGGGCACGCCTTTAATCCCAGCACTCGGAAGGCAGAGGCAGGCGGATATCTGTGAGTTCGAGGCCAGCCCGGTCTACAAGAGCTAGTGCCAAGACAGGCTCCAAAGCTACAGAGAAACCCTGTCTCGAAAAAACTAAAAAAAAAAAAAAAAAAAAAAAAAAGAAACCCTATTAAATGCCAACCTATCAGCGGTATTTCTGGGGACATAAAAACTTGATCCGGGTTAGTTTAAGATGAAATGGGCCTTAACTTAGAGAATAGAAATGAATCATGCATATTTCATTGTCTCCAAGTAAATGATAGTGGCAATTTCCCTCTATTTTATCATTTTAACTCAGAGGAGTTCTACATCACTGGCAAGATCACTGGACCAGAAGTTTTTAGGATTTTTTTTTCCTAAACACTTGTTCTAACACCTGAAATCTATTCCAAGTGGTAATTAAAAGACAGTGACAGCCCCATTGTTTGTCATAGGGGCTTTCGATCATCGACTAGACTTCACCAGTCACTGCTCTGTCAGCTCTGATACAAAACCTGCATTTATCTTACTAACAGTTCAATTTGGGAGATAGCTCTTTTTCACAATTAAAACTACCGAAGCTTTACAATATACAGAAACGATCGTGACATGGTTCCTTCCACATTTCTGACAATTCTAGGAGACTCTATTATGTAATAGAGATAATTACAGCTGCTTTCCGGAGAAATGCTTTAAGAGTGTGGTAAGATCTTAAGAGGAGGTTTACAAGAATCTTAGACCACGAAGTGCTGCAGAGAAGAGAGAATTTTCAACAGATTAAAAGGAGGGGGAGGGAAATGGGAGGCGGTGGCGGGGAAAAGACAGAAATCTTAAATAAATAAATAAATAAATACCCTAAGTAAATAATTAATTGATGATTGATGGGACCAGTGGCAGGAGAGGGTTCACCCCACAGTAACTGGCTGAACAGACAAGACAGATAACGAGGAGACCTGATGGAAGTGGAGTAAGGAAGCTTCACTGCAGCCAAATGAAGCTGGGCTGCCCATTTGAGTTGATACTGACCGCCACACGGTTAGTTCTATGGGAGAAATTTACTTACACAAAATCTTCCTCTTAGTTGAGGTTGGGGCCAGCTCAGTAGCCACAAAATTAGATAGACTGGATAGAGAGGGATGTGAAACATCATGTCCTCTAGCCTTTATTTCTATTAAGAGAGAGAGAGAGTAAAGTTATATAATTCATGCAGGAGCTAGGAATCAAGCTGCTACCCCCAGTTACTTTCCATTGAATTAGACTGGATTAGGATGTGTAGATTCAATAGGAGCAATCTTGCTGTAAAGTCAATTAGCTTAAGAACCTGTCTTCCCTCACCCATCTGACAGTTATAATAACATTCAAAGGGGAACGCGTTATGAGGAGCAGGGAAGGCTGCCAGCACAATTCTGACAAAGCTAAGGCAATCTGAGGATTTAATTTTGGTGTGTCTAGCCAAAGTCAATTACTCATGCACAACAGGCCAGGGAGCAAAAAAGGGCTGACTTAGCAGATTTCAAACTCTTCCTTTGAATTAGAAAATACTAAATTACATTAGAAATTGGAAGAGAAGAGAGAAGAGTCCAAACAAAGGGAATAAACTAATCAATGATCCAATAATGAAATTGTGATGTTTGGGCTCAATTAATTTCAAGAGTAATAAGTACTCATGGAAATTTTTCTAAAACTAAAAGAGGGTGAAACACATCTCAAGATGGATAGGAGTTTGGAGATGAAAAAATGAGAAAAGGGACCACAGATGTGTGAGCTATCTAGAGGAATCCAGACTTTCCACAAGCTTAAATGGAAACTCTTTATAAAATAAATAGTAAATAAAGAGAAAACAATACAAGACAACAGCTTTGAATACATAATGATCATCTAGCATCACAAACAAATGAATTTGGGTATTTAACATTCAAAAGTTACCAGAGAACTCATAGTGGATCCTGGTTGTATAATTTGATTTACAAAACTGCAATTCATATATACTGTCATGGACACCAACGAAATACAAAGCAGTACATATACATCATTTTAAATCCATGAAAATCAAAGTTGTGCTTCTCCTTGTAGTTCCCCTTTCCCTTTATAGTTTGGTCACCCCTATGGCGAGTGTAGGCAGCTTGTCAATCATTTGCTGTAAGCATTTCTGTGTGGTTTGTTTGTGCCTGTTGGTGTGCTGTGGATTAAGTCCTGGGCTTGCATGTATTAGACAAGTTCACAACCACTGAGTATTCCACAAGCTCTGCGTTTTTCTTTCCATTTTCATGGTTGAAAAGAATCTCTACCATGTCTAGAAAAGAAAAACTGAGGAAGCAGAGGGTAGAGAAGTGGACGTTTGTCTTGGTGTCTGAAGACCTGTGTTGCGAGGTCACTGCCTCACACTGATCGTACTCCAGCATCAACCAGTACCAGGAACTCAAGTTTCCTTATCACAGGAAGAAAAAGGCTGGGCTGCAGATCTCTGGACACTCTGACAGTTTAAGAGTGGCCATCTTTAATTTCTCTGCTTTTGATTTTCCACACACTGTCTCCAATGAGAGACTGGTGGCTTTTGCAACATAGTAAGTAATTCTTATCTCTAATAAATGCTCTCTCTCATCTCCCTTTCTCTATGTATGTGTATATGTATGTATATAAATGCATAAATGTGTATATCTAAATGACAGATTAGATGAATGGTTGGATAGATAGATAGATAGATAGATAGATAGATAGATAGATAGATGGATGATAGGTAGATAGGTAGATAGATAGATGATAGATAGATGATAGATAGATAGATAGATAGATAGATAGATAGATAGATAGATAGATAGATAGATAGACAGACAGACAGACAGACAGATTCACATGTACATGAAATTGCCTTAGCCTTGGCCGGAAGCCTCAGTAGACAGGTAATTTCCAATGAGCAGCACAGGTCATTTCAGACTACTGTTTACATCCTATATTGATAGACACATTTTTTTGTAACAGTGAGAGATGTTTTCAAAGCTCAGCTGAAATAATTTGATGAGAGGGGAAGGAAAGCTTTTTACAGTTGTATCTAAATTCACGCCAGAGATAAGAGCTACTTCCATTTGCAAAGTATTCACAGCTAAAGAACAGAAAATGGGAGAGAGAGAAAAATAGATTCCTCTAGCATGACACCCTCACATTACGCCTTTGACAAAATGGGCAAAGATAAATTATTGCAGAGCTGTGTTTAATGGCTTTAATGGTCAGATTAGGAGTGGGCCATTTATTTCAGGATACCTACTTCCTTTTACAACTGGATTGCAAAAGCCAGGCTAACATGATAACTTACCACATCACTTTTTTTTTTTAAATCTCAGAGTCACTGACATATTTCATCGAATCCAGATAAAGTAACGGGCTGAGTTTTCATGCTAACATTCATTTAGTCACACATGTCTTCAAATAAAAAAAGACAATTTTAAAAATTAAACCAGGTGTTTGAGATGTGCAAGCGTGGGGGCTTGAGGTCAGATGTCAGTACGCACATGAATTGTCAGACACGAATGCGCATGGCCTGTTTTGCTAATGCAGTGGGAGGGACAGGCACAGGAGGGCTGTTGGGGTTTACTGGCTACCAGCCTAGCTACAGGTTCAGGGACAGACTCTGTCTCAAGGGAATGAGGTGGAGAGTCATGCAACAGGACACCTGGCATCCTGCTCTCACATCTGTGCGTGTGCTCAGACAGGCTCATCTATGTAGACAAGCATTCTTACACCACATACAGTCGGAAGAGAAAGACCACTAGATTAGAACCTCATCATTACTCTTCAAACATAACCAAGCTTAAGTTTTTAAATATTAAATATGCCTTGCCAAAGACTGACTGCTGAGTGCAAAAGTTCTCATGGTAATTGTGATACTGCCGGTGATGCCAGGGTTCTGTCAAAGGCCACTAACACATGCCGTCTTCTAGCTGCAACACGCAAGCATAACCACAATGTCACTCTTAATTCGGATACTCTGTACTTCCTGCCATGGTGACGTCATTCCACAAGTCCCTCATGCAAGCCTCGCACCAGTATTTCCCAAAGCAATGTACATGTCCACTCTCTCATAGGATACTTCACAGAACAATCAGTGTGGAAAAGTTGAAAGCCAATATTTGGGGGGAAATTTTGTGTTATATTCCCAATACTAAGGATCCCTCAGATCTATTCACATCTTAAAGGCTCTTAAAAGTCCTAGACTATAGACATATTCTGTCCTTTGTTTAGCCCCAGCAGGTCTGAAATTCATTTAGCTATATGCCTATATTAACTTTAATAAACTTTACATATCTGATATGTATTGTAAATACTAGACACTTCCTTGATGTTATGTAGAACTAAAACTCTAAGTTCATATTCTCTTAAGGATCACTGACATTATGGCAAATTAGCTGGAGAAATCAGTAACAAAAAAAGTTGGGAAAGCTTTTAATACAGTCACATATCATGAAGGTACAGTTGGTTTGAACCTGCATTTCCAGCATATCATTCCAGCAAGCAGTATTTGCCTGTTCAAGGAACGTCTGCTTTGGAATTCCTGTACTTGGAATATTCTAAAGCAACAGACACAACTATTGAGCAAAGGTGATATTCCTACATATGTCAAGTCAAGTTTCTGCTTACCTGACTGAAGTAACTGAATTCACTTATCTGGCTTTTGATGTAGAAAGACAACAAGAAAGAAAAATTAGGTAGGAAAAGGCCACTTTCTATAACTATGTCTGAGCTACATGTCTGACCAAGGCACAATTATTTGGGTCACTGAATCCAAAGAAAGTCCTGGTTTTTAATTTCTGTAAAAGGTCTCAGAAGATTTTTGCTTTTGATGTTGAACATCTACTAATCTTCAGTGTGATTCAATCTCACCATTTTATACAGTTACTTCCTGTGTTTAAACAAAGCCAAAGACAAGGGCAGGACTGTAAAGAACCGTTGACGTTCGTGTGAGTCAGAGAATCATATATTGATTATGAAGACAAGAAAAGGCAAGGGACATTGAGTTGGAAGTTGTGCCCAACACATTCCAGGATGCTCCCAACGCTGCCTACTTCCCTAGTAGAACAGAGGTGCATGCAGCCCCACCTCCACAGGGACTGACTTGTAATCTCTATCAGCTTTTTATTCCCATGTGCTTCTCCCTTCAGAATGTTGATCAAAGAGCTTTCAGAACAAAAATAATTTGTAGGCCTGATTTTTAACAGAGACCAGGATAATTGCCATTAACCTCAATCCATTCCAATGAAGGACTACAAACATCAAGACAACTGACAGATTCGGGCAAGTAGGAGAAATCCTTAGTGTAACAAAATAAAGCTTTCAAAAGACTAGACTGTGCAAACTACAAACCATGCTTTAAGTCTTACAAAGCCATCAGTACCTTTAGCCAAAGACGAAGACTCTTAGAGAAAAACAAAATTTAAAATTATGTCATTAGGCAGAAATGCCCCCAAAGAAATGAAGAAATTTAGAAAGTGATTACTATTTCTTAGCTACAACCTTCAGATAACTTTATAGACACAGTCACAGAACAATATAAAAGTATAAAACAATATACTTTTTAAAGCAGTATATAAAGAATACATACACATGGGTCAGTGCCTTCTATTTCTTATTCTTATCTAAACAAAAAAGTGCAAGTTTGTTGTCAGGATAATAAACTATAAAGATGAGTTCTTGATACTTTACTAGTTTATTTTTCCATTTGGTTTACAGACACAGCCTAAAATCAAATAGTGGAGCTTTTCAACAGAACTGATGGCATGTGATTGAAGCTCTGACTCCTTAGGTTTTTTTTTTACAGGTCTTTAACATCTGTCTTTTTTTTTTTTTTTTTTTTTGATTTTTAGAAACTGAGTTTCTCTGTCCTGGAACTAGCTCTTGTAGACCAGGCTGGCCTCAAATTCACAGAGATCTGCCTTTCTCGGCCTCCCCAGTACTGGATTGAAAGGCATGCGCCACCACCGCCCAGCTCTTTAATAATCTTTTAATTGCTTCACAAGTAACACAATTCAATTCAAGAATGAAAGATACTTGACCTAAATATGCTTCCATTTAAGTCACCCTTTCCAAAAGATGTTCCTCTCCACCCCCTAGTTTATTTTCCTCAGAGTATTTTTCAATTTTAGATGAGCTATTCCTTTGCCCATTCATTGCGTCTTTCTCTCTAAAGGCCACAGGTGCTATGTGGGAGGAGAACTCTGGCAATCGGGTGGGTACCAAGTGTTACTGCTAAAATAAGGAGTGAACAGAGAAGAAAGGATGAAGGATGGAGACACGGTAGTGGGGAAGGCATCCCTGTGGGGTTTCAGACAGTAATGAACCTCTGGAGGCACCAGGAAAAAGAAAAGGCAGTACTTTATTTTGCTCATCATTTCTTCTGGTCACAGCTACATCTAATCTAAATCATGTAGTGTTTTCCCTTATTCGATCACTGTCTGCTACTGGCTGAACCATGCCAGCAGGTGCTTTAAGAACAGCTTACAGTCATCTCTCAATATGAGCACCCCTTGAACACCAAGAAACAAAGGTCAGGGAGGTAAAGGCCTAAGGTCATGGAGAAAGGCAGAGGCCAGTTTTAGATTTATGAGCTGTGCCCCATGCTCTGCGGCACCCCTGAGCTGGAGTCCCGGCTATGGCTCCCCCGTGGCTGATAATTGTAAAGCAACATACAATCAAACGTGTATGAGAGTTCTTTGTGGTTAATAGCTCCCTTTTCTGTCTTACTGACTTCATAACATACTTTCCAAAAGTAAGAAAAAAATGAACTCCTTTTTTCAAACAGTTGTTTGTTTATTTGTTTGTTTGGTTTAAGGTGCTATGCATATACTCTATTATAGCTTTATTTCTTCAGGTATGTCATCTGTAAACTCACTTGCTTACTGCTTTCTTGCTGTGAGATCGCACGTGCTGTTCCTTTGGCCTAAACCAGGCAGCACCCACAATTCCCTCAGGGCGCGTTTTCCATGTTCACCCCACCTGAACTTAGAACAGAAGACTCAGAATGCTGTTTTTTTCCCAAGAATTTTCCATTTCCCCCATTTTAGAGTTGAGATAACAGCGACTAACTTCAGTTTCTTGGTTGTTCCTTCTCTTTGACTAACCTATTGTTAGTCCTAGCTCTAACATAAACTAAAACATTTAACAAGCAAGATCTTCACACTTGACACAGTGTAAAACCTGCTAACACTTTAATGAGTTAAACTCACAGTCCAAACTCCTGAAGGTCTATGCAGTGGGAGAGAAAACTTGAATCAAAGGCCTGTGCTTAAAATCACAGAAATGGCTCTTTGTAAAAAAAATATGGCAATTCTTTAGAGTTCCACTGCCATCCCTCGTCATGTAGAAATTATCCTTTGTTACAGGTAAGTCGGGTAGGGGTTCTACTTGGTACTGGATTTGCAAAAACTAGGAATTTGAATTATTTTAATAAATATTCAATTCAAAAATTTATAAGTTATTCAGAGATTATAAAAAAATAGGATCAATTTTCCCTAAAGTGTACACGAGTTGAGATATTTTTATTCAAATAAACATAGAAGAATGGGAAGAAAGAATTGCCAAGAGTTGAATCGTTACTGAAAAACTGCATCATGGATGTGGCCCTATGCTGCCTGTTGTATTAAATATATTTACTATACTGAACCTATCTGTGTTTGAATGTGTTAAATTCTAGAAATTTAAATGAAGTTAACACAGTTACGAAACTGAGATCAAAATTTCTCTTTTTGTTTCCTTTTGAGGTAAAGTTTATGTTGCCCAAGCTGGACTTGGACTCTTAAATTCAAGTGACCCTCCCACCCAGCCTCACTGGCGCAGGCATGCATCTTGGTACTTGTTTGGAAATGTTTAAAACTCCCAAGTTCTTTAGGTAGAAAAGATGCGAACGTTGCTACAAAATCAGAGGAAGGGACGCTGTCGAGGGCTTTCTTCTCTCCTCCCACTGATCCTCTTGGTTACGGCATTGCTATCATTGCATGTGCCATTTATCTTTTACTCAATAATTGCTATGCTCTTCATCTGGAGCTCTGAATTTAAAGTGGCTAAAAACGTCTCTGCATGTTTTCAGCTGGATTCCATCTCGAATCCCGTGTCTTGATTCACCTTTTGGGAGACTAGATATTATTGCAGCTTTGTCATATTTCATTATGAAACAGCAGAGGGACTTTTCAGTTTGGGTTTGGATGAAATTTTTCTTAAAAGTATAGGAAAATATTTTCTCGGGCTTCTGTTGGTCAGCTGGGCATTTCTTCTCACGTGGATCAAGCTGGCAGGTGACCGCAGTTATCTGACAGCTTTTTTTAGTGGCAGGTTACTATAGGACAGGATTGTTTGCATCTCAGGTTCTGACAGGCAGCACGCACATTTTTACCTGCTGCCTCTCAGCTCAGGCATATTTCCTCGTGAAGGATTCAAAAGAAAAAAATGAAGCACTAAAATATGAAAATGATAGAAGTTGAAGGAAAAAAACGAGAACAGATAAAAATATAGATATAATGCCTAAATGAAAAGCACAAGAAAAATGAATTCCTGAAATCAAAGCTGACATCTGGTTTTAAGGACATTGTATACCATGGCAGGTTTAATAAATTATGATGTTAACAAATCAATGTCATGTCAACTCACACACTGTGCGGGGGTGACATCAACCCTCACAAAGACTCATCAAACATCATAGTCCTACTAAGATGGTGACTACATTTTCTGAGGAGATGAAAAGGTAATCCGAAGCTACATACCCATCTAAGGATTCTAAAAAGAAAAACAGTCAAGTATGGAGGCTCTTCCCTGAAGCCCCAGCACTTGTGAGACAGGAGGATAGAGTTTGAAGCCAGCCTACGCTCTAGGAGAATCCAGAGGTTGAATGGGGCATGGAGGGGCAGAGACTGACTCCGTGCACAAGTACTCTGCAAGACTTTGATTCCCTGATTGTGGCTACTTGTTCCCTTTCTTTGAAATTTCCCTTTAATGAGGTTTTATCCTAGTTCACTTGAATTAGCAGCTTAAGAACACACATTTGGATTTACAAGTAAAGACACACTTAGGTGGCTACATAACTATGGGTTATATATAACTGTCCTCAGAAGTTATATCATGCTGTAGGATTTGCCATTTAATGAACCTTTAGGAGATTACTCTCATCCTCCCCCGGCATGTGAGGTGGTATTCACGCTAGGACATAAACATTGATTTGTCATTATCATTAAAGTTTATCAACCTTGTCATGATACACTGCCCTTAAAACCCTAGTTAAACATTTAGTTTGGAAATTTGCTTCTCTTCTACTTTCTTCCTCTCTCCTTTTGTTAATTGAAAATAGATTCTCCTCTCATACAATAAATCCAGACCAAAGTTAAATTCACTCTTATAATTATAGGCTTTTTGCATTCTCTTTCTTATTTCCATATCCATCATTTCCTTATAGTTCATTTCATATGACTTTTTAATATTTTCCTGTGTGTGTGCATGTTTGTATGGGTATGTATGCACCATTTCATTTCTTTGTTTTTGATTGTCTACTTTGATTCCTACAGGGTATTTTAGGTTTATTCATTTACTTGATTTTGCTCTTATATATTGCCTCTATCATAACTTAGAATTTCTTTGAGCTAATTGGTAATGTTATCCTAATCTGTCTCTCTTGTCTTTTCTAATGTAGTATTTTATTAAGTCTTTGAGAATTGCATACATGTGTACAATGTGTCTTGATCATATTCATCCCCACTCCTCCCCCTCACTTGTCCACATCCATAGCCTGCCCTCACCCTCATCCTCAACACCTCTCAACTTTATGTCCTTTTTTGATAACCTACTTAGTCCAGTTGGTGCAGCCTATATACACACGGCTGTGGAGACGTACCCTAAAGCATGGATAATCTACCAGACAGCACCTTTAAGGAAAACTATCTCTGCCTCTACCCGCAAATATTGCTGTTAGTAAGCCCTCCACTAGTGGTGAGGATCCCTTGTCACTCCCCTTCCACGCTGGAATGTTGACTGGTTTGACCCTGTGTAGGTCTCATGCAGGCCATCATGAAGTGCTGGGAATTGATGGCAGCAGTAGCTCTGGAATTTCTGGAATACACTATTTCACTCTGGTCCCCCACGACTTCTGGCTTCTACAATCTTTCCACCCCATCTTCCATGATGTTTCCTGAGCCCTTGGTGAGGAGAACATGATACATATGTCTGATTTATGGGTGAGTACCCCATAGACACTTACCCTCTACACACTAACTAGTGTTGGTTCTGTATTAACAGTTGTCCACTGTGAAAAGCCCAGTGCTGGGTATGAGATGCTCCTCCTTGAGTCTTGGTCAGGGGTGCTGAGAGTTCCCCAGACAATAGAGGCTATTGACATTGGTTCCTTGATTTTCCACTAGAACTTGATGATAAGAAGCTAATACTAAAGACACCCCATATTTTGGTTACAGAACATGGAGAAATCAAGTTGGTGCTGACCAGAAAGCTTCTTCCCTGCTGGTTACCTTTTATAATATACAAAAGTGCTATAAAGGCTGCTGGGAAAGAAAAGGCACCAATAGTCTTAACCCAGCTATGAACCCTGTGAGCTATAGTAACAACTGGTGAGGCAGGATTTATTCATGGGTGCAACAGTGCCAAGAATATCACAGAGGTAAACAACCACTTTCTGATTAGATTTAAAACTTGCTCAACAGACAGAAACATGAAACTAGTATTGTAAATCTGGCCAAAACCCCATGGATAGAGGACTCACTGGCCCCCATGGTGGAGCCACTAGTAATATTTTGCTTGATGGACACAGTATGAAGCTGGCATTTAAACTCATATCTCTATATCCACAAGATGCAGCTTTCAGACATCGTCAGAATAAGATTCTTATAAGATTCTTTGTGATTCTTGATTGTGCGATTGCTTTAGTTTTCTTTATAATCATTGTTTGTAGCTGACAGTACAGATTAGAGAAAGAACTGGAGTGGGGTTCAGTCTCTAGGTCGACTATTTACCGCATTCCCCTGTCATCTCTGATTCCTTTTAGCAGACCGTAACTCTTTGTATTCAGGCCCTAAGTTATGGTTTGAACTTTCTTCCTCTTCTTTATTTTCCATGCTTCTTCACCTCTTGAATTTCCCCATTCTGAAACTTGGATCTAAGCAAGAACATTGGCATTCCAATACAGCTTCTTCATGTGCCCTATCTAGGTGCTTCAAAGAGTCATACTGGATCCCACAGTCTTCCATCACCATACTTTATTTTCTTTGAGGCAAGGATCTTTGATCTCTTGAGACTGGGTGTTGCAAATAAACATGTGTGCATGCACCAGGTAATGGAGAAGATGGTAAATATCCATGTTTAAAGGGTTCTTAAATTTTATTATTAAATTTATAATAACTAGCATGTTTCATGTATGCAGGCAAATATATCTCCTTCTAATATTAGCCATAATGTTTTCAGATAGTAACAGAAAACCCAACAATGTTTTTAAAAATATTTTACTGGAAGCTAACTTTGGACTGCCAATTTTATAGTCTTAAGGTAACTACTGCCTGGTAGGAATCAAGATTTGTGTTAGTTCAGAAGTATTTGGGAATTTTCAGTCTTGATTTTCATCTCTCAACAGGAAAATAGAATGTTCATGCCACTCATTTCCACTGCAATTCCCCCAGAAAACTCTGTTCACATATTAGTCAAACTTTTCATTGACGTGTTGTGAGTAAACAATTGGAAAGAGTTAAGAAGGGCATTTGTTATACCAGACAACACTGATTGCTGTGCCCCAGAGGCCTAGGACACCACAGAAAGGATCAGAGCTCATCTACCATTGTCTGCCCAGAATTTAGCAGGGTCTCACATATTTGTAGATATTAAATGCATATTTACTCTCTCCTTTTTGACCAACACTATTTATTGCTTCTAGATGTGTTATTGAAAGAAACAGCACAGGCAGTCATTGTAGTTAGTGTACTTCTGTGATCTCAGGAGTTGCAAGGCAGAGGCAGGAAGATCAAGAATCAAAAGACAACCTGAACTATGGCTCTTGGTCTAAAAAAAGATTATTATGGATATTGGACAACTGTGATAGAGTTAATAATGTAAATCTGTAAAATAGATTAAATTGAATGTAAATTCCCGTCATATACATATGTCATTCAAGCATTGCATATGACTAAATTTATATATAAAATAAAAAATCACTTATGTTTTGGGTTATATTTACTTTGAAAAATATATTTCTGCTTTTTTTGTGTGTAATCTCCCCTCACACTGAAAAGCTAGTTTGTCCTACATGTTAATGATGAATTAGTCAGAAGTTAACAAATGAAGGAGACAATATTACTAATAAAATGGTAGAAATTAAGGTATAATATGCAATGAGAATTCTTTATTGTGTTGTTTTATAGAATTGTTTTTTAACAATGTCTACAGAAACTGAATCCTATTCCCTAATGCATGTAAGACGAGCCAGTATGTGTTCTTACATATGCCAGTCATAAAAAAACTTAAGGATGATGTGCCAAACTCATCCTAAGCAGTGGATGATGGAGATTAGGGTGCTGATGATAAACACACAGAAGGCATACATCTTCCAGGTGGCTTCCCTTTTGATTTCTCTTCCTTTTTGTTTTATGCCTTGAAAAATCTACATAGCTGGGGATGACCTTGAACTCTAGACCTTCCTGTCTCTGTCTTCACAGGGTTGAGATTATAGATATAAGCCATCATGCCCAACCAGGCTACTTTCTAGGGATATTTCATATCTGGACCCATATAATCCTCATAGCATTCCTAGGAGGTAGGTATTATCATTGCCTGATATAATGCTTGAATTGATCCAGGTAGATAGCAAAGAAGGGCTGTAGGTCAGTCTGAGGTTATCTGACCCCAGAGCATGGACTCTTTCCTGAAACCCATCAGTAATACTAATGCCTTGTTTTTACAAAAATATTGCTTCTATCATCATTTCAATATTTCTAATATGTACACAATTATTTTCTGAACTTGATACACGAGAAAACAGAAAGAAGCCTAATCATAAATATCATTCAAATACAACTTCATCCTACTCTGAAATCTGCATTATTTTTATATTTTATTTTGACTGACATACAATAACTGTATTAATGACCTACAATGTAATATCTCAATACCTACATACAAGGCTATCATGATAATACTGGGGCAAGCACTTTAAGCATTTATTCTTTCTTTTGTTGTAGGACCATTCAAAATCTCCCTTTATTTATTTTAAAATATGCAAATAATTGTTGTTAACTAAAGCCAAATTACTATATAAAAGGACATTAAATGATATCCTTCTATTTAAGTACATTCCTGTACTTAACAACATCCTCTCTCCATCCCTCACTCCTCCACATTCTTTTCAGTTTTAGGATACTGACTTTTTATAAGCTTCCACATATCAAGATGAACATGTGGGATTACTCTTTCCATACCTGACTTTGAGCTTTCAACACAATGTCTTCAGTTTCCTCCATATTGCCTCAAATTATAGAACTTCATTCTTCTCATAACTGAAGGTATTCTGTTGAAAATATATGCTATTTTCTTCCCATCCATCCACCCACCCATCCATCCATCCATTAATGGACACATGAGTTGGATCCATATTTTGGTTAGCGTTGCATTCAAGAATAGAGATATCTCTTTCAGCATACTGGTGCATTTTCCTTGGATATAGCTTTAGTAATGCAATTGCTGGTGTCCAGTAGCAAAGTAAGATGAATGCCATCAATAATAAATTACATATTATAAAATACATATAAGAAATAGTTTAAATACTCTCAGTAGAAATACATGATAAATGCCTAAGCTGATAAATGTGTTCATTGTCATCATTTTGCTATTACATGATCAACACAGAATAGGGTACCCAGAAACTGTGATACGCAATCATTATGAATTGGTTCTAAAACTAATAAATGCCACATATAACACAAACCAGGATTGTGAGTGACATTTACATACTTTATAAAGTGTCCAGTGAGCTGCACTGATAAGAACAGTTCCCAGTGAATGAGACACTTCCTGCGTCACAGCGAATGAAGACTCTCACGATCACAGAATTTCAGAACTGAACAAGACTGTCCAGGTGTTTCTACATGTTTCAGAGGTAGAGAACTGAGCACCAAAGAAAGCAGAAATCCCACCACATCACTCAGGTCTCCTCTCCCTTCCTGTGGTCCCGTCTTCTCATAAATGTCCTTTCCCCTTTTCTCTTCATGCTAACTTGTCATTTAAAACTGCTTTGGCATGGTATGAAATCTTACAGGTGACAGTTTGTAAAAAATTGTAAATGTCCACTTTTGTCATTTTAAAGCAATGAAAACCTTAAATAATCCATAGCTTTTGTTTAACTAAAGCTTCATTTCAAAAGCATTACCTCTGTTTGTCATCTTAGAAAATATAGACTCTACTTACCAGAGGGACCTACAGCAAAACATAACATGCATTGTGCTTCTCTTAGGAACAGCAGGAAGACAGAAATTTTAACAGTTTTCCCATGGCCATACGGCATCCCCAAGAATCCTAGCCATCGCGTATCTCTTTTTCTTGACTGTCTTTGGCCTTGGACAAATGTATTCACTTTCTTCCCTCAGATTAGTTTTGTAAAGATGTTTCTAAGAAATAATTGAGATTGTTGGTCGTTTGGGAGTTGCCAAGCATTTGTTAAACTCCAATCAGAATGATCTTTAACAAAATGCAGCTAGAGCTTATAAGAACTTACTCTCCGGGTTAGAAAAATGTGCATCATAGCCCGGTACGGGAGAAACAAATGTCGATTGCAGTCATTCCTGACCTCACCCTGTCATGATGAAAAATGACAACCTTACGTTTTCATTTTCCAACTCAAGGTTCTTCTGCATCATAATGCCCACTGGGAAATATTCTCTAATGGACACTATGACTGTGTATTATTTCACATCGATCCTCAACAAAATAGAAATCACATTATCCAACACTTTCGGGATCAGGGAAGTAAGGTTCAGAGAGGTTCTTTGGAAACACCAGCGTCAGAACAAAAGGTGGCAGAACTCAAGCTCAGACCTGCCATCCACCCCTGGAGTCTTTGGCACTACCCCAGAGAGCCTTCATTGGCTCAACATATTCTTGGCCCCAAATTGAAGATGTATGTCTGCAACATCAGCTTTACTTCAATAAAGTAGTCCCTTCATTAGCCTTTCCATGGATTTGTTCTTTAATGAGATCTTGTTAATGCTCAAATTGTTTTCCAAAGATTTAAACAATCAGTGTCATTGCCAATAAGCAAAGCCATGTCGCCAGGCATCCAGGGCCACTTTAAAGTTTGTTTCCCAGCTATGCAAAACTCACGTTAAAATACTCTATCGTATACCACACACACACACACACACACACACACACACACACACACACACACACACATTTTCTTTTCTCTCTGTTTGGTATTTGCTTCTTGAGACATGATCTCATACTGTAATCCAGATTGTCCTGAAACTCGTTATGCAACCCACATTGGCCTCAAATTCATGACAATTCTTCTGCCTCTGCCTCCCCAGCTGCTGGGATTACAAGCGTGAGTCACGTGCCCAGTGGCACACTTCTTCCCACAGGCAGTTACACTAGTCCAAGATTGTAAGTGAAACATATTTCTTTTATTTTCACTACAGAAGAGTGAAAAGTATTAAAACAATATGTTAACCGTGAGGAGTATGTTCACTTGTAAGATAGGAGCATGGTCACAGATGAATAACATTTTTCGGTGTTAGAGCTGCCGATGCAGCACAGAGAATAAGCTCTCCGGGGCTTGAAAGTAGCTCCGGAGTGACATCCTGAAACAGCACCTTCCAAGCATGCACTAGTCTAGATGAGTCTGGAGTCATTCTCTGTAAATGAACACAAGGTACAGGCTCAGGCTTGCAGCGGTATGGAGGGAGGGCTTTCCCCTCCCTTCATACACTTGAGATGTAGAAGGAAATCTGGGCATGGATGAAAGAAACTGCTTCATTTGCCTTTCTTAGGGGAGCTGCTTTGTTGAGACTCAGAAGCCTTGATTTTGAAACCAAGAGTTCAAGGATAGAGGGAGCATGAATATATAAAAGTGCTCTTTTCCCATATAACATAAAGAATCTAGACAGTCATTTTTTATCTGGACTCGGAAGAAGTCAATCCGCATCACTGCACCACCCGCTACTCTACGGGTCTCTTTTCCGACCACTTGGCACCAGACAAGGGCTGGTGTTTGCAGACGCACTGGTAACTTCCTTACGTCTATGACCCACTAGACATATCCCTTAGAAACTTGATGGAAGAGTGGGAAAAGGATTCCAGGGGAATTATAATTTATGTCATGCTGCTTTGTTGAAGAGAAACCTAGCTTCTATTTATAACTTTAATAAGCTACCCCTTGCTTCTTAATTGTATAACTTGTGGAGTTATGGGACATATAAGTTTAAAATATCTTTATCTGTTAACCCTAGATTTTGTCTGCTTACTATAGACACTCTCTTAAAATGTTCTTTTCTAAATAAAATTAGTTTTTGATTAAAATTATTAGGGAAGTTTTATTCTTTTATCAGTTTTTATTTTTGATCTTGGTTCCAAGACTTATTGTAGTGAACAATCAGACATTTCTGAAACAGATGTTGTGATAATGGTGTAATCTGAGAACACAATGACTATGGTCACTGAGATTATATGTGTTCTTTCTAAAAAAAGAAAACACACCAAATATAGCCAGAAAAATATAACAGGAAGCTTGATTTTAGATAACCCAGGCCTTACATAAGCAGAGCAACTTTAGTATGACATGCTGAACTAGCACTTTCCAGGTAAGAACTGCTACTCTATGTGACTTCTAGAGGTGCCACAGACTCAGGCTCACAATGACTACTCAAAATTCACACATGGTTTTAATACTTCCTACCCTTTTGTAGTGAAAATAAGCCCCACTTGCTAAATAAAAGAAACTTAATTTGTTCAATATTGCCTTCTGCTGTTCTCAATCAATGTCATTAATTTGTGTGCATTAGGACAGTTTATAATTACAGTCTCTTTTTTAAAAAAGATGTAGTAATATGAAGCGGCAGGGCTGCATTCCCAGCACCCCGGCCGCCTGCTCGGCTAGCTTATGCCCCGAAATAATTACACGGACACTGTATTCTTTTAATCACTGCTTGGCCCTTTAGCTCTAGCCCTTACTGGCTAATTCTGATATCTCGATCAACCCATCTCTAATAATCCGTGAGCACTGGTCTTACTGGGAAGATTCTAGCCTAAGTCCATCCTGGGTCGGAGCTGGGGCATGGCGTCTCTCTGAGGCGTCTGCTCCGGAGAGGAGAGCTGTGGAGTCTGAGCTCACTTCCTCTTCCTCCCAGCGTTCTGTTCTGTTTACTCCACCTACCTATGTTCTAACCAATAAAATGGGCCAAGGCAGTTCCTTTATTAGCCAATGACCCTTCCTCCATCAAAAAGATTTATTCATTTATTAAGTATACAGTATTCTGTCTGCATATATGAACACATGCCAGAAGAGGGTACCAGATCTTACTACAGATGGTTGTGAGCCACCTTGTGGTTGTTGGGAATTGAACTCAGGACCTCTGGAAGAGCAGTCAATGCTCTTAATCGTTGAGCCATCTCTCCAGCCATCATCTTACATCCCATCCATCCATCTTACAGTTTCTTATGTAACTATAATATCTATATTTTTTACCTATGATTAAATATATTTAGTATTCACAAACTACCTAATTATCAGTTTCTCCATTCTTAAATTACCAATATTGAATCGGTATGTGAATGTGTGTACTTGTATTCATTCATGGGTACTTGTATACTCATGTATTTATATGTATGTGCATGTACATGCATGTATGTATAAATTGTATATGTGTGCATGCATGTATGGATATATTGTATGTATGTATGTGTGTTCATGTATATTTGTGTCTGTGTGTCCATGTGTATATCTATGTTTCTGTGTAGATCTCCAGGTTTGTATATTATTTCGATCATTGTTTCAGAATGTCTCTCAGTTGATATTATCTTGAATATAAAATAAAACTTAAGTCCAACGTCTCTTCTTTTAGAACTGCGTACAATTTGCTTCTCTGGCTTCTGACATTGTATAGAAAATAAAAATGGAAGACAGTTTTTACTTTCCTTTTATATGGTCACATGATCAAGTCTGCTTTTTTTCTTTGAGTTCATGAAGCAGTAGTGAAATTAAATATCTCTTTGTGTTTCGAGTTTTATATAAATTTTCCTAGGATGTACTATAACCTTCAATTTAAAAATTCAACTCAAATTTTACTTTATTAGTATTTTAATGATTTTTTCAGTTCTTTTTTTCTCTAAAACACCAACTATACACATGCCATCTCTGCCTCACTGTCTTCCTATATATATCATCATAAAATACATTGTTCCTGTCACCTATCTGATTTTACTCAAACCAAGCATCTCTTCTTCCAACAACTTTTGGTCAAGGTTATCGTATCTGCATGACTTTCAGTATATATTTTACCTTTTACATTTTCTTTATTTCCATTTTCATTTCTCCTCTGAACATTCCTGCTCTATTTTCATCTGCTTTTATTGGAATTGTCTTCTCTGAACTCTGCTTTCCTCTAAAGTCTTTTCATAAATGCCTAGCATTTCTTAAGAGATTTTTGTTTTATAACCTTTACCATTCTATATGTGAGAGGGTAGCTTTATGTGTAGATTTATACACTGAGCCAACACCTCTCTCCTCTCTCCCTCTCCCTCTCCCCCCCCCTCTCTCTCTCTCTCTCTGTGTGTGTGTGTGTGTGTGTGTGTGTGTGTGTGTGTGTGTGTATGGTGGGGGCGTGTTCTCCTGGGTATATGCGTGAACACCAGAGGTCAGTTTCAGGTGTTTTCCTCTATTGCTCTCTGCCTTCCCTTTTCACAAGGTCTCTCACTGAAGCCGGACCTCCTTACTGTTTTCTGTATAGACTATATGTGCAAGCTACATTGTAGTCTGTACCCCTTCCACACCTCCCCCAGAGCTGAGGTTATAGGTACACACCAGTGTGCCCAGCTTTTGTGTGGGTTTAGGGGATCCAAACATAGGTCATCATACCTGCTCAACGTGCATTTTACCTGCTGAGTCACTTCCCCAGCACCATGACTCATCATTTTATGAGGTACCAATGGACCAAATGAAGGATAAGGAGATGGCTGGGAGTGTGCTGGGAAGATGGGAGCTTCTATGTCTATGCACTTAAATGCCCTTTTTCCAGACCTCCTCTTTCATTAATGTTAAGAGCATCTCCCTCAGGCCACTTTAAGAATAATGCAGAGTCCAGCAATCTTTCCTATGATGGTGTGGCACCAACTTCATATACTTTCTCCTCTGAGAAGCTACCTGTGTTACCATGACTAGAGAATAATGTTTGTATAAAAGATGCAGCTCAGTACTGTTACCTCTGACAACCATCATCACATGGCACACTTCAAAGAACCTAGACTGAAAGATATCTGGTTAGGGGCCAAAGGGCACATAAATGCATAGAGATAACAGTTTAGCTAGAACCGACAATTCTTTCCCACCACGTAATGCTGCTCTGGAAGGAAAACCTGTGCTGATCATTCAGAACAAAGAAACCTATCCTGTGAGCTCTAAATCATGTTCTATGTGCCACACTGGGATCCACAGTCTCTCTTCCATATCTCACCCTGGGACTGTGATTCATCACAGGGACTGTGGCTCACAGCTTTTCCTCCACGGGCTACACCTTAGTCCACAGAAAGCACTGTGATTTGCTACTGATGGCTTTAAGGCATAACCATAGCTTGAATGTTTGCAAATGGAAGCAATTGAAAGTATTTCTTTCTTAAAACCTAGTTAGTAGGTCATTCAAAAGGTAGGGCCAGATCTGATACCACAAAGATTATCTGTGTATATTTATCCTATCTATTTAAACATAAAATAAGGAAATTTTTTTCAGATTCATCATGTATGGTCAAGGCTTTTATTCTAGTAATGGTTCACTTATTGGGAAGATACAATTTTTGTCCTTTTCCACTTTCATTTATTTTAGGTGTAATAAACTCATATATGCACATGAACCAGCTGCAGTAAGCATTAATATCTTCCTAACATTACTCTTTTCATTCATTCTTGGTTTTTATTTTTTTAATCCAGATACTTTTTACAGCCCAAAGCAATTTTATAATTATTTTTTAGAATTTCATACATACCTATTATATTTACATCATTTATACCCTGCCCTTTTCCCCATCTTCAGCTGTCTACCCTCAAAATTATGACCTTCCTTCTGTAATTATCATTTTTGCATACACACACACACACGAGCACATTTACTATTGCTCATATATACATATGCTTAGGACCGACTACTGGGGACTGGATAACTAGATGGGGCTCATTTCTTATGAAAATGGATTCTTCCTCCCACAGCAACCATTGACTGCTCATAACTCTTCAACTAGTAGTGGGGTCTCACAGAATTTTTGACACATACATAGGCTTGTCAACTAGTATTGTCTTTAGGTTGATCTGGTTAGGTAACCATATTGTTGAGATTTAATGATTCATCCAGATACTTAAGGCAGCTGCTTAATCTTAGCAACATATTTGTTCAATCTCCTGTACAAAACTATACAATCTCATCCTCAATTTGCATTCTTATTTTATAATATGACACTTAGTGAAAGAAGATAATCAATACTAATTCAGTTGTGATAAATATGTTTGGTCAGAACTAAAGTTTAGATAAATATTCAACTCAACTTTGAGAGAAGAGATAGACAGATTCTATTGCATAGACTGTAAAATCAGATTGTCTGGACAGAAGCCCCAAGCCATCTATTTGCTATTTTTTTCAACAAGATGGTTTATTGATTCAAAACCATGCATATAACATAAAACACACATAAATATACAAGTACATGGTTAAAAGACATGAGTTCCCTGCCCACAATTTGAACACATCTCTGTCATCTAGCTAATTATTTTTTAACTTTACATGGTTCCCTTCTTCTTAATGTCTTTGCACCACTTCTTCATATGCAAAATGAGAACAGTGTACATATTAAGGTCTCACTGTACTGAGGAAGGGCCATATTTATGATGTGAGATTACCCTCTGTATGTTGTGAATACCATTGGTTAATAAAGAAACTGCCATGGCCTGTTGATAGAGCAGAACTTAGGTAGGCAGAGAAAACTAAACTGAATGCTGGGAGGAAGAAGGCAGAGTCAGGGAGAAGCCATGTAGCCCTGCCAGAGACAGATGCTGGAATTTTACCCGATAAGCCACAGCCACATGGAGATACACAGATTAATTAAAATGGTTAAATTAAAATATAAGTGTTAGCCAATAAGAAGCTACAGCTAATGGGCCAAGCAGTGCTTTAAATAATACAGTTTCTGTGTGATTATTTTGTGGCTGAGCAGCCGAGAACCAACAAGCGGCCCCTCTTTCAACATACTTATGCAAAGCACTTAAGACCACAGAATGTGCTCACTCAGAGAGATGTGAATTATATATTCTTACTAGCAAGACAAATTCAGTATACAAGGAATGTCCCTCAATGTGTTTTGCAAATAGAATATATAATGTTAGCTCATCTGGCAAGTGGGATAAATTTAGGCCGTCTAAAAGGAGCTGTTATTTCAGTATTTGCTTATCCATTAGTGGCCGGTATTAGATCATAAATATCCTCAAAAGAGGACTCAGATGTGTTTCATTCTCTGCACATACATAATACACACTGCCTGCAGTCACTAAATATTTTCTGAGTAAATGAATAAAGTAAGTTCAAACACAGTAAGATGGTGAGGCTTCTACACCAAGCCATCAGCGCTACGCTATAAACACAGATTGCTTCACATTTAAGGAATAGTCTCTCTTCTCTATGTTGATCTTCGGTATAGGATATTGAATTATCTCTAGCTTATAGGTAGAGAGTACAAAGTGGTTAAGCAATTGGTCCTAGGTTACACAGTGAACCATCAGCAGTTGTGGCTGGGACTCAAACTCAAGATTCTCTGTGACTTCACCTCCCTAGTGTCATTATCCACTTCAAGAAGCCCTAAAAATAATCTCAGCTGATCCTGTGTTTCCATCAGAGCCATCCCTCCCAGCTTGTCCTTTCTGACTTTGGATGCCCCTAACTCTATTTAAGGCTAAACTCTAAGCACCTGTGTAGGAAAAAACCACTACTCTTCCACTCTGCCTCATTTTCTCCATCACTATAGCTCTCTCATAAAAACAGTCGAGCGTGAGATTAAATGTGGTTTATGGAATATGAACATCACTTGTTTAATTCGCTTTAAATACTTTACCTTTGATGCATTTAATAACATAATTATGTTAATACCAATAGCAGTGTTTTACATCAACAAGCATAGTGCTTTAGATTCTGTCAAGGTCTCCCGCTCCTGCTAGTCACTCCCAGATCATCTGATGATAGAATGTGCTGCCAGAAACAGTGGATGGATAGTCCTTCGGGACTTTACATACTAGTAACATAGTGAAATTAAATGGCTATGACACCCCAGTCTAAGCCAATCTCTAAGACAACCCAGCAAATAAGAGAAAAAGCTCAAGTGTTTAAACACATTCAGAGCACTATGATTTCTTTTTATTTATATCCACTCCTAACAATGAGTCTCTACTGTTCTATAGCTCTTACGAATTACTGGTGCTAAGGATATTGCTACAACTAGACTATTAGGATGTAGGTACAATATCTTTGTTTTCACAGGCCCCTGTATCTTTTGCCCATCAATTAAAAAACAAACTGAGGGCCGGGCGGTGGTGGCGCACGCCATTAATCCCAGCACTCGGGAGGCAGAGACAGGTGCATCTCTGTGAGTTCGAAGCCAGCCTGGTCTACAAGAGCTAGTTCCAGGACAGGAACCAAAAGCTACGGAGAAACCCTGTCTCGAAAATCAAAAACAAACAAACAAACAAACAAACAAACTGAGTTCATTGGATTCAACCAATTCAACAAGTATGTAGTCAACTTTATAACGTTTTAAAATATTTTTAATTAATCATTTCTCTATGTGTACGTGCACGCACACAAAGATCTGAGTAAAACCCACCATAGTAAGTTTTCACCTTCCACCATGTAAGTTCTGGGGATTGAACTCAGATCCTCAGGCTTGAGAGTAGGTGCTTTTTGCTTCTGAGACATCTCTCTGGCCCCAATTTTTCTGCTTTATCCCAGGTGATCTAGGCTGTGTCAAGTTGACAAAGCTAACAACATCTTTGAGAGCTATACCAATGTATCTCCACATTACAATAGCATATCCTTCAAAGTCATGTGGTTATGATTTGTTGCTATAATATGGTCTTCCTAATTAAAAAATAACCAATAAGCCATAAATTCAATGGATTATAACTAGCAAAGAAATTACTTTGCAAAATATTGATTCATTGATTCTACCTGTTGCTCAAAGGTAAATTACTTATATAAAATGATCTTCAGAGATTATTTTACATTCCTTTGAATGTCATCAATGTTGCTTTAAATATTTTTACTCAGAAGTTATTAAGGAAGAGAAGAGTTTCACAGTTTGGCAACCCAAAGCAGTAAATCACAGACATATTATTGATGTCACCCATCAATTTACATGGAAGGTAGTCAATAAAACGGAGGTTCCATCATGCGAGTGATGATGACATCATGGGGTCTGAAAGTTCGTTATAACATGTTCTAGGGCAAAATTAATTCTGTAACGCACCTCATATGCCCATGTTTGATTAAGTTATAAACAGATTTCATTAACACGGGCTAAAAAACATCTCTCCATAACCAAAAAGAAAGTGCTTTATAAAGCCATGCCATATTAAACCTTTAACCTTCCCATATTTACTTTTTCACACAATTGTTCTTTGAACATGGCGGCTCTTAGGGAACAAGACTCACACTACTAAACATACAGACTTCCCATGTGATACTATATGCAAGTTTTATTGGAAAGACGTAAGTCTGCTACGTCTGCTTGTTTGTCACATGGAGAGACTTGTTCAGTTTCTAATTCTGGTTTTCAATCTGATCAGAAGAATTATTTTAAGCACACACTGAAATTTTCAATACTAGGAGGTACTAGATCCTAGAAGAGCAACAAGCTATTGTTACCTACATTTTGAAAATCCAGACATGTTATCACGCCGGTTAACAGATGTTCCTCGTTTTCACTCAAATGCCAATGACCATCTGGCCATCCAGATCCAAGAGAAGTTTTATGAAGATAAGTTAGTCAGTACTCATAAATTTTCCTAAGTATCAAAAAAATACAATGACTTTCATTTACAAATTTTTAACATAAACATGAATAAAGAACAACACTGATCAGGAGAGAAAACAGAAGTATCATACAAGGAACTTCAGAGGAAAATAAGGTCATGCCCTAACTGAAGTGGAGACATGCAAAGAGAAGGGGCCTTCTCCTAGCTCCTTAAATGTCAGTCAAAATCAGTTCTCAAGAAAGGGTAGCATTCTGAATATTCATTCCTCAAGGAAATAAGCTCCCTGCTTGAAAGGAAACCAATGCTGTAAGGTTTCTTTCACATTGAACAAACTGAGCTGTAAAGAAGTTGTGTGTTAAAGCCCATCATTAATTTTCATTCACAGCCTGCTTTGCTGGGTCCACAGGGGTTCAAAGCCTTGTCAGACATCTAAGGAGGGATCCAGGACATCAGTTGTGTTTTAATGGAAAGAGAGTCTAGTGATATAAAATCTATAAAGCTTCTTTTCTTCATCCATCTCCTTCACTCAGAGAGGAGATAAGGTTAAGAACCCTTTAGGATAGAAGCTTTTTGGAATAGTCCCTTGCCTTCTCTGTTGCACCATACAGGATAGAGTTAATCCTGGGTTAAAAGGAAATAAATGATGATCAAACATCACTTCTTACCTAAATCACACACAGCTTCAAAGAACTCCGGCTGAATAGAACACTCCCTAAGAGCACAGATAGGGTCTTCCACATCGTCTCTAAACTTTAGGTCACTTCTCGAAATCTGCTGGAGAAATGGCACTTAAACACGATGAGAAGAAATGACGGATGAAGGAAAGGGGGTGAGAAAACAAAGGAAGGAAGAGGAAAGAAAGGCATAGCAAAGAAGACAGGGGAAGTCTCAGAGAGAGGAGCACTGGAATGGAGCATGAAGGGGCTAGGAGAGAGAAAGCTCGCCCAGTGAGTCATCTGCATCTTCTGATTCCTCCCTGGGAGTTACTGAAAGTTCCCATCTGACATTCAGCTGGCATTAATGTGAAATGGGTTCCCGGATTATTTTAATGACTCACTTAGAAAATACCAAAGACTGACATGTCTGTCAAGACAAGTGACTTTGCTCTCTTTTACAGATCTTCATATAGGCATCCAGAGGTTCTTCTGTTTTCACAGGAAACAACACATCCATCAGAGTTATGTATAAAGATTACATGCTTTTCTTTCAAACCTTAAAATCCACACTGGTCGTTTGCCTTTTGCTTCTGAAAAGGGGCTGGAACAAATGCCAGGAAGGTGATACCACTTCGTATTTGCACAGTTCACTGGGAGTTAGGCCCCACAATTGCATTGTATAGAAGAGAAATCCAAAGTCCAGAGGGAGCTATCCAAGATATACCCAGCTGCTGAGCTCTCCCACAGGCAGGACTGAACAGCTCCCCATCTAATTCCTATCAGACAACTTCATATGGAAATAATCTTCTCACTCAAGCTTCCAACTCAGGATATAGTATCCTACTTTTTTTAATCAGGGTTTCCTGTAGCTCATGTTGACCTCAACCTCAATAAGTAATAGATTACCTTGAGTTATTGGTCCTACTACCTCTACCTCTAGAGTGCTGGAATTACAGGAGTGCCCACCATGCCTAACTTTATACAATGCTGGAATCCACAAGTTTCAGACTAGCCAGCACTCTACTGACTAAGCCACCTCCCCATTCAACTTATTTAATCCATTGTTTCCATCATGTGGTTCTTGTTGTGCAATTACTTTGTCAATTAAGTGTATTGTCACAAGGCAGAGAAACTTAACTTGGTCCTTATGGCAATGATATTGACACGGAAGCTTGAAAATATATATGGAAATAAGTATCACTTGTCGCTTGTATGACTTCCTTTCAAAAATATTTCTCAATTTGGCTAAAATTTAAAAAAAAATCTAGGAAGTAGATGGCCTCTGGGGAGCCAGAAGAAAAACTTAAGATCAAGAAGCCTATGAAATTATACAGACACTCTCATGATGAGATGGGGTTTTTCGAAGCAGCATATACAATCAGATGGGGGTTGGCAGCGCAAGAAACAAGTCAAAGGCAACACAAGGAGCTACTTGTCCTTGTGAAAGTGTCTTGTGCCTGAATGCTCAGAAAGGTATTTAGAAAAGGAAGTAAGTCTGATGCTTACGGACATTCTCCTGAGCTGTCACAAGTCACATTTAAAAACGGGAAATCCCTAGACAGACTGCAACCGAGTTTAAAAAGTAAAAATTAATCCGCTACTACAAGTTTTGGAAGGAGAGAAGGAGAGAGAAAGGGAAGGAGGAAGTGAGGAAGGGACAGCAGGGTGAAGCTAAGGCAAGTGTGTGAACCACTCTTCTGGCAATCCTACCACAATGTCACAAGTTCACAGAACCATGGAACTGCAGATCTAAGGTCATTTTGGGAGGTCTTCTCTACGAGCCACAAAACACACTAAACAAGTGCTTGTTCACATTCATCTCTGTGTAACAATGCTATCCCAATGGCGGTGCTTCCTGTTGGTAGCCATTCCTTTATAACCACAGATTTCTATGCTGCCAGGTTATAATGAGGCCTCTGGGTTCCAATAACCTGCTTAAATTCTACACACACACACACACACACGGCACACAATTTGAGCAAGTTGTATATGTCTCAGACAATTCTCATCCTTTCCCCCTCCGGAGTTTGTCTCCATTTTACATAAGAAGAAACTGGATCCTACAGAGGATAACACAGTTTGAACACATCTACATAGCCAGGAAGTGGTCACCAGCCTAGATCTAAATCCTGTTACTCTAACCCCAGAACTGATGCTGTTACTCGCTGTGCTACGTTGCTTTTATTGTTTTTATTATTTTGCAGATGGTGGTACGACCTACATCAAGGCAGTTGTTTCCTAGAAACTATTCTTAAATACCACAGAAATTTTCCTACTTTCTTTAAAGTTCATGTCAGCATTTAATTATTAGGTCATGCGTGATGGAGTTCTTGACAAAAACTCCTACAGAATTTCAAAGAAGGGGGACGTGATATATCTAATGTGTGGGTCCTTTGCTATAGGCTAATGAGAGCACATCCTGAAGACTGTGTGGTGGTTCCCCTTTATTTACACCTTATAGATTGCCGGGTATTAAGCACCAAACAGCAGCGATTGGCATTTTATCGATACTTATAACTTTACATATTAAAATTAAAAGGCAATAAGTAGAATATTATTAAAATAGCATACTATCATGCTTGAGACCTTTGATTTCGTTATAGCATATAACATGAAAGAAACCATGAATAAAAAGTCTTAGATGTGTAGAGGCAGCAAAAGTGGCCTACTTCGTTTCTTTTATGATTCTCTGTTCTATTAGCTCACCCACTCGAGCACGCAAAATGCTAAGCACCCGCTATCATATAAGCTTTTCAGTTGTTTATTACAACTAAGGCTTTGGCATTAAAGAGTGACATTTTCAATTTGATTTTTTAGCCTGTGGCAGAATTCTAAATGAGTCAGAGCGCCTGGCTCTGAAATCCCTTGGAGCAGAAGCACCTTCACTCTTTGGACCTAGGTCTTTCTACAGTATTTCCATCTGTAATCAGAGTCGCCAAAGCTACAGCTGTTTTTCCCAGACTTCCATAAACTCGCCGTCTTTAAGAGTGCCTTAAGAAGAAGAATGCCTGATTTGAATTTTAGAGGTCATTTCTTTTAAAGATACATGTCAGGAGTCCTCCTGACATTTTAGCTACTTTGGAAACTGAGCCCTATGGTTTTACTCTGAAGAATTCCAAGTATTTTATTTGAAGGTGTATCTCAGGGTTCAGAAACACACAACTTTAGGACCTAGCCCCATTTACAGATGTGCAATTTTCCATCATCATGGCTTTCCTCATCTTTATGAAACACAAGCCTTTTTAAACCTATTCCAACTAGCGTAGAGTTATGCATTTTCAAGCAAAAATTGTTTTTGTTTTGCCCTCTCACTCCCTTCTCCCTCTCCATTGCGCTGCCCCTGGTACCGCTCCACCCTCCCCAGTAGCTCCCTTTCTGCTTTCATTTACCCTTCTGCCCTCCCCTCCCCGTTTCTTCCTCAGCACCTCCTTCTCTCCTCCTTGTCTCCTACAGAGTTTCAAAGTCTGTTGCCCTCTCAGACCTCCGCACGTACACCAGCTAATATTGAAAGTTAGGATCTATGTAGCAGAGAGAATGTGCAATTTTGCCTTCCTGAGTCTGAGTCGCCTCAGTGTATTAGTTACTCATTTGGGGGAATGATAACAAAATGGCTGACAGTCCACCTTGTCTGTGAAGCCATGGCAACAGGAGTTGGAGGGAGCTGGTCACGTGGCATCCACAGTAAGAAGGCTAGGGAGGCGAATGTTAGTACTCAGCTCACTTTCTCCATTTTAGGCACCACACACAGTTCATGGAGTGGTGCTGGCGGCAGGGTCCACATCGATTAACCTAATATTTGTCACCGTCACAGGCACCTCCACAGGCTTGTCTCCCACCTAAGTCTGGGTCCGGTCAGGTGATGACACTCACCACCACACCTTACTTAGTCCTCCCCAGATGCATCCATGTCCCTGCCAGTAGTTCATTTTCCTTTGCAACTGAGTGAAATCCCACTGTGTTTATGAGCTCTATTTCTGTTACCCACCCATCTATGGATGGACATCTAGGCTGGTTGCATATGCCTGTCATTATGAGTGGTGAGGCAATAAAATAGACGTTTGGGTGTTTCTAACCCTACGATAAAATATAGAGTCCCTGGGATATATGCCCAGGTGTGGGATATCTGGATCATATGGCAGTTTCTTATTTAATGTTTTGAGAAACATCTAGGGTGATTTCCATATGGTCATACTAGTTTACACCCCTGTGACCAGCAAATACAGATCCCTCTCTGTCCACACCTTGCTGGTATTTGTTGTCGTTCACTGTCTTCATTTCCGCTCTTCTGACCGGGATGACTCTCAGAGTGGTTCTCTTTGCCTTTCCCTGACGACTGAAGCTGCTGAGGACTTTTTAAGTTACTTTGTCAGTTTCTGTTTCTTATGCTGGGAATTGTTGATTTCATTAGCCCACGTATTGATTGGTAGTTTTTAATTATGCCTGTTTTTACATATTCTGGACTTCTCTGTCTGAAGCATGGCTGCCGCTCTGTGTGTATGTTCATGTACTCATGGCATGGGCTGAAGGGATTGAACTCAGGCAGTCAAGACTGTGCAGTGAGGGCTTTACCCACTGAACCATCTTGCCAGACTCCTTGAACTGCTTCCAGTATCATCAGATCCTGTTCAGAAAGTTCTTTTCCAAGCTTATAACTTGAAGTATTGTCCTACATTTCTCTTGCATTTTCAGTATTTCAGCTTTCAAATAAGGTGGTTGTAATTCTATTTAAATTAAAAATATCTTTTGAACATTGTGAAAAAATAAATTAAGTGGTTGTGCCACTTTGATTTTCGGTAACACAAATCTTAATGATATTCTTCTACTAACAATGTTTTTGGGGGTTTGGGGTTTTTTTTGTTTGTTTTTGTTGCTGTTTGGTTGGATTTTTTGTTGTTGTTGTTTTGTTTTATTTTTGTTTTTTAGTGTTTTAGGTAGGGCCTTGCTGTGCAGCTCTGGCTGGCTGAAACCCACTCTGTACTCCAGAGTAGCTACAATTCTTAAACTTCCTATGTCATTGGTGTTCTTCCCAATACCTGGCTCTTGAAAGGCTTTTTTAAGGGTTGCACATAACAAATTATCATCTGCTCATCCATCCTTTGTGAGAAACAAGCCTTAGGAAACCCAAATATTCACTATACCAACACATGACAGTGTCCACTTCCAATACTTACATTACATATAATCCCTATTATGGTAGACACATTCTAACTAGACATAGTCATTTACTTGAAGAGACTTATTGAATAGTTACTACTATTATCTATATTTTGAATATAAGAAAATCAAGACACAGACAGGTTAATAGACTTGCCCAAAATCATAGGTAAGACTAAAATCCAAGTAGTATCTGCCTTGAATATGCACAGTTAACTGATGTGGGAGTGATTTCTTATTAATAAACAAATTGCCTAGGCCCATTTGATAGGCCAACCCTTAGGTAGGTGGAGAAAACAGAACAGAATGCTGGGAGAAAGAAACTGAATCAGAGAGTCACCATGATTCTCCTACCGGACACAGACGCAGGTTAAGATCTTCCCTGGTAAGACACCTCGTGGTGTTACAGGGATATTAGAAATGGGTTAGATCGATATGTAAGAGCTAGCCAATGAGGCTGGAACTAATGGGCCAGGCAGTCTTTAAAAGAATACAGTTTCCATGTAATTATTTCGGGTATAAAGCTAGCCGGGTGGCGGGAAGCAGCCCGCTGCTCCTATTACAACAGTTAACTTTTATTCTATACCATAACACTGTACCATAAGAACAGAAGTAAACTACAAAATACTTATCAGACCTGAAGCCATACAGCGATTTCAGTATTTAATGTGTGTCAATGGATATATTCTTTACTAGTAAAGTTAACTCAAAAGAAAACTAAGATCACTCTCTTCATCTACACTGAATTTACTACATAGGCACTTGCCAAGCAGTCAGTTGCTTGGTCATTGAACAAGAACAAATCCTGTGCCTGTTCTGTGCCTCATACTCAGTGATAAAGTTGCAGCCTCCTAAACAAGATGACCTTACCGTAGACTGACAATCTTTTATATCATTGCATAGTGTCACATGCTCCTGCCCTCCAGTATCCTAGCCCTCCCTTTCTGATCCCTGAATCATTTTAATTAGGTATCCTTCTTTCATGTGTCATAATTATCTTTTCAACTCATCTAACATTATCATACATGATTGGGTATTTTATCTTTAACCCACATCTAGGCTATCCTGTTTCTTTGTTCTTGTTTGGGTCATTTGTTTTGATTTCCATATACCTAGTCTTTCTCTGAAAGTACCTATTTAACTATATCACCATCATCCCTTGCCAGACAAAACAATCAAAAACCAGACTCTCCAATGACAGTAATATAAATTTAATACTCCTTATGTGATACTGGATACTTACTGAATCTGGCTCTTATGGATCAGATCAGCCTTGTCTCATTTGTTTCCCATGGGCTCTGGACTATTGAAAGATAGCAATTTATGGTTCACCAGATTAACGTTTATCTTGGTCCTGACCTTCCCCTTGACTTACTTACTACCTACCATACTCCTGCTTCTATCTGTAGGAAGAGAATTTGGAAAGCCCAGTTCAGATGTTACCTACTTCCAGAAAGCTGATGTTGACCCCATAAGTGAGATGTAGTCTAGCTTCCGAATGCAGATGGCTCCCTGTCCTTCCCTTCTGCTGTCATGTGCACTGAGTTACCCCTCTTGCACATCTTGCTCATGGGGAGTGCAATTACCTTAACCAAATATTTGTAGATGTGCATGAGCAAAATGCCCTGAACATAGAGTATCTATTAAACTGTATCTCAATAAGTAAAACTGTGAGAGCAAAAGTAAAGGAAAATCATCAAGCTGCATTTAGATTAAAAAAAATACACAAGTGTTACACTATCATATTTGCTCTTACAAAAAATAGCATATAGAGAATATTTTATATGGAAAAAGCAAGTTAATTTTATTATCTCTATCTTTACATATATGCACACATATATATGCCTATACCCATGTGTTAAAATCTGAGTGTGTATATATATATGCATATATATGCATGTTAAAGTTTATGTATACCTGATATGTTTACATACATACACATATGTGAAGATATGCTTACATGCTTACACACATGTTGAAGTTATTATATACATCCATATCTACATGCATATGTCTAGTCACTTGTTTGATTTAAGGTGGTGTTACTTTTGAGTCTATTTCGCTATTGCCAGTGTTGGCATTTTATAATATGTCTTTCTTAAATTTGGAAGTGGCATCAGGTTGATATTAAAGAACACAGGAGGGAGGAGGAGTTGTACTCAGTTTATACTGTGAACTACCAGAGGTGTTAGCAAAAAAAGAAGAGAACCCAAAAGGATGAAGAGATGCACTAGCAGTTCACTTTTCAGGGTTCACAATTCAGCCTTCTGATCAGATCCAGCTGAGGATTCAAGCTGCATCCACGAGGCGTATCGCAGAGCCCTTCCACTGAGTCGAGCCTAAATGCTATCTTTTAAGCTTTTCTCAGAATCAGCTTTTAAGAAATCCAGTTGTAGCATGAGCCTGCACAGTGCAAAGAAACTATTTTAATTTCAATCTATAACTTCTAGCATCAAGATTTTATTTAAAACTTTGTTCTCAATTTTCGGCTCTGAAAACTGGAATTGTGTAGTTTCTCTTACTTTTCCTCTCTGATGACAAGAAAGCAGGAAGAAAACCGTGACAGCAAATCAGTTATTTCAGCAGTGGGACTCTACTCGCTTCCTCATCTTTAGGCAAGACGTTACCTCCATTTTATTAACCTTATTAGATACTTTCTTCACTGTAAATTGTCCTGCACACTTTGGGAGTTATATTTGTAAGAGCACACTATTTGAAGAACAAATATAGAGGGCGCACGAGTCCATTCCTCCCTTCCCTGAACAAGCACCTATTGCCTGTTTTAGAGTCCAGAGCATCTGAGAGAGCAAAAGGGCAAAATTTCTACCTTTGTGACCCTAATTTTAGGTGTGAAAAACAAGTATTAAGCGGGATCCAAACAACACACACAAAATGTTCAACGGGAATTTTTCATGAGAAAAAATTAATAAAGTAGAACTGAGGAAGGAGAGGTTTGCGGCTTTAAATAGGACATGAAACCTGATCAAAGGACAGAAGCAAGTGACTCAGCCGTCTGAGAGGAGAGAGTGTGTTAATCGGGTTGTGGAATACAAAGGCTACTGGGCCTTAGGTGTCTAGGAGCACCATGAGACCAGACAGCTGAAGAGAAGCAAAGCGGGAAGAAGAGGATCAACTAGGTAGAAGATCTCAGAAGCTCCGGGAAGGACTGGATTCGACTCAAACAGCAAAGAAGAACAGTAGTTTCATTTCGGTCACATCATCTTGCTAACTAATCAGTGAGTAGGTGGTTTTACTATAGGCCAAGGAAAATATAAAATTATGCGATGGAATGGTGGGAATTAGCAGCTTGTTCTTATTTAGGAAAAGTGTTGATAAATGACATAATAGTGTACAATATCATGGTGTTATGCTTGAGTCTGACATCCTCCGTTGTTACCTTTAAATCATAAATGCCACATAACTGCATTAGGACGTAGGATCTATGAAATGGTGATGAGACTTAAATGAGGTTATAAAAGCCAGACTAATTTTTATGGCCTCAGGGCCCTTTTCAAGAGAAAGGAGAGACACTAAATGTCTGTTTATCACGTGAGGACTCAACACACAGGTGGTCATCAGGAACTCAGAAAGGGAATCATTGCTGCGGGTCAGGTCTCATGCAGTCATGCTTTGAAATTGGAATTCCTATCTTCAAACCTATGGCATGTGTATGCCGTTAAACCACCAATCTGTAGCAAACTGATGTGATAGCCTAGCAATCTGGTGTGACAATTAAATGTTTAGGAAGTCTCTTGCAGGGTTCTGAGAATTTAAATGTGTATGTGGGGTGTGTGTGCCTATATGTATATATGTGTACATTATGTAAGTATTGTGTGTATGTATGTGTGTATATGTATATATGTGTGCATTATGTAAGTTGTGTATGGGTGTATACATGGGTGTATGTGTGTGTATGTGTATATGAGTGCATTATATAAGTAGTGTGTGTGTGTGTGTGTGTGTGTGTGTGTGTGTGTGTGTGTGTGTTTGTGTGTGTTTGCATCTTGCTACTGATACTGATGAGAGTCAGGTACAGTGGCTCAGGCCTGCATTCCCAACACTGGGAAGTTCATGGCCAGTCTAGTACTACTTAACAAGATCAAGACTCAAACAATGGAAACCTGCATATTACTGCTGGAGATACGGCTCAGCATCTAAGAGTCCTTGCTAATCTTGCAGAGGACCCAAGTTCAGTTCACAAAACCCACATCAGATGCTGCACAATTACCTCTACCTCCAGTTTCAAGAGATCTGATACCTTCTATGGCCTCTGTCGGTGCTCATACTCATTTACACACAACAACACACACCTAATTAAAAATAAAAATATATTTTATTTTTCTTTAAAACATGCCTCAACTAACAGTAATCAGTTGTTTGTAAGTTTTATTTATTCATAAATAATTTATCTGTGGGTATTAGCAAAAACAATGTCACTTTAAAACTGTATGTTCATATTTTTCCTTAATTTATCAAAAAATATATTGGCATACTACAAAGTAACAACTATGTAAGGTAAAACAAAATTAATTTTAAAGAATACGAAACAACCTGTAGCCTCAAATCAATGTATTTTAAATGCGGAAGGAGGGGTTTGTCTTGAATAAATCTTTATCATCTAGGTTAGAGAAACCACCTGGATAGGTGGGGCACGACAATCAGACCTGCATCTTAGAGCCATGCACAGAAGAGATTTGAATGAAACCTGACTGGGGCAGGAAGATGGACTAGGAAGCTGTGGAAAGCATGGGAGCCAAGACACTCCACGCAGGGTTTGGAGCTGAGTGGAAAGCAAGAATCCATTTTTAGAGTGGAGTATTGACAGGACTTTTTATGACTAAATAGGTGTGGGTGGCATAAGGGGGAAGGAATCAGAAATAACTCCTCGTTTGCTGACTTGAACAACTACAGGGATGGTGGTTATAGTTAGTGAGTTCAGCTCAGGACAACTCACACACACTGGTAAACTACAATTAGGCAGCAGTTTGTGCTGCTGAGATCCGGGGTGGGGATGTCAGATTGTGAAGATCAAGTGACAGCATCCCCCAAATTCCAACCCTTAAGCAGAGACAGAGCAACAATTCCTCCTAAAAGGAATTCAAATGCCTAAATAGGATAGGGGGAAGGTTTCATGGAAGCCATAAAAGGAGAAATTGTTTGTGCTATTCTGCTATGGTAGTGACTGCTGAGCATAGCAAATTCACCATGACTACTTACTTTTGATAACATTGTTAATAGGAAATATTTCAGAATAACTTTTGACTTAGTTAGGCTTTCTATTGCTGTGAAGAAACACTGTGATCAAAAACAAGTTGGAGAGAAGAGGGTTGATTTATCTTACACTTCCACATCACTGCTCATCACTGAAAGAAATCAGGGCAAAAAATCAAACAAAGCAGAGTTGGTACAGAAGCCATGGAGGGTGCCACATACTAGCTTGCTCTCCATGACTTGCTTTGTCTGCTTTACTATAGAACCCAGGACTATCAGCCAGGGGTTCAGGCTCCACCCACTGCTGGCCAGTCCCTCCCACAATAATCACTAAGAAAACACCCTACAGGTTTGCCTACAGCCCAGTCTTATGGAGGCATTTTCTCAACTAGAAGCTCTCTCCTCTCTGATGACTCTAGCTTGTGTCAAGATAACATAAAAATAGCCAGCATAGCTTTTATAGAAAACTATCAAATGTATAAAGCTTATTTGAGATTAGGTTAAACAACACACTTACATTTGAAATATATTATATGCATATATTTTAATGTTGATTAGCCATCTGAAAAAAATCCTCTTGAGGTGAAACTAAACTATTAAATTACTTCCTTCACTGCCTCAAACATAATCACTTCAACATGCTGTAGTATTTTAGTTAACAAAAACAAGTAATTACATATCAATATCATTTCCTAGGAAAAGAAGTAGCTTCTGTGTTAGATATAAGTATGTGTTGCCAAAAAAGATAAAAACATGTGTCTAACAATTGGAAAAAATCCAAGGACAGTGTGTAACCTCTGAAAAGCTCAACTTACTTATGAAAATCGGGTTAATATATATTCTGATATCATAATATTTAAGTGGACTGCAAAATTAACAGAAACCCAATACTTTGGAAAGCCTATAATTTGTATAAATAATATTTTGATATCAGCTCTTTTGGACAAGCCTTGATAACAAAAAATACACATTTTTGCTATTGCTTTCCAAGATATCAAATATTTACAACAGCAATTGCTTAAAATCATTAATCAAATAATTGGCAGAACTGGGATTTTAATATAATTTTAGATGCACTTCTATATGTATTTTAATACTTTTAAAGTCTATAGAAGGAGACTATTCTTTTGTTTCCCAGACACCTAGACCTGAATAATCACACAGAAACATGTTAATTACAACACTGTTTGGTCTATTAACTCAGGCATCTTATTAACTAACTCGTACATCTTAAATTAACCCATTTCTATTAATCTGTATCACAAGGCTGTGGCCTACTTGTAAGGTTCTGGTGCATCTCTCTGCTTCAACAGCTACATGACATCTGTCTTGACTCCAACTACTCTCGATATAAATCTCTCCAGCCTGGCCATAGGCCAAAGCAGCCTTATTCATTAACCAATAAAAGCAACACATATATAGAAGGACATCCCACATCATCTCCCCTTTTCTGTCTAATTAAAAAGGTAGGTTTTAACTTTAACATAGTGACATTATATATAAAAATAGGTGTCAAGCAAGAATTATAGTTAAAATAATTATATCTAATTTATCTTTTATCATAACTAAGGAAAACTATAAATATCTAGTCTTCAACTTTTCAGAGACCCCAGAAGGATATAATATTACCTAAATAAACAGGAAGTGCATTCTAAGCATTTTTCAAAGTTCTAGAATTGACAGATACCTTGCTTCCTGGACAGTCACCAAAAGTTCTTCTGTAACATTGGGGCATCCATCTTCAGCCTTCAAGCCCATAGTACCCAGCAGACTTTTCCATGAAGCAGGAAATCTGAAGATCTGTTCTGCTTTATAATGGCAAAGTTCATCAATTGCTTTCTTCTGTGTCCTGCAGAATAGCTTGCAGACTCTTTTATGATGCAGGAATTCTGAAAGACTGTCTCGCCTGTAGGCAAGTTCAGCAGTAATTTTTCTGTGGGTCTTACATGTCCAGTTTATAGAACATATCATCAAGTTCAGGCAAGAGTAGTTTCTTTCCCAAATGGCTAACAAACTCCATAAGGAGCCTCTTCAGTGTGCATCATCTTCTTGAATTAGATTGGTGCTGCCAGGAGCAGATGTGTCTCATTGTCATGAAAGTCCAAGTTCTTAAAACATTTTAAATGTCATATTCCATAGTCTTTGAAGTGTTGAAGATTATCTAACTAAAATATATTTCCGTATATCTAGGAAACCTAACTAAAATAATTACAAGTTTGACTATTACAAATATTAAAATTATTAATCTGTAATTTGAATATAATATAAACATAATACCTTAAACAAGAGCAGAAATACATATACATATATACAGTGTAGCAAATCAACCTTGAATTTGTATCAATAGTTCAAAGTCCATACCAATGTAACATATTCATATCTTTAACATATCTCCCTTTAAATGAAAACAAACATTTATAAACAATCATTTTTGGAATTTGGGTGTAGTATTCTCCAAACTGCTTCCTGTTGTTTGTTAGGTGCAGTATTTTTAGAGTTCATGGAGACCTTTTGTGGGGTCTTGTTCCATAAAACCACATTAGCCTGGAAGAAATCCACAGGTTCCCATCCTCTGTGGAAACAAAAGAAGAACCTCTTTTCCAAAGCAACATATCCTTAGACCCAAATTTTGAAGTCAAGATACCTTAATGATGGTTAGTTTAGCAGCCCCCAGAATCAAATGTCTCTCTGCAGTCAAAAAATTCAAAGAAAACAGAATAATATGTTTAATCCAGACTCTCTTTGTATTTTCCATCTTTACGTGGCTTATTTTTCTATAGTCTTTAAATCTATGAGTGTCTGTATTCTTTCATATCACTTTTACTGTTTCTTTAAAGATGTTTTTATATCCGTCTATACTCTTTTCCTCTCTCTCCCAAGTCTATGTACATTTTTAAACACTCTGTGTCTCGTTTAGACGTCTTTTATGTCTGAATCTGTTGTATCGTGTATCTGAAATCCTTGTCTGACAAGGAGCATTTTAAAACGGTAAGCAGTGTGGTTGCAGCATTCCTGTATGCTGACTCCACCTCTCTTGGCCTTTCAATTTGGTGGAGGTTCATTTACTACCAGCTCAGGAACTGCAGGGTAGGACCCATGCTCACCACCTCAAATCTAGAAAGCACTGTGCAGTACGTTAACCCTTTTTGTCTGAGTAAAAGCTAAATCTGCCATGCAGAGTGCTGTGTGGCCTGGAAATGTTTCCATGCGTGGTGGTGGGAATATGCCCTGCTTTTCTGCTTTTGCATGCTTAGGGACTTGATCCAGCTGCTCGCCCAGGCAGGGGTGCTGAGCAGCAGGCATGCTCTTAGCTACTTTCCTTTTTAGTCTACTGGTAAGGTTCCAGAGCATCTCTCTCCCTTGGCAGCTACATGGCATCTGTCTTGACTCTGTCTACTCTCTATATCTCTTCCAGTGTGGCTATATTTTATCCTTCCATAGGCCAAAGCATCTTTATTTATTAACCAATAAAAGCAACATATATACAGAAGAACATCCCACATCAAAGGTCTTTAAAGGTAAATGTGTAAAATATCAATATATGTGTCCATATACTATTTAGTATATATATTTATTATATGATTATATATATATGTATACGAACACATATAGTAGAGAGGAACAAATTAACTGAAAAGCTCTGATAACTTAAATATGAAATAGTATTTTAAGGCATATTGGTTTATTGTCCTGTTGCTATGGTAAAACACTGTGACAAAATCAACTTAAGATGACTTGGCTCACAATCCCAGTTATAGTCTGCCATGACAGGGAAATCACAGCAGAGGAAGTTGGAAAAAACTGGTCAACTATATACATCCACTGTCAAGAGCAGCTAATAAGGAATTAATGCGTGGAATCTTGCGTTCAGTTTGCCCTCTCCATTTCACACAGCAGAATCCACTGCTCAGGCAATGCTCCCACCCACATGAAGCTGGGTCTTCCACATTAGTGAATTTACGCAAGACAAAGCTTCACAGACATTTTCAGAGGCTAACCTCAGTGGAGACGGGTCTTCACGGGTATTCCCTGGGACTCTCTCCTAGGTGTGGAGCTGACAAGTTTAATCATCACAATGTATAATGAGATATTAATTTTTAGATGTAGCAAAGGATTGGAATCCAACGCATAGAACATGCAGGAAAGAAAGGCTTTAAGAGGATGTTATGTGAGCAGATAAGTGCCCCTTTACTTTTACAAAGTTTCAACCTGTCATGTGTTCTATAATAACACATGAAAAAATGGCTCACTCTGAGATTATCATGAAATCATAAGCTGCACTATTAGCACGTTTAACATTATAACCAAAATTACAGCTTTGCAAATTGTAAGTAGAGAAAAATTAGAGGTTATATCAGGTACAACAACTGTTAGAAGCCCAGAATGCTTTATAAAATTATATTTCCAGTTAGCATAAATGCCAAAACAGGTTACTCATTCAATGAATGTTTCCTAAAAGCAAACATTTCACTGTATTATGGATAGAACTTTACATTAGAAAATCCTTTCCTTATAGGGGCTTATAACAGTTCAGACTTTTAACTCAACTGTTTGGTATTGATTAATCTAGATACCTAATATCTAACATGGATGTTGTTCATTCACCAAGTGGTGATGTCTTACTGACATTAATAAGTAGAAAACCTATAATACTTAATTTTTTATTTATTTTACTTTATTATTGGTTTTTGTTTGGTTTTTGTTTTTCAAGACATGGTTTCACTGCAGCTTTGTAGTCTGTCCTGAAACTAGTTCTTGTACACCAGGCTGGCCTCAAACTCACAGACATCTGTCTACCTGTGCTGGGATTAAAGGTATGCACCTCCACCATCCAGCTAAATTTTTATGTTTTTAAAAGCCTACCAGATATATGATTACTAGAGGGAAAGCAACTGATCACTAACATGTTAGAAATGAAAACAGTCAGGGAACAACTTTTTAAAATTATTTTAATAAAATTAAAATAATATTGTTAGCAATGGAAACAGTAATAAAATCAGAAGAGAAAATCCATCCAAATGTGGACCTCCAAAATCTAAACAGACAAGTGTTGGTCAGGAGACAGTTTCAGAAACCACTGAAGGAGATGGCTCAGCAGTTAGTATTTTCTGTTCTTGCAGAGGACAGGAGTTCAGTTCTCCATAACCACATTTGGCAGCTCTCTCTAGCTCCAGGGTTCAATGTTCTCTTCTAGCCTCTGAGGCATTGTCCCTGTCTTGCCTTCTATGTCTTATTGAAATGATTTGGCCCACTGTCTTTCATTAGTCATGCCTTCTTTTACACCCGTGCCTCTGAAGCTCTTTCCTGCGCTGCTAACTAAATCTCTGTATGTGGAAAACTGAAATGCATTTGTTTTCCAGTGACAGTATCATCCAATTGCTGATTCTCACCAGAACCTTGGGATTCACTTAACATTTGTGTTCATAGTTCAGATCCAGCTGGTGATTTCATTCATCCTTTCCATTAAGGTCATTCCTGTCCATTTATGTACTACAGACTCGGATGGAGCACTCACTCCTTCTCATCTATACTAGCCCAAGCAACTCTGACTAGTCACTGAGTGCCCAGGTTTGCTCTTAGTCTGTTACTGAAACATAGTTTAGAATTTTAGTTCTAGCTTTCTTTCTTGTTTTCATGTAGTAGTTTGTCCATGTTTATGTTTCAAAGTCTAAATTTCTCATCACCCACTGGGTAGAAAATATTACAATGCCATCCCCTGTGTTGAGATTCTCAAGTTGTCTTTCTCTCCTTATTAGATTCTAAGTTTCCAGAAGGGCAAGCTAGATCTTATTTTTCACATAAGGCATCAAGATCTAGAATAAAATTATTCAAGATTTTTTTCAATGGAATGAAAATATTATTGAATGAATGCAAAATTTTAATAACAGAGATCTTAGCCCAAAATGTGAGTCTGAGGATGGCAATACAGTTGGCGTTTGATTTCCATAGAATTTATGAGTCATTAAATCCCTGCCCTCATTCTCCAAACTGTGTTAGGAAATTATTTCATGAATAAACAGGGGGGTAGCAAAAAGCTTGAAGAATACAGGAACTGATGCCAACTAATTTTCCAGTACCCTTTTGCATATGTAAAATAAACATATAATAAATGCCATTGAGTATTTGGATAGCTTTGAATACATACTAAGTAGTGTGCTGTATCTATAAAAACAGATACCTTGTGCAACTTGGGAGTCTTACCTCTCTGTAAACTCACTACACATTCGCTTCCAAGCAATAGCTTAGCATATCTTAGGCCATCTTTTCTAATCACTTTGATTCTCATTCCTACGTCTGTTTGCTCTGACAGAACATACTCGGGATTTTTTTTTTTTTGCTAAATCCCTAGTTCCCATATATATACCCATGGATGCCAAAGGGCATTGGATCCCCTGCACCTGGAGTTATAGGCGGTGAACCAAGACTCTCTCCAAAAGCAGTAAGCACTCTTAGCTGTTGAGCCATATCTCTAGATCCTTATGCAGTACTTCTGAAACTAAAAACATAAAGTCACTAGGTTTTCTCATCTCTTCTCTTTGTGTGTGCTGCAGTTGTTTAGTGAATACTTTTAGGCTGACCTGACATATATAATTTTTCCAAAATAATTTTATTATTTGAAAATTCTTTTACATTGTGCAGGAGAAAAGAATTCCGCTTTACAGTGACATTCTGAGATGCATTTTTCTTACTGTCTCAGTTAACTCTTGTATCCCTGCGACTACAAGAAGTTCTCTGGGGTCTAAATTAACATGGCTAACATGGTTGTCAGGTCTTAAAACTGCCGCTTTTGTGTATTGTTTAAAATTATAGACACATGACTTTTTTATTCTGTCTGGGAAAGCTCCATCTGATATTTTCAGAAGAACCCATAAAAACTAAGGTAGACGGGGGCGAGAGGAAGCAAATGTCACCGAGCGACAGAAGCAGCATAAAGCCTCTTCATTTTCGTAGCCCTCTCAAATCAAATCTGTGATGGTGAGTAGGGACACCTTGCATCCAAAATGCTTGACATTTTTGCAGTGGCTCCCATTATCAGCTAGGGAGCCAGCGCAGCATTTACCCAGTTACTAATGATGGTGTTTGCGTTCCACAATGCCGTGCTGTTTATCTGGACTTCACACATTAAAGCCTCTTATCTGGAATCCTTAGGAACAGATGTGGATCAAGAAAATGTCAAGTTCACGGTGAACACTCGTGTCCTCGGGACATGAAAGGATACCATTAGAGCTGGACACCATTGGAGCTTGTCTCCCTGCATTTGACAGTCACCGTTCTCACACAGAGTGGGACTAACAGTGCTGTTGCTGTAATGAACACTATTATGTGTGGAACACATGGCACCACTTATAAAAATGATGACTTGGCGTGGAGGGCCACTAGCCCAGTGCTGGACCAGGACACAGAGGACACAGTAACATTCCTGAGAAATGAGCACCCCTGACCAGGGATACACTTTGTGATAGAGTGGTTTTCTTTAAGGTTCTAGACACCTGTATTGACATAGTAGGTATTTAAATTGATCTGAAACAGTTTCAGCTAAGTGAGTATATTCCTATCATTCAAAAGTACTGTTTAAAGTGAGTGTGGTGACACATGCCCTTAATCTCATCACTCAGGAGGTAGAAGCAGGTAGATCTGTTTGAGTTATAGGTTAGCCTGGTCTACACAAGAGTTCTAGGCTACCCAGGCATACAAAGTGAGATACTGTCTTAAAAGAAAAAGTGCTGTTTTAAACAAGTGGTGGTTTCTTTTTGTTTTTAAAAATAGATGTGTGTGTGTATGTATGCATGAGTGTGTGTGTGTTTGTGTGTGCATGTCTTTATGCCTATGTGAGTAGTGAGTGCAGGCACATTTACTACTTTTAAAAGCCAGGAGGAGGGAAAGAAGACATGGGAAGGAGAGGGGGAAAGCTCAATAGGCTCAGGGAAAGTCTGGAAGACAGGGACCGAAGATTTCATTGCTTGAACAAAGGAAAGAAAAATGAAAGGGAATAGACCAGAGAGCTGAGTCAGATTCACAGGCAAGATTTGAATGTTAAAGGCTCTTCTGCAAAGCCGCTGAATAAAATGAAAACATACATCTAGGACCCCTCCCAGAATGATGACTGGAAACAGAGCCTAACAGTTTGGGTGACTGCAATGCAAGCTCTTTTTTTTTTTGTATTTTTCTTTTTTGAGAAAGAAGATTAATGCCTGCTGCAATCGTTCTTCCTATATTCCAGATACTGAAAGTATGCCAACAACCTTAAATCCGGCAATAACTCACAGATGGTGGCTGTTAGGAAAAGGACACGAGGGTCGGCAGGACCCCTCCAGTCTCTGGTCACTCGGATCTTTCCTGTGTGCAGTTGCTGGATGAGCACAGAGCCACAGCAGCCATGGTGGACAGGGCAAGCACTCAAAGCTTGCCACTAGGACATTGTGCGCAACCTACCAAGAAAAGAGACCTAAGAGAACTTATCCTGAAGGAGCAGTGTTTCCTTTAAAATGGAAGAACATTAGCTCCTTTGTTTCCTTTCCTTACACAGAATTTAACCACCTTTATGAGGATTTCCCTGCCTGACTTGATGTTCTAATACCTTTCCCCAGATGCATGGCAACCTCCTTGATTCAGTCTCCAGATCACTGACAGTGGCTTTGAAAATGACGAATGATTCTTTCAGCCTTCATTTCTACCCTTCATTTCTGTACCTTTCTCGGAGTCTTCATCCGTCTCTCCAAGTCTTTGTATTCATCATTTGTGTCTGAGTTTTTTTTCTTTCTATCAGTCTCCAGTCAATATGACAGGGTTGGTGCGTGCCAAATCGGCTGTGCATTTGCACAGGTCAGCTCTGGTATTTTGAAGACCACCTTTGCAGCTGACCTCTATGAGACCCAACATTCTGTTTTGCAGACATTTGGAAATGGGGTAAATTTTCATACGGAAAAAAATTTCATTTGAGAAATATCTAGATTCTGAGTTTTAACCGTAAACCAATCTTTTTTTTTTCCCCTGGAGTAGTTTATCAAAAAGAAACATTACTCTTTTTTGACTGATGAAAATTGTGATGTTTTTTATATGGGGAGGGGGCATTCTATGATCAGAGGACTTAGGCCTTTGGCTAATCTCCTTCTGGGGCTAAACTGACTACAAATTTCCTTTGCAGCAAAGCTCATTCACAAGAAGACTGGGATCCACTTGGTCCCAGTCTAATACATGTGGTTTTGTTACAATTTAATGAGAGAAAATTATTTTGAAAACATTTGACCAATGTTTAGTATAGAGATTTAAAATGGCCAAGCTCTGTGGTGTTGGAACTAATGTCAAATTTAATAAAAACTTGATTTTTAGGAAAACAAATAGAGCTAACTGTCCTTCCCCATCTCTCTTCCTTTACTCCTTTCTTCCTTTCCCCTTGCATCCCAAACCAATCTCCTCCTGCCTCTCAATAACTAAATATTCTCTTCCTTCCTTGCAAGATTCTCCTGTGTCCTCTAGTCCCTTACTCAATGCCTAGCCTCTTTAGGTATACAGATTGCAGCACACCTATTGATAACTAAAATTCAACACCCACACGCAAGACTAGGCCCCATTGGCAAACCAGCAGATGGCTAACAGAAAATGAACTCTATAGTATTTTTGCTGGTTTTTGTTTTATATTACTTTGTTTGAGCATTTTTGTCTTGTTGGCCTTTCACTTATATATTATAGTTCCCATTTTTGTGTTTTTATGGATTTGAGGTTGTGTGTGTTTGTGTGTGCATATTTCTTGTGTTTTTTCTTTTTTATTTTATTATGGTTAGTTTTTGTTTTCTAAAAAGAAAGAAAAGGGCATGCAGTTGGGAGAGTGGGGATGTGGGGAGGATCTGGGAGGAGTTGGAGGAGGGGAAGCCATGATCAGAATATACTGTATAAAAATAATAATAAAGCAAAGAGAATGAAATTGGACTATCTAAGCATAAAATGCAATGTTTGAAATATCAAGTTCATTACTGTCTGGAAAGTTTCCCAAATTCCCCACTAAATTTATCTCATGTGCACCCATGAGAAAGGAGAGCTGTCTCTCTGGCACAGAGTCAGGCTTCATCTCCTTCATGGCTGACATGACTTATATAACAGCAACTTTATGAAATGAGTGTGTGAGCCATGACAAATTCTGCCTTTAATGACTTGTACTGATTTTTAAGAGCTCATGGGGATTGTGTGAGGATAAAGTAACAAAGACTGTGAAGTAACATAGATACTTTGCTCAGTAAAAAGCATGATTCAGCAAAGTGCCATGGGAAGTTCACGGTCCTAAGAACCAAAAAAGAATGTATTCTAATCTCAGCAATTCTCCCTGCCTCCCTCCCTGACTCTAATTTCACACCCTCAGAAAAGTTCCTTAATTTCCCAGAGCCTTTACTTCCTTATTGTACAGACAAGCATAATTGGACATAACTCACTAGAAAACTATGGAAAATTAAATATGAATAGCTCGTAACAAATGTATAGTCTTCGGAAAACAAAGACCTGATGACTTAATAAAACGGCCATACATATGATGGTAAATAATCCTGAACATAGAAAATATTAAATAGCCCTTTCTGAAAATGCAGATGCTTTCCTTTCTGACACTGGCATCGTTGCAGTAGTGATTTTTACACTTGTGTTTTAAGTATGAACCAGCAGCTTCTCTCTTGTAACTATGGGTGGGGTAGAATGGGAGCGGAGAAGGTATAGGAGGGGAAGACTCTGCTGCCTTTTATAGACACGTGATGGCAAAGGTGAGCATATCTACCAGTTCTCCACATCCCTAGCTCCCTGAGGACTTGCTAAAATCATCTGCCATGCTGATCCACACCTGGCTTATCTATTCAGCAAATTGGGAAGTCCTGGAAGGGCTTTACTGGATTCACTGGCCACGCCCACACTGAATTGAGCCTCCAAAGCTTGGTAAAATGTTCGCTGCCTGCGGTTACAGATTCTTGTCCTTTCTTGCTCTGCAGCTTGCTGTGGTATTGCTTCTTAGTCTTTTCTTTGAACACCTTTGTAGTGGAGAGGCATGGGTTTGGCAACGGGGCAGCATTCGAATGTTTGAAACCCCTGCAGCAAGATGTATTGACCAACCACTTGGTGACAGTAAGGCTTAAACATAATTAAGAAACCTTCCCTGGTCCCAGGTTGTTTGTAATCTGCCTTTAAGATCTGGAGGAGGCTAGAGATTTCAGGTGTGCTACAGGACAACAGGTGCCTTCCTTTCTGCAGAAGTTCCCCTGACTTACACTGCAGTGGTGGTAAAAACCCCAGGGATGCCTTCCTGGCTCCTAAACTCCAACTTGAATCTGTTTGTCTCAGATCTTATGCTGTATGAAGATTTAACTGGGAAAAATACACAGAAATTTCTGTGGAGGTTGGATGTTTTTTCTCTCCTCTAACCACATGCTGAAATGTTTTATCCATTCAGTGTCTGTAATGGGAGTGTATCATTTTCTAAAATGAAGCAGAGAAGAAAAGAAACAAAATTTAGAATAAGTTATGCAAGACACTGACTATGCTGGCTAGTTTTATGTCAACTTGATACAACCTAGTATCACTCAGGAGGACAGGATAGAGACTCTAATGAGAAAATGCCTTCATAAGATCGGGCTTTAAGCAGGCCTGTAGGGCATTTTCTCAATTAGTGATAGATGTGGGAGGGCCCAGCATATTGTGGGTAGGACCACACTGGGTAGGTGGTCCTAGGTTCTATAAGGAAGTCGACTAAGTCATGCAGAGTAAGCCAGTAAGCATGCCCTCTGTGTCAGTTCCTGCCCTATTTGAATTCCTGTGTTGGCTTCCTTCAGTAGCAGACTGCAGTGTGGAAGTATGAGCCAAATAAATGCTTTCCTCCCCAACTTGCTGTTTGGTCATGGTGTCTCATAGCAACAACAGAACACTAACTAAGACCCTAGCTATGTTTAATATCCAGGTGGCCAATCTCAGGATACGTACCTCAGCTTCTGTTTGCTACGTAACTGCAGCTCCCATTTCATGCAGGCATAGAGATCTAGAAAGCAGCCAAGGAACTCTGGTGCAGAGACCCTGTCTCATCATCCCAGCCTACAGTGCCTACTTTTTCCGCAATTTCCCACTACTTCCTACAGACCTCACTGGACAGCTCTGTCCCCACCATAAATCTAATAATGTAAGTTTTCAGTTTCAACCCACAAGAATAAATGAGAAAAAGGCCAAGAAAATATCTTTTGATCATTTAGTTACTTCAGCCAGAATAAGTGAACCAGGGATTCCCAGTACAGAGGCCTTCTAATCTACCCTGCCTTCAAGAAACTTCAGGTTACTAGACTGTGCCCGTTGTTGTAGTCTCTTCCTGGGCACAAGGGAGATCCTGAATGGCAGAGAACATGCCTGCCTTTCAATCCACTGCCCAGTATCTTTCACTATCAGTATCTATTACTGACAATTTATTGTCTATTATCTCCATCATGATAATAAGACACCAAAAATGGAATTTCAACAGGAATACTTGGAAGCTTTGTGCTAAAATTAAGCCATGCAGATGGAAATGGGAATACACGTTGATGTTTTGTTTTCATTACCCTTCACTCAGCCCCTAACTCTAAACAGACAGAAGCCAGGACTCAGATGCAACCAGGAGATTTTATCCTAGTGCATGACCCAGGGTGTCAATAGTGGAACAAAGAGATGTTTGCAAAGAGAAGATAAGGAAAATCCAAAGCAAGAATGATGCAAGATACCCAGAGGAAGTATCAAAAGAATGGAGCTGGACAGACACTCCAAACTGTGTTGATAAAGATGAAAGGGATACATGACAACAGAGATCCAAACACGGTGCACAGAAGTGGGCCTGGGCCTTGGATTGGGACAAGTCAGGCCTGCGGATGCTCGCATGTTAGAACTGGAAGGGATTCGTGTTAGAGTGCCAAACTCAGATACCCAGGCTTTCAAAACCAGGCTATTCCAGCATAAAGTTCTCAGCTTCCTATGACGTACAATGGGCAAAGTAGTTGTTCTAACTATGAGGATCAGTATGAGGAATGACTATATTTAAGATACGGAGCATAACATCTGGACCTCACTAAGTGCTAAGTATGTGTTAGCTAGCCATCATGTGAGAACTTTTAGTGGGTCTCCTTGAGTGAGCAGATAAGAAGAAAAGACAATTTGGGCATCTTTTTCCTTTTAATTAGCAACTTGAGAAAGACAGGGTGTGTGTATGAAAGAAATTATTGCCAGTTAAGAGAGCACAAAGACTCATCTCATCTGTGAGCATCATCTCACTGATCCATAGACTAGGACCCAGAATCCGTGCCTGGAAGTGATTGTTTGCTCTGCTTAACTAGTAAAGATGGGAGTTTAGACAAAGGACACTGGAGGCAAAGGCTCAGATACTGTGTCTATCACATTTGTCCCTGTGCACAGAGTCTCCAGTCCCAGGTTTCCACCCGCTACTCCTGAAACTGTCTTCAAATATTTCATAGTCTCTCGAGTGGCACAGGCTCTAGATGTGTACGCTGATAATTCAGAAAGTTCACGCTAGAAGACATGGGCCCATGAAGGAAGGAAATATCTGTCCCTCTCCCTGCAGGGACCTCCTGTCTCCCTAGGGGGAGGTGATGACTCCTTTATTAGATTGTGGGAACAAATATAAACCAATGGACACAAATAAGAAGATACTTATGGTGAGAGAGGCACATGAAGGAAGCAGGAGGTGTGCAATCTAGAAAGGCATTCCTGTGTCTGAGGAAAACGAAGGTGTAACTGTGCTCTCCCCTCGTGTCTTGTTTGCTCCAGAAAGATGCAGATAACACTTCTGGCCACTTGACTTGAAATTCGGTCCTTGTGTCTCTCCCTCTTCCTTTCGTCTATGAAAACACAAGATACCCAGCATTCTCCAAGTTGCCACCAACATCTTGCAAAGGTTTTGGGATAAATGCCCGTGAGCTTTCCGACCCATAGCTCATTAGGCTAAAAGCTATTCTGTTTGATTCATGTTTCGTTCCATGGCTTTCAAAGGTGACTTTCTTCTTATTTCTTCTCTCCATTATAATGTATTCTCCTCAATAAATGTTTAGAGAGTTAGGACTATGACGCCATGGTAGGGGGCTTGCCAACATGTGTTAATTACATCCTCCCAGAACTGTGAAAATCTAAAAAAAAAAAAAGTTCAAACCAATCTTCTCATATTTATTCCAATGTTATGCTTTTAAAATGTGGTCTTAACCATTCTAATTATAAAAAAGATAATCTTGTATCATCTGGTGAGCTCATAGTGATGGGGAAGTGCTGTTGACTGGCATTTCCAGTCAAGAAATGGAGGGTATATGCTCTTTCATGGAATAAAAATAACAACAATTTGGTATACTAGGTACCTCTTCTCTATCTAATCTATCTCTTGATTCAGTCAGACTAATTTGGGATGAAAATCAAAAGTTACTAGTTTAAAGATAAACAACTTCCTCTCATTGTCTTCTTTTTTTCTACCCATCCAACCCCCTGCCATTTTCAAGGGGAACAAACAACAAAATAATAGTATTGTCCATGAAGATGGCATTCATGGAATAACATTTATATAAATTAGGAATCAAATGATTCATCTAAAGTCAGTATGGATGGTTTTTTCATGGCTTTAATAAATAGTAATACTCTGTCTGGGAGAAACAAAACCAGTACGTCAATAGACTTTCTGCAAGCTGATCAACATAAAGGTTTTTATTCACTGAAAAGACAAAGTCAGGATTTTTTAAAACTGAGACTCTCAAGAAGAAATTGCATAACTCCCCAATAAATAGCAAGTCTCTAATCAAGAGGGAAAATGCCTTAAATACAAATGATCACAACATTCCCAGAGGAGTAGCATTCATTCTCATGAAAATCCCAGTGCATGTGACAAGGATTGCAAGTCATCTGACAAAATGAACAAATTGTGGCAGACAGGAGAAAAGACAAAATGGCAATAATAAACAATATCAATCCCAAGAATGGTAGCACCCTGTAAGTTCAATAGTCACAAAGAGCCCCCGTTTTTCTTCTCAAACTCTTCTGTTTTCTCCTTTCTTACACTGCTAATACCTAGCAATGTAACTAGGGTATACCTTCTTACTTCCTTTTCATAAGGTTAAACATTTTGTTTTAAAAATACATTCATAATGAGACATTTTTGTACCACTCTTATCTTAAAAAGCATAAAATGGCATTCATGGTGTGGAGTCTATTGATCAGGATCGGTAACCACCCTACATAGGGTGATATTAGAATAGTAATTTTAGGTAAATTAATGTTGGAAAAGAAAACAAGGAAAATGTCAGCAACAGAGTGTGAAGGAGGTCACTTACGTTCATGGATCGTGTACTGGACCTAATGAAGTAAGAGGAGGCTCAGACCACTCGGTTAATGATGATGTCTCAACTCCAGTGACAGAGAAAACATCGTAAACCTAAAGTACCACTACATGACAGTTATTTATATACAAGCTACATAACACAAAGTGGTTCTGCGAGCCACACACAATCACAGAGCATATACATAAGCATGTTTGCTTCCTACTATGAAATTTCAATTAACTTACTAATTATTAATTCCACAGAGGATGAGGGCAGATTAAAGAATCTGTTTTGCTGGCTTCCTTTGGCTTTCACTTATGAGAGAAAGTAAAGCAAATGCTAAAACTTAAGCAACACTCAAACCATTAAACAGACGCTGGAGAGGTGGTTCGGTGGTTAAGGACACGTGCTGCTCCAGCGTGGGACCTGGGTTCAGTCCCCAGTGTCGGTATCAGGCAATCATAGCCACCTGTGACTCCAGTACCAGGGAATCCAATGTCTTTTTCTGGATTTCATGTATCTGTTCTCGTGAACACACACATGCGTACACACACACACATAATTGAAAATTACTATTTTTTAAGAACCACCACAGGAATTTTCAGTGATAGAGATTCGAGGAAGGAACGGTTCCTAATGAGATGCAGTGATTCTACACAGAAAGCTGCAGATTCAGTGTCCGTCTGTGGAGCAAATCTCAGGGTGCAGCCTGTAAACAGTACATAACAGAAGGTATGCGGAGCACAAGAGTGGGGACCCAGGACCGTGATAGCTTCGCTGGCCATGTGCAAGTGCCTGTGTTCATTAGTACTTCACTGGAAAGACCAAACATTAAGTGTAGACACATGCATGCTAACTCGCACGTTGTATACCTGATAGCTTTTGCATTGGTGTGTGATAAGCTAAACATTACTCTTAGCATAAGCTATTTTGTATTTAGAGATTCCCTAATGTGTTCAGAATTAAGAGATGCATCACTCATATCTTACCCATAAATTCATCATTTGATGCAATAACCATTCATCAGTTAGACACTGGTATCAATAGCTCACTGACAGTGACTAGGCAGCACAGATTGCACATAACTCTAAAGGTATAAAATCAATACACATTTCCTCCCTAGTTTCCATTCCCGGGTTTCCTTGGCTAGACTATGATGCTCTGTTGCATGGACTGCATGCACAATGCATGCTGAGCATGCCTGGAAGAATCTGCAATGCAGATAAGTGAGAAGCATTGCCCTTAATTTGCATATTAAACCAACACAGTAAGGGATTTGTCAGATGTCAAGTGCTTTTACATATCCCAAGCCTCCTCCTTGCCACCCTACTCCCGTTTTAAAAATATTGGATTGATTTTATTACTGCAGCTACATTTGTAGCAATGAAAATGTATCCTTAGCTATGTGAATGCAATCTGAGTTACGAGTATTGGATTTCTCTAAATGACTGAAGCTTATTGGAGAAAGGGAAACAGCAGACCAGCGATTGCCATCGCAGAACAGACAGGAAGCTTACACACCAAGTTCAGGGGCAGAGAACGAGGTTCTGTCAGTTCCTACAGGACCACCTTCGTTCCGCAGCTTGAGTGGGGACACATTGTTCTGCTGTTTCTTTGGACTCTTCGGTACTCTAAAGCTGATGTGGTTCCTCAGACTGGTGTCCTGAACAGAATTTAAACTACTCTTGTGAGTAACAGCAGAAAGAATTTATCGACTGCCTCTCAGGCTGAAAGCAAAAGTAACCCGTTGCAACAAATTATCCATTTAGATTCCTAGCTTATTAAAATGAAGGTTTTGATTGATGCTGGGCTTTTATTCCATCTATTGTGATATTTTAGCATCTTAAAATGTAGATGCAGAGCTTTGTGCAGAAACATAGGTGCCCCCCTCCCCCGACTGTTCCTTACTTACTATGGGACAGCACAAATTGCATTATTTGTGGAGGTGAGAAGTTTTTCCCACAAATCAACCTCACCATTAAAAACATTTATTTATTGAACATTTGAAACAGTTATTAAGAGCTACAAGACAATTTCTGTTTTCAAGAACCTCACAACACAAGAAGATTAAATATTTATAGAAACAAATTACTGGATTAAAAAAAAAAGAAAACAATGATCTATGCAATGCGGGGAAGCCAGAATCCCCGTAGAGACACACTCCTCTCAGGAGTGAGAGCTCACTGCTGGCTGGCTTATTCCTCTAGTTTCCAGTCTCAGTAAAATCAGAGATTGCACTCAGTGATGTGTAATCTTTCTCCCAGTCTAACACCCATGGAAACGATATTTAGACGGTTACATTATCCTTAAATACTTTCGGGCATTTACTGCATGGCTTCTTGTGACAGTCAAGAGAAAGGAGAGGCGCTGGCCACCAATAGAATTTCAACATATCTGTTTTCTGCTAGGCGTTTTAAAAGTTCATAGAGCAAGTAATGCAGCACAATTGATTTTTTTTACCATATCTTTACAAATAGAATGAAGTTGTATGAGCTGTGTCTACCTAAACAAAAAAAAAAAATCTTTTTTTTTCTTTCAAATTTAAGCCATGCTGTTTGTTTTCTCCATAGTATCCGTGAGTCAAGCTTCAAACTGTAACCTGGGAACACTTGGCTGAAGGTGTAAACTTATCCCTTGGGTATGCAACCTGATTCCCATGGCAACTCTTAGTGGCAACCTTGTTCCTTATGCAGGGGTGGGTATGGGAACATTGGAAGGTACAGGGGGGTCAAAGGGGCTGCCTTTAGGGTGCACATGTTGATGGTGACTTGGACAGATGTATGGACTTGCTCAGTCTACTCTGTAGCCTTCTCTCCCATGGGACATGGGCAGTAATTTCACTTGGGAATGAACATTATGAGTCTAATTTTTAGATATATAAAAAGCTCACAGTTAGCAAATACTCCTTGGCATGATGCTTTTTATAAATCCATACAGTTCAGGTGACATCATGCAGCTCAGGTGATATCAGGCACCTCATCCATGTAGCTCATGTGATGGCATGTACCTCATCCATGCAGCTCAGATGACATCAGGCAGCTCAGGTGACATCAGGCAGCTCATATGACATCTGAGTTCTTGGCACATACTCAGAGACACCAGCCAAATTACCAACACTTAGACATCCTGAGAAGATTTGTCTGCCAGTCCCTCGCTCCTACTTCCAAGTTGGACTAACGCAGCCTAACTCTTCATTCTCACATATAGCTCTCTGTCAAAAAATTTAAAGCAGACAACACCTGGTGTCATGTGCCCTGGACTCCACCAGCTGACCCTTCTTCCTGGTCCTGGAACCACACGTTTCTGTGGTAGAAATGACTCTAGACCACATTGTCTCCCCCAAGCCCTTACACTATAAATGTCACGGCAAAGGGCACCAGCACATCACGAAGACCATAATTATGGACCCCATCACTCCTCCACTAGCCAGGCCACTCCAGTATGGGTCTGAGTTGTGCTAAGGGCCTCCCATCTAAGGGACCTGGGAGGAAGGAACGGAGCAGAGAAATTGTGCTGACCAGCAAATGATCCATTTAAGCATCAGTGTGAACTGCATCTGCATTTCACAGATCCCGGTACAATCTCCCCACAAGTATGCACAGCTTTGTTATCACCTGTAACTAAAAGCTACTCTTCCATAAATATCTTAAATTACATGAAATTAAAGTTAATTATCTCTTCTGGTCTGCTACTTTAAAAACATGTTTTTCTAGGTATTAGCAATTTGGCTTTAGGACAATACATATTATTAAACATTTTTCATCAATCCCTGTTCAAATTACTATGATAACAGGGCTCGGGCTTAAATTTAGCTGACAGGCTTTTCAATTTTCACATGATGCTGCTGCTCACCAGACTAAAAGTTTTGTGATCTTTTCCAGTGGACTGGAAACACCAGGTCCTTGGCTAAATAGAAGCTGTTTTTTTTTTTCAAGCAAAGAACAAAATGGAAACAAAGGAAAGACTAAACAGCTTTTTAAAAGATATACATATACATACATAGTTATATATATTTGTTCTTTGAGAATTTTATACATGCTGTATTTTATCAAATGCATACCCTACTCTCCTTCTTCTCAAACCCTTCCTACGACATCCTCACCCAATTATATGACATTTGTTTTAACCCACAGAATCCAGGGAAAGCTCCTATATGCACATGGCTGTGGGGCCATCTACTGGGGCATGGGCAATATAGCAGGGGCCACAACTCTGAGTGACACTGTCTCTCTCAACCCCCAGAAGCTACTAGCTGCCAAGAGTCAGCTAGGAGTAGGGTATCACGGGCTCCTCCCCCATCCACACTGAAAATTTGGCCAACTGATAGTATGCCGGTGAGCATGACTCCTGTGAGCTCCTGAGTATAGTCCTCCTGCAATCTGCAGAAGATGCTGTTTAATTAAAGAAGAGGGCAGACAGAGGAAAGCTCACTGTAATTCCCAGCGTGATGTGCATCTTCTGGGTATAAAAACCATGCTCTATCTGAATGGGCTGTGTCTTCGTTATTTTCTACTGCTGTGGGAAAACACCATGACCAAAGCAACTTGTAGAAGAAAGAGTTGGTTTGGGACTTATTTGAGGCAGCTAGAGACCGTGACCATCAAGGCAGGGAGCATGACAGTAGGCAGGTAGCTATGGTACTGGAGCAGTGGCTGAGAGCTCACATTTGATACCTAAGCAGGGGACTGAGAAAAAGAAAGTGAATGGGACAGACACAAGTGTGCCCCCAGGGACACACCTCCTCCAACAATGCCACACCTCTAGCCCTTCCCAAATAGTCTCACCAACAGAAGAAGACCGAAGACTAAGTTTTCAAACATACGAGCCTGTGGATGTCATTCCCATTCAAACCATCACAGGCTGGACGTGAAGGGAATAATTAAATGCATTGTATACTTGTATATAACTGTTCGATCTCTTCTAGCATGGGAGGAAGAGATGTCTAACAGATGTCACTGTTCACAGTTCACCCATAGCTCTGCAGTCAGTGACAAGCCACTAGAGAATTCACCCAGCACTTGCTAGAAAGCCGGTAGTTGAAAAGCAGCCTCCTTCCCCAGCTCCCTAACTCCCTACTACCCTGGCATTACTGGAAAAAAAAATAAAAACCATAATTTGCAAGTCCCTTTTCACACTTTGCTCTTGCTGGTTTATAAAATGTTTATAATGGCCTTAAGTGGAAGGTTCCTGAATTGTAAATATAATACAATCAAAGCAATAATAATATTCCTTGGCACACTTAAAATGGCAGGCCATTCACTTCAAGAGCACTATGCTTAAACTTTGTATGCTTAAATTGACTGTGTGTTTAAGTTGTGAAGAAAATGATCATTTCAGGGCAAATACAAAAGGCTGGGAGATGGCTCAGGGGCTCAGGTGCTTCTGTGCAAGCCACAAGGATCTGACTTCAGATGCCTAGCATCCATATAAAACCTGGGCACAATAACATGTTTCTGTAACCCCAGCAACGACAAGTCAAAGACAGAGGGATCTCTGAGGTTTGCCGATCACAAAGTGTAGACTGAGAAGCAAGCTCCAAAACGAAAAACAAAAATTAAGCAATACAAGACAATGTCAACCTCTGACCTGTACATGTGCAAATAGGACTCACCTACATACAGACTTACACACACTACAAATAAAACACACCTGCACACATGCATGCACACACACACCTGCACACACACACACACACACACCTGCACACATGCATGCACGCACACACCTGCACACACACACACACACACACCTGCACACACACACACACAAACCTGCACACACACACACCTGCACACACACACACTCGTGTACTCAAACGCAGGTCTAGAACATGACTATAAAACAAACACAACATGCTAAGGCTATGCCACCCTGTAAAGCATGGAGGATCTAGAAAAAAAAATACACTTACTTCTTACTTCCCCAGGATGCCGTTTTAGGGGAACTAAGCTCTTAACATATTGAACTTGTCCAACTTCACACAATATAGGTAGTAGCATAAATAGGAAATGAGGGAGAACACAAATAACAGGCTGCAGTGTTCTTTAAATAAGACAACAATGAAAACCTTGTCCAAATTCATAATATAATCTCTAGGAAAATCGGGTTCCGACAATCTGGGATAAGGTACAAGGGATCCGGATTTTATTTTAAGAAGTATCTCCAGTAATTATCGTCTAGCAAGCTTGGAGGACATTGCTATAATGTGTTCAAAGGCAAAGGCGAGAATTTGAGGGTAGAGTTAGCAGGCTGGCAGTGGTTGCCTGCATAGATTCACGTCACTGGGAATGAGCTTGAACTGAAACTATTACTAAGAATATTCCCTTACTCATTTTCTAAACGACTCGGTTCATTTGTTTGCATCTGAAGGATTTTCCTCTCTCTTTGAGGGCTCCCTTCTATGCTGTAAGTTCTCTGGAGATGCTGCCAATATGAATCTCTGAAGAACTAATTACTAATTTCCTAAGAGCCAAACAAAGGGGAAACAAGCAGAAGGATATGCATGTGGAGGAGGGTTGTGGACAAAGGGTTGGCAAAGAGCCACGTGATGAAGCTGACTCACTCTCCAGGAAAGACTGATACTTTGAAGCCAGAACAAAATCTGGAGGCTACATCTGTAAATGAACATGAGGTTTTGTGATAGAAAGGGTTATACATTCCTGGTTATCTTTGAAATAGCTAACTCAGGTACCCTTCCTTACAAACATCAAACCATAAACACATTTTTGTCACTAACCAGTTCCGTTCATTTCGTTCCTCTTCAGATTCCAGGTGCTTAATAGTTTCAGTCAGGTTAGTACACATGACCCCTGTGTGACTCTACGCACTTCAAAGAATGAGTTACTGGTAGTTCAGCAAATAGGTTATGATCAGTCCATGCCTGGTGATAATCACAAAAATTGCATAAATGAACAGAATACATGTCATAATACAAATTCACCAGAATTAAGTTATAAAATGTATCTGTGACACCAGAAAGGAATATGTATGCTAAAGATGTTAAGATGGACTGGGGGTGTAGTTCCTTTTGTAGAGTGTCTGTCTAGCGCTCACAAAGCCCTGGACTTGATTCCTAGCCGGCAGTGTATAAAGGGTCCTACAATCCCAACCTTCAGATGCAGACAGGAAGATCCTAGTATTCCTAGGTTATATAAGGAGTTCGAGTCCAACTGGAATAGAAAGCCTGTGTCAAAAAAGTAAATACTTTAAATTATGTTGAAATTTAAGCAGAGGTTCCTCTGGCTATAAACTTGATTATGCAAAACTAAGTGACAGGTGGGGACAACAGCTTCTCAGCACAGATCCAGCAAGACAGTCTGAGCTGCTCTTCACTGGCTGACTTCTGTATCATCAATGTATAACCGCCCCATCCCGGTACACTAACAAGTTTAACGACTGTGATTTTGGACAGCGAGATACCTTTACTAATCTCTTAGAGATTGCCTAACAAAGGAGGGCGGTGCCTGTGGGATTCATTCTACAGCAACCCAACGCATTCCCAGAGGCTTGGGGAGAGAGAAGCAATGACGCAGTGGAGAGATGGGTAAGGAGTGATGTGTGATGCCACTTAGCCATTTCACATTCAGTCAAAGTACTAGTTGAGACTCTCAGTAACTTTGAGGAGAATTCTCGTATTTTCAACAAGTCACCCGAACTATTCATTATAACTGCATTTGAGGAGTTGGAGGGTCCCAACTGCTTGGGAAAACTCTGTTTGCTCAAGTGGTTGTGTTCTGGCATTATAGGACCTATGGGGAATGTGGCATGTATCCATCACTACAACACTAAATCTGGTGCCTGTGCGGAGTACCTTAGCTTGCAACTCATCTCCAAAGTCCTTACTGAGAAAAGTGACGTTTCTGAAGAACATTGCATTTTTATCTCATCAAACAGAAGCAGTGAAAATAAAAAGAAAGTGTCTCTTGGAAGCAGAAAGTCCTGGGTCTAAATCTCAGTTTCACCATTTTCTACTTGTGTATGGTACTTGAATTGCTTCTTGATGTATCAAACTTCCACATAAAATACAGCACACATGTATTTCCGTGGGGAAAGCAAGATAGTTTCTTAAAGTAGTTTTTATCTTCCACAGGAGACATTGTTAGCACAGGTGTTAGAGACATGGTTTCCTGAAAATGTTCTTTATTTAATAAATATAATAATATAATATATAATAAATATAATAATATAAATGTTCTTTATTTAATAATAATAATATGAAGTTCAGGAGATGAGAGTTAAAGGGGAACACTTGAACTATGGAGACGGAAGCATGGAAGGACAGAAATGCATGATAGAACCATCCACAGCTCCCGTGAACCATTAAAAAAAACAAGAGAGACATTGTTTTGGCTAAGATGACAAAGGTAGATAGGAAAGAAGACAATGCTGAAAACACACAGCATGGCCTAGGACATTTCTGAGGTGACAAAAATTAAACACAAAATATAACTGACCCCATATTTCCACCGAGGTAAACATTGTTTCAGAGAATACAAGTCTGGTATCACCATGGGCTTTGTTCTTTGGAAGAATCATGGGAATTTTGTGGGAAATGGAGCATGGGAATTTGAGATCACAGAGTGGCAGAGAATAAAAAATGAAAGACATAACGTTCAGATTCTTAAACTCCTCCAAGTTAAAGCTATCAGGGGTAGAATAAATAGCCTAAACAACTCCCTTGTCCCTGATGATAAACCAGCATTGTGTGAGTGTAGACAATTATTGACAGGGGATTCTGGTCTTTAAAAGAATTCTATATTTTAAGCCTATTTATGTGTGTTTTCTCATTAGTATACTAGCACCCTTGCATTTTGTGTTCAAGTGCACACACACACACACACACACACACACACAGGTTCATTATATTGTTGAGAAGATAGTGAAATAAAAGCCCTCCCTATAGCCTAGAATGTGTGCTGTATCCTGTGAGTGGAGCAGCTATCACATGGGAGTTGAGTAGCTGAACCTCAATGATGGCCACAAAATACAGTTAATACAGATCTTCCAACTGAAGAATGAAGTGCCTGCAGATTCACTGGGATGTGGTTAAAAGGAATATGTTGGAATCCTTTTAATCCATGTATGAGGCCAAATTTCTACAATCTACGGTTACTTCTACATTACAGGGATGTGGTGGCCACCCACCTTTGTTCCTAATTTTGTGGTTGCAATTTTGTATTCTAGGTTTGAGTGAAGATTATTGTATAAGTTTTAGGGTGCAGGTAACCAAGATTCACCCCTGATTTGTGTCTATGAAGATTATTTCCTAAACATCTTTGTAAACTAAGGATTGAATGGCATCAAAAGACATTCACAAAATCCATGAAGCATTCATATTACCACAATGACAATAAAGGTATTACAAAGCAATGACAGAAGAAATAAACACTGAAAGTCTTCTATCCACAGCATAATGTACAATAATTTTCAGTCAAAAACTCTACCTAAGGGGCTGGAGAGATGGCTCAGTGGTTAAGAGCATTGCCTGCTCTTCCAAAGGTCCTGAGTTCAATTCCCAGCAACCACATGGTGGCTCACAACCATCTGTAATGAGATCTGGTGGCCTCTTCTGACCTTTGGCAGACACACAGATAGACTATTGTATACATAATAAATAAATATTTAAAAAAAAAACTCTACCTACGCACACTAGTAAATAAGCAAACAATGAACAATATGTTTCACCTTTATAAGTTCTATATAGTTGGACAATAGAAGTCTGTTCATAATTTATAAAGTCTAAGAATTCAAAAGATCCAGACTTCTTCTGTACAGTCAGTCAGTCACTCACCAGGCCAGATTATACAGAGCCATGAAACAACCCCAATGTGTTTATTCATTGGATGTTAAAAGATGCCTTGACAGTTTAACCTAGAACAGTTCTGCCAGCCAAGAATGCTTCAAAGAGCTGCTCTGTGTCCTCCTTCACCAAATTTGCCGTGAAACTATGGAGACAGTATGTGTAAACCACATATTCCCACTGTGCAATTGCTTGCTGTTAACATGTCACAAGTTTCCCTTGTCTTTATGTTTATGAAACCACTTCCCCTCCGAAAAGCAACGTTACTGCCATTTGAAGTGAAGCATGCACAAAGATTCTGACACACTGATACCAAGCTAAATAACCTACCAATTAGCTAAATCCCGACTAAGTAACTAGTAATTACAAACCTTGGCAAAAAAGAAACTAAAGAACAGTAGACCCACAATCCATACCCACTCCTTTCAGCTATATGGCATCCTAAACTTACTCAAAGTCTTTCTGCCTTTGGCTTTTCTATCTTGACTATAGGCTTAGATCACCAGGCAGTGGTAGGGTCGAACATAAGATTATAGGTATGGTCATTGTAATAAATGATAACTGACATTACTGTTTTATTCCAATTATAAATGCTTATCACACTCCAGATTACCAGGGTGGTTACCCCAGTGAATGTCAGGGTTAATAGGTCTGCTATTATGAAACAAGTGTGAGCATTAATAACAAAAATAATGGCTGGGAAGGTATTATGATAAAAGTAGAAAAATTCTAACATTGCATCTGACATGCGTGTGATGGGAACAGAGCTGGCGCAGCAGAAAGAATCGAGAGACAAAGCTGTCACATACTTGTAGAACCTGCATCATTTTGGGAAGGTGCACATGAGGTTACACCAACATCAACCAGAAGCAAGGAGCAGGTGATGACCCGAGAGAAGACAAGTTTTTTTTTTTAATTTTCCTGGGTACAAAAGAGTGGGAGCTGATGGAGAGATTATCTTTATTCTCTCTTGACAGCTTAATTAAGTTCCCTAATTAGCCACAGTCACCAAGCCCTGCATTTGCAGTGCTGCCTCCTCTTGGATTGGCTGCTTCGCCACTCTAATAACTAGTTAGAAAAGTTAGCGGATCTAAACACTATCTTTCCAAAGCAAAGAATCATTTTCTTCATCTCTAGTGACAAATAAGAATTCAATATATTCAGGGTATACAATGTGATGCTTTGATGTGCATGTGGGCTGTGGAATGGCTTCCACAATCAAGCTAAAGGCACATGCACGACCTCACACAATCTCTTACACCAGTTTACTACATAGGGACTTTTCTGAAACTGTGGTGAGAATATGTAAGGTCTGCTCCTATATTGCAAGTATACTTTTCATAGTTACTAGCAATAGTCATGATGTCATAGATTGTCTCCAGAACTTACCCATCCTATAAATGCAAGATCATTCCCTTTGACCAGCATCTCCCTATTTCCCTCACCGACACCTCTAACATTATCATTTCCCCTTCCCACGGTTCTATATCTGAGTGCAATGGTATAGAAGTCTCCATTCTCTGTTTAGCTTTCTGTACATTGCATATCACCCTCTAAACCCACCTGTGTTGTCACCAAGGACAGAACCGCCTTCATTTTCAAAACAGAGAAGATCGAAGTAACAAGAGTGGTTTGCTTCAAGATGGCCCTCAGTAAAGTGTTGTTGCTAGGTCCTTGTCCCTGTCCCTGTCCCTGTCCCTATTCTGACCAAATCTACCACAAACACCACACCAAGTTTCTCCTTAGAGGATCATCCTACTCTTCGGGTGTTTCATCCTTTTGGATAGTGATTCTCTCATGTTGTTTCTGCCTCTTTGGTCATCCTCTGAAGACATTAAACATTGTGTGGGCATTCAACCCTACCCACAAGCAGTTCTTACCAGAGCATTTAAAAGAAGGAAATGTTCATATCAAAGAAATCACTTTCTTGTAGAAGGACACTATAAAATAGTCCCTCACTAGCTCAGAATTGAGTGTGATAAAGGGTTTTTTACTTAAAGTTGGACTCACAGGTCACAGTCTTCTGCACAAGCAGATAACAGAAACCAAACCCAACAGCCAAGCGAGAGATTTCAATTGCATGAGCACGCACATTTCAAGGACCCAAGGCCACACCCAACCTTGTCCAGCATCTCATTGGCTGAAGGAGTTTCCCCAGCACTTTCTGTCAAAATAAAGAAAATTCATAGGAAAGATAACGGAATACCCAAAGGCCCTTGTATTTTCCATCAACCTAGGAAACTATAGACTATCTAATGGCCTTGCCATAACCTTCCAGTGACGTTTTTCTTACCAGACCATATTGCTTGACTGTTGCATCCCATCCAGTATCATATTTCATGCCTATAACAACAGCTTTCTAAGATCCTAGGAAATCACTGTGGGATCATATTTCCAGTCACCCTGGCTAATGAGTCATCCCAAGACCTCGGAGGGGTGTTCTGGGTTTGTGTAGAGCTCACATTCTTTTATTTTTAATATTGTGTGTGTCCATGATGGGGAGGTATGTCTCAAGTTCAGAGTTGGTTCTCTTTTTGACCTTGTGGGCTCTGGGAGCCAAAATCAAACCATAAGCAAGGCTTCTGTGGCAAGCACCTTCACCCGCTGGTCCATCTGGCTGATCCATGCTTCCATATTCATTACGTTATTTTCACTGAAAAAGGTTGTGTTTAGACTTTGGTTTAAAGAAAAATTACACTTGGCCCCATCCCTACTATATGCACAATCAAATGATTAGTACATGTATTCTCAGAATTATAAACTCTCCACACAGTATATTTTCCATTTCTTTACCCTGCCAGCTACACAACCAGTTCCCTGTGTCTTATTACAAGTTTAGGATGCATGCTGAATCAGATACAAAGAGTACTCGCAATATTTTTACAAGTAGTACAAATGTTTTGGTTCCCCCCAAATCCCACTCCGTTAGCAAAGATCAGTGACTGTGTACCTGTGGAGTTAGGACCGCTCCGGCCATGTTTTCTTTATTAGAGTGTCTACGAACCAGAATACCTGAATTCTAAGCTACAAACAATGAGTTCTCAGTTTCTGTGAGTGGGAAACTAGGTAGCTCTGCAATGCCTGCCTTTCTTCTGGGGCTGCATCTAAGGATGTCTGAAGCTATAAATCATGATACAAGGGAGGGATTATTTTCATCATGATTGAAATGTTTGTTCTTCCTCCTTTGGTCTTTTAATTCTGTTAATGCTGCCAGCTCAGAAAGGGAACCTTCTCGTGGAGGATTGATAGACATCATCAGCATATGCAAATGAGCCCACTCAGTCTTGAGAATCTAATCTTTCAGTCATAATAATTGTGGTCTCCATTCAATCTAAGTTAAGTATGCTCCTGGCAAGGTAACAGAACATGTACTTTTCAAAATGATGGGAAGAAATGCTCTCTGCCCTCAAGTAGCTTACATTGTAACTGGTGTAAGATTAATGAAGAAGTTCACCACTTTACAAGAATATGGAATCTTGATGAATGACCTAAATAAAGTGAGTCATCAAATAGCGGAGGCAGAAGGGAGGGAGCTTTGGAAAGTGACTTCTGTTTCAGTAAAGAGACATCAGAATGCTTTAGGAATATTTGAAGAATTGAGGAATGTTGTTTAATTACAAAAAAAATGCAAGGGATAATTTTACCTAGTCTCAGATCTCTGTAGTGACCTCCATTTAATTTAAAACCAAACTTGATGTGTAGATGAGAGCTACACTTCCCTCAGAGTATGTGTAACAGTAAGTGTTTAGAATATATTTACAACCTGCTACGAATTATTAAAACTATAGTTCGCTTACTGGTGGAGTAAGCTAAGGTCACATAAATGAAGAAAGGAACACCCTGAAATGACTATCAAAACAACCTCCCAGGCTCGTCAGAATCTTAGTGAGTCCCTGAAATTCTATTTGGATTGACCTGAAACAAAAACCTATGAATCCTATTAAACCCAAGCCAAGAAGCTGATGGTTTGGGGGAGAAGCTGGAGAGTGAAGAATAAGAGAGCTTTGGGAGAGTTATCACCTTGTCTCCTCCGGGGTACATGGCTTATTAATCTCGGAGACTCAAAGAAGCAGAGCTGAATGGAAGCCTTTTATCTTTAGGCCTTCTAAATGATAGGTCGCCATCCCTCCTTGGCTCTGCTAAGCAATGCAATGAAATCAGCTACACATGGCTGCACCAGTATTCCCTATACAGCACTACTTAGAAAACAGGAAACGTGACTCATCAGCAAGCTCACGCTTGCACGTGATATCAAAGTTCCTTTACTCTGGGTCCCGTAGAGCTATTCTGCCTTTGATATTTCTTTTCTAAATATATGTAGAGAGATTCTACACCTATAGTCCCTTAGCTTCACTATCAAAACAAAGGAAAACAAAGGCCTTATACCAAACAAACCTGGTTTGGAAGCTGTGTCAATGTTTCAAAGAGACAGGAGCTTTCCATAAAAACTAGTTTTCTGTTACCTGCCTGCCTTCACATTCGGTCACCCTGGCAGTGCTGGTGTGGGAGAAATAATACCTCAAGAGTTGTGTGATCTGTGCATTTTTGTGCAGGCTGGCCCAGCCTTTAATTAGAAAGGACACAAAACAAATTTTTCATTGACAGCTATGTGCATGAGAGGGAAGGAACAGCTATGTGCGTGAGGTTATAGAAGATGGCATGCCGTTCATCATTCAATAACGTTGAGATGCATGCAATATTTTAAGGAATTGGTGCCAGGAGCTAGAAAATACAGGGACGGATACACACTGTTCTGAACAAATGTAATCAAAGGAAGTACCAACCCACACAGTTTTCCCCTTCCTTCCAACCATATCCAACCCTTAGGAAGAACATCGGAGAACAGATACGAAGGGAAGAGGACACTGTACTAATAGGCAACCCTGACATGCATTATCTCATCTGATTGCATGAGATGTGTGAGATGTGGGGGGGGGCTACTCGTCTCATTCTATAGATAAAGAAGTTAAAGTCTAGAGAGATTAAGCAACATAAAGTCACTCAGGCAGTAAAAGTAAGTATTATTTACTTTTTATATAACTGATAGCAAATCAACTCTTGCAAGAAAAAAATATAACTTATTGAAGATTTGGTGTAACATACTAGTGCTGCTATACCTTAAAGCAATAAATCAGATTGGTGACATTAAATATCAATGACAGAATAACTCATGCCCTAGCGTGGTAAATATACAGCAGAACTTTGGGGAATGATGGCCACTTCTTACTGTTCTCTCATTGGCCAGCATCTCTTTGCAAAGAGGTTTGCAAATATAGACTTCAGTACTAAACAAAGGGGGAAAGCAGTGTTCAGACGAGTGTCATAGAATTTCACCATTCTGAAGTAACATTATCAGTTTAAAGTTACCCCACTCCTCTAGAATACCTTCCTGTAAATTGCATGGAAGCTGCACCCCCGAGAAATCCTCACTGGCAAGAACCAGGCTTGCTTTGTTGGAATGAGAAACATTGGAAAGAGGTTTGGAAAGAGGAGAAGACAGAGAAACCGCCATTTTTCTTCCTAACAATAGCTGATACGTGGGCGTCCACTATTCACACAGGCTTCAGGCTTTCTGAAAATGACCAACTTCATGCCAATGTTTAACTTAGATCAGCTGCAGTTGCTTGCAGTTTTTTCAGCCTCTCATCTTCCGGGCGTTAATGGGATTTTCCCGATCACAGTCTAGACTTTCCAGTGTTCCCAAGCACCTCATTTCCTGAAGTTAATTACTTCTGCCTTGAAATATTAAAAGCGGCTCCTATTTATCTAATGGAACCATGGCCACTGCAGTTTGCCCAATAAGTGTCCATCAATGGTCCATCAAGAAGACTTACAAGGACACAGATTTACACAGAGGGTAGTTAGAACGCTAGAACACCAAAGACAGACTTTAGACTTGCAGCACTGCGCAGTAGAAAGTGCTTTGAAGAGCAGGTGTGAGACCGCATGTCTGCTCTCTCTAAAGAACCTTTCTCCCCAGTCATTGCATGATGTGACTGAACAACAGCCTGAGCTAGGGGAAACTGAGAGTCCAGTGAAATAAAGCAGAAGACGATAAATGTCTTGGCGTGGAAAGTTGTAATCTCAAGGAATTAGAGCTAATCAAGAAAAAGCTATTCTGGGTTCTACAAAAGGAGCCATCCTGAAATCCTCACAGCTGATAGGAACCAGGAAGTGACAGAGGAGCTGCTAGACTCAGAAGAAGGCTTTGCTTCTAGGGACACATAAAGTGTCACCAGGGATGGGGCTGACTGGTGTACACATCCTTGAAATTTCACTAATGTGTACAATTCCACTCTGACCAGTAATTTCTCAAGAACATTCAGGCATCTAATTTGTACAGAATACAACTGTGTCAAATCTTATTCAGGCACTGTCACTAGAAATTCCATCAAGAATTGTTTAGGCCTTAACACTGCCTGGGGAACCAGCACCCAGCAGCACAGGGCTCAAAGGGAAGCCATGATGGGGTAAGGGTAAAAGACACTCACATTCTGTCTTAATAGTTTCCTTCTTTATTCTCTATCCTTCTTTTAATGTTCCATAGTCTCTCTTCTTATATCTATCCAGAAATGTCCCTTCTGTCTCTCTTGACATTTTCCTTCTAACTCTTTTTTTCTTCCTCATTTTCCTGTTCTTAATGTTTTCTTTCCAACTCCTTTATTTTTATGCTTCCCTTCTGATTCTCTCATTCTTGATGCTTTCCTTCTAACTCTCTCATTCCTGTTGTTTTTCTTCTAACCCATTTTAACTCTAACTCTATCTCTATGTTTTCCCTTACAGGTTATATACCCCAGCAAAATCTTTCAGGCAATACACAATTACATTGTGGTTACATTCTGATCTCCAAGTGAATGATTATGACTACAAAACAAATAGCAAAAAAAAAACCTAGCATGGTTTCCATATTCCTTACATGATTAAACATTTTGCATATTACAGGTGAAAAGCAAATTGTCCCAAGAGCCCACATACATTCATACACAAGCAATTCGTTATAGATTAATGGTGTAGGCAAGCAAGGTATTCTTCTTAGTCAGGTCTTTTACTGACAGGCTGCATTTTGCAGTTATAAAGAAAGGGACAATTACTTCTAAGGAATCTTTTTAAAATTTACTTATTTTTTAAAAAAATATTCTTTCATTTTACATACCAATCCCAGTTTCCACTCTCTCCCCTCCTCCCATCCCCTCTACCTTCCCTTCTCTACCTCCCATCCACTCCTCAGAGAGGGTAAGGCTTCCCATGGGGAGTCACCAAAGTCTAGCACAGTTCTTTGAGGCAGGAACAAGACCCTCCCCACTATATCTAGGATGAGCAAAGTATTCCTCCAAAGAGAATGGGTTCCAAAAGCCAGTACAAGCAGTAGGGATAAATCCTGGTCTCACTGACAGTAACCCCACTGTCTGCCCCACATTTAGAGAGCCTAGTTTGGTCCTATGTTTACTCCCCCATTGTCAGGCAAGAGTCGGTGGGCTCCCGTTAGCTCGGGTAAGTAAGCTGTTTCAGTGGGTGTCCCCACCATGACCCCTTTGCTCATATTCTCACTCCTCCCACTCTTCAACTGGACTTTGGGAGCTCAGCCCAGTGCTCTGCTGTGGATCTCTGCATCTGTTTCCATCAGTTGCTGGATAAAGGTTCTACAATGACATTTAAGATAGTCATCAGACTTCAGAGCATGGCTAGCTCAGGAACCCTCTCCACAATTGCTTAGGGTCATGGCTGGGGTCATCCTTGAGAATTCCTGGGAATTTCTCTAATGCCAGGTTTCTTGCTAGCCCCGTAATGACTCCCTCGATCAAGGTATCTCTTTCCTTGTTCTTCCTCTCTGTCCTTCCTCTATCTCGGGCAGCCCATTCCTTCAAGTTTTTCTCCCCCACTTCTTCCCTCCTCCTCTCCTTCTGCCCCCTCCCTTCTCCACCCACACTCCCAATTTTCTCAGGATACCTTGTCTATTTCCCCTTCCCAGGGGGATCTATGTATGTTTCTCTTAGGGTTCTCCTTGTTACCTAACTTCTTTGGCGTTGTGGATTATAGGTTAATTATTTTTTGCTTTATGGTTAACACCCCCATTTATGAGTGAGTATATACTATGCTCATCTTTCTGGGTCTGGGTTACCTCACTCCGGATGGAGTTTTCTAGTTCCACCCATTTGCATGCAAATTTCAAGATGTCATTCTTTGTTACGGATGAGTAGTACTCCATTGTGTAAATGTAGCACATTTTCTTTATCCATTCTTAAGTTGAAGGACATCTAGGTTGTTTCCAGGTTCTGGCTATGTTCATAAATAATGCTGCTATGAACATAGTTAAGCAAATGTCCTTGTGGTATGAGTGTGCATCCTTTGGGTATATGCCCAAGAGTGGTATTGCTGGGTCTTGATTTCCAATTTTCTGAGAAATTGCCATACTAATTTCCAAAGTGGTTGTATAAGTTTGCATTCCCACCAGCAATGGAGGAGTATTCTCCTTACTCTACATCCTCTCCAGAATAAGCAATCATTAGTGGTTTTGATCTTAGCCATTCTGACTGGCATAAGATGATATCTCAGAGTCATTTTGATTTGCATTTCTCTGATGACTAAGGAAGTCGAACATTTCCTTAAGTGTCTTTCAGCCATTTGAGATTCTTCTGTTGAGAATTCTGTTTAGTTCTGTACCCCATTTTTAAATTGGATTACTTGATATTTTGATGTTTACTTTCTTGAGTTCTTTATATATTTTGCATATCAGTCCTCGGTCTGATGTGTGGTTGGGGAAGATCTTTTCCCATTCAGTAGGCTGCCTTTTTATCTTATTGGCTGTGTCCTTTACTTTATGCAAATAGATCCATATTTATCACCATGCACAAAACTCAAATCCAAATGGATTAAAGTCCTCAATATAAATCTAGCCACAATGAACCTCACAGAAGAGAAAATGGGAAGTATGCTTGAACGCATTGGCACAGGAGACCACTTCTTAAATATAACCCGAGTAGCACAGACACTAAGAGCGACAATAAATAAATGGGACCTCTTGAAACCGAGAAGCTTCTGTAAAGAAAAGAAATCTTAAGAGAATCACAAACCTAAACTTTTATGTATGAAAAAGAAAATCAGCCAGCTCACTGTAAATCTTTAGGGTACATATCACTCATCAACATATCAGGAGTTTGAGGCCAGAAATGGGTTCAAGGAATTAATCATCACCTTTGGTCATCGACCAGTCGTAGCAAGTGGGTCAGCTCGTGATAATAGGGCTGTTTTGTTCTTGTTCCCTGACCTTAACGAATTCCTCACTCAACTATGTGTCTTTCTAAAACTTTAGATTGTCTTCTTGGGCTTTTTATCTCAAAGCTATATGGCAAAAACATCTTAGTCTAACTTTCAGTTATTTTCAAAGCTTTGTTTCAGCGGTGATTCACTCTGAAATATGTTAAGACATTTCCCAACATTAAGGTTAAAAGAATGTAAGCTAGTCAGGCTACTGGGACCCAACCATTTTTGTTTTGTTTTTTAATTATTAACGTAAGCCACAGTCTATGTCCTCTGTAGCAACTCATGTGTTCTAGCTGTGTGACACTTCCTTTTGTTTATAATGTTTAATCACCAAAACTCGATTTAAACTAACATTATTATTATCAATTAGACAGTACAGCATAAGAAAAAAAATCATCTTCGTAATAATCCACAGGTAAAATTGCCTGGTAGAACAGAATCTTTCCATGATATAAACACACTCCATTCCTGGCAGCGGGGATCTTCCCACACACCATGTCAGATACCAGAGAAAGACAGCAGCAGCCAATAGGCTAAAGTGCAGCCAAAGCAAAAGACACTTCGGGGTCTATGGTCTCATATGCCAAATCGAAATTCACCCATCAGGGAGTTTCCTCCTGGTTGGCTGACACACCTCGAATTTCAGTTGTCACCTTCTACTCCTCTGGCCTCAGCAATCTGTAATGTTTTTTAATCCCACCAAGCATTTTTAAAATGGAAAATTCTAGAAAGACCACACTATCATTCTAAAATCCTAAGCTCCTCTAAAGGAAACTGATCTGATAATATATTGTATATAATCTTTTACTCTGCACACATATACATTAAAACCCCCAAATGACATAGACAGCTGGATGAACCCTGGGGTAGAATCTGGGAAGATGAGAAATGCATGAGTTTTCAGCTTTCCATTTAATAGTCTCTTTTCGTCATTGGCTTATCATTTTAGCCTGTTAGCACTTCCCTCTGTGGGTAGGACAATTACATCTCCTTTATGTTTTTGCATCCTGACATCTGCAACATCAGAATTTCATGTGTTTCAATTGTTTCAATCAGATTGGCCCTGTGTCCTCCAAAGAGTGCGGTACTGTATCTGCTTTGTGTTCAAAGCCACACTACATATTAACGCGTCAAACACATTAGTTTGAATTTTCTACAGCTATTCTTCCCTTTAACTGCCAAAAAAGGCACACAGAGCATATTCATTACTAGTAAAACATAAGTGAAATTGTCAGAGCCTAAGGAAATTTTATGAATTTATGAGATCCAGAATTAATTGTTTGTAAAGACTTGGAGGACATTTACACTCACATTGACTTTTACATCATTTCCCTGTCTCCAAGCATTAGTCAGCATTTTGTGTACAATTATACGCATGAGCTTTTCTGATAGTAATTCTCTATATAATATCCCTAATTAGAATGAAGCAATTTTGACTTGGTCCCCTTAGTCAGCAGTTTGGCTTTTAATTTCTGTCCATGTCAGTAAGGTTATTCCCACAAGGCAGAGGGCATGCATTTCTGAAGGTTTTGGTGTCTGGGATGACTGTCATATCTGAGCCAAGCACCACCTTCTTGGAGAGTTCAGCTGTGCCCCCTCGTAGATGATAACCCCAACTAAGATTGTTGGAGGTTTATGCCCACCCCTCCACAAAGGGGTGATATAAGGTTTGAGTATGCGGGTGCCCCTTATGACCTGGCAACTCCATATGTGGTCTGGGGGAGAGGTTAGGAGAAGACTAGAGAGGGAAGCTGAGAGCTCTTCATCCATGGCAGCTACAGGGAAGTCCTCATCCCTGCTGGTAAAGGCTTTTCAATCTAGCCTGTTGGGGAAGAGTTACCTCCACTAGGCACAGCAGTGGCTGTGACCCCATGGTTCCATGCAGAAAGATGCATCACTACACCCTCTTGACAACCAGAGAAGCATGGGGACCAGATGAGTCCCGGGAGCCATGTGTCTAACTCTAGGTTGACTACGTACCATTCTTTAGCCTTGGTGACTCACATGAGTCTCTGAGACATCTTCTAATACTCGGGGTTGGCAATTCCTGCCTGCTTAAGGTTGTGATAGAAACAAGATAGTATCTTATGAATGAGATGAATTAGCCGGGCAGTGGTGGTACACACCTTTAATCCCAGCACTCGGGACGCAGAGAAAGGGAGATCTCTGTGAGTTCAAGGCCAACCTGGTCTACAGAGCGAGTTCCAGGACAGGCTCCAAAGCCACAGAGAAAACCTGTCTTGAAAAACTAAAACAGAAAAAAAATGAGATGGCTTTATAATCAATAAAGTTGTATAATCAATAAAACCATACATTCTTTCTCAATGATTTATGTAAGGGTATGGATTATTTCAACTTTATGGCAGATTAAAAGGAAATAAACACTGAAGGGCTAGCTAGCTATTCAGCAAAGTTGCTCATTATCTTTCTGGGCCCATGGAAAGTCTGTTTGTCTAGTCTCTTTTCTGTTACAAATGGCCATTTGCCTACACTCTAACATGAGAGACATGATATTTGGTATTTCTAGCCGCAGGTCAGACATCTGCCTGAGGAGGTCCTCCAAAATATTTCTGCATGCATGAGCTAAATGCAGCAATCAGTATTCTAGAAGAAAGCTGAACCACAGTTATAAGGAAGTATATCCACACATGGCCAATTAGAAAACCTCTTGGTGATCACAGAGGCTAATACTGGATCATTAGAATGCTATAGGAATGAGATCCTGAGCAACTTACATTTAGTCGATGAAATCTGGGCTTTGTCTTTTATATAATGTAGTAGCACCCTAACCAAAATAGGAATAGAAAAAACTTAAGTGTCCAAAGAAATTACCCCTGGAAACAGACTGCCACTCAAAAAATAATACCATCACAATGTCAATATCAACTAATATTGCCATGTTTTGATAAAATGTTATTACCAATTATTTTTATTTCATATGTGTGATGATCTATAAGATTCTTCAGTGTTTGTAGAAGACTGTGTGCTCTCTCAGTCATCCCAGAAAAGATGAATAATCTGATTCAGTTCTCAGACATGCATGCATGTGTACATACACACACACATATATATAAGTTCAGCTAAATATGAAACACTTCATTCACAGTGAAGTTCAATATCAAATCTATATTCATAACCTTTACAGGTCTCCTAAAAACCTTAATTGCTAATAAAATCACCAACTATGTTTTTCACACATATAAAATATTAATCAATCTAACTCCTATTCTTTTTCCTTCACTTTGAAAATCTTTCGTGTCAGAATTAAAATAATAAACATTATAAATTTTCTCTAGTTTACCATCAAGTAGAAGTAATATAAATAAATATTATAATATTTAACTGTAATTTCAAGTGAGAAGTAAAGATGTGAACTGGAAGCTCCAAAGGCAGGTTTTTGTAGACAGAAAAATACGTGAGTGACACAAACCGAAATCTAACCTAATGCACATACAAGCAAAGGCTGGAGGCAGACAGGAGGCACACAGGAAGTAAAGCTACATCCAAACCCACAGAGGGACACAGAACAAAGAGGCTCCATTAAACTAGGTCATGGCACAGAGATTTACCACGGTGTCAGCAAAAGTTCTCTATCATACAAGTAAATCTGAACTTTTAGTTCTGTCGTTTTATGGGAAAAATACATTGCCTCCCGGGAATTTCCATTCTAAACTTTAACTTTCCTAAATATTGCCTCATGGGTTTTAAGACATCTGTGATGTGTTATATGATTTGACTTACTCCTCACTTATTGTTACAATTAAAAGTTGTCCAAATATTAGTTCCATAAGCAAGAAGTCTCAACACTGTGTAATCAGAAAAGTGGTGCCTACTGGCAAATTAATATCACGAAGAGCTGATGCCAGTCCAAGAACAGATGCAGACGGAGCAGAAGTTTGGCTTGTGGCTGATGGCACAAAGTGCACACTGCAAGAGTAGAAGGCAGTTTTCACTGCAGTGTCAAAATTATGTAGGCTATATTCATGTATTTAGGGTTAAAGAATGAGAATTATTTTCTTAAGGATTACAATAGAATTTATGTCTTTTTTGAGATCATATTTATCCCATGAAATTCAGATTGCTCTGAATTTAAAAAATCTCAATGGGATGTCTAAATATACTTCCATATGCACATATTTAGATATTTCATATGCACTTATATTAAGCATGTACATACAATACTAAATGAACATTCTCTAAAACCAAGAACTACAGCAATCTTTACCTATCAAGAAACACTTATCTTAGATACCAAATGTCTTTTATTTCAAATTCATCAGTTCCTTCCCAGGTGAACTTGTAAGCCATCAGATCTGAGAGGACACTAGAGCTTTTCCTCCTGTGATGCTTCAAAGGCAGCTTTGTCCCTTGATTTAACAGGGTGACATTTCTGTTTCTGTGGGTGATCGTATGCCGCTGTGTTTGATCCATGTCTGAATGAAGACACTTGGGGTGTGGGGGGAGGGGAAGAGGGGGAGAGAAAGACACAATTGAAGCTTTAATCCATTCAAGCTGGGCATACCTGTGTACCACATATATCGAGGCAATAAGACATAACTTCCACCCCACAAGTGCCTAAGATAAAACATTGGGAAAGCTTGGCTAAAAGTGAGCACATCATGCAATGGGAACACAAATGGGGGACTCTCAGTTCTGCTGAGGGGGTCAGGTAAAGCTCATTTCTAGCTTCATACAGAGAAATACATCGGCCAAGTCTCACATGACCAGGACTTTGCTAAGTCAACAGGCAAAGGAAGGATATCTTAAGAAGAGGGATCAGGATTGGCGTCCATATGCCGAATGAACTGGATGACTAGAAAATTGGAAGATGGATAATTTGGGTAACTAAAAAATAATGAAGGCTTAATTAATTAAACTTAAGCAGAGTACATTAGCTAGAGAAGAAAAGAGGTGTTATATCATGAAAGAGAGACTGGTTATCACTAGTGCTCAGGTGTAGACTGATGGAGTAGGTAGTTCATGCTAGTTCTAGGATAAGGGAAAACCAAGGACTTTGGTAAGGAATTGTGGTAAGGAATTTGGCCTGGCATATGTTAAATTGGGGAGTCAGGGGAGAAACTGGCAGGTGGATCTGCCTGTGAAGCTACTGAAGATGTAATCTAGAACCTCCACGAACACTCCCGTGTAGAGACAGATTTAAAGTCAACAGAATGGTGAGAACGGTCTTAGGAGCAGTTGACAGCACAGAAAGAATTCCACAACATGGGAGATGACCAAAGACAGAATTGTGAAGAGTCTTGTATCTCAGGAATGATCAAAGAGGAAAATTCAAAAGTAGAACAGAAATGGTGAGTCAGGAGTCAGGGGAGACTCTTAAAATGATTTCTTAGCACAGCTGCAAAAGGCAGAACAGGAGCTCAAAGTGGCCCATCAGGTTTGTCCAGCGAGAAATCTTTGGGCAGGAGATGTTGAAAGTGTAAAGTAGGACAAAAAGAAAGTAGCTTGGCAATGGGGAAAGTAGTTTAAGACCTCAAACCAAAGGGGTAAAGAAAGAAATGCATTAACCAACATTTTTCAAGGTATACCACAGATAAATAAGAAGCCAGAGAAACTCAAGATTAAAAATTTTGAATCCACCTAGTGTACTTTCTTTTACCCCAATCCCAACACGTTTGTAAACAGGGTGATTGTTCAACACCTATACTCAAATATTTATGGAAATAAGTCTGTTGACCCAAAATTTAGCTCTTTATACTTAATTTGGTTTTTAAGTAGATGATAAACATTCAGTGCAACACATGTCAATATGGAGAAGATCCATCAGTTGAACTATGTAAGGCATAAGTAAACTAAGTAGCAGATGGGTCAAGAAGCTCACCCTGACCATTCCCAGAACAACTACCATCCTGACGTTAAATGTATCAGTTCGCTTTGCTTTGTAACTGTGCACACACATGAGCCTTCAGGACATGCTCTGTTGGGTCTGGCCTCTTTCTCTCAACAGTACATCTGTGGGAGTCCCTCACATTGTTACATGTATTTGACATTCACTCACTTCCAAAACTTAAAGAGTCTATATTCTGCTGTGTAAATATGGTATTTTATTAATCTCTTGTTCCGTAAGAGGGATGTGGCTCTTGCATTATTAAAAATCAGGCTGTGGTAAACATGCTCGTATGTCCTTTGGTCAGCAAATAAGCACATTTCTCCTGTCTGTACACCTACAGACAACTATTGGAGGAGATGTACTAAAGATATTCCGATGACAATTCCAAAGAAGTATGCGCAACTTATTACCAGATAAGAAGAATTACATGTGCTCTTCAACCTTAGCCAACGCATAATTTTTAAAATACGCTGTATTATTCTTTGAGAAGATTGTAAATTTTTATCATACTCTACTTTTCTAATTTTATCCATTCTGGATAATTAACTTACCACATTTTACTATGGTTTTGGTTAATAGGGCAACTAATGGAAGTTGGGGAACTCATATATATATATTGAAAAATTAGATATTTTATTATGAAAAATGTTTCACTCTTTTTCCACTGGGTTGTTATTCTAGACCTTCATTTGTAGGGTTTCATTATATTATCTGTACATGAGTCATGTTTCAGATATATGTGTATAGAATGTCTTCTCCCATTCTGAATATCTTTGCATTGTCTTAATGATGTGTGTTGATGAACGGAAACCCTTAGTTTTAATTTGGACACACATACATCATACTCACACAAATATATTAAAAATGAAGAAACAAACACTTTATGACCCCCAAAGAAGTGCCCAGGATGATGGAACAAAAGTGAAAACAGAAATTTGCAATATTGGGAACTAAACCTAGGACGTCGTACATGCTGCTCGCTTGCTCCGCCACCAGGCTATGCCTACAACCCTACAACAGGAACATTCATCTCTGTGAGATCTGCACTAAAATGATACTTAAGGTAGCTTTCGAAAGTGAATGACAATCTTTCGCTTCTATGATTATTCTAAAATAAATGTTTTTTTTCTTTTTTGTGTATAAGTGTGCGTGGTACGTAGGGTGTCTATGTCATGTGTGTGTACACGTGTGTGACTGAGATGTGTATGGTGTGTATGAGAGAGATGTGTATTATGTGTGTGTTGTGTATTGTGTGGTGTGTGTGTGTGTGTGTATTCATGTGAGTGGGCACAGGTGTGTATGTTATACCACCTTGAGACTGGGTCATTTCTTTGCTATTTACCATGTGTCTAAGGCTAGCTGTCCCATGACATTCCAGGGCTCTTCCTCTCCCCACATTCCATCTTGTCACAGGAGCCCTGGGACCATAGATGTACAACACTATGCCCAACTTTTACATGAGTTCTAGGATTTGAACTCGGGTCTGTCTGCTCACCTGGTAAGCACTACCTGCGAATAAGCCCTCACACAGGCCCCCATTTCTACATGTTGGAAGACTAAAATTTCACTGGTTACATGATAGTAGAGTGATCAGTTAGTTTCTTTGAACATTCAGTATATGATTCATCATCTTGCATCCCAAGAAAAATCAATTCTCGTTCTGATTTCTGCTCTTGAAAGTTAATGAGCCCCCATTTCCCTGATCACCATTAAGAGCTCCTTATCTTTGGCCTACTTTCGAATGTTCACACTGTATTTATCCTGCTCTGTTTTAAGTGTCTGATGCCTTTCTAAACTTCTGGAAATTACCTGGATTTAACTCTTCAAATCAGGTGTTCTAGACTCTTCTTGAGGAGTTCTATTCTTATGTCTTCTTAAACTATTTGCATATCCCAATGTCTTTTATACATCATCTCATGTTTTGTTTCCCCATGCTTTAATTTTAGTATTTCAAGTTCACTAACCCAACGTTCTGCTGTGTCCAATCTCATTGCACTTTGTCAAATCGCTAACTTCATTCAGCTCAAGAACTACCAAACTGACTTTTTTATGGCTTCTAAACTTAGGACGATCATCTTTGACCAGTCTTCTGTTTCCTTGAACATGTCAATTCATCACAGATACTTTAAAATTCTTGCTAGTTGACTTTCATATCTGAATCACCTACTTTATTCTCTTTCTTTTACCTTTTGTCTGTCTAATGGTTCTTATAACACAATAGACTTCACAGAAGCAGCAAGGATCTCCCAACAGGATCATTGTGTTGAGCCCAAGGACTCTGCAGGACTAGAACCAGGTTCCATTTTTAGGGTGGCCTCTGAACCTTGTTTTGCATCTATTTATGATCTATGATGATCCCTGAGTCTTTATTGAAATCTTGGTTCATCTTCATCTCCTGGGTTCTGAGGAAAGAAGAAAGGTAATCTCTCTCTGTCTCTGTCTCTCTCTCTCTCTGTCTCTCTCTCCTTCCTCCCTCCCTCCCCCCCTCCCCCCAGCTACAGAAGTTTGATAAACTCTTAGAGACAGTTCAGCTTGCCTCTGAGTTTTCTTTTTGCTTTTCTCTGCTGTCAAGTCCTGTAGTTTGTTTCCTATCAAAACTCTGCCGACATTTTTACAGGGCTTTGCAGAAGCATTGAACCAGGCCTGTACCTTCCTATGCAGCCTCAGAACACAATCGGCACCCAGTAGAGAAAGCTAGTTATGTGTTAGAGCCCTCAAATCTCCGGTCTCTGGTTTGCCATCTTAACCCTCAACAATCATGATAAATTTTGCTGGCTTTCCTGCCTCCCAGGAGATACATTCAGCCTAGGCCAAGTCCGATCCTTGGCCCACACAAAACACCCACAAATGCCCCCAGGAAAAAGTGAGGGGAATCTGCAGCATGCCTCAGAAGGTTTCCATTTGGGAGAGTTTAATTCACTTAGTCTTTGCTGTGCCCATGGCTCTCAGAACTAGAGCTAATTTCTCTTTGTTGTTCTGGGTACTGCAACAGAAAACCTGACCTGCAGTGACCTACCAGAAAATGAAAAGAGCTCTTACATCTTAATGGCTCTAATTGGTCTTTAAATTCTTTATATTAAAACAAAACCAACTTCCCTTTCCTTTCCGTTTGGCATTCTGACTTTGAAATCTGGAGAAATTGCTAAAATCTTTTCCTCATTATGTGTCTTTCACTATTTGAACAATTATCTTCCTTAAGCCTTTTCTCTCCCAGTGTAAAGAGCATCTCACCCTAACTTCCTTCTTCACAGTTAAATCCTGACAGCCTCACAAAATGTCCACTTACTGACACCCCTCTTAGGAAGATATGAACAAATGTCCCAGGAGCTGTCTCAGACCCGATGAAGGAAAAGCAAGAATCATATCAATGTTAATAAAATGCAAAGTATTTGATGAGTTCTTTTAAAAGTCACATGAGTGAAAAAAATACAAGAGAAAACAACTGTCTGGAATTTGTAGAGGAGTGGAATGAAAGTTTCCAAGAGAAAACAAGCTCATGAAAAAATGCTAAGGGCAGTGAAGGGAGCTGAGTCTGTTAAAGCCTGAGTCTCAGGTGGCTTCCAGGCATTTGCGTGACCCCAGGACGTCTTTACGTGAGTTAATCTGCATCATAAAAGCATCAGGTGGAATTGAGGACAGAAAGTTTCAACTACAATCATTTCGCACAAAGAGTGCCAAGTAATCATTCTTAACCTTTAACATACAAATGTAATCAGAATATCCTAACAGCACACACATTGTTTGTGAATTGGAGGTGGAGGGGCACCCAAATGAGGGATTGTTAAGACCCAGATTCCTGCTCCCCCACACTTCCCAAGGATGGAAGAAGAACACGAAGCTTTAAGCTGTTGATGGCAACAGTTTCCCTTTCCCTGCTCCTATCTCTCCATAGTTCTGAGCTCCACAATGCAGACAGAGGAGACACTCAGGAAAGAGACAGCTGCAGAAGAGTTCGGGGGGGGGGGGGGGGGGGTGTTCTTTTTGCCCTTCAAGATGCCGGCTGATGCAATTAAAGCCTCCTTAGGCGGGGGAAGGGAATGTGGGCATAGTAAACCCAGAACACCATTTGGTCAAACTTGAAATAGACACCCCTCCAAAAAAGAGTCTGTGGGTGAAGCAACAGGATCTGCCCGTTCAGCAGAGAAGTCTTAGCTATCTATCTATCTATCTATCTATCTATCTATCTATCTATCTATCTATGCATTTATGTGAGTGTATGTATGTAAAACAGGAGTAGTAGATGCCATCAGCCTACCACTACCCCTATACTTCAAGTTCTTTTTAGCGAACACTGGAGGAATTGTCCGAGAAGCACCAATCTCACAGATTGGCTCAGTCAGGTCAGCTAAGAAGAGCAGTGAGGGGGTAACAGGGACCATTCCAGGGGATGAGGACATATCCTAAAATAAAACTGTGTTGCCTAAGAAGCACTCAGAGAAATGCTCACTGGTTTCTGTACCTCTGAGGGGTGTACGAGGAGTGTACAACAACATATTTATCCGTCTCCCCGAAAACTCTTCCCAGAACCACCCCCTTTCCCTACCCATACAACTTTTGTGTTCTCGTTTTGTTTTATAAGCCTATCAAGTCCAATATGTTCTGCCCATATAGATAATTATATGTGTGGGCTTCCACTGGGGTGTAGCTGATTTATCTATACCTAAAGAAAAGTGACTCTCTCTCTCCTACCAGCTATTACCAGTAGCTCTTCAGCTAGACTTCTTATTTTATTGGATTTATTATAAATTTTACTATAGGACATACACACACATTTATTTATTTATCCATGTGTGGCTGTCTGTATGGAGTGTGTATATGTGAATGCAGTTGCCTGCAGAGACCAGAAGAGGGAATCAGATCCCCCCAAAGTGGAATCACAGGCAGTTATGTGCTGCCCAGCACACAACTAGAAAACTAACTTGAGTCCTCTGTGAGAGCAGTATGTACTCTTAAGTGCTGAGCCATCTCGCCAACCCCAAGAAATACATTGCAGAATCAATTTAAGCCACGCATTTAAGAATCGAGCTACTTACAAACCCTGTCAGTATTAGATGCGTTAGTTCTAATAATGTGCTGCACTCAACCTCTTTCATCGTCCTTAGGAACACATTCAGAGCCTGGAGAGGCTACTTGAAGTTGCAGAGAGAGAGGGAAGGAGGGGAGGAGGGAGGGAGGAAGAGCGAGAGACGGGAAGGGGGGAGCGGGAGAGGGAGAGAAGGAGAGAGAGAGAGAGAATTGATGTCTGGAGATTCAGATCCACCCTCAGTTACAATGGCTACAGCAAGGTCCACTGTTTTTCCTTCCAGGAATTTCCCTGTAAATGAATACCATTGAAAAGTGCTCACAGGATACATGTAAAGATATAATACTCAGAACATTTAAGATTAGAGAACACACCAAAGCCCATTTTACACCAAAATAGAAAAAGTAGGTACAAAGTCAAAGCAAGTATTTTTTTTAAGAGGTAAGATCAGGATGAAGAGTTATGTCAAGACAGGAGGTAGCTCTACTTCTGTCATGAGGGGCAACAGAAAACAGAGGGGACCTGGGCCTGGGCACTGAGTGGCACCAACACTGTTAGGATCAGAAAGAGAAAAGAAGTGCAAAGCGGATCCCGTGTCTCCAACTTCATGGCGCTGCACGTTTGCAGTTCCGCCAATGGTTGAGTCACTCGGAGTAGCACACGGGGCTGTACTCCAGTCCGAGGAATTAAAAAGGCAGATGCCGCATTAGGAGGCAAAGGACGCGGTTCACAGTGTGAAGCCTGAGTTAAGGCAGAGGGTCCGGTCTGCTGCGGGCACCTTGTAATTTCTCAGTATTATTCATCACTTTGGGGGAGGGGGTCACTAGTGACATGCTTTCTGAGTTAGGAGGTTGGAACAATGGGGCTAAAAATTAACTCACACACTCAGAGCCATCTATTTTTAAAATCCCCGATAAGCAGCACAGGAAGCTTTAGCACACTAGCCAGCAAAATCTGAGCTTTCAATCAACAGTTTCTTTCACTGAAGGTGTGGAGCGTGGAGGAGATCCAGAAGCACAGATGGCATTTTACATCTGCACACGCAATTTCCTTTTTCTCCATTTTTATATAAACCTCTCTCTTTTCTAAAAAAGAATGATAGAATTTTCCAGTAGAACTCAGCACTGCTTATTGCTTCTGGGAACGTTACTAACCTCCGTCTTCGGTTTAGCTATAATTTAGGGCTTTGAGTGTAAGTAGAAAGATGAAAGATTTTATGAAGTCCCCTTTATCACATCCTCAATGATTTTAGGAGATCCAGTTCCTCCTAAGCGCTAAAACTTTTGAACAGCCCTCTCTCATCCTTATCCCTCAGTTTGTTCAAGTTTTCTCTTCACAGATCTCAAGGCTGGAATGATTCTACTAGATTGTACTATTAGTAACCGGAGGCCAATAAAGGCAGTGGCTTACTCAAGGTCACTGAGCTGGTTATGACCGAGGAGGTGGGAAAGCTGACCAGCATCATGAGCCACATTGACATGGGTAGGAATAAAATATATAGCTGAATCTGCAAGAATAAGGAAATGGAAAATAAGTCAGCTTTGAGAACATAGCAATGTCTTACATTAAAAGCTGTAAGAGTGTGGCAAAAATCTGAATGCAGATTTTTGCTTAATAATCTTGTTTCATTCCAACAGAAAATAAATGGGGCATTAAAACAGTATTGTACGGAATGTAATTCTGGGGAACCAAATACAGCAGTGGGGATATGGCTGGTAAATTTTGACTGAGAGAAAAAAACAACAAAATTACAACATAAACTAGAAAAATATTTCTAAAGGAATGGTTGACTTGCCTGTAGAAAGACCCTCCATGGGAATAAGGGAGTCTATTGACACATCATCATCTTACTGGCAGCTCTGAGAGCTCTGACAGACCTTTCTTCTGACCTCCAGAACCGAACAACCTGCCTCCCAAATATCTCCACCAACTTTATCAAAACGGCTTTGTCTTTGTGTTGTCTAATAACAAACTCATAGTGAAAGCATCCTGTTTTGGAGGGCGTAACTGCATCCTGCATCTATAACATTATCCTTGAGACTCTCTGCTCATTCACCTCCATTCTTGACCCTGTTGACTCTTATCCCTCTACCCCATGGCTTCTGAAACCTTCCAGTTCCCTCTTGCTTTCATGGCCACTACCCCACGGAGGTTGCATCTGCTTCTGTCACGGACCCTCCAATAGCAGCCTTACACCATTGCACACAGACATCCTTAGCTTCCTCTTTTCTCTACTGTGTGAAGTCAAGTTCGTGTCACTCTCCTGCTTAAAATCCTCCATTGGATTCTGATTATGTTAATAAATTCATACCACCCAGTATTAATAGTCTATGGGGAAATAGTGGCCCCGAGAAATATGAGGTCACAGACAAGATCCCACTTGGGGCAAGTCAATACCAATTGTCTAAACTTTTCTCAGTTTGCTTTCTCTACCTCTCAAAACCACTGAAATTTCCCACAAATATGAGCATGGCTCAAAGACTTATGCTTGAACTCAGAAAATAAATGTGACATGAAGAACGCCTTCTCCAAATATTCAAACCCGGGGCCTGGAAAGTCTCTCGTGTATTTGCAGGATTGCATGGCTACGATGTTCCTAAATGACCAGTGTAGGTTGTCCACGACTCTGAAACAGGACTGAGAACATTTGCTATTAGTATAAGAGAAAGAAAGACCAGCAAAAGAGGTGGCTGAGGAAATGGCTAAGAGCATGTCGCTCTTTCTCAGTTACACAGTCAAGCAGAGTTTAGACAATTGCTGTGTTTTATATTATTTTCCAGATGAGCTATCAATGCAATGCTTAAAATTCAGGGTGATACTAACAAGTCATATGTAAGTTTGAGCAACGATTCATTTGATTAGGGGACACCCATAAATCATATCATTTGTCTTCGTTAAGAATTTCCACAAATATGGAAACAATGTCTATGATACTCTTTTCCTACTTCACCTAGAACCTACACCATGAATTTAAAGCACCAATAACTCATAATATCTAGGATGGAACATAATCTATATTTGCAAGTTTTAGAGGCAAGATTTCCATTTCCTATTTGCCTTCTGGGATGTTCTTCTGTCTCTATTGGGGGAGGGAGCTATAAGGGTGATTTATGGGCACAGGATATGAATAAGAAACTCTGCTTTTCACAAGAAGAATGTTCAGAAGCATCATAAACACATATCAGTGACCACGGCTCAACTTGCTGCCAACACACTGCTATGGTGTCAGAAGACAAGCCTAAGGTCTGTGATCTGGGCGACATCAAGTCTAGGTTAAACTGTATGTCTTGGTTTAGAAAGCCCTAAGGCAAAATAAAATACACAAGTCTCTTCAGAGAACCAGGTTAAGACAGAAAAATTAAGTAGTTGTTCTCAGTACACTGTGATATAATGGAAAGAGAGGCTTAACCCATTGTAAGATAATCACTAACAGGCCTGGCAGTGGTAGCGCACACCTGCCTTTAATCCCAGCACTCGGGGAGGCAGCAGATGGCAGATCTCTGTGAGTTCAAGGCCAGCCTGGTCTATAGGAGCTAGTTCCAGGACGGGCTCCAAAGATACAGGGAAACCCTGTCTTGAAAAACCAAAACTAAAAAAAAGATAATCACTAACACACAGAGATGTTCAAGACTTGTCAAAGAGAGCTCAAACACAAAACTGTTTCAGCTCAGGCAAGAATGGTTGCATAACTGTTCAGTTGTGTGGGGTATTTTTTTCTAAAGACTTCACACAGTAGATAGAATTAAACGTGCCTCCTGATGAGAAACAGGGAGCTATAGCAGAGGAGACAAGAGGTGACCTGGATGGCGGCCAACCTCAATCCCAGCATTTCTTTTAGAATGCCTTTCTCTCAAGAAAGAACATGATCGATCCATTTTTACATAAAGCGGCAGGTTACGTTTTAGGTTACAGACAATTTCTTCTTGGTTTGGACCTGAAATTGTATTTTTATTTTTATTTTTTTATCATACAGCATCTATCTGGGGGTGGAAAAAGAAGCCGCCGTGGGTTAATTCCCACCTTCTGTGGTGATTTGACTGTTCATAATTTAAAAACAAAGCTACCGAGATATAGAACAAAACCATGGAAGTCAGGGAGACATTTGGAGAAACAGAAACTAATGTTAACCAAAATCGGAACTACGTGAATAATTCCCACTTGGGCCGTTTTGTTGAGTCTTGACATCAGCACAAACCTGCGGGCATACAGGGACTGTGCTTCTCTTGGAGCAGAAAGTTGTCATTTTATTCCTTAGCGTTCTTACGTATCAGCCTGCTTATGGGTATTAATTCAGTAGACACCATCCTTCTCATCTCTTGGGTAAACACGGATGATAAAGTAACTGTCCCTAAAGCCAAACAAGAAGGCAGTATCTTGGTATCTTATCCCACAGTTGGAATTCTCCGGGCTTTATATCTACCTGAGTGTTTGACTCCAGAACTTGTCATCCTCCCCACTAAGAAGCCAACAGCTCTGACAATGTCCAAACGTTTCTCTCTCCTTCTTTCGGTCTGACAGACAAAAGTTATAAATTTTGAGCGCTTCATTTTGATGGCATCTCAAATAGAGATCGATATGGCAATGGCAGTAATTATTGGAGAGACGACTATTGGCAGGGCTTTTAAAAACCGCTTAATTTTCGGAGCTTACTTTGGCTATGTACTCAAACAGCAATGCAGGAATGGCAGGCAGAGAAAACAGAGGGTGTGTGGGGTGTTTCGATCAGTAACGATATTACAATCATCTCTTTCATGGACTGACAATTTATTATCCTAGGAAGCACACATTTATCAACCCTGAACTAACAACGGTAAAACTGCAAAGTAAGGATTGCTACATCCATTTCGTAAACAGCAACATTGTGGCTCTCTAAACTTACTGGGCTGTAAGTAGTGGAAGACTCAGGCTGTGTTTCAAAGCCCGTTACTAATCCGTAACCTCATCACTCCTCGTCTACCATGTTTCTATGTTCTCACAGCCTATACGCCTGCCTGTCGTTTCTCCTCCATACGCATCCTGCACTGCTATCTGCACGCCCACCCCGACCAGCCATGCTGTCCCACACTTCTATGCCCTGCCGGAATGCTCTTGCTACTTTTGTCCTGTAGCCCTCCAGACCTCAGTTTAGGCCTTGCCTCTGCTAAGCCGTTCCTGACCCCAGCCTAGAAGAACTGATCATGTCCACTTCCAGACCATGGGGACAAGCTGAGCTTCCCCACTGCTTCCATTCACAGGTGTGAATCCCTCTGGGAGCCTGGGGGCTCCTGGAAAACAAGAACCGTGCTTAGTTTTCATGGGGTTTCTAAGACATAGCCCAGCTGCTGACCCTTAGTTCATGATCGGGAAATAGAAATCCCTGGGCTGCCTTGACTAGCAAGTTCAACTGGACACAAAGTGGAGCCTGTAAACCCATTGACCCGAACACTGTCACTGAGTCGCCACCAGCTTTCTCAAATATACAGATTTTCTTTTAATGTTGTGTAGAGAGTTTTAAAACATTTAAAAACAAGGTAATTTTCATACCGCATTTTAGTTAAAAATTAGATTGACCACCCCTGCATTTGTTGTTCCCTTCCCCTGTTATATTTATTAATTATCAGATAAATGAGCTAGCTTAAACAACTGCTTGCTCTCTTGAAGTCCATCTGGGCTTTCTTCTCAATTATGTATTGAAGTCATGAGTGCTAGATTCATTGCCTCGGTGATTCCCATGGTGCAAACCGTGATTTTGCTGCAGCCTGAGCAGAAGGAGAGCTAATGGGCGAGGCAGAAAACACTTCATCAATATCACTCGTGCCGTAAGTTTAAAGCCCTAAGCCCCCAAACAGATTCTGTAAAGGCTGTGATCAAGGCCCCAGTCTTTAGGAATGCATTCACTGTACTATGAGGTCGAGGACTACTTTCTTGTCTATCAAATTCCCAAGTACTCCACGGGCTTCTCAAAGTGTTGTCAGTCCTACGGATCACTCCCACGGCTCACGGGAGAGAGAGGTCCCTGAAGAATGAGACAGGGAAAGTGGGATTTCCAGGAAGACCTTTCCCTCCTGAAGAGCAGGAGTTAAAACAACCGATGAGGCGTCTGCTCCAAATGAGCAGAAGGTGGACAATTCTAGAATATCAGTGTCTGAAGGTGTCCACATGTTAGATATCAGTCCTGGGACTGGTGGGATATGCCTATCGCAGGACGGGTCCAGAGGATAGGCCATAAAATTATGAGCCAAGAGACTGAGGAGATTTTGGTGAGCAGGAAGCATTAGGTACATCAACTGATGCTGAACCAGGCAGGCGTTCCTACTGCAACCGTGTGCTCTATCATAAGCCACCTGTGAGCTCTGACGATAAAGCAGATGTTTGCCTAAGGCTGAGGAAGGGCAAGCGTGATCAAGGGACTATGAAAAGGCTTGTGTTATACTTAAAGACTTCTGCATTATTAAACTTCATGAACTCTGAATCCCCCTAAATACCACGGGTCTAATTCACTGTGGAGGGAGTCTTTCTTTCTTCGAAGCCATACTGTTTATATCCTAAAGTCATGCTTGAAGCTGCCTTTTCATTGGACATGTGAGGATGGAGCAATCAATACACAGGTGACAGATACAGCAGCTTTGCACTGTTCTTCATGGGGCTACTGCCCAAGATATGTAATCTCAGCGTCATTCGGAGTATGTTCCTTCTCATCATCCTCCTCTTTCCTCAAACGAGAAGTTGCTATGCCAGTGTGTCCCTTTCTTGTTATCTATGAAACACATTTTAACAGTATCCTTGGAATTTTAACATGGGATTTATATGTGTGATGTTCTTTCTTGGTAATTTGTTTTTCATCTACAGATGCATATAGGAGTGCTTGGAATGGAATTCAGAGACTTATACATGCTAGACAAGTGCTCTGCTACTAAGCAATAGTCCCAGCCATAAATTTACATCTTCAAATTGCCCTCCAGGAGGGGACAAGAATTGTTCAGCTACCACGTAACAACGGCCACTCAGTCTCAAGGACCTAGTGATTTTTATCCAGTGATTATCTCCTTACTGTAGGCTCAATTAATGTCCCTTAATTAAAAAATTAAGAAATCCTTAAAATATAATCCCAGCACTTCTAAGGCTGAACAAGGAAGATTACAAGAGAGCAAGCATGGGACAAGCTTGGGGAAAGGCCTTGTTCCAAACAACACGTTGTTGAACAATCCAGTCAAAATGTATTAGTTATGCTCTTAAGGCATTTGGAATGGTTCCCCGTTATAAACCTCCTAGAGTCTCACATTTTCTTACAAAAGTGATACTTATTTTATGGAAGTGCAAATAATTAAACCAAATATGAAAGCATAAGGGGAGACTATTTTTTAAATGAAGTAAAAATGAAATTCAGTTCTCTCTTGGAAATACAGAAGGCCATTGGTCAATTTAAGTCTAGAATTGGACCAGGGTCCAGGGTCAACAATGCCAGTTCAAGAAGAGTTGCCTTTTCTGGGAGCCTTTCATAAGGCAAGCATGATGTCAGGGTCGACCGTCCCCATCGAAACAATCACAGAAGAGCAAGCACTAAAAGCAATTTCTTCCTTGACTCACTTAGTCTACGATTCCTATCTGTCTTACTCTCATTCTGGTTGCTGTGAAAATATCAAGACAAAACACAATAGAGTAAAAGGGGAGATCACTTGGCTTACAATTCCACATTCCAGTCCTTAGAAATGAGGCAGTTCTAAGAACAAAGAGAGAACACATGCATGCTTAGTGCTCAGCTGAGTTCTGTAATCATACACACTTTAAAAGCCAAAACTAGGGAATAGTATTGCCCACTTTCAGGCTTTGTCTTCCAAACCCCATCACACACACACACACACACACCAGAGTCCCACAGACAAACCTGACCTAAATAAACTCTCATTGAGACTCTCTTTTCAACTGGTTCTGGGTTGAGTCTAGATGATGGTGGGAATTAACCATCACAATTGCTTACTATTTTTAATTTTGTATTCAGGTTTTGCATGGTGATGGAATCTCAAACATAGTCGCCAATGTACCCTCATAGGTCTTCACACCTACTCTCTGGACATTATCTTCAAATGCTTGGCACATTTTGTGTCTGGGATGGAAATACACAAACATGGATGGATAAAGACGAGGAACATTGGAAATAAATGCCAAAGACACCCCTAGGAAAGTCCCTAACCTTTGCCAGCACACATCAGTCTGTATCTCATGGCATTATCAGAACAGCATTAATGTCTCTTAAAAATGAGACCTAGGAAGAGACTCAGATACTGAAAGTCGGATTAAAGATGGTTAATAATTCTATTGCTTCATGTGAGACACCTTCAAGCATGAGAAACTAAAGATCACGATGAACCCCTCAGTCCAGTCTTGAGACGCTGACAACAGATATCTTTAGATTTTCATAGATATTTAAATGACAGAGTCAGTAGGATAAAACATGATACATTGTCAGTGTCCATAAAGACTGAGCTTCCCTCAGGGAGAAGCATGCATCCCATACATGACCTAACTAAAACTTGTTTTCTAAATCAAGGTTTAGGATTTCTTTCGCAGATGATCTCGTATTATTTGGGTTACCAATTAAAAGGATAAATCGGAAGAATCTCACAGCAAAGGAACTGATTAAAGATCTTTCACAACCACAATTCCTCGATGATTCTGAGTATTTCATGCCTTCCATGGAAGTCACTGTATGCCAAGCCATGTTCAAGGGTGTGAAGACCTTCCCTACAAGGGGTACCCTGGTGTTGTAAAAGTCTTCAAGTGGTCTTGGTCTTCTAAACCCAAATGTATTTTTTTATTTTTAATAAAACTTTTATTTTTTCAGTTTTTATTAGTATGCACATGTTCACACAGCTACACACACACACACACACACACACACACACACTCCCAAAAAGCCCAGACAAGGACATCAAACCCCCTCAAGTGTGAGTCATCATTGGCTGTGAGCCAGATGCTATGGGGCTGGAATTATTAGACGCTAGTCCTTTAGAAGAGCAACAGGCGCTTATAACCACCAAGTTACCTCTACAACAGCCATTTTTATTTTTAAATTTGTATTTGGTACCTACTTTGAACCTCCAGTTGAAACCAAATAATTACACTGTTAGTGAATAAGATAGACCATTAAGTAATACCTCACTTTTTTTTGTCATGTAGTTAATTTTTAAATTAGCCTTGATCGAAGCATAATTGAAAGGGAATTATCTACTTACACATGTACACATAAAACAACAGTGTGAGAAAAAAACAGTCATTCAGCTCGTTCATCATCTCTCAGAAATGAAAGACATGCCACATTCTATGAAGTGGGGTAAAAGGAAATGCCCCCCTTGAATGAGATGGCTTGTGATTACCAGGTTTGAGGGTGACAAGGGAGGTTGAAATTAGGGGAAGTAGCTTCACTATGACACTAGTGACCACTAGACACCATCCTCCTGCCCAGTAATAGCCAGCCTCAAATGGAGGAAAAACAAAACACACTAAAACCTGGACATTGAATTCTGGGAAAATGTCAACAACTGCGCAATAGTATGGGTTATTTTATTAGTACGTATTTTTTTTAAAAAAAAAAAGCTTCTATTTGTGACATGAAAAAGTAATTACATATCAGTTTACCTTTCATGCTACACATTATAGAAGTTCTATTTCTTTCCAACCATTCTGCTAAGAATTTCCAAAGCTCTATCAACACACAAGCCGGCACAAGCCCTGCGAAGCCTTTATTTTCTGTTGAGCTTACAATCTAGAAAGACAGATAAGATGAAATCAGCAAAATGGCGGCAATGTATAAATGATCCCAAAGTGGCCAGTTCGTTCAGGTGGCATAGGTTTAATACCTCAGAGCAATGGCAGGTCTTACCTTCCAGCCCCATCACACCCTGACAGCCTCCCAGGAGAAACAGTTTTCTTGCAGGTGACGGCCGTGAGTTGGTTTCCTTCATTTAAAACTCACAGAGCAGCCAATGGGTGGACGAATGCATAGAAAAGTATTTCATACCAATGTGTATATAAACATAGATTCATAAGAAATTCATAGCAGAATTAAGTTTTTCTGAGTGATTTTTCGTAATGGACATTGGGCCTGTTCTTTGACCTCAAGTTCAGCATTTTCATGCAAACTGGTACATGTCTATAATATCATCCCAATTAGCTGCAGATAGGTTCATTTAAACTCTGAATTAATTTCATAATAAGTTTAATAAGAAGCTCAGTACTAATCAGCACATAGTCACATCACTGGAACACCCATACAAGGTTTAGGAAGTGCTTTAATTTTGTATTGCAGAGAAGAGTAACTTCTTAAGAATCGGGATATTGCTGTTTTGTTTTGTTTTGTTTTTTCTCTTGTCTTGTGTTTCCCCAGCTGGCTCTAGAGAAATCTCTTGGGTTCAGGCAATCCTGCTGCCCGGTCTCACTGCTTCTTGAGTAGCCGGGACTGTAGGTGCTCTACCGTCATGTCTGAAGGGGGTCTCACATTATACTGGAGGATATTCAGCACAGAGAAGTTCTGACTGGAAGACAGATAGCTACTGTCATCCAGGGAATGAGAGCTCCTGCAGAGGCTGGGATGTCAAAGTCCTGCCAAACAGGACATGTGTTTGGGCATGGGCGTGCAGAAATGCCGAATCGGAGCTGGAGAGATGGCTCAGCAGGTAAAGTACCTGCAGGACAAGTTGGTTGAGCCAAGTTCAATACTCAGAATCTAATGGTGGAATAAGAACCGACTTCAGAAAATTGTCCTTGGACCAACCCTTACCCTATACACATCATATATAAGATATACACAATAAAAATGCTGAAACCATAGTAAGCTTTAAAAAGAGGAAGAAAACATCTGAAAAATTGTTGGAATAGTAAAGACCACCACAGATTACCAATCATAAATGTCATCAACCAGGGGGTCTCACAGAGTCTGCCTCTAAGACTACTCCGCCCTGTCAGTCATACGGATACGGAAATCTGTTTCAATCTCTTCTGGATCAATACCACAGTTGTCTGCTGCTTGTTCTGTAGTTTCTAAGATAATTGGTGATTTCTAGGCTTTCAGGCATACAGCAATTCGACTCAAAACATCGACTGCTGCATCATGAGTGTGCTGTTCTACCTCCCCTCCCTGCCCTAGAAGGGGGAAAAAAGTCAAGGAACAATGTTTTCAACCCAATTAGCCACCGCACCTCATGGGCACAGCAGCACAAAGGAACAGATTTGGAAACGCAGCTCCAAGATTAGCAGAGGCTTGGAGCTGTAGTCTCAATTTGGGTCTCATCACTTCACCTGGCAATGGTGCCAATTTCGTAGGCATCGGACTGTGCAGAGAGATTTGCATGTAAATGAACCCTGTTTGGGGCATTTTGCTCAGCTTCAGTAACAGAAGCATCACCATTCACTGGCATTACAAAAATAAAACAGAGGTTAATGCAGAAAGGTCCAGGGTAGGGCCCATTATCAGAGGGCTAATTTGGCTGATGCATCAAACTCCTGGAGATTGTGAAGAATTCTAGAAAGCACAAAAGAGTTTGAAAAATCCAAGTAGAGAAAATTTTGGAGGACAAAAAAGAAAGAACACCCTGAAGTTTATAAAAAGAAAATCACAAGAATAAATATTGCATTTTAATATTCATTTTAAGGTTTCATACTTCAAATATTTAATTTGAAATTTTCATAATTAAATAAATATTAAATTAATTCTAAGATAAAGCCAATTTTACAACATTAATTATGAATAAAAAATTAAAAATAATTAAAATTTTAAAGAGGAATCCAAGCATTACAAGGCATTGTTACTCAAAAATAGTGTAGATTGCTGATAATTCATTTCAACCACTAACCCTAACCCGAGGCTATATTATATTCAATATTCAATAGGTTTTCATATATTGCCTTAGTCTTAAAGTTTCCATAAAGCCCAGTAATAGAGGAATTTGTTCATTTCTTCACAGTTTGTATTAATACCTTCTTATTCTTCTACTTCTTTCATTCAACTTTTTTTCACTAAGTTCACAGGATCATGCAGAACAATATAAAACAGGAAAAAAACATAGGAATCATGTGGTTTGCTCTGTATAGTATGCACATGTACTAATGTTAAATACAAACACCTTTAAAAATCAATAATGAAACAGAGATACAATTCTTTTCATGCAATGCTCTTGTGTGTTAAAAACTTGAGAATGTTGTAGTGGCTGGCGTGATTATCCTAATTTTCCTCTTCGGCTGGCTGCCGTTGTGCCAGCGACGATGGAGCTGGGCTGTCTGTACGGCTGCCTCTGCCACAGCCATTTGATGCTGTGAGAATCATAACTGCTGCAAACCAGAGGCAAGGAAAGAGAAGCTGTTGTGTTAAATGCAGACAGATGTGACAGGGCACATCCCCAAGAGTGATGCCAACAAGCCGGAGAGGGAGAAATCAAGAGGCAGCAATGGAGACAGCCCACACATAGCGCAGAGGAGCCTGGGTGGGCTTTCCATGTGACTCTCGGCAAACTTCACAACTATCGTTTCCTTAGCTTTGCCGGTCCACACTGCAGTAACCCAGCAACTCCGGTTCTGATTGTGTTATATAATGATAATTCTTATCAAAATAAAACCACTACCAGGAGTTCAAAAACAACAGAGAACTAATAATACGCAAACTCAAGTTATGATCTAACGTGAAATAGAGCACGTACAAATAAAGATGGAAGAAGACAGAATTATAAAAGTATATCTGCTGGATTGGGTGTGTAGTTCAGTTGGTAAAAGTGCTTGCCTAACAGACAGGAAGTCCTGGGTTCCATCCCCAACACCACGTACAACTGATACACGGTTCTAGTACCAGTCAGAAACCGGACCTAAAGAATTGGGAGCTCAAGGGCATTCTTGAATATATGGTGATTTTGAGGTCAGCCTGGACTGCATATGAGCATGTTCAAAACAACTGATTAAAAAAATATAGAAAAGCCTACCATGAAGTATATCTGAAAATAAATACTTTAATAATTCAGAGGAAGATGACTGGGAACAAAAATAAAAGATGGATGAGTGGAGGGGAGGGAATGTGCTTCTTAGCAGAGTCCTGTCTCTTGTCCTGGGCTAATCATGTGTCTAGAAGGCACAGGTCTATGCATAATCCATGAGGACCAAACCTTGGCACCTTTCTATGTCTACAACAACAAAAACCACAACTCCAAGAAGACATTAAGCAAACCTTCCTTGAAATGAATAAATGGCTGAATACTTCTGGTTTGTTTTGTAGATGCTAGCATTATTGATGAAAGAACATACATAGCTAATTCCTATTCATCCCATGCTGAAAAACTGAAATGAAATAATATTTTTAAGATACAAAATATTTTCCCATGTGGCCATGTCACTTACATATTTCAGTTAGGTTTTGTTTTTTATTTCACAGATAAAGAGCTCCTCGGTTCATAGGTCTCTTCCCATTACTTAGACACAATGAGAGCAGAACGGAGAACAAATTAGTAGATACTCACAGAGCTACTAAATCTGGGAATTGTGTGTGCGTGTGTGCTCTAGACACGTTTTGCTGTAAGAGAACTATGACCTTCCTAATGGAATTCTTAATTTATTTTGTTGTCTCATGACTGCACTCTGCAGGAGTTTACCGTAACGCAGCATTTCACACACAAAGCCATTTGAATCGTTCTTGCTCCTAAAAACAGTGTTTTCCCTTCATGTTATCTTCAAATTCCAAACACTGGAAAACTCTATTACTCCCTCCTTGTAATCACGAAATAGCAATTGAAACTTTAGGCAATAAGGTAGCAGTTAAAAAAATATCAAAATTGAGTACTAAGGGCCAGATTATAACTAGGAATTATAAAACACTCACAAGATTTTTAAAGTTAGATCTACTTAAGGCTTAAAGACAGAGAACATAATTCAGACTCCTAATTAAGCACCCTTTGAAAATGTTTTTAAAATAATTTACTAGTAGAATCAAGATAATTAAAATTAATGAGTCAGCAGTCCATTCTATGAATACCAATTAACTATTAAAATGCCTAAGTGTTCCAGAAGAAAGATGTCTCTTCAAATAAATCCCTTTCAAAGTCAAATATATGATCTCTATTGAAAAGTCTATAAAAGTAAATAGCCAATCACTTCTCGGCAATATTGACTCACCAATCAATCCGGAAAATAACATTAGTCTCCAACAGAAAAGGGTGGCCCTTCCATTTGCCACCACTAAAGGATGAATGACGCTGTTAGTAGAAGCCAATCAGGGCACAATGTATGCATTGTAATCCTTAACCACATATGTATCGTGATTGTCCATCCCACCCCAGCCATTGCTTTTCTTTATCCTCTGCCCTCTGCCTGCCCCTGGCCTACACTTTCACTAGAAAATAGAAATTGCCTTCTTCCTATTTGCTCTTCATTTCCTGTCCTGATGACCCACAACACCTACCCAGAAAGGATTTCCTTGTGGAAAACAATCCAAATGATGGCACTGTTTGATATGAAACAACACAAACCACATTTTGATTGTATCATGTGTGTGTGTGTCCCTGTATGTGTGTCTGTGTGTGTGTGTGCGCGCGCGTTGCTAAGAGAAAGGCACTAGGGAATAGCTCAATTGACAAAGTGTCTGTCCTCTGAGCACAGATAAACCTATCTAATATACATTTTAAAAGTCAGGCATAGGAGAACTCTTAAAATCCTAGAGCTAGAGATGCAGAGACGGCAGATTCCTGGGGCTCCTTAGCCAACCGGCCCAGGCTGTTTGGTGATTCCCAGGTCAGTGAGATGCTGTTTCAAAAATGAGATGTGTGGCACCCAAAAAAACAAAATATATAGTTGACCTCTGACCTTTATTTACACAAGCAGTTATGTGCATGCACACAAGTGCAAAGACACAAACATTAGTGCTCAAATGTCATTAGGAGCAGAAGTCTGGAGATACTAAAGACACAATTGGTAGAACATGTACTGAACCCCATCTCAACACAGAATTTTAACTTTGAAGTCCTCCCCAGTTTCCCTGAGTGATCTTAACATACATGAACACAGGAGTCTTTTGGAGATTTCCATCTCAATTCTAAAGCTTCTCCAACATCAATACTGTCCCTTCTAGTCTGAAGCACAGGACAGCTTTGTTAAAGCCATATCTGTCTCCTCACATGAACCCATGATAAATTCTCTTTTTTCTTCTGAGGACCCTGAGTGTGAAACAATAACACAAAACTATGGGGTAGCATAGGAGGCCCCAGTGCTCACACCACTGCAGATAAGAAGGCTGCGTGGAAGCCCTGGTAAATAGTGTTGGACATACTATGATCAGCTCTCTAGCCTGTAAGGCCCCAGTGCTCACACCACTGCAGATAAGAAGGCTGCGTGGAAGCCCTGGTAAATAGTGTTGGACATACTATGATCAGCTCTCTAGCCTGTAAGGCTGAGCAAGATAGAGCATGGCAAGTAGACGGTGAAATGGAGCCATTAGTAGTCAGGTGATCACTTGGGCAACTCGCCAGGAGAACAGTTCCAGGCTAATGATTTAATCTAAGTCTTAGTTCTCTCAACTGGAAAATGGGGATGATTACATTTGTTTTGAAATGCCAACAGCTTTGTAGGACTTAAAATCGATAACCTAAGATCAGCACAAAACATGATAATCTGGCACATACTAAATGTTCAATGAATCATGGTGAAGATTGTGTTCAAGTGCCCTGGTAGGTGCCAAAAGGACCACTTCTGCATTGCAGGTGGGAATGCAAGCTGGTACAGTCACTTTGGATGTCAGTGTGGCGATTTCTCAGAAAATTAGGAAACAACCTTCCTTAAGACCCAGTAATACCACTTTGGGGTATATATCCAAAGGATGATCAATTGTACCACAAGGACATGTGCTCAGCTATGTTCATAGCAGCTTTGTTTGTCATAGCCAGAGCCTGGAAACAACCGAAATTCCCCTCCACCAAAGAATGGATAAGGAAAATGTGGTACATTTAAACAATGGAGTACTACACAGCAGCAAAAAAATAACATCTTGAATTTTGCAGGCACATGGATAGAGCTAGAAAACATCATTTTGAATGAGGTAACCCAGACACATAAAGACAATTATCACATGCACTCACTCATAAGTGTTTTTTAAACATAAAGCAAAGAAAACCAGCCCACAAATCACAATCCCAGAGAATTTAGATAACAATGAGAACCCTAAAAGAGACATATATAGATCTAATCTATATAGGAAGTAGAAAAAGACAATATCTCCTGATTAAATTGGGAGCCTAGGGACCTTGGGGGAGGGCTGAGGAGGAGGGGAGAGGCAGGGAGGGGAGCAGAGAAAAATGTAGAGGTCAATAAAAATCAATTAAAAAATAAAAGAAAAGAATTGGAGCAAATGCCTATGGCTGTGATCAAAGGAGAAACTACTGCAGCACTCAAAAGAAATTAATAGAGAAATATCCAGCACACTGACACTCAGCTGGAAACCCAAGCTGCAGTGTGATACCAGCTCACAGAACTTTCCTCCTACAGCACTGAGATTTTATCAGCTTCCTCAACATTTAGAAACCAAAATAATGATTAGTGAAACACTTTGTGAAGCTAAGAAGTGAACCAGTGGGAAGTCAAGTTTTAATACTATTCAGATAAGTCACAGAGGGATCAATCTATTTTAACTATAAACAAAACTTCTAACCTGTCCACAAAGACCATGCTTTATAAGTGTGGAGCAACCGCTGCTGAGGAATTTGCAAACAATGTTGCAGATACCATAGCAAGGCCTGGGACCTAACCAAGAGAATCAGCTAAATGTAACGAAAGCACAGGTGTCAAAGTGGTCAGTAGCATTATCGACATGTGTAAATTTTAAGCTACAGCCTCCTTAAGAACTTTACAGGGAGTATCATGATACGCATGCACGTGTTGCTATCTTTCTATAAAATAGTATGCTTAAGGAAGTTAATTTCCCAGGATAATATATATTTCAAATTCTACATCTGTCCCCAAATAAAGAAAAATGTTTCTAATAGGATTCTCTTGAAAGAAAACGCTGTAAAAGAAAACATTTGCTGATTATACGTTGCTTATATTTAGTTAGCTGTACAAGTGGATTTTAAGTGTTTAATTGTATTCACATTTCTGTCATAGAAAATTCAGGGTCTGAGGGTTCACAGTTCCCAACAATTTTGTCTAAAATAAGTGGAAAGCCAAGGGACATCTGGGACTAGGAATGGGAGTTGAGCTGGATGGGGAAAGTGTGTTGACGTAATACTCCTGGTAGAAACCGGGGCCTCTGGAGGGAAGCCATGTCTGCAGTCAAAGATTTGAGTGTCACTAGAGGAGACAAATTTAGAGACATGTATCAGTCAGATGTAGTAGATGCTTTCCTGGAACCTTAGCAATTGAGAGGTTGCAGTGGAAGGATCAGGGGTTCAAGATCAGCCTGGAATAAAGACTGTGGATGAGGGAGGGAGGGGAAGGAGAGAGGAAGGGAGGGAGGGAGGGAGGGAGGGAGGGAGGGACAACGGAGGTGATGGGGAAAAGAGGAGGAAAATGGGGAGAAAGAGAAGGGAGGCACCACAAAGCCTGTCTTTTTGTCTTAAATAGTAAGAAATAAAATCAATTTTAAAAAATCTATAACATTTAGATTTGTAGGTGAACAAACAAAAGTAAGACTATTGGCCTCTGAATTCCAACCTAAAATTGAGATAGTGGGACTGCAGAGTGAGAAAGGGGACGTCTCGGAAGACCCTTCATGAAGTGTCTGCCACCTTCACCGTACACAGACAGTAGTGGCCAAAGGCCCCAAGGGCCATAGCTACAATGACCTGGAGGGGAAGGGTTCCAGGCAGAAAGCTTGTGACCATGGAAAACCCGAAGAGTTTCCCTTATGAACTACGCTAATAGTGTAGGAGTTCTGCTCCAACATGATTAGACTAGAATATTTATATTTTCTAAAAACTCCGCTTAGATGCACTTAACAGGAAAGCAGTTCTCACCGTTCAGTCTGCACAGAGGAAAAGAGGCTTTTAATTCTTTTTAAGTGATGAACTGCCATGTCCTGGTTTTCATATATTGGGGGCCCAAAACAACACTTGTGATCACACAGAACGTGCAGGAATGCTTCTAATTAGAACTTGATGAATGCATGTGCATATCTATATGAGCATATCTTCTTAAGCAGAACTCACACAGAGAATATAAAGTCACAATGAGTTCTTCATCGCAACTCAGAAACTTTAAGAGTTGTGATTTTCTTTTATAAATATAGGATTAAATATTAGATGTGACTGGGGGAAGAGCACTAATTACTGGTAGCTTTGACTATAAATCTTTTATGTAAACAGCATATATTATTGATGTTAACATAGTTACTGGAAAAACCACTTCTAAGGCAAATAGCACTGATGTCAAAATAACACTAATTTATTGGAATTAAAGTATTTTTTTTCCCTAAGGGAAATCGCCTAAGTAACTAAACAGAGCTCTTTGTTAGAATAGCACTTCATGATTCCTTAATTTGAGTTCTTTAGGAAAGCAAGTTTTCATATACCTGAATCTCCACGAATTATATCCCAATAATAACCACCTCACTTAGAAAACAGTGACCTAAGGGATTAAAGGAAACTTGAAGTAATCATAATTGAGAATCTTATCGGTAAAAACATAGTGAAAGAACCTGTTCTCTCAAAGACAGGGTAGGAAGAATCTCAATGTTTTAGAGAAGATTCTGTGGAAAGTCTAGCTGGAGTTCTGGAAAACTTATTAAAGTTAAATGACCTGTTGCCCTTCCTAGAACCATTTCCACTAGCTACTTGGGAACCAGGGAAATTCTGTTTATTTTCTTACTTACCAGCACTTCACTACTGAATACCTGAAGGCCCCCCCCCCCGGGGCTTATCAGAAGACCCAGACGAAAAAGGAGAGGGAGTAAAGGACAGAAAATAAGAGATAGAGAGGAAGGAAAAAGGGAGGAAAAAGAAGAGGGAAGGTGAGGTAGGGGGCACACAGGTCAATCTGAAAACAGAAAAGGAAAAGGTCGCACTTGACAAGCCTGTGAAGGAACTGCAGACGCCTCCCGGCTGTGCTTGGTAGCAGATGGGGTTGGTATACGTTGCTTCTGACCCTCCCAGTATATGTTTGTTTAATGCCAGCTGGTGGTTTCTCCATCACCACTCAACCATCAGCCACACTGCAGTACAAGAATCCATCCCACTGATGGAATACAAAGTCAGAACAGATGGCTGGAGCCCCAGTAGTTGCCTCAACCTCTGCATCCAGCGTTCTACCTGACATCAAAAGTCGATGCAGTTTTTACATGCTGGTATTTTAGATCCTTTAAACAAAAGAATCAGGCTCCCTTCTACTCCCATCTGCTGTGTTCACAGGCAACTGACTCATCATGAGAAGGTAAAGACAAACACTCTTTCTGGTAAAAACCCAATATACACAGTACTACATATGGAAGTATTGAGTCTGGTATTATTACTTGAAGTGTGAGCATGTTATACTGTTTGCATCTGGCTTTCCCTCTTTGATTCATTTAAGGATCTAGTATCACACATCACTGAAGTATTCAGTGCATCTTATGATGTTGGTATGAAGAAGGAAATCCATCAAAAATATGTGTAGTACTTTTCATGGGGAATCAGAATAAATAATTTTCATATTATAAGTGATAAGGAAAAAACATGGCTACAGGTTGGCAATCACATTTAAAGTAAATATCTAGGGAAATGTCTCAATAGTTAGGGTACTTTGAATCCCCCAAATCCACATAAGTGTTGGGTGGGCATAGTTTCCAGCCTCTGAAGGTAGACACAGAGGATCCCCAGAGCAAGGCTTCATCAGCAAGCTCTGGGTTTGATTGAGAGACCCTGACTCAATGAATAAGAAAGAAGAGCAACCAAAGAGGGTTCTTGATGGCAACTTTGGGACTCCATATGCACTTTCACATAATACATACCTCCACACATGCAAAATTACATAAATATTCATACACACATACCCATGGATACACACAACACACGTATAAAAAAAGAAAATATGCTTTAATTAAAAATTACAGTAAGTATCTGAAGACTTGAAAGTTAATGCAATTTGTAAAACTAAAAAGAAAATCAGTGACTTTACTAAGTTCCTGAATCACTTCATCTGTTAAATAACATTGGGTGCCTCACATTTGAACAAGGCTCAAGGTATCTTTGCCTATCTGATCAGTCAATAGAGAAGACACATGTTATTCATATATGTATGAAATGTTTATGAATAAGAAATTTAGAAACAAATAAATTTAACACACTGATATAATTTTTTTAAAAAAAAAAGATCTTACCTTGCCAATAAAAAGGCCAGGGAAAATTTTTCATAATTCAGGAAAAGTTTAATTGAACTCAAGTTGAAAACCTTTGTTGCTAAATACATATACATATGCATATTAATACTATATTTATGTACATCTGTAGATATGTGTATATACCCTACATTGGCAACACAAATATATTACAGTTATCTAACCCAATGTATCTTTACAATTTATTTGTCAGACTTTCATTTAAATGATTTTGAAGCACTAGTTTTAGCTACTAGATCATGAATATATGTATATAAGTATATATTGTGCATATCTACATCTATACAAATGCATGTAAATATATATACTTATTTAATGCATATATATGTATAAACATACACACACACACATATATATATATATATATGTATACCCAATACTAACTCTTCTATTTTCAAAACCATTTAAGTCAACCTGAAAAGAATATCTGTGACATATTGCCAGGTGGTAAGCTATAAGATTTTCCTCCCTGCTATAATCTTTCTATGTCTTTCTTGTGATAATAAGATTTCATTAACCTTAAGATCTACTTTTGGTTGTAGAGGAAAAATATAAACATCTTTTAAGAACTCTCCCAAATTAGGAAATGTTAAATGCAAACATGTCCTGACATTGAAACATTATCCATGTATAAGATTTATCAAATAATAAATACTCAACAATAAGAAAACCATAGGATTTTTAAATATGTAATCAGAGTTAGCCACCTAATTGCTATGATTCAAAGTAAGATTTTTGCCTTCTAGAGACCAGTAGCCTCTAGATACTACATGCAGCAGGAAAATGTGTGTGTGCATAAAAACACACAGATTATAAGTATATGATGGCATATTGTGTGCCAGAATTTACCCATGGGCCTCCCAGATTCTTCACAGTGGACTTAACTCCACGTGAACCAGGAGGTTTCCCGTCAACAGCACAGGATGCATTTCTATGGCGAATAACAACTGCAGTCCTCATTTCCCAGAAGTTCATGTGAATCTATGTACCTAATAATGATTCTAAGCTTTTCTCTCTGATAGCTTAAATATATTCTTGCCGCACAATTATTTTTGCACGATAGCATTTTAGTTATCAGAGCTAACTCCTCTATAAGAGAGAGAAGCCTTTAGATACGAGTATCCTATTTTACTGCTATGCATCTTCTGTGTGGCCTTCCATAGGCCACTTCTGTTTGCGTTTCATTCACGTGCCATATAATTTCTTGTTCCAAATTTCAGAATTCCATAAAGCTAGGAAAGACTGCACAGGAGTTTCACTGGGTGAAGTAGATCATACCTCTCTCTCCAGGGACTGAGACCTAGACATTTGACACATTGAAATACTCAGCATAAATGATCTCAAAGAAAAGAATATTTGTACGGAAAGAGGAAATAAGGAAACAGCACTTTTTATGAAAGGAGAGACAAATGTGAGTTGAGAGGTCAGGGCTGGAGAAAGAAGAGATGGAGGCAGTTGTGTTCCCGGAAAGGAGAAGGCAGAAAGTAAAGAAGCAGGTAATAAAGACTCGGCATTCTATCTCACGTGGCTTCGTGCTCTAATCTCAGCTGAGGCCAGAGCGGCATTTAGTGCGATATGTACGCACAGACATTTTATCCATCTGCCAAACAAGAATGCTACAAGTTTTCATTCAAAGAAATTCAGCAACGTGAATGAGCAATTATAGCGGTCTGTTTTCTGAGCCAGTAACACAACACTAGGAGATGAGATGTTTAATCCGGACTAAGGGTTCCAGAGGTAAAAAGTCTCGAGGCTTCATGTGCCAATAGCCTTCTTGCTGGTCAAGTACAGACCTTCAAATGTAAGAGTCAGGGACTGTGTGTGTCCCTTTAAGGCTCCCTCTGCTGCATCTCTGTCTCTCCCTATATAAAGAAAGCCACAGGACTCAACATCCGGAAGCGTACTCTAATGACTGACTAACTACTCAGTTCCCGGAAAGCCCAGCTCTAATCATGAGTCAGGTTGTTCCTACCATCTCAGTACATCACAGTGTGACTGTCATCGCCTTAAGCTTTGGAGGACCCTTAAACGGTGTCTGTACCACAGCAGACAAAGCAAGATCGAGGCGAAAAGTTCCTCAGTGCTTCTGAAACTTTTTGTCTCACCAAGAATATAAGCAGAAATGTCCTCGAGACTTAGGCATCTGACTGTACCTGAGACTGCTGTAGTCTCTAACCTGTGTCCCTTCTGTCCATAATCATTGTAGGTGTGTCTGTTGGCCTCACTCTTTAGCTTTTGCTGTCTTTGGTTAGTAGAGAAGCCCTTTCCCCAGATGGACCCCTAGCCCTTCAAAGTAGCTTCAGGCTTTGCAGCTGGGTAGACCTTCACGGGAGTTATCTGTCTCTTTTGTTCCGGTCATTCTCGTGTTCTTTTAGATAGGAAAACAAACCATAGAGCTGAACATTTCAAGGACCAATCTTAATGAAATAGAATTAAGGGATTATGAGTAAACATAGCCAGGAGGACTTGACGGTTCTCTTCTAAAACACTCCTCAAAGCAAGGTGTGAGAAGTAACTGCACCCTCATCACCGGGAAAGTGGTAAGAAATCAGAATCCACTACATCAGAAACCTGCAGGACAATGGGACAGGCGGGTGAAGAAGTCGGGGTGGTTGTGGTGCTGATTCATAGCGAAGATATGGGATCACTTTTCTACTGAACCCTAATGGCATAAGTAACCAAATAATACTTTACTTAGTTTGACAACATTTCAGGCTAGTTAAGAGAAAACCATTTTCTTGGCTTTACGGTGAAGATAAATTTTATCATTTTTAGAACCATGGAAGCTACTGTTTACCTGCAGGTTCTACTTAAGACTCAAGCAGCTCTCAGGCCTTCAAGCCTGAGAAATTCATTGCTTTGAAAACGGGGGACAGGAGCAGGACACTGTGGGGACCGCCGAGCCACAGAAACAAGCACAAAGCACAGGCAGATCCACACTTCATAGTCTCCAAGTCTTGTCCTGGATGCTTGCCTGTCTTTTGATAACTGACTTTTCTCATGTCATTTTTTCCCCAGATACCTTTATCAATGAATGTGTCCACCTTTCTGGCATACGACCAGCCCACAATAAGTTACTGTGGGGTCCATCATGAACTTCTCTCCCATAAGTCCTTTGAAACGAACGCACAGGAAGACACGATGGAAAGCCACCTAGAGACTGAGCTGGACTTGAGCACAATCACATCAGCTGGCCGCATCAGTGACCATAAACCACAGCTGGCTTGACCGAGCCAAGCGGTCGCCCAGACTTGCTACCAAACTGTAACCTCAACCACAGAGAGAGGAAATTTTGTTCATTGCAACTCTCAAAATCAAAGCAAAACAAAAAGTTCCCTGTTCAAATAAACAAAATTCCAAGATTGGTTCATGAAATAAATGAAGACATGAATTGTTTCAAGTCTATACTTTGTAACTAGCTAAGTTGTGCAGTATTTTTTTGACTTTGACAGAGAATGGCCCTGAAAAAAAAAACATTTTTTTCCAAAACTCATCCTACCTATGTGTAAAAATTGTACAGCGCTAATGTATTTTTTCATATTATAAAATTTCAATTCTAGGAACAACTGGTATGTACAGTACCATAATTTAATTATGCTTTACTTTACACCTTTCCGTTTCTAAAATTTTAAATTAACAAACATTATTTCTTGTGTTCTTGAGAGTTACTCGGTTTTGTAGGGGCTGTTTTGTTACTGCGTTTGTGCCCAGAAACCTTGACTCTAAAACCTGTGATGTGCGAACAATGCACGATTTTTATCATTATCACGCTTACTGCATAGAATTTTATCTTCTTGTTCCAGAAATAATACATTAACCAAAAAAGGTTTTAATTGTTCAGACGTGTAAGAGGTTCTTCAATTACATAGACAGGTCTTTCTTATAAATGAAAAAAATCAGATTTTTTTTAACAGTTCTAAGACTTAACTGTTGCCTTGAATTACAGCCTAGTTTCTAAGCAGTGAAATGTAATGATAAAGAGGGATATTTTAACAAAGTATTTCCGAATGAATGACTCATTATTTCATTCTTTTGAGTAGCCATTGTTAAGGGTAGGGGAAAGCATGGACCAAACATCACTAGAAACAAAGGTCGTAACCACAGCAACAGACTTTGATACACTTCAAAGGGGCAGCTACAGTGACAAAGAAAACTTCCGTTACATCTCCTTCCTGTCAGACCAAGGTGGGAGGACACGGTATAATTGTACAGTAGCAATTTTTTTCTCTTAATTAACCCAAAGTGGTTTTATCTAAAAATAACCACAAGTCATTTCAAACCATGCCTGGTTCTTAAGGCAAGTTTTCATTTAGAAGGTAAAACTATATTTGGGGAATATCTCAAAGGAAAAATACAGAATTTTTCTTATTGTGTACCACACCCAAGAAAGAACATTAAAAATCTAGTTCTTTCAGTATAGATGTGCTTAGTGGAGAAAACTCACTACAGAATAGACTGTAACAGTCTACAGTTCCCTTGTTCATGCTGTTCATTTGGGGATTTAGCTACAAATTATCCAAAACAATTAGCAAGTGATGTTAGACATCAATCTAAATCACATATTGGTTATATGATTGCGTTTTAAATTAAAATCAAATTAAGAAAACCTGAATTTTCCACAGCTGAAATGACAACTTGTATCTCTAGTCTACCTGACAGGTTATTGTTGGAAATATTAGTTTGTCCATGATAATCACATAGTTTTGAGTGTTTGGATATAAAACTGCAAGTGTCAATCACTGTTATGTGAAGAGAAGCATTGTTTGTCATGGTTTAACAATGTTCATGACATCAGAAGTAAAGGACAAAAGCATCAGTCTAACAGAGGTCAAACCAATCAAAAAGGGTAGAGAAAAACAGGGAGTGAAAAACGTTGTCAAACTTAATTTTTTACCTCCTCTTAAGAAATACTTTCTGTATGCACACAGTTTCACACAGACTGATTACAGCAAATTTAAGAACAACACTAGGAAGGAAGAATTTCAAAATTATAAAACAATTATCTGCTGGAAAAAAAGAGGGGGGAAGCAAAATAATAGAAGAAGCAACCATCAATTTTAATGTAACTACAAATGTCACGGTACTTGTGTCAAATATTTAGCATCCCAGAATTTGTAACATATTTTGCATAAGTTATTTACTATTCAATATTTTTGTTATTTAAGTCTAATTTGAATCTTAATTGTTTTCCAGTTTCTTGTTTCTTTGCAATGTATTATTCTGATTGTTCTTGATCCCTTACACTGAGATTTCGCTCTGAACAAAATTTAAACTGGGTTACAAATCTATTCTTTGTGAGTCTGGAATCAAATGGAATTTTATTATATAAACCAAAATGTTATTTGCAACTTTTTCATTAGAAGTCATTCTCCCAAGGATCCAAAAAAAAGCATTAATTTGTAAAACTAAGCACCTTCAAACTTTTCCCAGATGCTTCACAAGTTGACAAATAATTTTAAAAAGAAAAAAAAAGAACCTGAAGACTCCAAAGGAGCCTTACAAATGTATACCCTTCATTTCCTGATGCAAAGCACTTTCTTTAAACATTTTAATATATCATTTTTGCAAATTCTTTGAGAATCTCATCTGTGCATACAGTGTATTTTGATCATATTCACCCCCCAACACATCCCCAGCTCTCCTAGATCTATCCCTTGCCTGCATCCCCAAAGCCCTTACACACACACACACACACACACACACACAGTGTTCTGAGTCCAGCTTTTGCTGCCCATATTCACGTGTGGGGCCCTCAATTGGAGCTAGGTCGACCTACCAGAAAACACTCCTATAAGTACACTTTTGCTCCCTCTATCAGATGTTACTAAAGGTTTTCACTTCCTCTCTGGTGAACTACCAATGGGAGCAATCATCTTGGAACTGTAGCTGGGAGCACCCCATGCCTTCAGCTACAGTAAGAAGCCAGCAAACGAAGACTGCGGAGATATTTAACATTTGGCATTATGCCCAAAAGGTCTTTAAACAAGAAAAAAAATCAGGTTATGTCATTTTTGTGTTGTTCTGCCTTGTCAGGGGTGGAGGTAGCTGGTGTTAAATGCTGCTGGAACAGGAGGTAGAATAATAGAATTGAATCTTTATCACACATATGAAATTTTCTAATTGGTATCAAAAACTTGTATGTATAACTTCTCTTTGTCAGAGTTACTCTTTGCCCATGTCTCCCTCCAACCACCTGCCTGACCCCTGTGCGCCCTCCACGGCTGCTGCTCACCTATCTAAACAACTAGAAAAAGCTGTTTGTCTGGTTGTTGGGTTGCAAACTAGAGTCTGACCCATCACAGTTACCACAGCAGCAGCAGCTGAAACATACGGTAAAGCCAGACAGGGTTCTAAGGTTTACAAATCTTGTGACTTGTCTCATTCTGCCATCCTAAAGAATCCTGTGAAGACACACTCATGCCCGATAAGTTGAGACGCATCCAAGGACACAGAGCTGAGAGCTCTCAGAGCCCAGAGGTTGTTTTTTCCATTATGCGAAAAGCTCCCTCTCTCTGGCCAGAGCCACAGAACTCCCAGAGATACCAGACAAAAGAAATTAGACATGTCATTTAGCAAGTTCTAATTCATCTCAGACGTCTGTACACTATGTGAGCCCAGGGAGTAGGATCTAGGCTTGCTCGTGATGGTCCTTTGTTCAGAAGCACCGCAAGCCACACGTTTCTTAATATACAAGGTCATTTGTGAATGTGTAGATCAGCACGCCAAGATGTGAGACAAGAAGACCCCAGAGTGCAAAGGGAAAACAGGAGGGTGAAAAGAGAAACCAGCCCACAGTGAGATCGCTTAGCGGTTGCAAAAAATCCATAATGCAGAGCTGATAGTACTTTCAACTGAGTACATGTTTGACTCAGAGTTAACAAGAAAGACATTTTCTCTTTCATTTTGTGTTTTGGGAAGATTTTTTTAAGTCATGATTTTTTTTAAAAGAACTCTCATAATAAAGATAAAACATCAGTTATTTAAATAGACACATATACTAAAAGATATGACAGTCTGTGAATATTTTGGGGTTTATCGTCTCCATCTCTGTCCCCTCCTGAATGTCCTAGAAATCTCATAAAGCCAGCAAGACTTTTAATACAAATTATATTTTAGAAGGCAATATAAGCCAAATTTAACACTCAAGACAAACATAACCCAGTTTGAACTTAGATCTGTCTGCTTACACAAACTGCTTGGAAATTGTAAATTTATTTGCAGAGTTATTTTCTAAAATAAACTGTTTAGGGGAATAAAAATACACTTGGTTTTAACTATTCCTGACTGGAGGACAGATACCATCTCTCAAACTAAATGCCAAAAATAAGAACAGAAAGTATGAAAACAGAGAGCTGGTAGGAACTGTTAGTAAGCTGGAAGGAGGAAAGTCAGATGTTTGGGCAAGCAGCACATGACTGGGGAGACGCAGGGAGCCTGGCAGGTGTCAAGCAGTTCTCAGAGTAAATCTAGTAACAATGTAGATGTGTGCTTGTGTAGGGACGTGTATGTGTGCTTGTATGTGTGTGCACACACGCGCACGTGGAAGCCAGAGATCAACCTTGGATGCTATTCTTCAGCAGCTGTCCGTCTGGGTTTAGGGACAAAGTCAGTCCCTAGGACCTAGGAGGAGCCAAGGACACTGGATTGGTTAGCCACCAAACCCCCGGGGATCTGCTCAGCTCTGCATCCCCACCATCACGCCTCTTTCGTGGGTGCTCAGACTTGTACGTCTGATGCTTTACCAACTGAGTTATCGCCACAGTCCATATCATAGCCTGGAGGAACTGCTCATATTGATACAAACAATCAGAACAGGCTTAAGTTCCTGATAGGTTTGCTTTGCAGTGAGAATTCAGATAAACTGTCGTAACCGTTAAAGGTTCCAACTTCACCCATTACCATATGAACTCACCACACTACGCCTAAGTTGGGATGCCAATAACAAATGATCCAGGATTTGATGCCTTAAAGACTGTGATGTCATCACAAGGGTGAAGTGGGCTAGCCACCAGCAACCATGCTTTGGCTTGAACAATATAGTGGGAAAAAACATTTGGAAAATTTAATAGCAAACAAACACCAGAAGGCTGATAGGTTATTTTTAATGTGATCTGGGAATTGCACTAGATTCTACTATGAGGTCAAAAAGCATCTATATTTAATTTTTTAAATCAGAGTTAAGTTCACATTTTATAAGGTCTACAGTTGGCTGTCATTCTATAAGGACACTGAGAGCACCAGTTCTCAACTTACCGAACTCTAGAATTCCTTCCTCTTCTCCCTTAAACATTTATAGATTTGGTTTCATATATCTGTCTTCCTACAAAGATAAATAAGATTTTTGTATGTGTATAAATCAAATTACATTTTAAGTGCACAGGAGACCCTGCAATAAAGGATCCTTGCAGTAAACCCTTTTTGTTTTCTACTCTGAAACCCTATCCGCTAATTTATCTGTAGGAAACTGACCCCATGTGTATGTGTAATCATGATTCAACTCCTGTATCACGACACAGGAAATGTTGTACGGTGCCATCTTAGGGTCTGATCAGACATAACGAAGAGTTGTGTCCAGCTTCTAAGTCGGTCTGCACAGGGATCCCTTACAGTCAGTTCCACTTACTGATTTTAATCTGGATTAATGTGAAAAATTGTATGAAGACAGAAAACAACGTTAAGAGTTCTGTATCTGTTTGTTTGAGCTTTTGCCAATCTCTTCAAAGTAAGCAAGAGGTTATGATGGCTCCGAATGTTTAGGCTTACTGAGTCATGATCTCTGAGATAACGTCCAACAAATCAAATGCATTTTTAATGCAATGCTTGAGTATTATATGCCAAGGCACTGAGTCTACAAAAACATTGCCCAAATGGTTTTACCTTTTTCCACGTCGTTATGTTGTTTTTAATTCTAATAGGAAAGTATTCACCCTATGTTTTATTGTAGCAGTGTGAGCCTAGTTTTCCAAGCCTGGCTAAACATATGTCTTGACTAGAGGAATATACAGCAAAGGATACCTATAGAGAAGCTCCTCAGGTCCCTTCCCACAAACTGTTGTCTGAAGATTTGGCTCCTGTAAGTCTCTCAACAGGCAAATTTTGAACCTGTGAGGTACTTTACTTGTTAGTTACTTCTATGGGTAGTAATATAAGAGTTTAAAAGATGGAGGTGGAGAGGGGCAAGATTTTGCTTCTGGAGATCCCTGTCCACATTCCCTATGTGCTGGTCAAGTCTCCCCTGAGATGAAGAGCCACAGTAGAAACTGGTGACTGTTTTGGACCCTTCACATTTGAACTGGTTGAAGAAGAGACTTGTTAGGGAAGAAATAAACACCTTTTAAATGATAAAAGATATTAAAAGAAATTTCTTCTTATCTGGAAAAACTTTACTTCTCAGGAGCTTGGCATCATGATTTGTTAATGTGTATGAATAGCAGGTATTGTCTCTAGAAACTGACATTAGTATTTTACATAAAACACTACCTGAACATGCAGCATAATCATCATGTCTGTACAGTAAGAGACTGTCACTCCTACCTATGGGCCATGATGTGACTGGCAGGACCAGGCTAGAAATTTAAACCAAAGAATGCTTCAGAAAGAAAACCCTTCATGATATCTGTTCACTCTGGTTCCACTGCTACAGTTCAGAAATTTCATCCAAAATAACTAGAATGATTCCGATTGTGGACAGCAAGGATGTTCCTGGCATCGGGATTGAAGATGTGAACAACAAGGAAGAGGACAAGTAGGAAACAAGGTGAGAGGTGAGTGGGGGCACTGGGATTTGGGTTGGATGAAATGCAAGCAATCACTGCAAATAGACCCCATAAGGGTTAAAACAGCAGTTTCCATTAAATGCTATTCCCAAAACATGGACGCTAAGGAGACAGAATGACTGTATCTGTGCTTTTGAACATCTCCACACACAGGCTATATGAGGGGGGTAAGAAAACAACAACAGCTCTCTCTGCATTCTTTTAATCTTTGAATTTGATTTAAAAAATATTAATATCTGTGTATTAGACAGTGTACTCTTTTGTGAAACAGTACTTTCTATACTATGAATATATATTACTCTCATTGGCTAGTAAACAGCTGGGAGGCCAATAGGTGGGCAGGAAATTAGGCAGGAAAGCCAAACAAAGGATGATGGGAAGAAGGGGGGCAGAATCAAGAGTCATTAGCCAGATAAAGAGAAAGAAGGAGATGGATAGGCCATGCTAATAAAGGTACTGCCATGTGGCGAGGCATAGATAAGGGATATGGGTTAACTTAAAATGTAAGAGCTAGTTATTAATAAGCTTGGGCTATTGGCCAAGCATTTACAGTTTATGTTAAGCCTCTGAGTCAGTCATCTGGGACCTGGTGGTCAGGACAGGAAGTGCTCATTTATAATTATCTAGCTTTTAATAGCTTAACCAAAATACCTGAGATAACAATTTAAAGGGGGGAGCTGGATTTCTTTTGACTGACAGTGTCAGAGTTCAGTCCATTGTCCTCGAGATCATGGACTCTGGTTCTATGGGGAAGCCTAACTTACAGCATCAGAAGCATGTGGGAGGGGCTTTGAAAGATAGAGACATAGAAGAGGATATCCAGGGCAAAATATGGCCTCCAAGGACATGCTATCCATGACCCATAATCTTCATCGAGGTCCCTATCTACCAAAGTCACATTCATCTCCCAAAATAGCACTGCTGCCTAAAAAAATAACCGTTCTCCATGGGCTCTCAGGGGACAGGAGGCACTTCATATCAGAACTATTAAAACATCCTTTACGCCTCTAGCAATTCACTCTTTATCAAACATTAAGGCAAGTTTTCTGAGCCAATATTAAATTTTCCATTTGGCTTTTCACAACCAGCCCTTGTATATGCCATCACTCTGTGGGGCTGAGGTTGCTTTTAGTCTTTCCTTGCCTCTGAACTCCAGTTCTGGGATTTAAAAAGTTAACTTGATACAGCACTATGGTACTACCACTAAGAATTAGAAGCATATCTGAAAGGATAATACCGTCTTTCTTACAAAACAGAGAGGTAGTCTGGGGTCACTTCTTTTTAACTCTTTAACTTTTTAAATTTAATCATTGTAGTACAGGCTGCTTGGTCGTTCCCGGCTGCCCAGCCACAAAATGATCACATACAAACTGTATTAATTAAATCACTGCTTGGCTCATTAGCTCTAGCTTCTTATTGGCTACATCTTTATCCCATTTCTATTAATCTGTGTATCACCACGTGGCAGTGGCTTACAGGCAAAGTTTTGGCATGTCTGACTCTGGCAGTGGCTCCATAACATCTCTCTGACTCCACCCTTCTTCCTCCCAGCATTCAGCCTAGTTTTCCCTGCCTACCTAAATTCTGCCTTGCTATAGGCCCAAAGCAGTTTCTTTATTCATTAATGGTAATCACAGCACACAGAGTAGACTCCCACATCAAATCAATTTCAGATGCACTAAAGTCATGCTTTCTACAACTAAGAATATAAATACTGGAATTATGGAAATATAATTTTATTGTCAATACCTTTCTTTCAGAGGCCAGACTTCAGACCATTGATCATACTCAATAATTGCCACCAAAAGGAATGTCTATGTGTTCCTTGAAAGCAAGACTTGAAACGAAGCATGTAAAAACAGACTACAACATGATCAGCTCAAAGAAACACTACAGAATGGTTACTCTTCTAAGTGCTTCATATTTATTAATTCATTTTGTTCTGATTTTTATGGCTAATAGAATTAACAAGAACTTTATAAAGTAATATCTTCACCTTATGAAACTAAGAAAAATGATGAATCAAAAATATTAGAGAACACGAAGCTGGAAAAATCTGGGAGCACGGATTTGAAAGCAAGTGATGGATATATTGGCAAAACCACCCCTGCTAACTGCCTACCTGGTGCCTGCCTCATGAGCATCACTCTTGGATTCAAAAGTCTACATATTGAATTAGGGAAGTCTTCTCAATATAATTGATAGCGCATGTAAGATGTGTCTAGTGGGCTGTAAGAGTCCCTGAGAGACACACAGTAAAACGTGGCAAAGCCCTGCTTCCAGTATTAGGGGGAGGGGACTGGAGCAGGAGCAAAACCGAAGTGCTGACTTTAATACCTGCAGGGACAAACAGCAAGGACAGGAGAATAAAAGTTCCACGTTAGTAGAGTTGTTGGTGATCCATGAGGGCAGAAATGAGGACGGACATAAAGTTTAAGACACGTAGACTGGCGATATAAGATGAGAGGGTAATAAAGTACAAAAAATGCATTTTCAGTCAAGAACATCAAAACACTAGTTTTGATTTGATCTGGTTTGATTTTTGTCCCATTTGCCTAAAATATCAAGGTCAAATTTTACATGGTCACAACAAATCTTTCGATTTTTCTAGATAGGCACAAATGTTTCCCTCAATTCTACTCTGTGTATGTTCCCATTCCACCAGTATGCTCTTCCTTTGGAGGGAACAAGTGAAGCTGATAATTCTCTGTGGGGATAAATGTTTTTAGAGGGTGTCGATAAAGTATTAATAACCCATCCTGATGGCTAATTCAGGTAAGCACATTTGTTTAATATAATTGTGTGAAATAAGTGAAACAGCTTCTCAGAAACTAACCATTCAAAATCTTCGTCCAGTGAAAACAGGTTGCTATTGTGTGTCATGGGAAAACACAGCCTGCAGAGTGATTGATGTTCTTTTGTGCTTCAGATATTTCATTCCTCAGGTAAGTTTTATTCCATAAACCAAGTCCTTTGGATAGCTACACTCTAACTAATAAAGAAACTGAAAGAAAACATAACTAAAGTCAAGATCAGCATCATTTAGGTGACAGAGACCAGATAGTACCAGAACTCGAGTTTACTTAGAATAAAACTTTTAAAAACATGCTAGTGTTTGAAAATATGTAGGGCTGTTTCTGCCTTATTTATGGACAGTTATCAGTTAAACTCTTGTTTTAAGGGTCTGTTCAAATAGATATAATCAACTGGGGGGGAGGGAGGTGCCTAAGCACTTACTTTAGTTCTTTGTAACTTTTTTGGGGAAAGGATGTTGCCAATAGTTCAGGCTGGCTTGAAACTGGTAGTACAGCCTCCCAAGTCTCAACAGCCTGCATGGCATGTATGTCCATGACCAGAAGGGCCAGAAAAGGGTATTGGATCCCCAAGAGGTGGAGTTACAAGTGGTTGTGAGCCACCCAATGTGAGTGCTGGGCACCAAACTCAGGTCCTCTGGAAGAGCAGCGGGCACTCGACCACTCAGCCCTCTATCTAGACCCTGTTAATTATTTATAGGTGGCACATATGCCTGGTCTCTAATTTGTGACTATAAATTACATCACAACAGCCTTTAGTTTTTGAAGTGTCACTACTGATCTTCTGAATTCCAGTTAAGAGACAACAAAAAAAAAAAAAAAAAAAAAAACGGGGAAATTCTAGTTTATAAGGAAAATGTGCTTTTCATTTCATTGGGGGAGCTGTTAGGATGAATATTAAATACTGATATTTCTACTTCTGGATGGAGCAAAAAGGAGCAGGATGGAGTGGTGATGACAAATAATTGGCAATGGACAGAATATAGAAAGAATGACAGATGCTGAATAAGTCTGTCTAGCTGGGCATGGTACAACATGTTATCCCAGGATTTGAGAGGCTAATACTGGAAAACACCAAGTTTGGGGATGCCTAGGCTACAAAGGAAGATCATGTCTCAAAAGCAAAACTGATCTCCATCTGCCAGTTAGAAATCCCAGGCTCACAGACTATCAGAATCGCCCATCTAAGAACTTCTCTACTATTCCTTTTCTGGTTTGTGCTCACCTCTCACACTTTCCAGTGACCTGTGAGGATTTTTTTTAGTTAAAACAAATGCAAAATGAAAGGGTTTAAAACTAATGATCATAAGGATATGGGATATATCACTTTATATTTGATGCATTTCTCATAGTATATAAAGCCTGCTATAAAATTTTTATGAAAACCCTGCCTTTAAAATGTTGGATGAAACAAAAATTGCAAAGAAATGAAGGAAAAGAGACAACTAGATGGGAGAGTCCTGTCCACGTGAATGACTCAAAGAAGAGTTAGTCCAAATAATTACCATTCCTCTGAACATTGGAGGAGTAGCTCTTACCCTGAGGCTCCATGCTAGGACTTCTATGATCCCTTGAGGACAATCAAAGACCAGGTTTTATATGCCTGCATTTGTGACATTCAGTAAGGATCCAGTTAAGTATGGGTGAGAATTTCTTTCCAAATCTTTTCAGTATTATGAGATTATTTTTGTCAAATCTGCCCATGGCAGTGTATTATATGTGGTTACTGTACAAGTAGGTTCGTATGCTTGCTGGAATGGATGGCAGAAAAAAAGAGAAATCCTCCATTGGATGTTCCTACCTCTCTAAGACTCATGGTGCCCCAAACAACACACCAGCCTACACAGAAATTCCACTATAATTTTTTTTAATAAGAAAGAAGGTATCCACACTCTTCACTTGTCAGCGATTATCAAATTCCCAAATGGTCGGTTTCTTACCAAAGGCAGATTCAGAGGCATGTCGCATTTAAGCCATTTCATTATAGAAGAAAAATTACTTAGAAGTAAGAGTCCTGGTTAGTGATGAGTTGTGTGCACGTCAGCCCAGCACGGCATTTCAATCATTTCTGTATTTTTACCCTCCTAAAACACAGTGCTGGTAATGAGGCGTGAGAAGCCATTAACTGAACCATTCACATGTCAAATAGATGCTGTTGCCAGTTTGTTCTCTCGATAGAAATGATGAACAAATGATTTATTTATAACTGATAATCATGATAACACACCTTCATTCCTCTTCATCTCATTATAGTATAAATATGTTGTGATTGTCTTATTTCATACCCAACCTAAAACCATTTTCCCATAAACCCACAAGGTTAAGATTTGGCTACCTTGTCTCATTTTTCCTTTCATTTTTTATCTTTCCAAACATCAATAGAATTTGCCCATATCCTAAAATTAAGAAGCTGAGGTATGACTCCTAAGTCGATGGAGAATACATGTGCATGACATGTGTACAATCACTACAAGATGACACTTCTCAGCATGAACTTAGTAAGTTCACATTGTTTCCCTCCTGCAAAGGAAATAAATGGGCCCAGATAGGAACGATGATGGAGGCTAGCTTGCTCTCAGAGAGAACGTATCAGGATAAGGAAGGCTGGGAGGTGATTCTGTTGGAAAATTGCCTGTCACACAGCCACTAGAGGCATGAGTTCAAATATCCAGCACCCACATGGTTCACATCTACAATCCCAGAGCTGAGGGATCCATGAACACAGGAGGATCCATTAGCCTCATTAGGCAGTCAACCTAGAAATTTTTGAGCTACAGATCCAGGGAGAGACCCTGCCTCAAAAACATAAGATGGGAAACAGATGAAGAAGAAATAAGACATATATCTCTTGCTTTATTTTATTGACAAAATAATATTTTAAATTAGAGAGCAGAGAATAACATTTCTCTTGAAATTTTCATTTTTAATCCCTGCTACATAACCCTCTGGACTCTGTCTGGACTTGTTCAGGGAGTAGGGCTGCTTCTATTTAATAGAAACTACCATTTGTAAAACTCGCCATCCCTTTCTCAGAACATCATCTTTAAGACAGTTTGTAAGAACTGCACTTCAGAGCTACATCTAAGAAGTTAAAACCCTGCTGATAAGTGGTTACGTTTTACTCCCAGTGAGGAACAGAGCAATGACCTATCTTGATATTTTGATTTGGGAATCTAGAGCTGGGCTGCACTCAGCAACACCAAGGCAGAATTAGCTTCCACTTCCTGCGGAATGTCCCGCTTTCTTAGGTTTCACGTTTCAGTTTTTCTTCTTCCTAATTCTACTTGGCTGATCTTGCTTACTGCCTCTTTTACAATAAGCAGTATGAATTATTCTGGAAGAAGCAAAATGCACCAGCAAACAAGCTGAGGATGCCATTATCAAAACATTCCTCTTCTCTCTTTTATTGAAAATACACTTTTCATACCATATACTGTGATTACGGTTTCCCCTCCCCTGACTCCTTTCAGAACCACCCCAGCTTGTATTCTATCCAAATCCACACTTTTTCTTCCTAGCACCATGCCTAGTCTTCCGTTATCCTAGTAACAATTCATTCTTGGTTTGCGATTTAACTACGAACTGCTGAGGTAAAATGAATGACAGGAAGGGGGGGGCGAGAGAGAGAGAGAGAGAGAGAGAGAGAGAGAGAGAGAGAGAGAGAGAGAGAGAATTTCCAGACGTGGTTCAAATATAAAGCTCATTAAACATATTAAAAGCATATTCTTAGGTGATGGTTTAAAAAGTCTGGCAGAGTACAAGATCAGAAGAGATAGCTAAGGTGAATTTTTAATTTATCAATATTTTAAAAGGTATTTACTTAGTATAGTTTAAAAGTATCAGACTGCCATTAGGTCATTATTTTTTAATTAAAATTTATCATGGTTTATTTACAATCAAGTTACCCCTTCTAATTAAAAAACCATTCAGTTTCCACCTCCTTGGTACCTGCAGGCTCTTTCTGAGCTGCCCGTCTACCCCCCATCCATCAAGCCCCAAATTGAAGTAGCAGCAGTTTTCTCAATGATTCTCTAATTCACTCCTAAACTTTCTTAAATACAGTTTTATGATTTGCTTTAAACTATTTCCTTCCATTGATATTGAGACAGGGTTCAATTGTGAGTCAGCTTTTTTTTTTATCTAAACTCAAGTACATATACAATACTAATAAAAAAATAAACACCCCCCCCCATCGATGTTTAAAGCTGTTCTAGCTTGCTCCTTTCTCCTCTCTTGTGTGATAAAGCACTCAAGAGCAGCTTACGAGAAAAATGGGCTTATTTGACTAAACAGGAGCCTGGAGGCAGGAACTGAAGCAGGTTCCATGAGGAACATTCCTTACTGGTTGTTTCTTCTGTATTGACAAAATCAGCATTTTTATATCACCCAGGACCATTGTCCAAATGAGACTTGCTTATGGGACAATCTGATGGAGGCTTATTCTCAAGTGAAGTTCACTTTCCCCAGAGGACGCTAACTTGTGTCAAGTTAACCAATACAACCAAACAAAAAAATCAAAACAAAAATACTAACCAAAACATTTGTTTAAACGACAACTTTAACTTGCATCTGTGATTCTATGCTTCATAGGAATTTGGAGGGGGGGGGGGATTAAATAGCTATGATTTTCTTTTCTTTTCCCTAACCTGTTGAGGAACTGAGTCAGATCTTACTAGAGTGAAGTCTTCCCAGATATGACTTTGGATTAAAAAGAACTGCATTTGTTGTAGTGTGGGGTAACTTATCATAAATGTCCTATATTGAAGTATTTGAACATATGACAGAATATAATACTTTTTCCCCAGTACAGATGAATGTGAAATGAAAAGAAATTGATATTGTTGAAAATTCCTCCAAGGAGTGACTTTTTCACATGACAGAACTTTGACTATTCAAGTTGAGTTTCTCAACTTTCTAATATCAGCGAAGAGTCATTCAAGGCTTTTGAAATGTCACAATCAAAAGTTATATAAATATCTCAGATGGGTAAAGGAGATATGAATTGGAAAGTTCCTCTCTTGGACAGTATGAAACCAGGGACCCTTTTTCCCTTTTCTCCCCCCTTTCCCTTCTCTTCACTCCCCTTCTCTCCTTCCCTCCCCTCCTTTTCCCTCCCATCCCTTTCCTAGGTTCTGTCAAGAAGCTCTGCTCATGGTCTTTACCTCCACTCTCCAAAACAGTCTGAATATCTAGGAAGAAATGGGGCTGGCATTGAGAATCTGTGAAGAAAGGACATTAGATGACATTTATGTGATGGAAACACACAAATAACGCCAGAGGACAACTCAATTTTGTTTAGAATGTCCAACTCAGGTAAAGTTGAGTACCTTAAGTCCTAAGCATCTCTCTCTCTCTCTCTCTCTCTCTCTCTCTCTCTCTCTCTCTCTCTCTCTCTCTTTCTCTCTCTCTCTCTGTGTGTGTGTGTGTGTGTGTGTGTGGTGTATGTAGTTTTGTTTTGCTTTGTTCTGAGACAGGGTCTCACTATCAAGTTTTGCCTGGCTTAAACTCTATTAGACCAGGCTGGCCTCAAACTCATAGAATCTCCCGATCTCTGCCTTCTTCCTGTTTCCTTCCTCCTGCCTCCTCCTAACTATTCATACCTCCTCCTATCTCCTGCCTCTGTCTCAAGTGCTTGTTTTGAAGGCATCACCTTCATTAAATTATTATGAAACATGGAAATAAATATATACAACATGCTGTATTTATCTTTTTTATATGGCTGATAAATAGCCATGGAAGAAAATCCAAAATGAAAATCGTTGTTTTCTATGTATTCAGATTATATGTGTCTGTTTATGCATACATATGCATTATAAACATATAGTTGTATGTATGTATATTTGAATATGCTATGTCATATTCTTCCATATTTATACTTCCATTCAATAATATTAATTGATAACTTACTGTGCTTGACACCACTGTGGATTAAAAGAATTAGAAGACAGAAAAAAAAAAGACACGTAAATGAGACTTATCTCATATTCAAAATAGAAACTTTAATTATAGGTAATGAAAACAATGGTGATTTTTAAAAGCCCTAAGCAATAGAGTATGCTCTAAGAATAACTCCCTGGGTTGTATTTGTTTGACTTTCCCCAAGGTCAACCATCCCCTTGAACTTATGATTCTTTAGCTAAGAATGTAGATGAGGTTTAACCATGTGATCCTCAGATTCTGCGAGCACCAACATTAGGAGAAAACTAGAGTCCATAAGTTTGATTTACACTGGGAGCTGAAAACTCATTTTTTACCTGCAATGGCTTCTTAGAGGAGCAGCAATGCCAGCTCACCCAAATCCCATCTCCTTTGCCCTTTCTGGGTTCCAAACAGATGGAGGCAAAGGCTGACAGTAAAACGAGGTTGAAGAGTTAGGACTCACAGAGACAGGACTCTGTCTAAAGAATTTATAAAATTGTCTCTGCACCCCAACCTTTGCAAACATTAGCTAAGACAGAGAATGAGAGCAAGAGTGGGTAGACAAGAAGCTCAGAAAACTACAGAGAAACAAAAAGGTGTATAACTTTTCTTCCTCAGACATTTATTTAAAAAAAAATTCTTGTGATTTTTCATTCAGAATTTTTGAATGTGAAAATTTCATTTATGAATTTAAAATGACTGCAGGATAAAAGGTAAAGGTTTATCATTCACTTGCAAGGTCTTGATTTGAAAAAAATAAAGTTTGCTGATAAAATTCAAGGTTAAATGAAATACCTTGAAGCTTTAATGTTAGGTTAATAATGAGGAGCCTCGGGGATCACTGCTAGCACAGGTGTTCAGTGGAGTTACTAATGGCTTGGAAGGGCAGTGAGCATTATGGATGCACACTTGCGTGACTGCGGAGATATTTATAGCCATCAGAACAGGTGAATGACTGCTTTTCTTGACCCATTCAGCAGCAATTATTTGACACACTCTAGCAAACGATCAACAAAAGAAAATTACTGTGAAGTAGGTGGGATTACCCATGTTTTCTTAATATGATAATAACAACAAAAATAGTTATTGCCTTGCAGGCAAGAGTGGGCACATCTAAGACATCTGTTTGGTGAACAGATCTGCAGAAGAAAAAAAAGATGCCCAGAAAATGAGAGAAATAGCAAAAAAAAAAAAATCAACAAAAAAAAAAAACAGTTACGTAAATCTGTGACTGTTGCTGGAAATTCTTAGAAGAGATTTGTTCAAAGGGAGGATGTTGTTGGGAAAAAATGTACATCCCTAAACTACATACTAGAATTATCTAGGGATTTTCTAGTTTCCCATCAGCCTTCACTCTTCTCCAATGCCCAATCACTGGGCAGCTTATCTAAGATGAGAATCAAGTTAACAACACTCCCTTCTCACAGCTGCTTTGCTTTGTTCTAAATGACTTTACTGATACTATTGCTTGTGTTAAACTTCATGTGTTGAAGACTTCAAAACTCAGAAAGTCACACATAATTCTTTTTCACATAATAATCCCAATTATGGAAACATTGATTCTAATATCGCCTCCCCTCAACCTAACATTACTTAATCATTCTGTATACATGAGAAAAGCTTAAGTATAGTAACATAAACTGTCAAAAAATAACACTTTGAGTTATAAGTTGTTTGTTAAACTCTTTTCTTCAACAACTTATGTTACTATACATATAAACATAGCTTTTATAACTTCTTGGAACCCAAAACTTTGTTTTATATTTGCTTTATTTTGACAATTATAAACAAAAACGGGTAAATCTTTAAGGTGTGGGTTGATGGTAGATCATCTACTTTTTGTTTATTTTTTAAATTTACTGTGTTGTGATTTTGAGTCTCTCTCTTGCTCCTGGACACCAACTTACAAACTAATGGATTTCATCGAGTTTTCAAGCGTGAACACAGAGTGTTTACAGCATTTGCTCCTGTGACAGCAACGCCACCCTGATCCCACTTGCCTATTCTCTCCCAGCCCCCCTTCTGCTTATGTGTCTTCTTTACCAGACTCCAGAGCTGTATTTGTCTGAGTCTTTCTTTCTTATGCTACTTAACATAATGGTCTCTGCTTCCATTTTCCTACAAATGACAAAATCTTATTCTTTGTTATTTTTTTTACTAGGTTGATAACACCCCATTGTGTGTGTGTGACATATTTTCTGTTCTATTCATCCACTCATACACATCTAGGAAGATTCAATGGCATAGAAACAGTGGGAAGAGACACAGTGAATACGAATATGAGGATGTCGCTACTGTATGCTGCTGCCGATTCCTTTGGGTGTGTATCTAGGAGCCGTATGGTTGGATCATATGGTAGTTTCTTTTTCTGCAAACTATCACACTGAACTTATAGTTGTTAGATTAATTTGCATTCCCTGACAGTGTTGAATAAAGGTTCCTCATCCCCCAGTGTTCTTGCCAGCCCTTTGTGTTTGATGGTTTTCTTTACGGCAGTCACCTCTGACTGTACTGAGCTGAAATCTCAATGTGGTTCTGATGAACATTTTATTCACAGCTGCAAACACTCTGAACAGTCTTTACTGGCCAGGTGGATTTCTTCACTTGAAAGGTCTCCCGTTCATTTGTCCATTTACTCATTATGTTATTATTTTAGTGTTCTATGTTTGAGTTCAATACAGATTCTAGATATTAGCATTTGGATAAATAGATAGCAAGAATTTTCTCCTTCTATGTAGTCTGTATCTTCATCTTGTTACCAATAGCCTTGTGAGAACCTTTTAATAACATGCAATCTCATCTATCAATACTGGCCATTGTCATTTTAGCAAAGTCCCTGGCCATGCCCAAGTCCCTAACTGTGCCTGTATCTTCGAGTCTTTCTCCTGTGTTTTCCTCTGTTAGCATTACTGTCTCGTGGCTTCCTTTCCAAACATCTCTAATATATTATTAGCTGGTTTTTATACAGGGTTACACGCACAGATTAAGTTTCAGCATATTTACTGAAGAGGCCATCTTTTCTCCGATGCCTACTTTTGACATCTTCATCACGTCCGATATCTATTGCTGTGTAGGTTTAATCCTGGGTGCTTTGTCCCCACCTCTTCCAGTGCTCATAACAAGGACATCTGAGTGTTTGTCTGTAAGATCCACGTGCAAACCTGAGAAAAATTTCAACTGTCACTATAAGTACTCCCATACTCCCTTTAGAATTCCTAGATGTTCCAAGTCTTGTGTTAAAGGAGTTACTTGATTTTAAGCAGTTTGATCTATATAATTTCCCTGCATCATCTGACACGCTACTGTCGGAGATTTAAGAAAGCAAATGAAGAGACATTCATTGATAAAGCCAAACTCTTGGGAATGAGGAGGTAACTCAGCTGGTATGGAGCTGGCTGCCTGGAACAAGAGCCTGCACTTCATCCCCAGCCCTCACAGGACAGCTGGGCACAGTAGAACATGCCTGCAATCCCAGCACTAGAGAGGAAGAGACAGGAGAATCCCTGGAGCTGCTGGCCAGTTGGTCTAACCAATCAATCAGTGACCTCCAGACCTCGAGCCAATCAGTGGCCTCCAGGTTCAGCCAGTAGCTTTGTCTCTAAAAACAGGTTAGAGAAGAGACTGAGGAAGATACCTGACAATGGCCTCTCCCCCACCCATACACATGCACCACACACACACACACACACACACACACACACGAGAGAGGTGGGTGAGAAACACAGTAAAAGACTATTTTGGATCAAGAAAGTAAATAAGAAACCTTTGTTCAAGCCGCATATTTATTAATGAGATTCACTAGATTGTCTGAGATTGTCTATCCAAAATCATAAATTATTAATTTGGAGAATAATTCATATATCAATTCTGTTCATTTTTCCCTCTTAGATCTTCAGTTATTCTGAAGTACAGTTTGAGTATAATTTTAGCAAGAAAAAACAAGTGGTGAATGAGAATGCATTAGCAGATGGTCACGTGTCACGTGCAAATGATCTATCAATCATGCTGGTATTTTTAGGCATCGTCAAACTTAATTCCATCTCTAGGGGAGTCGATTTGCACTGAACAGTATGTAATACATCATATTTATTTTTAAAGAACATATCAGAATGGTCCTTGGTAATCACATATGAAAGCATTACACCTCCTCTTTGGTTTCTCAGGCAAGCAGAAAGCAATGGAACTCCCAGTAGAAATCTCAACATTTTCTAAGAGAAATGTGTTTGCATCGTTTAGAAAAATCTACATTTATTGCCAGGCGGTGGTGGCGCATGCCTTTAACTCCAGCACTCGGGAGGCAGAGGCAGGAAGATCTCTACAAGAGCTAGTTCCAGGACAGCCAGGGCTGTTAAACAGAGAAACCCTGTGTCAACAAACCAAAAAAAAAGAAAGAGAGAGAGAGAGAGAAAGGGAGAGAGGAAGGAAGATAGAAAGAAAAGAAAAGAAAAGAAAGAAAAACATTTTTGTGTCTGATAAGAGATTTTTTCCTGCTAATACCAAAATTAATCTAAAGTAGACCTAAAACTACAATAAAGCACATGAGAAAGAGCTAGAATTTGGTTTTGATTTACATAGAAAAGATGTGCTTTTTGCTCAATATTGAGCCCACGATGATAAAAGAAATTTAATAGGTTTTCGTTTATATCTATGAATTTTTAATCTTTTCCTTTTATTGATTCTTTGTGGGTTTCGTCTCATGAATCTGATCCTTCTGATCCTACTCATCTCCCCATATCCTCACTTCTGCCTCTCCCAAAATCATAGTGAAACTTAACAACAAAAAACAAAAGCTGAGAAGAGAAGAGCCTTGCTGTATTAGCTGTAGTGCGGCCCGCTGAGTCACACTGGTTACCCTTTAGTCCACTCATCTTTACTGGCAAGTGTTCATTGCCAGATTCTCTGGTCTGACTCAAGGCCTGTGCTTTCTGCTACAGCACCAATAACGGGCTCTCAGAGGGCTCCTCTTGGACATCCTGTGTCAGGGAGATCCTGCTGTACTGGATCTGTAGGGTTTTCTCCTCATATACTCTGACAGTTCATAGATGAGGTGAATACTTGAGTGGACCAACTCATGGTCACGCTTGGTCCCACTTCTGGACCTTTGTGGTTTGTCAGCTTGCTAGCTACAGGGGCAAGCTCTCCAGCACTGCTGGCTACCTAACCCACGTAGCCTACAGCAAGGGGCGGGGTCTCTTCACCTGCTCTAAGGCCCTCAGATGCAGGTCCCCTCACTCTTATCACCAGGGGCAGGTTCTTATCACCAGGTCTACGGTTTTGCCTGGGCAAGGCATAGGGTCCTGTGTCCTGATTGCTGTAGGGGGAATCTGAGGGGTGACGAAGTCATCTCTGCCGCTCTCATGCCTTCAGAACTGATCTACCTGCATCCACCCCCACCCCCACCCCCACCAGGGTCTGCTCTATTACGCTCTCCAGGCAGGAAGCAGGGCCCAGGTTCCTGTGGGCTACAGCTAGTGTGGGGCAGGGCTAGTTCCCTCACTCTCATGACCCCAGGGCCAGCTCTCTAGACTGCCACAGGTAGCTAGGGGTGGAAGGGGAGGGTATCTTTCTGTCACCCGTGCTACCACATGGCAGATGAGGGGGTCATTCTCATGTTTTCATGCCCTCAGGGTAGCTCACCTGTGCCCCCGACCACAGGGTCAGCTCTAGTGTGCTTCCCGGGTGAGGTGCATGCCTATGGCGAAGGGTGGGGTCGTCTTTCCTGTTTGCAGGGATAAGCTCTCTCCTGAGGGGCATGGCTACCCTTCCCAGGACCATTGCAGAGTGGGGCTGGCTCATCACAGCATAGCAAGCAAGCACGGCCATTCTAACACGGGTCATGGACATCACCACAGACTCCTTCCAGCAGCAGCAGAACCATGGACCCAGACATGGCCCTTGGCAGCAGTTCAGGCCTGGACGCCACAACAGCCCCAGTGGCAGCACAGGCTACCGAGATCTGCACAGCCCCAGCAGCAGCTTGGCCCCAGGTGGTACACCAGACCCCAGGCAACTGCAGAGCCCTGGGTGACAAATGGAGCCACGGACCTAAAATGACCACAGATTTTTGCAGGGCCATGGACCCAGATGTGGCCCTAGGGAGAGGCCCGTGCCTGGATGTCTCCGTGGCTCTAAGTGGCAGCACTGGCCACCCTGATCAGCTTGGCCCCCGGTGCAGCCAGGTCCTCAGACACTGACATGGTCCAAGGTGGCCGACCAGACCCTGATCATCTGCCTGGCCCTCGATGACCCCAGGAGTCCCAGACATCACTCGGACCCTGGCTGCCAGAGAGCCACAGATCAAGATATGGCCCTCTGCAGCAGCTCTGGCCAGGATGACACCATGGCCCCAGGTGACAGCTCGGGCCACTCAGATCAGAATGTCCCTGGTGTCAACACGGCCTTCAGATGCCACAGGTTACAGTCCAGGCTCTCCACGCATCTATGTGGCCTTTGGTGGCAACATGCACCAGACATCAAACAGACCCTGCCTTGTGATTGGATCACGGACTGATATTTGTTTAATTTGCATAGTCTATTGTAAATTATATTTCCATCCTGAGTCAAGTGAATGACTCAGGTTAGTTAAATATTTGATCAAATACTTTTCTCACCTTATATCACAGCACTGGAACACAGCCATCCCAACCACACCTAGGCAGTGTGAGACCTACAATCCCACTTTCATGAGACAAAGCATATTGATTCTAACACATACACAGACTCTGCAAGGTCAAGCTGCACTTTTATTGTGTGGGCATTGTGAGAAGAAAACAATGATTCTAAATATTCTGTCTCCAAATCTGATTGAGTACATAAAGGTGTGGGATGCAAAGTGTTAATCTACTCTGCTCTTACCCTGTGACCTCAGAGTTTCTTAGTATACCTCACACTAAGACCAATCAGCCTTGCTAGGGGAGCTATGACTCTCTGATACATGTATGATGAGAGAAAATTGGCTGCCAATATACTTTTTTTCTGTGGCTGTTGTTTTTGGTTTTTTTGCAGAATTTCATGTGCCATAGACCACCCTCGGACTTTCTAGGGATGACCTTGAATTCCTGATCCCCCTGCCTCCACCTCCCCAGTTCTGAATTATGAATATGTGCTGTTCTGTCCAGTACATGCAGTGGTGAGCATTAGATCCAAAGTTGTATGCATGATAGGCAAGTTCTCTATCAACTCAGCTACATTCTTAGTCCCCCAGTGTCACTTTTGAAGGCAAATTTGTGAATATTTGCTTTACTTTTATTATGTATCTGCTTGTGGATATATGGACATGCATGCAGGTGCATACAGAGGCCACAGAGTCATTTGATCCCCCAGAATAAGAGTCTACAGATGGTTGGTAACCACCCAATGTAGGTTCTGGGAATTGATGTCAGGTCCCCTTCAAGAGCAGCTTATACTAAACCTCTGAGCATCTCTTCAGTCTATTTAAGAGTAATGTTAACTCTCCACTGGTTGTCTTTAATGTTGAGAGTTGATTCTAAATACAATTCATCTTTTCTCATTACATCAGGCAATGCCTTTTACAATTAATAAAAAAAATTCATAGTGAAAGATAATGGCATAAAGACCAAATGCTTACTAATTTTATCCTACAGCTTTGAAGAGTGCTTTCTTGACAGATGAAGCTACTGAAGAATCCCTGACAAGACTACGGAATGATAAGTGGACAAACAGACGAAAGCTATTTGTAATAAATAGAAGAACAATTATAATTATTAGTCAAGTTTCATGTCAAGGAAATTCACACCAGCATTTTTCAACATGGCTTAACAGCGAGATGAATTGATGCTAACTCCCTTCTACCCTTAGAGTGTGGGGAGTGATTAATCACAAGAGGGAGGGACAGACTTCCTGCCAGATCCATGTGCACTGAGATGAATCCATCTCTGCAAATAAAAGGGTTTACAAGGAGGCATTCTGGTACTTGCTGGACGGTTCAAGCAAGGTCTTCTGCGGAGTCAGGTAATGGATACCAATTGAATAGAGAAGCCATCAGACATCACCCGGGAAGTTCCTGCTTTCAATCTCTGTTTTTGTTTCTACTCTAGTAAATCTCCAGTAAAAGTCTCCCCAGACTGCTTCAGTCCTCTTGATACTATAACAGCATGTATTGTCTGACACACAATTCACACCAGTAAACTCTAAAAATTCCATTTCTATTTATGGCTTTACTTTCTCACAAGCTAGTGAATCACAGTTTTCCCCCTCACAGTGTTTAGATATTTGTGTTTTTACTTTAGTGCATTATAAACAGACGCTAGGCATCCTCCTTCAATGACATGTTGGTACAAACTTCACGCTTACTACTAATAAAGAGAATGATTCAGAACATAAATAATACAAAGATTGCACTCAAAGCTTGCACTCAGCTCCATAGAGACTAGACGTGTGCCTGCCAATCACTGGCTTCTATAAAATGAGCACCTACCTTTCATGATTTAAGGCTCATGTCCTAATGGAGACCTACAACATCATTTCTATTCCTAGTATCAGAGCAGAACCTCTTATCCTTCCAGGAAAAGATTGCTCACACTGTCAAAGATGTGGTGTGATCCTCTGTAACCCTAACAACCAGACTTCACATCATGTCCTAGCATTTGAGTGACAATAGTTAGTGTAAACATATACTAACAATACTATATATATATATATATATATATATATATATATATATACTGTACTAGACATATAGTAATGTGTACTAAGTATACTAACAATACAATATACTATACTAGACATGTAGTAATGTATACTAAGTATACTAACAATACAATATACTATACTAGACAAATAGTAACATATACTAGCAATACAATACACATATACTATACTAGACCTATAGTAATGTATACTAACGTATAATAACAATACAATAGTATACACAATACCATGGGGAACACTGAGAGTCGTACCAGGTACAGCTTCTATCAAGTTCAGCTCAATTCTCTTACAATCTCTTCTCAGAACCTAACTACATCCCCACTCATTTCATCTCCTATGTATGAAAATAAGCACTTGGTATGTGTCCTGTGACGTGCAACTATCCCAACTCAGTAAAGAATGTGAAATCATTTCATTTCATTATGACCACAATTAATACTGTGGTCAGAAATTATAATTCTGTACCCTAATGTGTGTGTGTATATGATTATACACAAATATATAGTTACATGTGTTTACATGTACTTATATACATGATTATATCCAAAGAGCTTAGTGTGCTAGGTCAATCATACTCATTGCTCACACCACTATACATGCTTTTCCTCATATGTCCTCCTCACAAAAGACACCACCATTGCTCAAACTCCAAATGAGAATCACTTGGCTCCTCCTCTTCTTTAACTACTTCATAATCTTCGAAGTTTCCAAAATCCAGTTCAAGTCTTGCTTTGTTTAGTGTTTCAGCTTGACTGGTTACAGTACGCCAAGATACTCCATCAAATGCTACTCTAGGCATCTCCATGCAGGTGCTTTTGGATGAGATAAAACATTTTGAACTGTTGTGTTGGATTAATGCTGAACACCCTTCCTAATGCGAGTGGGACTCACTCAGCTCAAGGCCCCAGTGGAACGATGAGGCTGATTTTTCAACAGATTAGAAGGGATACTTCCTACTTAATGACCTTGAACTGAACTTGGTGTTGGTGTTAGGGTTTTGTTTCGCTTCCTACCTCAGAGTCAAACTAAAACATCTGTTCTATGGGCCAACTGTTGAAATGAAACTATTGCCTTGGTTCCCCTGTTCCCCAGACCTTAGACTCAGCTTTCCTGGGTCTTCAATCTCTCAGCCTCCATAACCACATTTATATTCATTATATTCATACTATATATTTTATATTTATACTATTTATATTTCACATATAGGAACTAAAATTATAAAATGTGTTGCATGCATACACACACACACACACACGAAGAGATCATACAGTAATACAAATCTAAACTTTTTCAGTCACCTCCTAAAAGGGAGTCTGAGTCAACATCATCTCACTCTGACTAGAAAATGCCTTCTAAGGGGTCCTGCAGAACCAATTCCAATCTGTCCTCATCCTCCTATGGGTCCTGTCTGAAGACATATAGGGAGTGTGGGGCCCACCTGAGAAAGTTACTATGAGGGAAATCAAGCAGGAAGCCTCTGCTAACACACTCTGCAGGGATCTTGGTGAGGTCTATTTTTGTCTGCGATACATATAGCAGACTTTGAGGTTTGCATCCATGTCTCACCATATGGATTGGCCTTAAATAACTGGCAGAGAAGGAATTGATTTTAAAATCTGTATAGTACTCTCAAGATGTAGGAAGCGCACTGATATATGCTTAGCATTTACGTCAGATGAAGAATGCGGGGTGGCTCACGAGGAATGCGCTCTTGTTCTAAAGTCGGTCCTCCCCAGAAAGCTGTTCTGCTCTTGCCTTCCAAGGCAGTTCATCTCACTGCTACAACTTCCAACTGCAGCACAATAGCTCAAAGTGAGGAGGTTCTTTCCCATTCTTTAGACCCACCAGAAAATATTTCCCCAGGTTAATGGAACAAGTAACCATTTCAGACTTATCCACCACAAGGCCTTGCAGGCTGCGCTGTCAAAAGCTACACTTTCGTCTGCAGAAACACTGTCTTCCCTTTGTCTTTAGCAGCTTAGCACCCTCCACAAGTTTTAATGACCAGAGGCTCAACTTCCTGAAATTCTTCTTCAGTGCTAACGTGGCAAAGGGCTGACAGTTAAGTCAGAAAAAAAAAAATCAATACTCTGTGCAATGTTTAAACCAGAAGATGTCCACCATACAAACCCATACAAATAAATACATGCCCTGAGTAGAAAGTAATTTTTATAGATAAATAAATGTTGGAGAGGGGACAGGAGGCTTAGACAGCTCAAGCATTTAAGGTGTTGAAAGTATTTTAAGGTAGGTGTGTGTGTGTGTGTGTGTGTGTGTGTGTGTGTGTGTGTATCCACTGAAAAGAATATCAGATTCATGGAGTTGAAGTTATAGGTGGTTCTTAGCCATCCCACCTTGGTGCTAGGAATCAAACTCTGGTTCTCTGTATGAGAGGCAAGCACTCAACTGCTCAACCATGCCTCCAGCACCACTACTACCACATCTTTTAAATATCTACTTTTTATTTAATTTTTTGTGTACAGCATATTTTGAGCATGTTCCCCTTCCCTCAACTCCTTCTATATCTTCCCCACCTTCCCACCCAACACCATGTTCTGGCTTGTGTTGCTTGCTGCCTCTCCTCTCTTTCTTGTCTCCTCTCTCCTCTCCTCTTCTCCTGCCCCGCAAATAAAAACAAAACAAAAGTGTATTTCGGTGTGTGTTCACACGTGTGCAGGTAAGGTATTTAAATTTTAAATGCCTCGAATATTTAAGACTTCTTTAAACAACAAAATAGAAGTATTCATTTCTTGGCAAAAGTGACTACATGTAGCAAAAGATTCTACCATTTTCTTTCTAAACATGGAAAGTTGGAAAATTAATATACATTAGAATTGGATTCTAATGAGAAAAATACATGAAAACTTAAAATGTCCATTAATTTAAGAATACATTTGATCATATCAATTATAAAAGACTACAAACAGGAGAGGAAACTGAAAATTAGACAGCTTGCTCACTTGAACGTCTTTGATAAAAGGCACTCTGTCTTCTCTAGACTGCCACCCCTGTGAGGGAAGGGACTGTGACATTTCGTATTAATCTCCTTACAGCATTTCCTTCTCTGCTATGACATGTCGGTGGGTTTGTAATAAAAAAAAATTAAACTTTTTCAATGGAACCATTTTAATTAAACAAGAAGACTACTAAGATACGTTTCCCATTCCAGATGCTTTGGAACATTAACCATTTGGTTTCAGATGTTGACACTAGGCTTGCTAAATTTAATTTATACCCTGATTGAGGTTTAAAAGTCTCTCAGCTCTAGCAACAGCTTGATAAGGTAGCGAAAAATAATCAAAAGGTCTGATACCATAATTGATTAGCCATGTAGCCTAGTTTTCGTCCCTGTAGCTGTGATTAGACACTGACAAAGCTGGCTTCAGTCGTAAGTGGGCTCATTTGACTTATGGCTGCGTCCATCACAGAGGGAAGTCGGGGCAGCAACTCAAAGTGGGGAAGGAGAGGCAGGCAGGGGAGCAGAAGCCATGGAGGAATGCTGCTTATTGAGTTACTACCTAAGGCTTGCTCAGCCTGCTTTCTTATACACCGCAGGACCATCTGTACCATCAATCACTAATCAAAACAATGCCCCCACAAAGATAACTATAGGCCACTTTGACAGGGGCAATTCCTTAACTGGGGAGAGTTAAGTTGGCAAAAACTAACCAGCACACCATGTTTACAAAAAAGAAAAACAATTGTGGGTTAAATAAAAAAGAGACTTGAGCCGGGCGGTGGTGGCGCACGCCTTTAATCCCAGCACTCGGGAGGCAGAGGCAGGAGGATCTCTGTGAGTTCGAGGCCAGCCTGGACTACAAGAGCTAGTTCCAGGACAGGAACCAAAAGCTACGGAGAAACCCTGTCTCAAAAAATAAATAAATAAATAAATAAATAAATAAATAAATAAATAGAGAGACTTGAAATACATTCAGAACAGACCTGAACTTTTGGTGTTAGAGATATGCAAACTTTGAAAGTTAGGATTTTACAATGAATGGACAATCGCTTATGTACTGAGCATTGCGGCTCTCTCAGACCCTGTCCTCTTTCCCATCCCTGTGGAAGCAGAGGAGAAAGGAAGGCACTGAGAGAACCTACAACAGATGTGGTGACAGGGAAAAATGCTCTGGTGCGGGCCCAGACCCATGCCCACATTTATAATGATGCAAAGACTGCTGCTGCTGACACCATATGGGCAAAGCCTGTCTATGATGAAGTAATGGGAGGAATCACAGAAGGAACCATCCAAGAAAAGGGAATGGGGATTTCACAATTCCAAAAGTTTAATATTAAATAAACCTTCTAGAAGAGCCAGAAAGGTTCCCACAACAGTAACAAGGTCAAAGGCATAAATGCAATGCCAAAGACCTTGGAATTTGTTAGACATACCTATTCAATACCTTGTGTGACTTATATTGGAAGCTTTACTATTTTTCTATTTTAGCATGGTTATCTTTACTTCAGACACGGGAAGTAACACAGGGTGCAAGCCTGTCATCTGAGCTTGGAGCACAGGCTGGTTTTGGAGTTCTGTCCTATGGAAGATGATGAAGGCTTTCCTGGTGGCTGGTCTCCAACAGCAGCTCCACAAACAATGGAATCAGGGGTGATGATGGACATCAGACACCATCTCTTATTCTAACTGAGTCTTATAAACAACTGAGGGATTGGTTCATCTGGGAAGGTAATTCTCAAAGATAGAGAATTAAATCAAGGGTGGGACAACGGTATACAAAATAGGAAAAGCAGGTATGACAGAGCACCAAATTATTTCCAAATTAAAGAAACAATTTTTTATTCTTTGGTTATGCTTCCGATACTGGGGACACCATTTCTTAGTCCTTTTCCCTTTTTTCATTAATAGTTATAATCAAAATTCTAAAAACTTGGCTCTCATATACCTTCTTGCTGAATGCCCTTACTGCTGCATGGAACATTCTAGAAGGCCTCTTCTGACACAGTAGAAATGGTATGTTGTCCATACTACCATCACTAGAGTGAAAGACTCCAGGCACTTTACACGCTGAGACAAAAGCATCATGCTGACTCCAGCTTTGGAGAGCTCAGTCCATGGCTGAATGGCTCCATGGCTTCAGGGCTCTCACCAGGCAGAGACATGTAGCAGGGGCACACAGCAAAGAACTCTGTGTGACTAGTGAGCTGGGGAGCAAAAGGAGGAAGCAGAAGAAGCAGTCCCACCAGACACTTCAAGACATCACATAAAGACCTCCCATGAGGAACCATTTTATAATGTTTTACTACCTCCTATTAGCACACCCTGCTAACCTTTAAAATGTGAGCTTTGCAGGGACAAATACCCAAAGTAACAGCTTGGTTAGATACCTCTGTTTTACAGCTTCACTATATGTACCCTTAATATGCATTTATACAGCATGTTATTTAAGCATTTACCCTCAGCTCCCCCTACTTCCTCACTAGTACATAGAGGCAATAGCAGTATGAATCCCTCACAGTAGTTTTAATGATTAAAAAAAAATCTGTAAAACTATTTCAAATAATGCCTGGCAAACTCCTCCCTTTCTCTCTCCTCTCTCTCTCTCACATACACATAACACACACACACACACACACACTACACAAGTAATAGCCTCTTGAGGCTTACTATCATTATTGGTGTTGTATCAGCAGAGGATTTATCAAAGATCCAAGCATATAAAGGGTATTCAAAAAGTCTAAGCATGCCCTCGGTGAGAAGAAATAAATACTTGCTACATGGAAATGTAATCACATTATAGCCTCAGGAACTCTCGGCATGGGGTTGGTGAAGTAGCTGAGAAAGAACAAGATAACACAGTTGAAGAGGGAGGGCCAGTTCACATATGACCTTATTTCATGAGGAACGGTTTAACTTTGTATTCAAGGAAATGGGGAAGACACAAAGCCTATTAGGGAGTCAGTATCATACGCATAGCTTACGTTTAAAATGAATCCTCTAGAAACTGAAAATAAAAATGAAGGTGGGGAAAACAGTATTTAACAAACAATAGGACAGCTTGCTATAACGTAAGGAAAATTTGGTTTAAGACGGTGGCAACATGAATGAAGAGGATAAACCAGTAGAGTCAAAACAGCCGATGGGACAGGCAGTACTTGAGTTAATCTGACTCCTAGGGTTATAATTTGGTTGTTACATACAAATCACTCAGCAACAATGTAAGATGAGAAATGAGATTAAAAACATGAAGACTGTAATAGCTAATACTGTCAACGTGACAGAATCTCCAATCACCTAGAAAACAACCTGAGCATGTTTGTAAGTTTCTAGACTGAGTTAATTGAGGTGAGAAGACACACCCTCACGATTCTAAACTGAATAGAAGGGAAAAGGGCTCTGACCACCAGCACCCCCCACTGGCTGCTACCTGACTGTGGGTGCCACATGACCAGCTGCCATACACTCCTGCCACCAAGATTTCCCACTCTAATGGACTGTATCCTTGAACTGTGGACCAAAATAACTCTTGACCCTTTAAGTTCCTTTTGTCAGTTATTTTGCCTGAGTGATAAAATCAAATAATATAACATTTGGGAACATGTTAAGACATCTGTAAAAACAAAGACTATAAATCCAAGACTCAATTGGTTGTACACAAATAAGTATCGAAAGACAAATGCATCATCCACTAGGAAAACATGCAGTGTGTGTGTGTGTGTGTGTGTGTGTGTGTGTGTGTGTCTGTGTGTGTCTGTGTGTCTGTGCATTGTTTCCAAGGAAGATTAAAGGGAAAATGAATGTAAAGCCTGGCTGTTATTTGTGAATATACAGACAAGTACAAGGAGACAGAGAGCTGTACACATTCATAATAATGAACATAAGTCTTTCTTCTAATATTTTAGGTAAGATTATCATTAACTCAAAGTAAGGAGATAGATTCAAGGAAGTCCAGTGGTTTGTGGAGGCTTGAAAATTGTGGTAAAATCTAATCAAGGATACAAACTATACACACTGTCTACATCTATATCTATACCTATATATTAAAAGGGGGAACAACGCTCGGATCCAGATAACTAATTTGTAAATGTACCGACACAAAAGACAGGAACAGAGGGGGTAAATGGCTGGACTGATTGAAACTGAACCCTTACAGAGCTGGTGATGCAGAACAAAGTAGTAGAGGCAGCCACGTATGTGGAAGTGCTGACCCCGAAAACACAACTGATAGAGGAAGAAACAGAGAGCGTTAGACTTGGGTTGGAAAAAAACGAAAGGATCAGGAGATTGACACTTTAGATGAACTTGTAGAATAAACAGTGCTGGGAGCTAACAAAAGCTGGAAGTCATGCACTGGAGCTTAGGATTCCAGAGTCTCACGAAGCAGCCTGAAATGACATGATGAACGCTTCTGCACACGATGTTTAGAAATGTGGGTACACCGTACCCACACTTTGGTAATACTTTTAGAGACAAAGAACGGAGGATGAGGAAAGCTACATGACCTCCCCAGTGCTGCAGGTCTGGGGTGTGAGCAATTCCCAAGTATAGACTCTTAGACTTACAATACGCCAGCTGCCCGATGGCACAGGGTACTGAGGAGAGTACCTGGGCAACTGCTCTGAGGCCAGATGGTAGGTGACATGATCCTCAGAGTCACGGGAGCCACTTGGGTGACGTTTAGGTGAATGGAAAAGTCCGTTAGCCCATTTCAAAACCACTGAAACCGCAGAGGTACTAGTGGGAATGAGAATTAGAGCAACAAAAAGAGGCTCGGGTAGGTATGGCGAGTCCCACGTAAGCAGACACCATAGTGAGTGAGAACTGAGGCAGAGACGTCTAATGGTACAGTGTGATGTGAGTTTCCTCATAAAAGCAACACAGCCACTCTCTGTTTATTATTAGTCCCTACTTATTGTATTACATTGTCCACCAAACATTAGGCACTTTAGTCAAAAGGGTAGCCTTACTCAGTGCTACCCTCATCCTAGCGTAGATCCATGTACACTGCTGGACAACTTGAAGATAAGATGAATTAGCAGCAACCTTGAAGTATGGCCTCATTCTTATTTCACAGCCTCTCAGTTTCTTATCATGGCTGAGTATGCTTGACTCTGGATAGAGGATGGAAGAGTTGAGAATTGTGATCTTCAAAGGAGAATGCTTCCATGATAAAGACTCACCCGATGGATGTAAGAGGAGAAGGCAAAGCAGAAGCAAGTGTGCTTCCGCCAGTGAGGGCCGTGATGTTGTTGAGCAGGTGAGAAGACAGTCAGACACCACTGGAAAAAGTGTCGGAGACAGCTATCTCTTAGTAAATGGGGAAAGGGAAGAAATGGTGCTCCCAGGTTTCCTTGGAGGCTATGGGTTTCTAGGGAATGATGAGAAGGGTTCAGAATTGAAACACAAAAGGAAGATAAGTCTATAGATAGAGAACAAAAGCATAAATGATAAAAAAATGACTACGGAATTTGGATGACCATACAGGCTTGCATTTTGTAACCTGACCACACAGATGGCAGGGGATAAATAACGTCAGGTCCCCTCACTTCTCTGATATAATACAAACAATACAAGGAGCAAAGTAGATTTTGTTCCCTTGGATCATGCATATCACACTTTTTTTAACTCACATGCCACAACATATGTGTAGAGATCAGAAGAGGTTCTGATCTACCACATGGGAAGCAGGGATTGGACTTGGGTCATCGGGCTTAGTGGCAAGGACCTTTATCCAATGAGCCAGACTACAACACACCTCCTTCAGAGTTTTTTTTTTTTTTAAAAAAAAAAGGACCCACAGATTGTTCTAATAGCCATACTACCAAGCTTGCAACTCTTGCCTTCTAACAATGGGGACTTCATTTACATCCCTTCTGGACTTTTAACTGCCTCTTTTTCTGTAATGCTTCTAAACTCTCTCTTACAACATAATGACTTTTGTGTTTACTTCCAAGGTTAGAGCACAAAAAAGAATGAGGATTGAGCCGCCATCACTCTTCATTCGTCCCTGTTTCCAGGAAATAAACCATGGTTGCGCTGCATGTTTAATTGAATTTCTATGTAATTTAAATTTTTAGAAATTTAATTACTCCTTGAGAAAGAAATTACCAGAAAGAAAAGCAGATAAACAGTAGAACACGGAAAGCAGAGAAAGGGAAATAACAATACTCTAATTACCAACAATACTGAGAAGCATTGGAAACACATGGGTACTGAGACAGAGAGATGGAGAGGGAGGGGAGAGAAGCAGTTTTAACTTACTACTTCCTGTCACCTTTTGATCACATTTTCAGCAAGTATTCTTATATCAAACAACATCAAGGGAAAATACTTGTAAGAAAAGTCCTTTAAATGTAAGGTAGCATATGCTTCCTCTGTATTGAAGATGCTGCCGAGAGTGCATAATCGCGGCACCGGAAATCTTCCAAAGATGAGGACAGAGATGTCTTCCTAACAGAAGAAAGAAATGTAAAAGCCAGATTGCCCGAAGAAGCCGAGAGTGAATAGCAAACTACAGCAGTGACATATCTCACTTTCTGTACGGGGAGAAAAGGTAATGAATTAGTAATCCGTGGTTAGGTGAAGCAGAGGGAGTCGCGTAACCACAATCAGCCAAGAAGTGGCTCCAGATGATAAACCAGCCTTGGCGAAGCAGCCCCACTGCTGCGCAGCGCTTGCTTTGCTTCTGCTGTGACTGAAGATCGAGAGTCTGATGAACGGCGACACCAGGACCCATCTTCAGACAGACCCAGGCCAGCGTGCCTTCGTCAGTAGCTGCAGCCGTACTGCAGGAGTGGTGCCCGGCAGAGACTATCTGTCTGAACATCATCAAAATGGCGTCTACAGGTAGACAGGAAGTCTGTCAGCCTCTGGGCAGCCTCGCTCTGGGCTTTGCAAATATCTGGCTCCAGCCTTTGAAATATGCTGAGTTTAAGAATGGGGCCAGCACTCTGAGTCTCTACAGAGGATCCTATAAACTTGAGTGACTGTACTTAGTAGCTCCTTGAGGAACCAGGCTAGGTTTACAAATCCCTGTCCTTTATTTCTGATATATACAATAACCTCTTTCAGGTCCATTAAACGTTATCTACTGGAGCCTGCATGTGTTGTTCATGCTGGAGAACTGTTTCCAGCCCCCACATAAGGTGACTCACTACTGCCTGTAAGCTCCAGGGAGATGTGACTCCTTGGCCTCCTCAACACCTATACTCACCTGCTCAGCTCAAAGCCCCACACAGAAACACATGAGACACCTAATTTTAAAAGGTAAAATAAGCCCTCAAAAAGTAATTTATTGACTAATCTCGAGCACATCATTTGGTTTTGTTTAAAGACATTATGTGCTGTTAATTTCTGATGAGCATTGTAATAATTCAACAGCAGTAAGTTAATGTTAGTAAATCTATTAGGATGTTGCCAGATAAAAGCACTCTATTCATGCTTGATAATAAAAATCATTTTTCAAAAACTCCATTAGAATTAACTGAATATTTCAATAGAGCTAGTAAAAGGCTTATGAACGTTTCTAACACACACACATAAGTGTCTGAGGTGGAGATGTGTACCCATTACTCAGTTCTAATCAGCATGCATTGTAAACGTGTATTGAAATTTTATACTGTATCTCATAAAGTAAGTAGATAATCAATTAAAAATAAAATATGATCAGGGTACAATAACTCATATTTGCAGTCCTAGCATTTGAGAACTTGTGAAAGAGATAGTCCTCTGTTTAGCCCTGGCTGTACCGAGACTCACTCTGTATTCCAGGCTGACCACAAATTCACAGAGATAAAATGCCTCTGCCTCTCAAATGCTCTTGAAAGCCTGCGTATCCTTTGCAATGAGATATTTCACAAGTTCTAGGTCATCCTGAGCTACAGAGTAAGATTCACCTAAAAAAAGATTAGATGATTAGATAATTAGATGGATGGATAGATGATGGATAGATAGATGATAGATGATTGATAGAGAGATAGATGATAGATAGATAGATAGATAGATAGATAGATAGATAGATAGATAGAAAACTTTTGTATTAACTACTGTGACAAATGCTTATATATTGTATTTAACAACATGTAAGAAAAGGATTTTGCTGCAAAGCTGCCATCAAAAAACCTCTCAGTTTGTTCTTATGCAGTTCTACAGAGAGACTGTGTCAGCAATCTCACAAGCAGCACTAACCGTTACATTTAAGGTCATAATTCTTCAACCTTAAATTTCTCATTTACTTATCAGAGGTAAAAATAGGATTGAGAAATCCTTACTCTTAGACATCTATTAGAAAAAAACATTCATGATAAAGCATATCATAAAACTATCTGACCCTAGACATCCTCAAATTCTGTCTCACTCACACAAGCAATTCTGAAAACACAAACCCATTTTCTGCCTCTACCTAATGTTCCTTTGCCAGAACTACTAAACAGCAGGAGCCAGCAGCAGTCCCCGAATATACAGACCTGGCAAGCACAAAAGCAGAGAAATGGATGCACTCAATTAAAATGCTTTCAAAAATGGAAAATGGAAAAGTACTCTAGCGGTGTTATTCCACCTCCCACCTTTGCCGCGCCAGTGTAGGGTTTACATGTCTGATAAGGAGGATTTGTATGATCAACCCAATACACAACACAACCCTGTGGACAGCAAAGTTGACTGCATAATCGTACATATTTGCATAAGCAGATATTAAAATACAGAACAAAATAATAATAATCCTAAGGCTCAAACCTATTCACAAAATCTTGTTACCCCTCTGCAACCGTTAAACTCCAGGCATGGCTTATGTTTATAAAACAGATGTTTCTTGTTATAATGGGGAAACTTTTCAAAATTCATGTTTCTTTGTTTGTTCGCCTTCAGATGCCTATCCAAGAGGAAGCGCTGCACTTACAAATGTGCAGGAATCCATGGATATTTGAGTTTATGAAACCTAGAGTAGCAGCAAAACATTTGCAGTTCCTAAGAAGTCTTAGAGTTAATGAGGATTCAGGATCATGCCACGTAAACAAGCCAGCAGTGGAGGACCAGAGAACATCACCAGTGCATATTGGAAATACATTTCTCTGAGACTCAGCAGGAAACACCCCCCCTCTATAAGCCATTCTCTCCATCTCACAGTAGCTTGTCGCAAACTAAATGACTCATATGCTTTTATCCTCAATAATGAATTAAAATTTTGCTGATTAAAATATATCTAACTTTAAAACTATGTATACAATATCCCTAATCCTTTTTTATATTTGGGTTTTTTTAAGAGGGAATAGTTGTAAATGCCTTATAGTGATGTCAATGTGACACACGTTTAATAAAAGCTATTTTGTATGACATCTTCCTTCTCTCCTGACTTCTAATAAATATCCCTTCAGATGGCAGCTGCAGCTTACCAGATGTTTTGTGCCTGGGTAAGAACCCAAACTGGATAATCAGAGAGGGTGAGACACTGAAGATGATATTTCCTTGTGTCATTCTGTGTGATTTCCTAAGGTATCCATCTGTAGGAATTAGGAGAAGTAGACAGGCTATTTTCATTTCATTTTTCCTTGGGGGCCAAGATATGCACTAATCTAAGGATAGCCTGGTCTATTCCATATAAACAGGAAATAGCACAAATGGACTTTTAGGTACAGTAAAAGAGATAGAATATAAGCGATATATAATTACAGTATGTTTTACATTTTAGATTATGATTTTATATTTCAGATTCAGTTGAAAATTGGGATAAATGTAACAGACAACTTTAGATCAATATTTTATAGTGGAGTACTGAGAGAAGGGGATAATGTGGTTTTTATTTTTTTTAAGAGGAAATAATTCCTGTGTCTTTAAAACATGAACAGCATTATGATACAGAACATCAGAGGTCAGAGAAGGTGAATGCTCAAATGTTTCCCCAGTGGAAAGCTTCATTTGTTCCAAGGGGAATCTGAGAAGACTGTTAACCTTCCCCAATAAATATTATGGGACTTCTCGGTCCACATTGGAGACTTAAGACAACATATTTAAAAACTGCTTTAACTTGTTGGACAATACTTTAGAGGCTCAAAGTCAAACTGTTAGAAAAACAAGAGGCATGGGCTGCTGTTTGTGCTCACTGTGAAACCCGCCCACAGCTAGCCTCTCACGTGTTCACCATGAAACCCACCCACAGATGGCCTCTCACGTGTTCACCGTGAAACCCACCCACAGATGGCCTATCATATAGCACCTGCTGATTCTAATTGGCCTTTAAAAAAATGACCAGAATTTTTTTAAAAATTGGTTAGCTTGTCATTTCTCTGTAATGTGGATTGACCATAGAATATCAATCATATCAAAAGTTCTTTTCAAAGTTACTAATAGCACATTAAAATTTAAAGTCATCTGGAAATTTACAAATTGACAATATTTAATTTTTTGCTTGGTGTATCAGAGAGGGCTGTGTTAGCATTACAGCTCTAACAGAAATATTCCTTTTGTGTTATTAAATATATCAGTTCAAAATTATCTGTATGTATCACAAATTTGCATCTGCAATGATTAAAATGTAAAATTATTTTTTAAAAAAAAGAAGACAACAAGGGCTGGGGAAGATAGAGAAGTTGGCAATGTGCTTGCCAAGCAAAAGCGAGGATTGGTTTTGATCCCAGTACCTGTGCTATAAATGGGGGAGAGGGAGTGTTCTAAATGGCTAGATACAAAGTACAAAAAGCAAATACTTACTTCTAAAACTTTCTTTGTTTCTAGACATGGTCTACTCTATAGCCCATTCTAGCCTCAAGTTTATTGTGTAGCTCAGGCTAGCCTCAAGTGCGTCATGTAGCCAAGGCTGGGCTTGGCCTTAGAATTCTCCTCCTCTTGTGTGCTGAAATAATAGGCTGTAGCAATAGACCGAGGTTTAGTTTCAAAGTTTGATGGGACTGAATAATAAGAATAGGTGTTAGTAGAATAGTATCATGAAACCTTTATGGGAGTACAAATACTGCACAAAGTAAAGGAAGGTTGGACCCTATCTGGTCCCATGCCTGTGCCTGGGGCCCTTCAAAAGGTCTTGGTGAGCAGTGTGCACTACCGGTGCCTTCTAGTCCCTAGAAGAGCTGCAGTTATATTTCCTGGTAGGGCCTATTTAATGTATGCAATGTATGGGGGCAGGGGACATAAAGATAATGAGCAACGCAGAAACAATTAGAATGATCTTCGTGAAGGAAGATTCTAAAGCAATAAAAAAAAAAATTAGAAGTGTCCATGCATGTTCTGAAGAAGCTTATGTAGTATGACGTCAGTGAGGGGCTGCTCCCTCGGCATCTTAAAGACAGTACCAGAGCTGGAAAAGAGAACGCCATGCTCTTTGGTTTATAGTCAGCTCGTCATTTAGCCATAGCTCATTCAACTCCCTGCAGCACTGTCCATAGAAAAATCCCGAGGTTGAAGAGCACACCCATCAGGAATGCCACGCTAGGCTTAATCAATGCTTACAAAAGCACTCTAAGATCTCTACTGAGCAAGGGCTATATGGCAGCAAAATACCCATTAGGATCCTGTCTCTCCCGACCCAAAGCTAACTTGCTCTGGCCTCTCAGCATTGCTGGCGCAAAACCAGCCTGACGTCATTCTCCTCAGCCCAATTGGCAGCCCAGCTGTGCTATTATCCCCAGGAAGAGAGGTCATGTACGGCAATACTCTCATGTGCATCTACAACCGAGTCCCAATTACCCCCTCCTTGGAGCGGAGCTCAGTCTTTTAGAATACAGAACTGGGAGGACACGCTGGTTGGAGCAAACCAGTCATGGTAACGGACATTTTTGTCTGATAATGGCTCTAAATTACCGGTATCGACTTGGCATCGGAGACTCAGGGCAGAAGCAGCTATTTTCTATGTGAAATCCACCAAAAATATGGATGCAGCTGCTTCAGTCCCCATTTCTCTCTCTATTTTTATAGGATATATAAGGTCAAGACTGGAAGTGTAGATAAAAATTCCATAAAACAAATTAACTAGAAAGCATTCCTTACACACTAAAATGCATCTAATCTTTTTCCTATAGTTTTTAAAGACATGTACAATCTGGGTGCAGACCAACTGGCAGTCTAGAGAAGAAATGCATAGTTGTCTCTTTGGGGTACAAAATATGCACAGCAGGCTGCTAATTCAGTGCATTACTAATGGATACCTTGATACAATTTTCCTTAGGCTTACTCTATCAAAAGAAAAAAAACTGTTTTTCTTTCCAGATTAAAACCAGCAAAAACGAAAGTTCAAATATGTATGTGTACCTACATACAGAATGAGAAGAAAGTTGCTACATAGCAGAAAAAGAAACTATGTTCACAGTCCTTTCGCTCTGAGGGTGGGTTACCTACTTCCTAGATAAATGAACTTGGTCAAGGTTAGGCAAAATTGAACTGTATCTCATCTGGCCCAGTGTTCCCTCGCCTGATAAACCATCCTTTTTAATAGTTTCTTGGGCTCACATTCAAGGGAATAAAATGTTATAAGTATCATCCCACTTTACATGAAAAGTGCGAGTGTACCCTTGCTTCCTGTGAGCAGCACTGGAATTGCTGGGCTAAAGAGCGTTTACAGGTTGCTTTGTCAGACATCATATATCCTTTAACAATGAAAAGCCTGCATTTTAAGAAAAGTTTTATATAAATCACCTATCATGAGGCTTGCTGTACCACTGGTAAATAATCTAACATTCTGGTGATTATGTGAGATAGATGAAAGAGGAGAAAGATTTGGCAAGGAAATACACTTTTTGACTTCCGCCTCTCTATCTATTTAACGCAAATAAACTATGCCATTGCTTCTCAATTATACTCAAACCAGAGACGAATCTTTCTTTTACTTGGGTAAAGTATAACAAGTCCAAATTGCTGAGTTCACGACTTTTTATTTTGATTCCCACTTAATTATAAGAAAAAGACTTTCATTTTCTTATACTAAATTAGAATATGGCCGTGTGCCTTTGTCTCTCATTGCCTGGGACCTTCAGTTCCTGTGGCAATAAAGTTATTTTTCTTTAAGGATTTTTAAGAACTACAGTCCTGAAAGTAAATTCCAGGGTCTAAGGAAGCCTTCCCACATTACCCTCTGCAAACATGCTAAGATCTTCGCCATCTGTTGCTACCTCTAGACTCTCTTGATAGCAGCTCCTCGATAGCCATAGCTCCTCCGCTAGTTGCTTCTGTCCTCTCAGGTACTATCCATTCTTCTCAGACATGGCCTTGAAAATCAGTCAAATAGGCGTTACCATGTTTGGAAAAAGTCTCGAGATTACTGTAATAACGATATTTGAGAAAGTAATGCCTGTCTCTTGGTAATTCTTTTTCAATTTGAAACTTGGATACTTTATAGACACATTCAACCCTTTCGTCCATTGAAACATCCGTTCGTAATTTTCTGCTGTGGCAGAGAAAACTGTAGCCCATGGCAACAAACAACAAGTGTGCAAAAAAATGTTCAACTGTCTTGAAGAAAAAAATATAACACGGAAAATTACAACATAGCTAATATAATTTTAAACTAAAGAAGTTTATGCGCCTATATCGATGCCTGAATGTAAGGGTCTTTTTGTTGTTATTGTTGTTGTTGTTTGATTTGTTTTCTTTTTAAGTTTTTCTCTGAGTCTATTAATGAAAAGATACATGTGACTATCTCAGGGGATGTAGAAAACTGGGACAAAATCCAATATACCTTCTTAACAAAAACATGGAAAGGTAGGGATGGCAAGCACATATTTCAACAGAATAGAGACTATATGACCTATAGCCAACACACACTAATGGAGAGGGAAAACATCAATGTTCTGATCCACTAAAACTAGACACAAACAATTGTCGATTCTGTTCCCAGTTAATACAGTGTGAGAAGTCTTCGCCGCAGCAATGAGACAAGGAAGGAAATATCACGGACAAAGATGTGGAAACAAGCAGTCTATGGACCCCTAATTCCAGATGTTATGATTCTATATGCATGAGACCATAAAGGCTCGTCATAAAACTCTGAGAATCATGATAAGCACTTTCAACAAAGTTTTAGAAAACAAAATTAACACAAATTTCAGTAGCCTTGCCATATTCCAGTGATATATGGAAAAGACAGGGAAACAACCACACTCATATTAGCCACATTCTTTAAAAGAAACAAGCTAACTAAGGAAGCAGACCTCTACAATGGAAACTCTAAAACTAAAGAAAGAAATTAGGAAAATATAGAAGACAGAAACACCTTCCAGTCTCGAGGAAAGAAAATAGCCAGCCATCCTATCAAAAGCAATCTACAGTCAGTGCAATCCTAATCAAAACTCTGGGCCAATGCTCATGAAAATAGAAAAAGATAATCTTAAGATTTATATGGAAGCACAAAAGACCATACATGGCTGAAACAATCCTGAACAAAAAGAACAACGCTGGAGATCTATAATTATAATTATATTACAGAGCCACAATAATAACATGACAAGAGTTTCAACATCCACAGCCACCAGAAAAATGCAGGCTAAAACTACATTAAGACTCCATTTCATACTAGTCCTTAATTGTCGGTTGCAAGGGGGAATATCACCACATATGAAAAAGCCAGAAATTCAGTAAATAAATATTTCTAATATCCATTTGCAGTTCTTGGTCACTACTGTAATAAGCATTTATTCTGCCTTGAAATTTGACAATGTCACTTGAGGAAAGATTTTCTTGGGAAAAATGCCATTCTTGTCCTGAAATATTATACTTGTGAGGTGTCCCCAAATGTGCAGCTTTGGCTATGGGATCCAATCGCCTATAAACCTATGTATAAAGTGCACCCCACGGTGCACACTACCCAGGTAATCCTCTGGAAGCTGCATAGAAATGCTAAAACAACTCAAAAGCGATATGTAGAGTTTACAACAGAAGCTTGCTTGCGTAGGTCAGGTATTTGAGGGGAACGTTAGTATAAGCTCAGGTAAGTAGGCCATTTCACCAAGTTTATAGCTGATATCCAAAATTGTATGAAAGAAGTATGTGCTACAATTTATATGTAATATATCTACCTCTTACGGCATTTAAAACTTTCTCCTTGATAAATGAAAAATAATCACAACTTGTGAACATTTGGATTGCAATTTGAAGCACCTTGATTGATCTTTGCATGAATAAAGCGCTGAGTGGCACCACAGTGGGTGCCTTGAGATGCAGCAAGGGACTCTGTACAAGGCCCTCTGTGCCTGGGTTTCCTCATCAAAAAGACTGGGACGGATCTACCACCTACATGATAGGACGGTGAGGGACTAAAGGAGGTACAAAGGTCTCCAAGAAGGAACAGGCACTAACTACTCTGCCAGTGTTTGTCAACCGAGCGAAATGAACAGTGTGCTAAGTACAAGATGTACCCTTTGCCTCCCAGGTCAGAACACAGTAGCAGCTCTCCAAGTGGCCTGCTGGATGAAACCACAGGAGGTTAATGGTCTTAATAAATTGAGATAAATGAGAAAAGCAAGCTCTTTTTGTTTTCACTGTGTCCTCGCCTTCAGCAAATGGGGACTTTCAAATACAGGAGTACATTGCCCTCTGTTTGTAATTTTCTTTCTCTGCCCCCCACCGCACTCTCTTTACTCCCTCCCTCCCCTCCTCTCCACTCCTCTCCTTTTCTCTTCTCTCTCTCTTTCTCTCTCTCTCTCTCTCTCTCTCTCTCTCTCTCTCTCTCTCTCTCTCTCTCTTTTCTCTCCTCCTCTTCTTCCTCTTTCCCATTCTTTCTCTTTCCTTTTCCCCCTTCCCTCTTTCTCCTCTTCCCCGTCCTTGTACGAACCAAACTTTCAAGTTTTGTCCACCACTGAATACAGACACACTAACTCTTCCTTGTAGTTTATTGATTTGAGGGCCTTGTGGACTGTGTTTTTTGTGGTGGTTGTGTTTCTCTCTAGCCTGGTATTTTGTCAGTTAGCTAACCACCAAAAGCATGTAAAGAATTACCTACCGTTTCTTCATTAACCTCAGAGTTAGGACAAGGAGGAGTGAGATGAGTGGACCAGGAAATGACCAGGACCTAACGTCTCACTGCTCCTGATGATGGGCAAAAAGCACTGGGAAAATGCTTTAAAACTCCTCGAGTATGTGTTTCATCAATAGTAGCCCTCCCAAAGTTCCACCGCTAGAGATTCACTTATTTAGATAATTAAGGATTCTTTAAATAAAATTTGTCCCTCATTTTTCCCTCAGGTGACACACAGACATGAATGTTTTATTATATGTTACCCACTCTGAAGGCTTCCTGAATCCCCTGAAAGGATTTTGCCGTCCATGTTTGTACATCTTCAGAGATTACGTCTAGAGATTAGGCTGGTGGTTAGGAATACAGTGGCCTTATGAAGGAGCTGAGTGTGGTTGCCAGCATCCATGTCATGTGGCTCACAAGTTCTGTAACTCCAACTCCACGGCATTAAACTCCTCTATGCAAGTACACACATGTACAATTAAATAATAAAATCAATTTTAAAATAGAGATGCCTGTTTCTCCAAATCTTTTCCAGTGAGGTTGTTCAGCTGGCACAGCTTTCTGGCAGCTAGGTCAGGGTTTAGGGGGTCATCCTAGAGAGCAGGACTACAGTCTGTTTATTTCAGAGATGGCTGAAGCTCCGTCCCAGACCCCAACAGTGTCGCAAGCTAAAGAGCTGGGCATCTGAGACTATTCTGGTGCTGGCTGGAGGTCAGGACAGCTGAGGTTACACTCAGTGTATACAGTTTCTAAGAGGGCGACTCTTGGCACCCAAATCCCAGGTGGAAATCTCCAACAAGAGAAAAATGCACCACATGAGTTAGTTGTTCATCTGTTTATCCTTTGATGAATTCTTAGGGGGTCTTGTTTAAATATTTAAACATCTACTGAGAATAGTGACTCTCTCACACACACCATTCAACAATCCTACCACTCGGCAGACCAAGGCAGGAGAAACAAGTTTGAAGCCAGCCTGCGGTACACAGGGAGACCCAGTTCCAAATAATAAATTCTAACAACAAGCCCACTCAGAAGTGGAGCCTGATTGAAAGCGGATTTTGGTCCCTTCCTTTCAGAGTTCTAAGAACAGAACTCAAAACTCAGCACACAAGTTATTAAAAGACAAATCAGCAGACCAGTATTTAATGGAATATTTGAAACTGTCTCGACTCCCTACAATAATAGAGAAGTCTACTTTTGTTGTTTCTATGGACTTAATTTATTTCCGTTTCACTCAGAAGACCTTAAAAGTTTTATCATTGAATTTATTTTTCTCTTAGTATGTGGAAAATCTAATCTGAGAAAATGAATCTTCAGAAAAAATATGAACTTTTTCAAACTGAAAGTAATAGACAAGAAAAGATGATTTCTGCGGCATGAAGATAAAAGCACAACAACCAGCTCAGGGTTTCGTTCCCAGAATTTCCTGCCGTCAAGATCTCGCAGTAATATTTGACCCTTTGTGTATTTTTTTACTTAAGTATCTCAGGAAGATAAATTATTCAATAATTGAGATGTCTTGTTAAACTGAGTTTATTGAGGGGCTAAAAAGATGGCTCAGTAGATAGCACATGAGGCGCTTCCAGCAGTCACAAGTTGTATTCCTGAAACCGACAAGGCAGCTCACTTCCACCCAAAAGTTCCAGTTCCAGGGTATCCATGCCTTCTCCTTTTGGCCTCGATAGGCACTGGGTGCACATGGTGAGCATGCACACATGCAGATACTCACACATGAAATAAAAATGAGTATTTCCTGGGTATTTCCTCCATGTGCTGTGAATATAGCAGGGAGGGAGACACACCTGTCTGCCCCCACTCTTTGGGAGGTCATATCCTGGCAAAGACAGTAGTGTGTGGATAGACAGATGAAATTAAACTAGAAAGGATTTGGAAATGTATAATTTCCATGCAGAATATTAAGTGTAGGGTATAAACAGTAATTGGATGACTGATTCAGATGTGCAACGAGTCCCTCTCTGGATGTGATGTCTGAAGACTGCTAATAGCTTAGGCTGAACTTAAGGTTACTTTCATTTCCTTTCTCCACACAAGGAGAAAACAAGGGGCGGAATAGATGACGCGTGTGCCTGTGTAAAGTAAAAGTGCACGCAGTTTTGTTTCCACTGAGGAGCTGTCCGTGCCCGATGTGTCGAGTCAGCACAGAGCGAGGATAAGAACAGTTTGTCTTTTATACTTTGGAGAGGACTGGAAAGGCCCCTGTGCATTGCCGCTGAGCATCGGAGGCTGATGGTAAGTGTCTGTTTCCATTGTTCTCCACCTTACATTTTGAGGTAGGGTTGCCTCCCAAACCAGGATCACACTGATTCACTAGGCCTCCCCACCCAACCCAGCACTTACAGAGATTCTAGGGGCCCTAATTCTGCTCTTTATTCTCACATTTGCCATTGCACCATATCCTTGGACCCAGGGTTTTGGTTTTGGCTTTTGTTTTGTTTTATTTCTTAATAAAGTTGCGGTTGTTTGGGAGAGTGCAAGAACTGTCTCTAGGGTTGAAAAAAAGTGCATTAGAAATAGAAATGGCACTGTATCAGATGTGCTAAATGGGTTTGTGAGGCCATAGTCTGAAATATTGATTTTGTAGATGCACCCTAGGAAAGCACTGAGACTTTTCCATCATGTGACAACAAGCCAAGGAAATTATAAGGAAATGTCCTACTTGTTCTTTATACAGCCAAACACCACTTCCTACAGGAAGTAGCCCCAAAGGTACTCAAAGGAATGAAATCTGGCAGATAGATGTGTTCCATTTTGTAGAATTTGGAGAACTAAAATATATACACCACACCATTGATACCTATTCAGGTTTTCAATGAGTATTTGCTTTGAGTCAGAAAAGGCTGATTCAGTAATCACACATTTGCTAGAAGTTATGGCCATCATGGGTATACCTGACAAATAAAGACAGACAATGATCCAGCATAAGTCTCTAAGAAAATAAAAGTTTTTTGCATATTAAACATACTACAGAAATACCATACAATCCTACAGGCCAAGCAGTTATAGAAAGATCTGTAGACGGAGACTGCACCTTCGCTTCCCAGTTGCCTAGACCAAATAATCACACAAAACTATATTAATTACACTATTTGGCCAATGGCATAGGTGTATTTCTATCTAGCTCTTATATCTTAAATTAACTCATTTCTATTAATCTGTGAATCACCATGAGGCTGTGGCTTACCAGTAAGGTTCTGCCACCTTTTCCTTCAGTAGTTACAAGGCATCTCCCTGACTCCGCCTTCTTTCCTCCTCTATCTCTGTTTGGATTTCCTGCCTTGCTATATTCTGTCCTGCTACAGGCCACAGAAGCTTCTTTATTAACCAATGATAATAAAACATATTCACAGCATACAGAGGCATCCCACATCAAAGATCAAAATTGAACTCTAAAAGATATGTTAAATAAACAGAAATGGATGATAAATACCCCTAGAAATAAATTACATAATGTGTTATTAACTTTGAATTGTTTAAATACTAAAGAGAAAGAAAAAACAGCTGTGGAGAGACATTAGATAGCAGAAAAACTACAGAATTAAATCAGTGGATATACTTAAAAGATGTCCTAACTTCAGAATGGAAACCAGGACATGTGTGACATGTGTTAGGGAAGGGATTTTGCTTTTGTTTCCACTAAAGAAGAAAAGCTATGGATACCATCAAAATTAATAAAGATTTGATTTGAACAAAAGACACCTCTTAATTAGAAGAGATGGTATTTCATAAAACAGCCTGGCCATTTAATTTAAATTTACCTATAAACAAATGTTTTTCATTTGATCAGATATAAGGGAATCTCCCCAAAATTGAGCTTGGGGAAGAGTTTTGTTTCTGTCTTTTCAGGAGAATAAAGACATCCAGCTAAGGAATCTGAAGACCACTGGACAAATGAGACATTTGAAGATAAAGGAGAAATCACCCAGGAGAAAAAAATGTTTCAGGAAAAAGAGTAAATTGGCCTATTGGTATATCACATTTCTAATAGGGTAACATTTCATAAATCTTCCCAAATGTTTGTTTCTGCTGTTCTCTATAGACTTATAATGAAAATGGTCTTTTTGTGGCCCCACCCTAACTAAAAATAAAAGCTGGCTTTGGAGCTGGAGTGTGGTTCTCTCCTCCTCTAAACTCAAGAATGCTTATTAAAGTGAAATAAAAAATGTCATGTCAGAAGGGCCACCTGATATGGGACATAATAAAAACAAATATTTAAGAACTATTCTATTGCTACTAATCTCATAATCCTTTGATTTTTATATTGACTCTTTAAAGGCTTTTCTTAAGATATAAGATTTATAAGATTAATATATATTAAACTTTTCTCATGATATTAATGGTCATATAGAATACTAACTAATTCTAGAAAAAAAGGTTTCATTTACATTCCTATACATGATTTCAGATTTGAGTCTCTGTCAGCTTTCTGCAGTGAACCATGAGCACATCTAACAGTGACATCTCAAGTTTCCAAAGGAAGGATAGGACCGGTCCCACAATGACAATTCCTCTAGGACTATGATAACACCACTAGCTGAAGAAAATCATCTAAAGATCAGTTTTGGACTACAAACTGCTCAGAACAATTTTGAGGTGGTTAGTTGAGAAGATCCAGCCTAACAGACTGCTCTAGCCAGAACTTGAAACAAGTCCTGTACTTTTCCATTATGCAGAGACTAGACAAAAAAAATGATATAGCTACCTCCCCCAGGACCTGGCAATTAATCCAAATTTTTCTTTCAGGCTTCCCCAAAGATACCATTACCCCCAGACAGTAGGAAGTAAATTTAATAATCTAACACCCACATTCCCAAGAGGTGGGGTGGATAGTTTTTGGCAGTTCAAGGGATTATGGATATTTGTCATTGTTTAGAGGGGTTGGTTACAAGTTGTTATTGGTAATGGTCAGGAGAAAAAAACTAAACAAAGAAAATTAGATTCAAAGCTCTTATTTTGAAAAGAAAAAAAGGGGAATATAGATATGATAAGATAAAAGGGTAGGTTATTGAATCTACTCTGAAAATGAAAAGGGGAGGATATAGATATGATAAAATAAAAAGGTAGATAGATTATTGAATCTACTTTTTAAAAGCAACTACTAATTTTAAATATTTTACATTGGAGTGGACTTTTGTACATTGTATACAAATTTCATATATTGATATAAATTTCAGACTAATTTTGTTAGAACATACCATACATACACTTTTTCACATGTTCAAGGTATTGTACCTCTACAACTCATTTAACAATGTAATGCAAATTTCTAGTCCCAGAAAATTATAATTACCAACTGTTTAAGATAATAAGATATGCAATTTAGTAATTAATCACCTATTATAATCAAAATTGTAGTCACTTAATATTTTCAAGATTAAACAAAGATGTATTTCAGACAGGTCATCTTCAAACATTTGAAAGATCTACAGAATATGACATTTTAAATTTTTAATAACTTCAGTCCTTTTTAATGACAATGAGACATGTCTGCTCCTACAGCACCAGTCTACTTCAGAGAAGATGGTGGATATCAAAAAAATTCCACGTGGAATTTGCTTTCTTTGTGGCAAAAGTAAGCCACTAGACAAGAAAGTGTTCTTGCCTCAACTGCTGATGGTATGGGGAGAAGCAGGACCCAAAAGAGAGTGACGGCCAAACCTTGCCCAGATAAGGTAGGAAAGTCCTTCAAAAACCTGGCTTCATAGAAAAGTCTTCCAGATATTCTAGGCCTGTAGGCCTAAGATGGATACCCCAACATTGTGGGGGAACTTTGGGTGACCATCCAGGCAACAAGCTGTTTCTGTCATTTCTCATATATTTTGCAAGTTTCTTGCTCACACTTCCTGCTCACTCAGTATTTCCTTCTTAGGTCTTTGAGGGAGTTGAAGACTAAACAGCTATAGTTTTCCTTGTTTAAGAGATGCTTAAAGAAAGTTATAATAGAAAGAAAATTAGGTACAAGACTTTGAACTCACAAAGATGGTATAGATAATGGAGTATTTTCTCTGAATTTGTCAGGTGCAAATTGACTGCACACTGTGGATGTATCTATCACCTGTATATATTATGTGTGATTATTATACTTATTGTATATAGTTTTCTTGTACTGGTTATGGCCTTCCTTTTTTATTTTGAACAAAAAAAAGGAAATACAGTGGGATATTATCTGTTTTAATAAAGCTTACCTAAAGGTCAGTGAAAAGCAGCCACACTAGTCAGTCATACAGGCTAGATAGTGGTTGTACACACCTTTAATCCCAGGAGCAACACTAATTAGCCATAAAACCAAGCAGTGGTTGTACACACCTTTAATCCCAGCAGCCACACTAGTTAGCCATAGGACCAAGCAGTGGTGATGCACACCTTTAATCCCAGGACTAGAGCAGAATATAAGGCAGGATGAGACAGGAATTTGTCCTCTCAGTCTGAAGATTTCAAAGAGGTAAGAGCTCCAAAGAGGTAAGAGCTCACTATTGACAGGCTGCTTTTGCTTTTCTGATCTTCAGGTTGAAGCCTAATATCTGTCTCTGGGTTTTTATTATTCGTGCTACAGTCCCAAGTTACTGGTAAGCAATCATGGTGCTTAATCATCGCTCACATAAATGTTTTTGATAAGCCATCAAGGATACTATAAAGTAACAGGCCTGATCATATCTTGAAAAATGCACACCCCTGCCTTTCTCAACCATAATGAAGAAACCTTTGAATAAAGAGACCATGAAGCTTCTAAACTAGGGATTTTTATTCACACACTTAGCTGCTCTGCACAAGGAAGCAGCTTGCGCATCACTGAGTAAATGTTGGAGTGCGACCTTTGTATACATATCAAAGGAAATATATATATAAAATGAAAATGCATAGCACTGCATGTGGTCTATTATTAACACTCAAATATATCCTGCCCATTTCAAACTCCTTTTTTCATAATATACTACTATCACTATACTCAGACATTTTGACAATTTTGTTCTGAGTTTGGGTACTAGTAAACAACAAATAAGGCACTTTTACTTGGAATTTTACTCAGTAACTAACATCCAAAATTTTACACATCAGAGGAGTTCAATGCATATTTATACAAAAATGTCTTCTTGAAGTCAAACTATCCAAAATATCCTATCAAAAACTGTTGAATATAGAAAATTTAACAAAAGATCAATTTATTTAAGGTCAATAGTGCATATGGATAAGATATTTTCAGTGTTTAATGTTACATAATCTTAAGACAGAACTTATTTTAATAACTGAACTGAAGAACAAACCATTTTTCTTTTCTGCAAGCTAATCCTATATTTAAATGCATACTTGGAAATTCTATGGAGTTTTGACTTGTAAAGTTTAAATGTTTCTTCACTATATTTAACCTGTCTGAAATACACTCATTTGAATGTATTGAAGACATTGACTTCATATTTTAAAAAATGAGCAAACATCGGGGCTAGAGATGGCTCAGCCTGTGTCTTGCAGCTCACAACCACCTGTAGCTCTAGCTCCTGTGGCTCTGACGCCCTCCTCTGGCCCCTCTGACATCTGCACACAGGTGGCATGAACACAGATAAGCAAAAATACACAAGTAAAAACAATTCTTTTAAATGAACAAAAATAAATAGTTTGGCAAGTACAGAAATGCTGGTTTTAATCAGAATACAACTTTATGCTGGTTAATTGACTAAAGAGTAAGCAGATAATTATTTGAGGTGCAAAATATTCACCTTCCCCTTAGTAAGACTGAATTCCATAAAGATTATGTTAGCAACCATCCAAAAGAGAATGAATCTGACTATTCTACCAATATAAGATCCTGAGCTAGAAAAAAATGAACTTAGAGACATTCAGAGTGGTATCTGGAATGAGATCATTATACCATGTCAGTAACTGATGGAGGAAGGTCATTGGTTAAATAATAAAGAAACTGCTTGGCCTCATAGGTTAGAACATAGGTGGGAGGAGTAAACAGAACAGAATGCTGGGAGGAAGAGGAAGTGAGCTCAGACTCGACAGCTCTGCTCTCTGGAGCAGAGATGCCATGCTCCCTGCTCCCGGGCAAACACACGCGATGAAGCTCCGACCCAGGATGGACTTAGGCTAGAATCTTCCTGGTAAGCGCACCTCAGTGCTACACATTATTAGAAATGGGCTAGTCCAGATGCGAGAGTTAGCCGAGAAGAGGCTAGATATAATGTGCCAAGCAGTATTTAAAAGAATACAGTTTGTGTGTTGTTATTTCGGGGCATAAGCAAGCCAGGCGGCTGGGGTGCTGGGGACGCAGCCCCGCCGCTCCTATTACAACAATAACCTTGTTAGCATCTCTTCCAAACAATGCTGCGTGATGTCACACTTGAGTTTCACGAGTACCAAGCCCAAAAGCAGACAGTACATTGAGACTCCTGGCAAATTCCATGAGGCCACCACATGTCAGAATTAGCATATTTTTGTGTTTAGTTTGAATTTGATCTGAAGAGAAGAATAAGGAAATATTTACAGGGGGCCCTGTGCCTTCATTCCACATGACTGGCGTTTAAAATACATATACACAAATGTCTAGCAACAGGCCCTCCCCGCTCCACTGCATTTCTTTAAAAAAATTGTCTTTAGTAGCTGATAAAATATTTTTTAAATATATATACATATATATATGTGTATATATTAGAAATATATATTCAAATGGCTAGCTTCTTGTTTTCAAAACATAAATATTGTTCCTCTAGAGCTTCCTAAAATTCAAAATGACATTTTTTTTAACCTTTTCAAGATCTGATTTCAAAGAAGGATTGCTTTCCTAATACTTCTACTGTTTACACAAAGCAATAAGACAAGACTGTCTGTCTTTGAATATTTATCCCCAGAAACCACTGTACTGCCAGGAATACAGAAAAGTTTGGGGTTTTTTTGTTTTGTTTTTTTTAAATCTTCAGAAATCATTTTGCTTTCTCCTTTAACTTTTTTCTCTGAGAATGTAAAACTCTAACAGAATTGTGACATTAAATTCTCCATTGTAGCCTAACGGCAAGGCCACACATCAACATCCAAGGATTTGTTATTGTTGTTGTTGTCAAAGGTGCTAAAAAGATACAGTGGAGAATTGCTGTTTTCAGTAAATGAATATTCTGACCATTACCAGGTACAAAAGTGAACTCAAAATAGACTGGAGTTAAGAACTGAAACTCTGAGACTACAAGAAAAAAATAACAGAAAGGACATCACAGCATTGGAATCAGTAGCATTGTTTTGGGTGAGACTCCCAAAAGCACAAGAAACAAAGCAAAGGTATATATGGTTTTCTACAAAGAAAACACACAACCTATACACCTTCACTGGAGAAAATACTTCCAAACTACACACTGACAGGAAGTTAATTCTGGAATGTATAAGAACTTGAAAAACTCAGTAGTAAAAAGTCAAAGCCCCTGTAATCTAAATAGAAAATAATCAATGTACCAAAAGAGACATTTCTCAAAGGGATACAAAAATTTGCTCAGCATGGTAGCATATACCTGGAATTCCAAAACTCTCCAGGCTACAAAATGATGGCTAGGATTTCTAGGCTAATCTCGAGTACATAATGAGCTTGAGTACACGCTGTGCTAGATAGATGATAGATAGATAGATAGATAGATAGATAGATAGATAGATAGATAGATAGATAGATAGATAGATAGATAGATGACAGACAGTCAGATAGATAGTAGATATCAAGTTATATTAAATATTCAATATCACGCATCAGAGAAATGCAAATCAAAACCCCAGTGACAGGTCACCTCATTACAGTAAGAACATTTACAAAAGATTAAAGACAACAAGTATTGGTGAATACATGAAGTATATAAATCAGTACAGCCATTATGGGAAACATTGTTGAAACTCATATAAACATTTTTAAAAGAACCGCCATGAGATAAAGGGTATATATCACTAATAAACAAACAACACCATGGAAGAGCCATCTAACTCCCACACGGGTAATAGTATTGTTCACAATGCCCGAGGTGTGGAACGTATTGAGGAATCCACCACTGATAAAAGGATGAAGAAAATGTAGTACATATACCAAAATAGAGTTTTAGTCACCAACAGTGAAAATGAAATGAAATCCTGTCATTTATGAGCACCTGGATAAAACCAAAGGTCACTGTGCTAAGTGAAATAAACCAGATGTATAAGGACAAATGCTTCATGATCTCACAGTTCAGTCATATGAGGGGGATCTCAACGAAGCTGAAAAAAATAACTGTGGTGATCTGATAGTGGGAGAAAAAGGAGGGGTGAACAAGGAAAGGCTGATCAGCAGAAATTAAGTCAGCTGCAAGAGAAGACGAGTGTGATGTTGCCGAACAGTGGGCTGACGTGGCTGTGTGTGTTTCCAAAAGGAAGAAGAAAGGCCCTTGCAGGCTCTCACCAACAGAAACAAAGAGTGAGGAGAAACTCTGTCTACTCTGATCTGAACGTTACACCAACTACGCATGTGCTGAAAGTCTCACTCAGTCAAGTGGTTTACTATTCCTTTATTAAAACCGAGAAACTGTCTATCACAAAGTAAAGGAAAAGAAGGAGAGAGGGAAGAAATGAAAGCAAAAAGAAAATGTTTTCTGAATGTAGAGAAAGTCGCTAATAATCAGAATTTAAATCCACCATCCTCTGACAGCGATGATCTTTCCACCCTCACTTTACCAAGACGAGAATACTAGGATTATGTGAATTAAGAGGACATATATGAATTTTATCTCACTTCTGGTCTCAAACGATAGGCTAAAGTAGCCTTCATCTTCACTTTGGTACCAAGATGCTGTTTTTCTTATTGAATTAATTAATAACTAGGAAAGATAAAATTCCTTTATATTTTATGCCATTAAAGTGTAGTATGCTGTCTCACTTTCAAACACTCCTCCTTAGAAACTGTTTAGAGAATATTTAAATCTTAGATTTCATTTTTGTTCATCAGGGGTGGGAAGGAACACACAATATGAAAATATTGGAGGTCTATGGAAATAGATTATACTTCTCAATGTTCCTTGGAGGAAAGGTAAAATCTGTTCCAAATATCACTTTTGTCCAATAGCAGCTAATATTAAAATTCCTGCTTTAAATAAAACTTGATTTTTTAAAAAAATAATGATTAATATATAAATATGTAAATATATACATACCAGCATTTATCTTAAACCTATAGATTATGTTAACTTATGAATACTTGATAAATTTAAAAGAATAAGATTTATACATGTAATTTCAACTAGCTATCTAAAAATAAATATGTAGATAACCTACAGTCCCTTGCTCTCCATCTTAAAACATATTATTAATGGGATTTTTAAAGAAAACCGTCACAGCTAAGGTGTTATCACTAACTCCTAAAGGACAGTGAAATATACTGAAGCAGAATTTAAATTTCAGAGGAGAGATGGATAACATCTCACAGTTCCACCACAGTGGGAGTCATTAAGCCTGTGTGAGGGCTGTATTTCTCATTGGATTACAAATCCAATAGGAGTTTTCTTTACCTTTGAGTTACTAGCACTACAAATGTTAAATCAAGGCACTGTGGGAAAAGGAAAAGCCTTCAGATGTTTGGAGGCTTCTAGACTAAAACACTCATGATTTTTTCTTCATCAAATGGACATCCATAGGAATCGCACCGTTCTGGTCTCTCATTACGGAGCCCAGCGGGCAGGCTGCTGCAGTCTCTCCCTTCATTTTTTGCTCCCTCCAATCCAGTTTCCAGTGTGTTCCTTCATTCTGACAACCCAGGAAGCCAATGTGCTCCTTACACTGACTGTCAGTTTTGTTTCATAAAATGTATCCCTTCAGACTCTGAAGCCCACTCTGGACTTTTTTTATAATAAAAGATTACAAATCAAAATAATAGAAAGGAGACAAAACTAAGTGAAGGGATAGTTAAGTGTCATGCATAAGAAAATCCAAAGACTTTGAGTCAGCCCAAAAGAGAAGGGACAAGGAAGTGGAGAAGTCTGGGTAACTGATGACAGCAATGAGCCCGTTCCCCAGTTTATGAGATATGAATGAGAAATTATGCTACATAAAGCAGCAAAACTTAAATAAAAATGGCCAGGGGGACATGTGTTTTAGAATATCACAGAGACCCAGGCTTCTGAAGGCTCTGTCAATACTGTTGCCTCAAATGACAGTTGTATCACACTCCAGTACCGAATATTTAAGATCTAAGTTTTCTAACAGTGCTCTGGTAGATCTGTACCAGATCCCTTAGCACATTTTTGGCCAATAACCTACCTTCCATTTTCAGTGACTTCCATTTTAATGACTGAAGAAAGAATCAACAAAGACCCCAGTTTCTTTGGGGATTTCTATCTACCTGTCTTTCCAACTTACCTACAGCTATACAGTCAGAATTGCATTTGCGGAACTCACTAGGCATCCTTAGTAGAGTGGGAACTTGAAGCATTCCTGGATGAAGGCAAACTATGCAAACTTTTCCTCAACAGAACTATTGTAGAAGAAGGAGAGAAGGAAGGAAAGGAGGAAGGAAAAGAAAGTGATGGTCGAGGAAATTTTCTAGTCAGAAAGAAAATGACAGGACTCTTGAGGACATTCGAAAACTGGTAGAATCAGGAAGGCCTGGACCATTTTTTTTTTTTTGCCTTAATAGATACAACAGCTCAATAATGATACTCAGAGTTAGTCCCTGTGTCAAAAATCCACTGAACAGGAAAGAGGTCCTAGCAACCCAATACAGCCAAGGCAGCCACATCCAACTTGCTAGGAATATTCAAAGAATGCTTCTACCAAAGTCCTACCCCAGCATCGTGCCATGTGGTGAGGATGGCAGACCCAGTCCTAACTTCTCCCTGAGGAGGGAAAGAAAGAGTAGTCGAACTTTCTCGTGTGTCTTGAAGCACTGAGGGAGGCCACCACTCTCTAGTCATGAGGAGCCTTTGAAAGCAGAAACTGTCCTTGAACAAGCAACTTAGCACATACCACCATTCTCCCCCAAGCTTAGCTTATGGCAAATGGCAAATAAAAGGGAAAAATTTCTAGGTTTTTCCTAGAGAACATACAAAAGCAATCCTACAGCTAACATTGTTCCCCCCCACACACCAGGGGACTCACCTGCTAAGAAGGCTGACTAAGATCTTGTGAGTTTCAGTTGTTTAGTAACACAAGCTAGTGTGTGCTTTAGTGCACATGCACACACACGCACGCACACACACACACAATGTCTACTAAAAAGTAATGAAAAACAAAAAGGCAACAAACAACTACAAAACAGGTGTCTCGGCTTCTCCTTCCAATAACGGATGCACATACAGACAGAAATTCCAAACAAAACAGTATACTTAGAGCAAATGAAACCAAAGGAAACATGGCCACCAAGCAACGAAAGAATGCATGATCTTTCAAAGTATATCCGGAATATTCCCCCATAATAAACACCAGCAAAGTCATAAGATAACTGACAAGTGAGGATTAATAAAGTCATAATCAGTATCTTTAAAACCCCAAATATCAACAGCACAAGAAAAATAGAAAACGCCCTGATTCATAGAAATTAGATAATGTACTTAAATAACCAAGAGGTTAAAAAAGGAATAGAACGTTAGACAACATCCTGGGACTAACAGAATGAAGGCACAGAGTGTTAACATTGGTGAGAACAGCAAAAGCAATGTGAAGAGGGAAGTTTAAGGACTGCAGAGATGCTTCAGTAGTTAGGAGTGCTAGCTGTTCTTGCAGAATGTCTGAGTTCAGTTCCCAGCACCCTAGTCTGGTAGCTCATTCTCACCTGTAACTCCAGCTCCATAGGAGAGGGAGCCGCAATGCTCTCTTCTGTATTCTTCAAGTGTACACACACATGCAGAGATACATGCATTTGATACATAATTTAAAACAGTTTTGAATAGAGAAGTGTATATAATTAATGTCTAGGTAAAAAAAAATACCAATCAATCTACATCTCACACACACACACGCACACACAAACTGGAAACAAAAACTAAAATCAAAAGAATCATGAGAAAAGCATTATCCAATTAATAAAAATAAAATACAAAATTTAAAAAAATGATTTAAAGAAAACAATGACAAGTTTTTCTAAGATATGCATTGATAAACTGTTATGAAGACTTGGGGGAACTTAAATACTTATTTAAGCAGAAAAATAGAAAAGATGCAACAAGCTGATGGACACAGAAGTCAAAGGATTAAAATGACCACTGACAATTACACACCAGCATATGAAGGGCCTATAAAACAAACGAAAGAAGTCCTCAGAACTTTCAATCTCCCTCAGATTAATCATGTGAAAACCAAGTTTCAACACATCTACACCTAGCATGGAAACTAACTTAATCATCAAAAACTCACAGAAAAAGAAGGCTCTGGAAACCAATACTTCCATTGGTGAACACTATCAAATGCTTAAAGAAACCCAAATGCCAAGTCTCAGTCTCCCACACCAAAACTAAACATTATAAACCATGTTAGGAAACCAGTATCTCTTCCTACAAAGCCAGGCGTAGGCACGACAGAAAAGGGAGAAAGAAGATGAAAGGCCAATGTCTTCGGTGAAGAAGCAAATGCTTTCTCCTAAGATTAGCGGCAAGGGGCTGGTAACTCTACCGCGCTTCTTATCATTTATATCAGTATGTCCATGTTCTTGAATTTGCGATCCAAATGTAGTTAACAAAATGTGCCCAACATGAAAAATTCTCTGCACTATTTTTACAACTTTCTTTGAATCTCAAATGATTTTTAAATTTTAAAAGATAACTTATCTTTAATCTTAGCTTTTGAGAGGCATTCCTGGGACACCAGAATTATATAAAGTGGATAGAAGGGCGAGAGTCTTTCCACTGGAGTTGAATGGCAGAATATAAAACAGAAGTCGCACTCCTATAGATTTAGTTTGCTGGTGTTTACGAGTTCTAGGTTTTATGTCAAAGCCAGAGAGGAGAAAAAACAAGCAGTCAATATTTCTAAAGGAATGGAAAAATCAGGGCCGGCTTCTGTTTTCACAAAACACAGAAAAATCATCAAAAATAGTGATTATCACATCTATTTTGCATCAAACAAATGAATTAATTGCCCTTCTCTCTCAATTTGCACAGTAATTGCCAAACTTACCTTTTGCAAGCTTTGTGTTTTCTTTGCATATTCCTATTTTTTTCCTGAACCTCAGACAACACTAAGATTCCGAGTCTCATTACAGAGAAGCAAGGGAGACTCCTAAGCAAGAAAGACTAAGTGGCTACTTCCCTTTGGCCATGCTACAGCTTGAATTAGATTCACTCAGTATTTGCTGCTTCCAACGCAGAACCGCTAAAGAGAGTAACCAATTGTCATACGTATTTGTCATCAATGGTGGGTCACCTGGAAAAGTAGTCATTCAAATGTAGTGACAGCTATCACTATTGCCCAAGTGCAGGACATACGCACACACTTTTGCTGTGTGTGATGAGTTAGGCTCTTCTTTTTCCACACCTGGTCTTGAATTCTGAGTACTTAGAGTTAGACGAGGCTCACCCACTGCAGACCTTGGTCATGACGATGGCTGCGAAGGCTGAGTTTGACCAAGGACTGAAAGAATATACAATTGTGGAAAGCAACTAAATCTACTAGTAGTGATAGAATCTAGTTCTATAGATTCGATAGAATTTAATTTCTACATACTTCTGCTTATTGTTCTCAGGTTGGTAATCTTCAGTCTCTGTGATTATCAGGCAGACCTGTCTCTTTCGTACCTTCTAGGCTGTGCCTTACATTTGGTATTAAGATGCTCTACATCTTCTATTTACTTTGCAAAGTCAAGTCATTACAAACCAAGTTTCATAGTGTTCTGGTGGTCATCTGTTGTGTGCAAAGCTATATTAAAACCTAGTGGCTGAAAAACAACAACGATTTTATTGGCTCTCATGGTTCCTAGAGACTGGGATCATTGGGGATTTCACACGCCAGATCTCTACGTGGCTGCATTAGAATTCTGGCTGCAGCTGGGGTGAGGGAAGGGCTAACTAGACTGAATAGACAAGAGAGTGCCTGCGTGCACAGCCCCAGCAGCTCATGCTGGCTTTCTACTGGAAACTCGGCCAAGTCTACCCGCAGACCATCTCCCTGACTGTGAACTCACCATATATCTTGGGTCCTGGACCCCTGCAGATTTGTATTCTGAAAGGAAACCTTCTAAGACTGAACAGAAGCTAAATACTATGAGTCACTACTAAAGAGAGATGGGTTTACATTGAAACCTGACTTCTTTTAAAAATGAGCCAACTATGTTTAATCAAATATTGGGGGAACAAGGCTTGGCATTTAATGGCCAGTGCTTGACTTCATATCTGGCCTTTCTTCTATATTATGCATATCCCCCATCAAGCGCTGTGATTCCTGCCCTTGTACCTTTGCACAGTCTATACATCAGCTGTATGCCAGGCTCCCCCTCCTCCTCTGAAGCAAGCAGAAGCATGCATTCATCTGTGAGGCCTGTGGTCCTCTTCCCCTGGAGTGAGTCACTCTCCGAGTGCCCGGCACATTCCGGCACTTTCCATTGTTACAGCTTCTTTTGATGTCATTTTGTTTTGTATTGAATACATCCCAACCACAGTCTCCCTTCATCACACTCATTTCAGTTAATGCTTTGGCTGATCCCTCGACAACCAAGATGCAGATCCTCCCGATCCTGAAACCACCAGCTCCATGGGACAGTGTCTGTATAGGAATTCATGTGATCGGGAGCTGTATCTCTACCAATAAAATTTAAAACTAAAATAAGTTTTATCTGTCTTTCTTGGCCAATGCAGAATCTGCCAGGGGGAAAAAAATGTGTTAAGTATATCTCAAAGTCCTCCATATGTATCATTGTGTTTATAATGCGTAGAAAGTCACACAACCTCCAGAAGGCCATACAATGCAGTTGCTTAGGACCAACCTGACTTGGACCTCCTGTAGGACAACTAAGCCTGTTCATTATCTTAATGAATACTCCCTCTCTCAGGAACATCTCTGTCTGGATGGCTGAGTATGTTTATCCCAGAACTCCCAATGGTAAATTAAATACCCTCAGAGGCCAAATACCTAGTTACCAAGACAGGGGGCTTTCTCCTTATTCAGGCCAATGGAAGGACAGTTTCGCTGTGGCTGGTAGCTGTAGCTGTGGATCATGTGTATTTCCCTAGAAATCTTCTGGAATGTTCAGCAGCTTATGGCTGGCATCTCTGTCCCTGAATAGAGTCCGTCCTCAGTTTCAAGAAGCTCTTCTTATACCACATGTCCACAGGAATGACCATAGTCAATGGCTGACAGCTGCAGAGAAGACGGCTCCTTGTCCTGTCTTAGCCTGGGCTATTCTGAAGAACTCCCACCTCCAGAATTCCGAGTTCCCATTGTCCATGGCTTTGCTTTCATTCACAGCTACGTCACAAATCTCCTGAGGGAATTTCCTGATACACCTGACCCATGCTAATCTGAATTTCAGTCTGCACCTGTGCTACCTGACAACTCACTTCACATTACCATCAGCTGCTGGCTAGCAGCTGTGTTAGGCACAGGACCCTTGAATTCTGTCGCAGTAAGAGCAGTTCATGTGAAGGTTCTTGAGGCCTACTTTATTTCTGTCATTTCTACCATCCAATCTTTTTAATGTAAGAAAAAACAACTTTAAGTAAAGCCTACTGTTATCAGAAGAAATATAAAGAAAGCCAGGAAGCAGTGTGTGTACACTAGGAAGTACAGACACCCCTACTGGGAGGAAGGGACCAGCTGAAACCATACACAAACCTCTGGTAGAAGGAAACAGACCTAAGGTCCTCTGCCTTCATATAAACAGGCTGAGGGTAAGCAACCTTCCAGAACTTTTCCTATGGAGGGCTCTGGATGCAGCCTGTATCTTGCCACTTAAGGCACCCTCCACTACCCTCAGTTATTGCACTTTTACAGACATCAGAAGTTATTCAGTTATTGCACTTTTACAGACACAAAGTCTTGCTCACATGACGTCCTAAACAAGGACAGTACAATGGCACACTCAACAGGCAAAGCCCACAATGCCTCAGCCCTACACAGAAAAATGACAACTCATTAAGAAATGCTGAAAGTGGGATAAATATGTCTTCCCCAAGGAAGAGCAGACCAATTTGTTTATCCCTGTAACAACAGTTCGAAGAAGAAGAAGAAGAAGAAGAAGAAGAAGAAGAAGAAGAAGAAGAAGAAGAAGAAGAAGAAGAAGAAGAAGAAGAAGAAGAAGAAGAAGAAGAAAGGAAGGCAGGCCATGGGATATGTGGGTGGAGGAAAGAGAAAGAGGAAATGATGTAATTATAAACTCAAACATAAAAGAAGTAAAAACAAGTTGCCATGTTCTCCCCTCCTGGGCTCGGCTCACCTGGATATTTCCTGGTTTGTTTTCAATAGTGGCTAAATGTTTTGTTTTGTTTTTTATGTTAGCTTAATTCAGTAATTAGACACTTATCATCTCAATAGAATTGCCCCTCTTTTGTTTTTAAACAGTATTAGAACATCAGAGCACAACAGAGAGGTTTATGGGGATCACTAGTCTCCCCAGGAGGAGACTCTAGACTCCTTTTTTTCACATTACATAATGCACAAACTCTCTGAAGTGAACATTCCCTTGCAGACTTAAATGACCCCAGACCTAGCTTGTCTAGAAAGACTCAGACATTGATAGTCAAATTATCCAAATAACTAGAAAGCTGTGAGGAGAAGGAGACTGCTTGGTCCCTCAGCAGCTCAGGAAATTCAGACTCTCAATACTTGTGAAAAACCTAGCCCTCATACTAGAGAAAAACAGGAATGTGAAACTCATTTTCCCACCTAACCAGACCTCAGTACTTAAAATTATATAGAATTTCCCTAGATACCCTATTCCTACTTTCCAGCTTCAGTATCTGAAGCAGACATTTCCTTTATCATTCCCTGGACTTTGGCCACATGCTCTAAGCTTGCCAGCTGATTTTAGCAAATCTAATACTGTGCAAACCTAAAAAAGATACAATTTATTTCTCTTTAGTTAGTTAAGGTTGTAAAAGCAAGATAGGTAGAAATTGAAAAGCCACTGTTCCCAACATAAGCAGCCATCCAACCACCATGGCATACTATGCAAATTTGAGGAATAAAACCAAGTGTCAAGTACGGTAAACCTGAGTCAATAACAACAGTTCTAAGATGCAATCCATAGGGGGAAAGCAAAGAAAAAATAGTTCTGATAAATTCTCTATATTTTCAGAATTTCTGTTTGTTTTCTTTTATGCAAACACACAAAAACGTTTGTGTGCACAAGTGATGGGGGCGTGTGCATATGTGTGGAAATGTGCATCTCGAGTGTCATTCCTCAGGAGCCATCCACACTGCTCATTTTGAGGCAGGGTCTCTCACTGAGCAGGAGACTTGCTGATTCAGCTTAACTCTCTGGCCAGCAAAGGCCTGCTGCTACCCTGCACGCTACCACTCTCGGCTCTGATATGTGGTCCTGAGGGATCCAACTCAGTCTCTATGCTTCCATGGCTGGCACTTTACCAACTGAGCCATTTCATATTTTAGAACTCTATATTTAGAAAATGTTTAATCCTAACATTTCTTTGGTGCTAACAGCCATTTCTCACAGACACTCCTAACTACTTTATTGAAAGAAAATAGTCAAGGCAGAGATTCTTTCCCAAACGCACTTTTAAGACAGAAGTGGAGATCCTGTAAGTAAGGAGAAATCTCAGACTCTCTTTGTCGGCTTCACTGAAGCCTCAGAGCTTCCCATGATAGGTAATGCATTGAAGTCATACAAATGAAATTTGTTTCTGAATGCCAACAGCCAGTCTGTTGATTATTTACTCACTAAACAATGAGAATCAAATGTGTGCTTTAACATTCGACAACAGAAGAAAACTTGGAGCAGCTGAGATCTATGGAAACATAAATTAGTCCTTGCATGAAGCTCAGGTCTGACTTGTCTATTGTAGCAGCAGCGTCTGTCGCTCAGTGTTCTAAAATCCCCTACAGATAACTTGAGTGCTAACGTCACCAATTCACACACACTAACTGAAGGTCCTGTGCAGCCTTGCCTCCATTCTCGACGCCAACATGATTTTGACACTATCCAAAATATACCTATGTCTGCTGATATCTAAAAACTCAAACATAATGGCTCCTCACCTTCAAAACCCATTTCCATTAATTATATAAAAAAAGACCACCCTGTGCCCTTCTCTCCCACCACTGAGAAGGTAGTTTTGCTCCTCTCTGAAAATTTTCTTAAGTTCTTTACCAGAACGATGGACTAGACCTAGCCCATCATAAAAGTATAGTAAGCCGGGCGGTGGTGGCGCACACCTTTAATCCCAGCACTTGGGAGGCAGAGGCAGGCGGATCTCTGTGAGTTCAAGACCAGCCTGGTCTACAAGAGCTAGTTCCAGGACAGGCTCCAAAACCACAGAGAAACCCTGTCTTGAAAAAACAATAAATAAATAAATAAATAAATAAATAAATAAATAAATAAATAATAAAAGTATAGTAAAGCTAGCAGACATATATTAGGAATATCCACTCCTAGGTTTTAAGAGAAAGAAGTTATGCTTTTTTGACTCTCAATGTTCCCTGAAGCATGTCCTCAAATGAACAAAAACTTTATGTTGGAGCATGGCCAGATGTAAATCCAAATGTTAGAACTGTGCTCGAAAAAAAAAAATGTTGATAAATGATCTTGGAGAGTCACACAGATTTTTGGAAGAAGCCTGATCTTCGCAAAAGAATGTGTTTTGCCACAGGAGTTTTGTCATATAAACTCACCAGGGTGCCTGAAACACACTGCATGTCAAAGAGGTTGTTTCTTCATTACATGGCATGTACAATATGCAATCATTTCATTTATTCTTCCTTCAAAAGATGCAACTCAGCTTTTTCTTAAGGCCAGGCATTGTATCTCATGTTTGGGGTAAAATAAACAAAGCATACATGTGATTTACCTGTATGGACCTCAGAATCTGAGGTCTATTTCCTATAATGGGTTCAAAATAAAAGAACTGCATAACTGACTAAAAGCTGATATTGACAGACGGGGCAAGTTCTCCGGAAATGCTGACGTGGGGATTTCATCTTTGCATGATGCTCTTTTTCGCACTCAGGAATCAATTTTGTTTCTGTGAGTGTCTTGGGAAGAAGCTCTGATACTTCATAAAGCCTACAAAGACAGATTTGAGATTTCCCCTTACCTATAGGATCTCTGTTCCTGTCTTGAAAGTCCATTTTGTAAATATTGTCTGTCTTAGATAATTTCTTCCAATAAAGTAGTTAGGAGTATATCTGTGAGAAATGGCTGTTAGTAGTCAAGAAATACTAGGATTAAAAACTTCTTGGTTTTTCAAAAAAGATTATTTTAACTCAGAATAGCCATGTGCTCTGACAGACTGAATCTCAAAACATCCTGTCCCACTGCAGATGGGATCTGGACTCAACAGACATGGAATGTGGACTGAGCCTTAATGACACATGCCTAAGAGATCCTCAGATTCTCATGAGAACTAGTAACACGAAGTTTCTTTCTGTGAGTGTCTTTGTGCCGGAACTGTAAGACTGGACAATCTAACTGGACCTTTTCACATTGTATGAGTCTGTAAAGGCAAAGAATATGAAAGCTACCGAAGGATCTAAACCAGATCCATCAGGGAAGGTGGCGTGTTCTTCAAAGTTCCAGAGCTCTCCTGAAGATGTACAAAATGAGCAAGATTTGAGCTCAGCTCATGCCAAGAAAGAACATTCCTGTCCATGAGAACTGACGGAGGCTGGGCAGATGACTCAGCAGTTAGGAGCACTTAATACTCTTTCAGAAAACCTGGTTTCAGTTCCTAGCACCCACATGGCCACTCGCAACCATCTGTAACTCCAGTTCCAGGGGACCTTGTGCCCTCTTTTGGCCTCAGTGGGAACTGCGTGCACATGATAAATATTCACGTATTGACAGAACATTCACATACACAAAACAAAAAGAAATAAATCTTTAGAATGGGATCCCCTTGGATTTAACACAGAAGGGCTCAAAATCTTAACCAAGTAGGACAAGGGAATGTGTCTAGGATATCACATCATCACACTGACTGGAAATGTATTGAGATGGATTGCCAAGTGCAGGCTTTTTAACACCAAATAAGACAGCTCTTCTCTACAAAAGGTGACCTTGGGAACATGACGGGGCCTGACCACAAATGCCTTTGAGGTTCTGTGTCCTCACTCCACAGGTAGGCTGACCTGGGAAACATAGCACTAACTAGCAAATAAAGATTTATTTCATTTATTAAGAGTGACTATGAAAAAATGTTTCTCTGCCTGTTTTAAATAAGAAGTCTCATTTTCATTCTGTATCAGACCACATAAATCATGAATCCATCACCTCTAAATCTGTCCAGGTTAGTGTGGAAGTTCATATATCTATATATCTATAATGAGTGCAACTACTTTAAATAAAGTAAATTTTATTTATGATTTCATAATTTATATGCAAAATAAGAATATGTATAACTTCATTACACATTATAAAGATGAGAATAATATTTTTAACACTTTTCAGTTTCTAGGTTTCTTGTGATTGATGAACTGCCCTGAGCAATCTTTAATAAGAAAAATCTCATATGCTAAAGCTGGCAACGTTCTCACCAGATATTTCAGCAGGACGTGACTTAACTAACATGTTCTTCTTATTAACAAAATCTGCTTCTCAACTTTGATTTCTTGACAGGAGAGAGCTTTTTGGTCAGTAGTCAAATCATCAAATATTAAGAATACGGAGATACATCAAACGAATTCACGGGACTCGAAAACTCATTGGTTTTCGCACATTTCATGGACCTACCTAAAGACTCAAAACAAGCAACTTCTTAACCAAAAAGCCATATGCTCCATGACTAATAATTTCCCAAACACATCTGTATAAATCTTGAATTGCTCCACTTAGATAAGGTAGATAAAGAAAGTGTTTTAATTTAACTATGTAGTTCAATGATTTAAGAAGTTTTCATGATAAGTATATAATATTCCCTCCTCATCTATAAGGGATACATTCCACGGCAGAGTGAACGCCTGAAGAGCAGTTCTAAACTCTAGAAGCACCACACTGTTTCCTATATAGGCAAATCTGTGACAGGTTCATTTGTAATTTAAGAACAATAGAAAAAGTAGACAGCAACAAATTATATAGAATAATAAAATCTATACTGCTGAAGTTATTTTCAAATATAAGCTTTTTTAAATTTTCCATGTAATTATTTCAGCCAATAATTGCCTATAAAGAGTTAAACAGGAGCAGCCGGGCGATGGTGGTGCACACCTTTAATCACAGCACTCGGGAGGCAGAGGCAGGCAGAGCTCAGTGAGTTCTTGGTTAGCCTGGCCTACAGAGCAAGTTCCAGGACAGGCTCCAAAGCTACAGAGAAACCCGGTCTCAAAACAAAACAAAAAGCCTCAGGAGCAAATTCGAATCCATGGAATACAGGACGATTGCACAGCTAAGTTACCCTGAGATCTTCTTGTTTGTTTTTAGTAACGGTCCTGAGATGCACATACAGTACAGACTCGAACGAAAGGGACCTTGAAACAAATACTTAAAATCTCAGCATTTTCAGACGTTCTCAGTGGTTCCCGCCAGCAGGAAATCCTATGGCACCATATCACCTTTGGAGATGACAACCGCATCCTATCAAAAGGCCTGGGCTTTTACCTCTTCAAATCCACATCACTGACACATCTTACACCATCTAGACTCTAACTTCAAGTGCCCCTTTGTTGCCAACTCTACTCCAACCAATACACGGCTCTATCTATCTTCGGATCCTGTAAACTAATGTGCAATGCTTGTTTTGTTCCTCCAACCCTGCCTCTCCAACCAAACAACCACATACACATATTTCTATGATTATGTCTTCAACCTTCCAAACTCCTAAAATTATGCCTCCTGCTGAAAAAGCCACAGAAGCCACTCTCAGCGTCGCTTTCCATAAAATCACCTCCTCCTTGGTAGCAGCCCAGCAAACGCGCAAACTCATTCCAAGAAGATACAAGGAGGAAAAGCAACCAGTCACCTACATTGCTCATGTACTCCGACAGCAGGTCCTGGAGAGCCTGGCGGATGGCATTGCACTCGGCGATAATCCGCTCTCGGTGGAAGTCCCTGGTGCAGGAAGAGTCAGCCAGCAGGGCAGCCCCGCTGATGATGGCTTCTAGGCGTTTCTCTAGTGATGGTCTTATTTCCTCCTCTGTCACTGTGAGTGGGTTCAGGACAATTAAATTCTGGGAAAAGGAAACATTCGGATGGTTAAAACTCTGTAGAAATTAATTCTTATAAAGAAAAAAAAGACAAAAACAAAAATTTAAGCTTCATGCCTAAAATTCAGGTGTACTAATAGGAGAACTATGCTTTGCCTGCCTCAACAGTTCATATAGAAGACCACGTAGCAGTACTGTTCAGGTGGATGATCAAAGCTGGGTGTTTATGAGCTTGGGTTTTACTGTCAGTCCTGGGTTCAAAGCTTGCCATTCTGGCTCACCAAGGTGTCTTGGCTCCCTATTCCTCGCTTTCATCTGTAGAGCTCCAGTATTTATGTCGCTTACACCATAAAGCTACCAGGAGAATTATACAAACACTAAACACAGTGACTGGCGTGCGCTGTTAATCACAAGAGCAACATCTCCGAGCTGCCTGACCATTTTCCACACACACACACGGTCACATCTTAACACTGGGGATGCAGGCAAGCCAAGGTGTGATTAGCCACACGTTTCAGTGGCTGTGTGAGGCTGAGAAACTCTGACCCCAGGTTAAGCTTTGAAGTTCAGACACCAACTCTGTCTTAGAATTCACAATTCAATGTCATTTTCATTATACTTCACTGTAAGTCGTAGGCGCTAATTAACTTTACCACTAACATATCAAAGAAAATCCTGGCCCTTAATTATTCATTTAAAAAGTAGAACTCCAGGAGCTAGAGAGATAGCTCATTGGTAACAGCATGAACTACTCTTGCAGAGAATCAGAGTTCAGCTGCAGCTCACATCCACCTGGAACTCCAGCTCTAGGGATCTGAAGCTCTCTCTTTTCTGGACTTCATGGACATCTGTGCTTCACATCCCCACAGAGAGACACACACATATAAAATTAGAACTAAAATATTTTTTAGAAAGGAAAACTCCATCTTCCTACTGATCTGTTAACTTGCAGAAATTCCAAGATATTGGAAAGTAACCAGGCATTTTTAAGGTTTTATAAAGATATAATAAGTCTTTGGAAGTAGAAATCAAGATCATGCATATCTTGTAAAACGAGTCAGAGGACACACTGCCGCAAGTTTCCTCCGTAATGATATATCCCTAGAAAAGCCTCCAAGGTATAGTCCAATGTGATCTTTGAAGAGCTAGTATAAAAGCTCTCTGAAGAGCCTTTAACAAAACTGTGTACCATGTACAGAGTACAAGTGCAGAATATTAGAGTTGATACACAGTGATATTACTATAATCTTATAATATCTATATGGGTATGCATATTAATAGAGGTATTTAAATATATAAAGAGTACAGTGTTATAAAAATGTGTACATGAATATGCATGCCAAGTATTGATATACATGTGTTTTGTAAGAAGTAGCCAGGATGTAATTTTAAGAAGCAGTAGACTGGTGAGATGGCTCAGTGAGTAAACCCATTGGCTGTGCCAGCCTGGAGACCCCCAAGTTCAGTCTCTAAAGCCCACGTAAAAATAGAAGGACAGAACAGTCCACAAAGTTGTCCTGTGACCTCCACCCTTCACTCACTCACATGTGCGCGCGCACACACACACACACATATACACATGCACGCACATGTACACACTGTGTAATAAGGTAAAGCAAAGAGGCTCATTTGGAGAGTAACACTTAAAAGAGAAACTCATTTCAGAAAGGCATAGAGCCATGGAAAAGCGCAGGGCCCTGGATGCTCACACAGTCTATTGTACATTGTAAACCAGAACAGAGTGACGTGTCCTCACTGGCTTGTAGTGCCCACGATTCCTCCTTTCCAGGTTCTGCTCCCTTAGCATTTTTTCTACTGCTCAGTCTACTTGGACAAAATAAATGAAACAGAAGGTGAAAGCAAATTGATTTCACAAAAGCCAAATTTAACGTTTTTTCTGTTTCTAGTGCATGATCTTTTTTCATCTTTTTCATGTGCCCTTCATCCTAGAATGGGTGTGGTCAAGGGTCAAAGCAGCATTTGCATAGAACTGCTGTCACTGGTTCCCTTTCTCATCATTGTGACCAACTACCTAACACAACACAGTTCAGTTACTGGGTCTCCAGATTCAGGGGAGCAAATCCCATCCTTAGGAAGCATGGTGGCAGACGGGGCTCACAGATGTAGTGCAGAAACTCGTCCCTGATCAGAAAGCAGGCGAGGGAAACACCAGTGCGTGGCTCACCTTCTCCTCTTTGCCTTTTCATTCAGTCCAGGACCCCAGGCCACAGCACTGCCCACACTCAGAGTGGGTCTTCTCTCAGCAGTTACCCCTCACTAGAAACACCCTCCCAGACAGACGTGTGCCCTAGGAGATGTGAAATCCAGCCAAGCTGAAAGTGATGTGATTTTATTAAAAATATTATTTTCAAAAAGGGGTTTGAACAGAGGCTGTTTGTAAGATAAGATTGCACTATGCATCCCAGGCTGGCGCTGACCTTACCGTTCTCCTGACACAGTCTCCCAAGCGCTGGATTACAGGCCTGCTTGACTTTTTAAAGTTCGTGTTCTAGAGATGGGATGATGCCTCGGTGAATAAGAGCATGTGCTCTGCAAACATGAAGATCTGAGTTCGAACCTCCAGAGCCCACTGGGAAGCCAGATACATGATATGGGCATCTCTAACCTGGTGCTCCTGCAGGGAGGAGGGAGGCAGAGAGATGCTCGAGAAGCTTATTGGCAGAACTACTTGACTCGTGCAGTGAAAAAAAAAATACAGAAATCCTGTCTCAAAACCAGGAAGAAGGGGACACCCCACAGCCTATGCTGTTCTCTGCGCTCCACACTATGGCGTGTGCCCACAGTCACGTGTGGATGGGCTCACATACTGTGAATGCATACAAACCAGCTCATCCCCCTGGGTCCCTCTGATCTGACAGCTGATAGTCATATATTCAACTCTACAGTCCGCCTAAAACTTTACAACTTTTTCACTTCAAAGCCAGGTGGGGTGCGTGCTTGTCATTAATCCCAGAGCTTGAGAGGGGATATTTCTGAGTTTGAGGCTAGCCTGGTCTACAGAATGGGTTCCAGGACAGCCAGGGCTACACAGAGAAACCCTGTCTCAAAAAAAAAAATTTTTTTCATTTCATCCTTTGTCCGATCAAGAATGGCAAAAAAAAAAAGTTTAAATAACTTGTATGTTATATAAAATACCATTGAAGTCATTTAATTTTTTGATCTAACATAGCTATATAATAATATATATCAAATAAACTACACACACACACACATTGCTCACAAAAACAAAACAACAGAGTAGGAGTTACCAGTTGCTAGGTGGCGGAGCAGTAACTGAAGGTCCTGAGTAAAGAATTCTAAGTTTCAGTTAGACAGGAAGAGTAAGTTCATGTTCTCTATTATAGATTACAGTGACTACAGCTAATAACAATATATTCATGATTGAAAATGCAGGCAGTTGGTATTAAGTGGTTTTGCATGCATTGGTTTACACTTTAACATCATAATCCATCACTGAAGGAGCTCAGCACAGGAACTCAAGAAGAACAGGAACCTGGAGGCAAGAACTGCTGCAGAGGCTGTGGAGGGGCGCTGCTTACTGGGTTTGCTCATCATAGCTTGCTCAGCCTGCTTTCTTGTAGAACTCAGGACTACCAGCCCAGGGGTGGTCTCACCTACAATGGGCTGGCCTCTCCCCCATCAATCACTAATTTTAAAAATGCCCTATAGCCAGATCTTATAGAGGCATTTTCTCAATTGAGGTTCCCTCCTTTCAGATTCTGACTCTAACATATGTCAGGCTGGCAGAAAACGAGCCAGCACAGCACTGAGACTGTCTCTGTGACTAGCAATGAATGAACGGAGAAAGAAATTGCCTCATACTTACTGTGTGTGCAGATTCTGGTAAATACACATCCACCAGAATATCATCTGGCCATAAAAATGGATCTCCTGGCAGGCGTGACCGTAAAGACGAGCCTGAAGGACTTTAGAGTAAGTTGACTGAGTCAGACACAGAAGCACACACACACTTGATGCATGTAATATTACTTACATGTGGGCTATAAGAAATTCAAATGCTTTGAAATACAGAGGGATGGCACACAGTCTGCAGAGGCTGTGGGCGTGTCCTTCATCAGAAGGTACAAATGGTCAGTGATGCTTTCTGGTTCTGATGACATGTTTTATCATGATGATTGGTGAGGTGCCAACATACGACAATCATTGCACCAAACACATGTGTTGAAGGAATGCATCTGCACTTTTAGAATATGATTCCTTGCTTGTTTTATATTTTAAGATTGTTTTATAATTCTGTGCATGGATGTATGCCTGTGCATGGTTATGTGTTGGATGCAGATGTACCTGGAAGCAACAGATCTCCCTGGAGATAGAGTCACAGGCAGTTGAAGGTCATGTGATATTGGAGCTGGGAACCAATTTCCTGGGCAAGAACAGTAGAGTCTGTTAACCACTAAGGCATCTTTCCTGGTTGCTTCTTAATATTTTTTTAAATTTAAAAACTAACCAGATACAACGTCTTATAATAAAGTCCATCATTCATACATTTTGGTAATTGCCCAAAGTTTAAAATGTATGTAGAAATAAAATTTTCCTCTACGCAGATGTCTATAGATATAGTGCATTACATGATCCCTAGCATGAAAAGACATGGAAGAAAGGTAAATATGTACTCTGAGTTCAAGAAGGCAGCCTGGAAATGCCACAGCCTGCATGATTCAACCTATGGCCCAAAGGAGAAAGGAAACTATGGTTACAGTAAAAACGCCAGTGGTTTCCAGGATGGAGGGGAAGAAGGAACAAAGACGTGGAGAAATAACCAAAAACACTTAGAATGACAATGTTGCAATGGTTGCACGTCATATACATTTTCCAAACCCATGTGTAATGGCAAGTGGCCCACCCGCCAGCTGTGGAGAGGACAGACGCTGATGTGGTAGTGTGGGTTGAACAGCTGTCACAGCCGTACCCCTCTTACTGGAGATGCTGATGCTGATGGGGCTTGCCTGTGCTGAGACCAGGTGTCCATGGGGTATCACTCTACTGACAGTTGTGTTATGAAGCCAAATTTGCATTTGAGAAGAAAAAGGCTGCAGAGATGGCTCGGCTGACAAAGTGCTTGCTGCAGCATGAGGCCCTGAGTTGTCTCTAGCACCCATGTAAAAGCCGGGCATGGAGACAAACTCCTGTTTTCTTAGTGCTGACAAATGAATGGCAGGGGGATTGTGCTGAGAGAGGTTTGCTGGCCACTTAACCAGCGTGGTGCGGGTTCAATGAGAAACCTTGTCCCAGAAAACAAAGGAGAGAGTAATTCAGGAGGACAATGTTGGCTTCTGGCCTACACATACATACACATACACACACACACACACACACACACACACACACATGTGCGCACATACACACCACTCACTCAAACACACACACATACACACCACATTCACACACACACATACATACCACACTCACACATGCACATACACACATAACACACATACATGTACTCACAAGCATATACACACACTGGAGAATAAAAAATTACATATGACCTCAAAGCATCTTGGGCTCTCCATCAGTATCACTTTGAGCCAAAAGCTTAATGGAATCGATCCTTTCTATCCATCCCAAGAAAGGATGGATGTAAGTCTTTGTTTCGACCCTTATAAACAGGAAAACTAAAATCTACAGCTATCATGTAGAATTTTAGTTAATGTAGCTTCTTTTGTCATTATTTGTTTGCTCGGTTTGTTTTTGATTTATTTTTAAAACAAGCTCCCATTCTGTAGCCCAAGCTGTCCTGGAACTCACTCTGTAGCCCAACCAAGTGTCAGAGTTACCGACTTGCCCAAGCTTGCCTTGAACTTGATATTCTTAGGCCTTCACCTGCCCCCTGCTAAGATTCCAGGCATGAACCACCACACTTGAATATTTGTTTTGGTTTGTAGTGCTGGGGCTAAAACTTACAGCCCTACACATAGCAAGCAAGGGTGCTACCACTGAACTCTCTCCCAGGCCTTTTAATGCACTGGGTAGATTTACTATCCAGTGGGCGAACAGGACCACCTCCATGTCCTGTTTCCTTTAACTGCCTTGCCATCTGCAAGGATCCAGCTATACACTACGGTGTAGGACGCTACGTGCCCAGAAACAGAACAGCCTAAAATACCACCCCTGAATGTATCATGACTCAGTTACTAATTCCATAAGTATTTATTAATTACTGTTTTTCAGATTCTGAACGTGGCTTTTATCCATGCCTTACATGGGGAAAGGAAACAAAAAGAACATCTAAAATAAGTAAAAGCACAACATCAATATGGCTGGGGAAGTTTTCTGTATTTTAATGAGCAGGATATAATAAACCTTATTCATCATTCGTGCGCCGCATAAGGTGTGACGGGATTGATCGGATTTACATTCAAAACACTAAAACTCTCGCACCTATTCTCCAAAGTGAAATTGCCTATCAAAGGAGAGGCAGCTATGATTATAATCAAGTACCAACATTCTTCAGGAAAACACACGCTATGCTTCAAGTTGGGAGCAGCAGAAATAATAAGCACGCAGCATAAATAATGCTCCCCCAGCAACTACATTATCAATCTTCAGAAGGAATGATAAAAATGGAATAAAATTTCTCCTCCTGATTACCAACAGGAAATGGTACTGAGGAAACTCACAGACTCTCCGGGGCATGGAATAGCCCTTCTTTTAGTGAATTTCCACTTACTCTAAAGAACAGACAGCCCGGCTGTACAGAATGTGAGTGAAGGAAACTGTGAGTAAACGCTTAAAAACCAGCAAGCCCTCATTTTCTAGAGGAGTGACTTGCTCAGTTAGTGCAACATACCCCCACGTTTAACTACTTGATTAGCCATAAATTTCAAAATGCACAGCTTACATTTACCTCTGTATAAACTAGTATGATAGGAAAATAGGAAATATCTGAGTGATAATGGTTGTACTTTCAAAGAAATTTATACACAAAAATTCCTTTGATTTTTTTTCCCTCTATAGGATGAACATAGACCAAGGAGCTATGAGAGCAGTTGTATCAGGGTGCTGCTGGACACGCCAGCCATGCAGTCATTTCCAGAAGCTAAGTAACATTTTAGGATAGTTCTGTCAGAGCCGGCAGCCTGGTTTATGTAAAAACGGCACATCGGGAATTCTTCCTGGTTTCGTCTGGGGATGGTGGGAACAAAACGGGCCTTGAAGGACTGCCCTCTTCTTAAAGCTTATCTACGTAGGATTGTCATGCGACACTCTAAGCTGTCAACTGGGTTGCTGGGCTGTACATTATCGCCATGATGGTGCAGACAGGTGCAATGTATTTCAATAAAGGAGCAAATTAAGGTTTCAGTGCGTATGACCTATTTGGGAGCCTGTTTTGTAGATTTGGTCTCTCTCCACTGTGGTCTGTTTTAAAACATGTAACAAATGGTGATTAACATATTCTGTTCATAATGATCTCAGAGAACAGACATGTTTTACATCCAAATGTTTCATATCTCAAGATTTTATGTGTGGGAAAAACATAATGTGTCTCTTTTTTGCTGTCACTATGCATATCGCCCTCTTTGTCTCTAGCAATGGGTCCTAATAATGTAAAACCTAATTGCATACAACCCTGTAAAGTGTGAGCAAACGCTTGGATCATTACTGATGTTTCCAGGAGCTATGCTTGCAGAAGTCCCCAGAAAGCAACTCATCAATGAAGAGGGAAAGAAAAGGCCCAGGGGGTGGGGGGTAGGGAAAAACAAGCAAGGTGATGACAATTTCTCAAAACATTGTCAGAGTCGGGTGTGGTGGCTGGCTCCTGCCTGTAATCTCAACACTCCAGAGGCTGAGGCAAGAAGAACACAAGTTCCAAGCCCTAAGTAGGAAGATTCTGTCTCACAAAAACCAAACCCAAATGACAAGGCATCTCTGTCTGTGATGCTCTTGATGTGGTCCCTAAGATTTCCCTGTATCCTCTAGAGTGCTATTGCTTAAAGACAGGAGATGCTGAATAATTTGAAATTGTAATCAAATCACCAACTAAAAATGTCCTTGGCCTGTTAAGAGTTTTAAGACCTGTTCTTTTTCTGGAGAAGGGTGTACCATTAAATATAAATTAACTCAAATATTTCTAGCTAACAGGGCTAAGAATAAAATTGCAAGCATTAGCCTAAAAGTGCCACTAAGAATCATGATTTTAGATTCCACATGAAGCTATGTTGTCTTGGTAAATTAACACAATCTGAATGAGGCTATATTGACTCTAATATATAAATATGTATGTATAGATAGATATATTCACACAAGCATATCGATGAATGGATAGATGGATAGATGATGGATACAGATAAATGATAAATAGAAGACTGATAGATGGTAGATAGATTATACATAGATGGTAAATTGATTGATGGTAAACGACTGATAGGTAGGTAGGTAGGTAGGTAGGTAGGTAGGTAGGTAGGTAGGTAGGTAGACAGAGTGACTCTAGAACACTGTCTAAAAGCTCTTCCTGTAATGATGAAATTTTCTCTATTGGCCATGGATTGATGCTGCTTGAACAGTCAGGGCTGGTACATCTGAAAAATGATTTCCAGATTTTATTTAATAATGATTAACTTTAAGTGTAAATATCTACATAAGACAAGTGACTGACAGTTTTCATTTTCATTTTTAAGCACAAGATTCTTTTGCTGTCTCATCTCTGGCAAGCTTTACCGGATGAAACTTGATGACATTGGGCAGAGACTATGCTCAACACACACAGAGGAGCTTGGGGTTTCTCTTCTGTCCTGCATTATTTAGGAAACTTTTTCTATGGCACAAAAGGACAGCCAGGGGCTGTGTTTATACCTACAAAGGGTGATGCGTGGTACCTGAAAGTGTCCTTTCTCAGGGGCTGCCAAGATGGGCCAGTGGATGAGAGTGCGTGCTGACGGAGCATGAGGACATGAGCTCAGTCCAAATGGAGACAAACAAGCCAGTCAACTGTGGTATAGAGATGGTAGACAGCAGTGTGAAAGGGGGAACATGAATCCAGAGGGGAAAATATTCTGGAAGGAAAAGCGCAGAAGATTGCCAAAGCCAATATTCACAACCTTACAGGGTACACGTGACAGGAGATGTCAGTCCCCGGCTCCCACACATCTGACGTTAAGACCAGCTGTGGCAAAATCATCCGGGTGGGAAGTGACCACCGTTCGTATCTTCTTGCATTCTTGGGCACATAATGGCACATTCGAATGTTGGCTAGAGACGTTGTTAAGCTGAAATTACTCTTTATAGTGCCTAGGGGCATTCATTGTCTTTTGGAAATTTTACCAAAGAACTTTTATTTTTCCACGGGGGCTTTATCAATTTGATTTACATTTTTGTCATTTAATTTGCATTAATTAGTAAGAAAAGAGAACATGAGAATAAAGGGAAGGGGAGGGGGAAGAGGAGGGGAGAGGAGAAAATATGCAAAACAAAATTACTAAAGGGGAGAAAAGGGCAGAAGGAGATTAAGGAGGGTACTGAAGGAAAACGGGGACAGAAAAGACTTTTTAAAGGGGTCAGAGCACAAGGGCTCAGTAAGTGGAGGTACTTGCCACCACTTCTGATGACCTGAGTTCAATAGTCATGTGGTATTAGGAGAGAACCGGCTCCCACAGGTTGTTCTCTGACTTCCGTGAGCACACTATGGCAGGCGCGTGCACACACACACACACACACACACACACACACACACACACATGTAATTTTTAAAGGAGACTTTTAGAAGTTGAGGCTGGTTAAGTAAAGGACATTGCTTCAAGTTTTTGTGTCACGTTCTGTTGGGAGCACTGAAGCCTGGGTACAGCTGTGCTTACTTACTCAGCAGGACATCTGGGTGGTGTGGAGATGATCAGCAAGGTGAAGTACCCAAGGATTCAATTATAACCCAGCTTCAACACTATTCTAGAAGATAGGGCTTCCTGGGGCAGCTCGCTCTGGGCGGAGAAGAGCAACCACTATCCTGTGGGCAGGTCCCATTATTTTAAGCAGATATATGGTGGGGTATGGGAGAGAGAGAAGAGAGAGAGGCAGAATCAGATCTGAAAAGGCCAAGATGGTGAGGAATGGGCTGAGGTGGAAGGCCTGCTTGCTATGGTGACAGCTGGGCCTGGGCTGCTGCCAAGGGCCATATGTGGGCCCATGGCCCCGCTATAGCAGTGGTCTGTGTTGATCTACCTGGCTCCTGTAACCACTGAAGGCCAGGAGGAGAGAGCTGCACAGAATTGGCTCTGACCCTCTCTACCTGCTGCAGGGGTGGGGGTGGGGCTGCCCTGGTGTCATGAGAGCAGGAAAACTGGTCCTGTCCTTCCCCAGAGGCAGCGCTTGGGATGGGGATGCAGGGTGTGAAATCCAGAAAGAGTCAATAAAAAGAGAGATGAAGGGAAAGGCAGTCTGAAGATGAAAGCCAACGGTGCTTAATAGAAATGTTTAGTCTAAAGACAAACAGGTATCTTTACCACGTTAGCTACAGAAACGCCATCTTGGGGACCCCTGAAAATGTAGGAAAGAAGGAATTGGATTGTGTTCTGCGGTCAAAAGGTTTTCAACTCAGCTTTGGATTTTCCTACTGTGATGGTTTGGCTATGACTTGCCCCCACAAAACCTGCTTTGGAGCTTAGTGCCCCATGGTGCCCTGTTGAGAGGGGACTTAGCCTGTGACTGGACTTTTGAAGGGGGGAAGGGACTTGTGTTTTTCTAACAAGAGTGAGTTCTTCACAGCACTTTCTTCCTGCCCTGTGACCTCCTCTCCTCTCTCTCCCCCTCTTCCCATTTCTCCTTGCCCTGCTCATCCAACTCCCCTTCTTCTCCTCTCCCCTGGCCTCTCGCCTCTACCCTCTCATTTCTTCCCACTCTTGCCTTTCCACGATAAGATCACCTCCAAAAACTATGGAAACCAGTACTTGGTTCTAGACCCTGAACCAAAAAGAAGCCTCCTTTAAAAAAAATTATAGAAACTGAGGAGGAGTGGATGGGAGGTCAGAGGGGAGGTGGAGGAGGGCCTGGGAGGAGAGGAGAGAGAGAAAACTGTGGTTAGGATATAAAATTAGTTAATTAATTGGTTAATTAAAATTATTACCCAGTAACCAGCTCCAGGTACTTTGTTCTAACAACAGAAAGTGAAATAAGACATATCCTATTTCACATTTGAAGATCAGACAGGGAAAATACGTCAAAATACATACTGAAATATATGAATCACGTGTTCTAAAAAAACTATTTCTGAGAAGAGTGGAACAAAAGAAAAAGACTTTTAGAAGAGAAGGCAGTGTGCTGCTTCCCCAAGAATAGACAAAATTCCTCCAGAGTTGGGATTCTTTGCTAATACAGCCTTTACAGTAGCATTAAATACAATTCTTCCTCTAAACATAAGGATTTTGAAATAATCTTCTTGGCAGAATATAGCTTGCTTCCATTAGATAAACTGACCCCATCTCCAGCTGCACATACACTGAAGGCCAGGGAACAGGGGTTTGCATCCAGTCAATGCTCTTATGCTTTCATCTGGTTAGGTGACTCTTGATAGGTCAAGTCCTCTCCTCTGAAACGCCCTCAGGCCACGGACCAGGCAGACAATTAATACTCAGCCTATTACTTCCAAAAGGAGGTCACATACATCCTTTGTATTCATCTGCTCAATAACTATGAAATAAACACCATATACCTCACACCTAATTACAAACAACTTGTCTGGAACATCTGAATACTCATTATTAGAAAGTATTGACCACAACAGACCATTATCACTATCTTTACTATGGCATGTTTTATCTTGTTTGTTCATGAGGAGTCAACTAACCTAGACCCATGCTCCTGGCCCAGGGTCACAAACCTCTTGGCTGTGTGTTTTTTGGTTTTGTTTTGTTTTGTTTTTTGCTCTGCCTACTGGTTACAGAGTTACAGAATTTTGTTACAGAGTTCTGACACTGCCTTTGTAATAGGCTAGAACGACAGGGAAGACTACAGGAACTCCTCAGCTGCCAGTCTAGCTGAAGCCTCTCAGCACGTGAAGAATCAAGAATTCTAAGATGATTCACCGCATCTGCCCAAGCCCTCTCCCTTCCCAGCAGTGTTTCAAGACTCTCATGAGAAACCCCACTTACAGCAAGAGTCAGACCTGTCCTCCCACACCTCATACAAACCTAGATGCAAGACAGAATTTCAATTAAGAGAGAAATTGAACATGTTCAAGTAAGACACTGGATGTCAACTTCTGGCCTCCCAATACATACATGTCCATGTGTACATACACACATACACAACCATATGAACTTGCACACGCACACACACACACACACACAAAGAAAGAAAGAATGTATTTTATTAAACAACAACTCCCTCTTTGAGATGCCCGCACCCATGCATCCATATGCACTTTATTTTTTTCCCCGAGCTTCTTCTAATTTTAATAAACCCCACTTGTACTTCATGCATCAAAGACAAGGACAGTTTTACATGAGTTGGGTCCCTAAAAGATAAAAAGTACTTCTCACTGCTGGGAGCAACACGTGAAGCTGTGCCTGGCTGCTGGCACACTCACTTGTAGGCTGACTCAATATTCACACGTTAGCATGTGAAATGTACTATGATAACATGTGAAAGACTCATTCTGTGCATTCGAGGAGGACCTGTGAGGCTCCAGAGATGGCTCTGTAGTTAAAAGCATGCACTTCTCTTGCAGAGGACCTATGTTCACCTCCCAGCACCCACAGGCAGAACTGCCTGTTTTTCAGCCACAAAGGATCCAATTCCCTCTTCTGGTCTCCATGGGTACCTACATAACATGTGCATACCCCTACACAGATATATACATGAGCACATAATTTTAAAAATAATTTTAAAACTTAAAAAAAACCCTAACTATGCCTTCTAGAGACCACAAGGCTTCCATGTGATACAAATAAGGTTAATCTACCTCCCACAGTGTAGCTGCCTTTCCTCAAACCCCGTAGACACTGGCAGGCTGCTTACCAAATATAACCTCCGACAGATGCACAGCGGGTCCTTGCATCTGCACTCTATACATTTACACAAGCTGCTTCTCCATCTGCAGGACATAACATATGTCAGCTGATTGGCTTACAGTAGGTTTGGAGAAGAGTCAGACAGAGTTGGCAGGAACCTCAAGTCTGCTCATTGCTTACCCCCACCCCCCCCCCCTTTGCACCGAGGCTTTGGTCCTTGCTCTTTTTAATTCTGTCTGCTAAATCAATCATTTAAATTCAAATGGTCATTCCTGGCTAACAACACCCAAATTCTGTGAACATATAGCTTGTTCACAGTCCAAACCTCTTAGATGTCAGTAATCAACCTACGCTAATAGGCTTCAGGCTAATTGAAATTCTATCCTGCATCTGGCATGATGAAAGTGGAGCTTGTATCATGTGAAGGGCACCAAGCAGAGCAAAATTCAACCTGAAAATGGATAGAGAGTTTTCCAGGAGAACCTACATGATTCCAGGAGCTCGGTGCGAAATGGGAACCTGAGATTCCTGTTATAAATGCATCTAGGGCCCAGGGAGATGACTTTGTGGACCAAAGGCACTAGCCACGCAGGCCTGACAACCTCAGCTCAGTCGCTAGAGTGCACAAAGGAAACCAGGTGAAGTGACACTCATCTGTAATCCCAGCATGCCTGCAGTGAGATGAGAGGCACAGACAGGGAAAAGGCTCAGAAGTTCACAAAGCAGTTAGCCTGGAGCGGGAGGAGGAGGAGGAAGAAAGATGCTGCCTCAGCAAGCTAGAAGCAAGAATCAACTCTCAAAAACAATCTGTCTTCTGATCTCCACATGCGTTCTATGGCACCATGGCATGTGTCCATGTGTTTGTGTGTATGTGTGTGTGCCTGTTCATGTATACATGAGGGCTCGCATACACACATACACATGCACACGCGCGCACACACACGCGCACACACACACACACACATACACAGATACGTTTTTCAAAAATTTAAATGCATTCAGAATTTCAAGGCAGTAACATTAGGCATTAATTAACAGTAACTAAGCATTCCTGGTCAAGGATGATCTCACTCATCATGGACTCTGTTCCAGTCTCTCCCATCAAGTAGTCTGACAAATGGTCAGATTTCTAAGGAACAAGCTCTGCCTTTGGCTGGCAGCAGGCTGCAGCCTTTCCCAGCTTGAGTCTCCAAAGGAAATTTCCATTTCTTAGGGATCACTGTTTTGAAGGGAAGGCAGAGTATTCCTTCATTAGTGCTAGGACAGGATAGCTATAGTCAGGATATCACAGTCACTTATAGCAAATGTGACCTTCCAAAGGTTTCATAATAATCTGACTATATATTGTCTACAGATATAAAAAGACAAGAGAGAGAGAGAGAGAGGGGGGGGGGGGGAGGGAGAGAGGGAGGGAGGAAGGGAGGAAGGAGAACTCCTGGAAAGAAGCTTCGACTCCAAGGCTGACTAACTGATGAGACATTCAATGGTATACAGAGACTGGACTGTGGTGAGTCAAGAATGAAATCATCTTGGGTCATCTTTAGCCTTAATATCCATTGATTGCCCTTCTCTGTGTGTGGCCTACCATCTTTGTGACCATAGGTAAACCCTTCAGAATATGCACACAGGTGTTGTGGGATAATGCTCTTGTACACTGTAAAGATTTGTCACTGGTATTGGCTTAATAAAACACTGGTTGGCCAGTAGCCAGGCAGGAAGTATAGACAGGACTACCAGACGAAGAGATTCTGGGAAGAGGAAAGGCAGACAGTCAGTTACCAGTCAGATACAGAGGAAGCACGATAAGAAGGCTGCACTGAGAAAAGGTACCAAGCCACGTGGCTAAACATAGATAAGGATTACAGTTTAGTTTAAGTTTAAGACCTAGTTAATAATAAGCCTGAGCTAATAGGCCAAACAGTTTATAATTAAGATAAGCCTCTGTGTGTTTCTTTGGGACTGAGTGGCTGAGGGACTGGGTGGGACAGAAACTTCTGTCTACAAAGGTCCCCAGTTTCTACCAACCAAAAGGCTAAGAATGCCATCAGACATCATCTGAGGCCAACAGCTAAACATTTCCCCACTTTTCTTCTACCTACCTACCTAGTGTTTCTACCAATGGACTTGAAGAATCTCTTGTTTTATGGTTTCCTTTGTTCTGCTCCTATAGAAGCATGATGAAACTGTTACTGTGTTGGAACATGGAATGTGGAGTGACCTGAATCTCTGTTCTTGGGCCATGGTCACTCATATTTTTCTCCAGAATAAACTATTACATCTGCTTCAAGGTGAGAGTTACGGTTTTATATCAAGGGAGGAGATACATGGGATTCTGTACTAAAAACTAGAAAGCCCCTTATTCTTGGAAGTCTTTTATTTACAGTCATTTTAATTATTTCCTTAATCATCGTGAGTAATTATGTAAATAGTAAATTGCTTAATTTAATTTATATAACATACATATATGTCTATATATTTGATGTCAGATAGTCTTTCTCATAAAACAAACTAAAAATTCACATACACACACTCACACTCATACACACACACACACACACACACACTTGAATAGCCAGATTGCAACCACTTTGGAAATCAATGTGGTGGTTTCTCAGGAAACTGGGAGTCAATCTACCTCAGGACCCAGCAATTCCACTCTTGGGAATATACCCAAGAGATGCCCAATCATACTACAAAGCATTTGTTCAACTATGTTCATAGCAGCACTATTTGTAATAGCCAGAACCTGGAAACAACCTAAGTGCCCCTCAATAGAAGAATGGATAAAGAAGGTGTGGCACGTATACACTTTAGAATTCTACTCAGCAGTAAAAAACAATGACATCTTGAATTTTGCATTCAAATGGATAGAAATATAAAACACTATCCTGTGCGAGGTAACACAGACCCAAAAGGATGAATATGGTATGTACTCACTCATAAGTGGATTCTAGCCATTAATAAAGGACATTGGGCCTATAATTTGTGATTCTAGAGAAGCTAAAAAGAAGGTGAACCCAAAGAATAACATATAGTTATCTTCCTGGATATTGGAAGTGAACAAGATTGCCAGACAGGGGTTGGGAGCATGGGGGTGGAGGTGGAGTGGGGATAAGGGGAGATGGGGAGAGCTTGAGGGAATGGGATCTTTGGGATGGAAAAGGGGTGGATGAGGGAGCAGGGAAGTAGATATCTTAATTAAGGGAGCCATTTTAATGTTGGCAAGAGACTTGACTTTAGAGGGGTTCCCAGGTGTCCAAGGAGATGTCCCCAACTTGTTCCTTGGGCAGCAGAGGAGAGGTGTCTGAACTGGCCTTATCCTATAGCCACACTGATCTTGCATATCACCATAGAACTTTCATCTGGCAATAGATGGAGATAGAGACAGAGACCCACACTGGAGCACTGGACTGAGCTCCCAAGGTCCATATGAAGAGCAGAAGGAGGGAGAACATGAGCAAGGAAGTCAGGACCACGAGGGGTGCGTCCACCCACTGAGACGGCGGGACTGATCTAATGGGAGATCACCAAGGCCAGTTAGACTGGAACTGATGGAGCATGTGATCAAACCAGACTCTCTGAATGTGGCTGATGGTGGAGGCTGACAGAGAAGCCAAGGACAATGGCACTGGGTTTTGATTCTACTGCATGGACGGGCTTTGTGGGAGCCTAGTCTGTTTGGATGCTCATCTTCCTGGACCTGGGGGAAACAGGGAGGACCTTGGACTTCCTATAGGGTAGGGAACCCTGACTGCTCCTTGGACTGAAGAAGGAAGGGGAAGGGGATTGGGAGGAGGGGAGGGAAGTGGGAGGAGGGAAGGAGGTGGAAATTTTCAATAAAAAAATAATTTTTTTAAAAAAACAGTATTTTCTTCATTTTATACCATCTGCTCTCTCCTCATCTCATTGTTCCACCAGTGGTGTGATGTCATGATTCTTTTATGAACAATCCTCCTGATAGCTAAGCTTATATGGTCCACTTCTTCCCTTGTTCCCTTTGGAGTGTTTGTAGTTGCTAGGCCTTCTTTCTTACCTTTCCATTTTCAGCTGCATTTGGTCCATTTTCAGCTGCATTTGGTGTGATCCCTAATATCTTTTATTTGGAATATTTCCAGACTTTCTTGATTCTTCTTGCCTCCTTCCATCCTTGCAAAACAATCTGCACAGCATAGCTGCTTAATCTTTCCACAACATCTCTTCAATTTTGTTCTGTCCCTAATCAAATCGTCTTTATTAATAAAGCTCAAATTTGTTAGTCTGCCATTCGGTATGGTTCCAAAATGTGGTTTCCAAAGCTGGTTAGCAGCCGCCCTCCTGCTGGGGCTAACTGTCATATAGTGTTAATGGGAGCAATCTGCAAATGTAATTTCATTACTGCTGGAAAAGAGAAATTTAGTCCTCTCTCTGATGGAGGAAAATAGGAACTCAGAAATTTGATTTCCTTATGAAGGAAACAGGCCTTTGTTAGAAGAAAATTATAAAGCTAATCTCTGACCTCAAAGTACTTGTCTACAGACACATCAGAAATGTCTTAGTCACAGTGAACAGGAAAGCTAAAGGCATAAGTCCTAGGGTAGACTGATGGATTGACTCTTGAAGCCAGTGTGACAGCATCCGGAATTCTGACCTTCATCCTGTTCTACTGTTTGTCCTTAATGGTATGCTCTTGTGTGAAGAGTTTCTCCTAGCTAAGGAGTCACTTGGAATTGGATAGTCTTATTTAGTCATTATTTTTACCTATTCAAGTTGTAAGTGCTTATGTTTTTAAAAGCATTAGAGTTTATATAGTTCCTTTTACATAACTATGAAAAATCATTAAATATTCTATTCAAATCTTCCTATCATTTAGGACCTTGCTTGGTTCCCTTCCATAAAGCCTTTCCTTATTGTTCCTTGCTATAGGAGAGCCTTTGAAAGTGGATTCAATGAACAGGCTCCATCCTACATCTATTATACCCACACTTGCTTAGGAAAGACCACCTCTGGGATAATATACAGATAAGAACTTGTTTCTTTATGGAGGAAGGGCAAGGGTAAATACAGAGAAAAAGAGAGAGAGAGAGAAAATGAGAGTAAAAAGGAATTTCTCTAGGGCAAAAAAAAAAAAAAGCTGGTCCCCAAAGGTACCACCATTCTCTTTCTAACCTTGATTTTAGAAAACTTGTCATTGTAATTCCTTCCCTATTCTTGGAAATATATGCAAATCTTTTTTAAGTCTACCTAAGCTTCTAGCCAGCTTTTCAACCCTGCTATGTCTTACTAGAGGACCCTAGAGCCATCTCTTTGAAATGCAACTATCAAAAAAGATAGTGCCCCAGTCTTCCAGGTACAGTGGGAAGGACAGGAGTCTAACTCCTTTGGGTGTCTAGATCCAGATTACAAACCCACTTCCCATCATAAAGATACTGAGTTTTGTTTTCCTTTGAAACAAAAGCAAAAAGCAAATGTGGGTGGTGATGCTAATTCAAGATAAACTATGTTTACAAAACAGGCTGTCTAGGCCTCTTATTTGAGGCATAGTTCTCTGATCAGGCCTGCCTTATTTGCATGACTAATTTGCATGACTCCTGTTTGTGTGGTAGAGACCGCGTGCACAGAACTCACGCTAACCTCCCAGAACTGTTCACTACTGTATGCACAGTGTGCCTTCATGTGGTATCAATTGCATGGAGGCAACTGTGTGTAAAAGAGCTTCTAAACACAGAGCCACTTGCTCCTTGGTCCATTAGCCTGCTATTTTAGGCAGTGTACTGATTATTCTTCGCTATGGAGCATAAATTCAATTCCTAGGGTAAGATACTATTTATCACATCCGCAAGGCACAGAACAAAACGGAAACAGAACAGATACCTAATCAGTATTGATGACAGAGTGCCACAGAACCCATGAAAGAAACACTTCATGAGAACTTGTCCGAGGGTATTTTATTCTTTGCCTGTCCTCTCTTCTTTAAGAATTTCTTTTTAAAATCTACTGTTTTATTTTTTACTAGTGTGGGGGGGATACAAATACCATTTTGTACCAGTGGACAAATTAAGAGGTTTATCTAAGCTTGATGGCAGGTTCATTCTCCACAATACTCCAAATAACATGTGCCCAGAGCAAACAAGATCTGCTAGCTATGAGTATGCATTCCTTTATTGACAAGGCACTTAATCCCTCCCACTTTTAATCATCAAGATAAAGGAGATCTTGTCCATCCTGATTAGGTAAATATTTATTACACATATTAAAATCTCACCAGGTTCTTAAATACCAGCAATTCATTATCTGTTCAACAAATGTACTATTAGCAGTTATTAGGTATTCAGTACTATGCTACTATGAGCAATATAAATATGAATGAAATACCGATCCTCCATTCATATAACACCATCTATGAGGGTGCCTAAATAAGTAAGTGAATCAAACTCAAGATATAATGGTCCATCATTTGCCATGCAGGCGATTATTTGGAAAGAGTGATTGGTGTGGGGTGGGGAGGTCATGAGAAATCAGTCCTGGTTATTAACTCCTAATTCCTATTCATTTGACCTCTTGTGTGCTGAGAGTTTGTTTGTCCTCTAACAAATAAAGCTTGCCTGAAGATAAGAGGGTGGAAGACAGCCACTAGTTAACCGTAGAGACCAAGCCGTGGTGGCACACACCTTTAATCCCAGCACTTGGGAGGTTCACGGCCACACTGGGTTAGATGAGATTTAACCAGTCTAAAGAGGGAAACAGAACTCACACCTTTGAGCCCGACAATTGGCCTCTCAGGGCTTTAACCCCAGCACTAGGGAGGTGGAGACTGAGAAGTGATCTGACTGGGTGGAGAGAGGAATGTGAGGTGGAAGGAAACAGAAGCTCAACCCCTTCAGTTTGAGGATTCTGTACAGGTAAGAAGTCTCTCTAGTGGCTTGTTCCTCCTCTACTTCCTTGATCTTTCAGCATTTACCCTGATATCTGACTCTAGGTTTTTGTTATTAGATCAATTAGCATTCACACTGCACTCATACAAGTTATACACCTTGGCAGGTGAATAGCTGGCCTCTCTGTGAAGTGTGTGACTTCTTTCCTATGGACTGGACAGGACAGTCTGATGCTAACAAAATGAACAGATAAGTACCGAGCTCTACAAATGTAAATCCCAAGGACCCAGCGCAGCACCTCACGTGGACACTAACAACGTTGCTTCGTCTATGCTCAGACTTACCCGGCTTTGCTGCATTTTGTGAAATATCATGAAGTACCGTTTGTAAAGACAATGCATGAATAAACCACAGTAATAATACAGCATACAGTACCAATCCGGCTTCAGAAAAGGAAGGTGCTCAGTAGTTTTAAACCTTCCCCATTCCTGCCACTTTTAGATTTGGCATGAGCCCTTCCATCTCCTCTCTCATAGCTCACCACAGGCTTACCATTAAGTTTAATGGAACTTACCTGTTCCATTAAAAGTCTGTGTCTGCTGTATCTGCTAGCCCTAACATGAGGGCAAAATACAAGAAGTAGACTCACACTTCTTGGCCCTTTTTGGTAAAGTTTTATGTTCTGATATTATTCGTTCTATACATCACACACACTATTGATCTTTGTACCTTACAGTCTCATTTCTAATCTTAAGGAGAAAACTTACAGCAACTTAAATTTAGGATTGAACTCTACCAGGAAATTTCATTGAAATCCTTATGTTCACTTTTGCCTGTGCTTCCTAGACGTCTTAATTACACTGAGGTTTTTAGATGTTTTCTTGGTCTATGAGATAATATATTTCTCTGTTAAATGGCTCATTTCCTGAATCGAGTCAGTAGATGTTCTAAGGATGAACTGGAGTCGCCTTTGCGAAAGGACTGTCACAATTCATCTTTTAAATAATAATGAGTAAAACACTCACATCTACTTCAGAGTTTGTATTTTACTTCCAGTACTGGGCTAATATGCAAATGCTCCTCTTTATGGAACCAACACACTATTGGTTACCTACCAAACTGGTACTGGTTTTTCCAGCTTCGCATAGTGAACTTGAGAGCCTTTTCCTTAGCCTTTCTCATCTCACTGCCATGGAAATATATTTACATACTCCAGAAGGGTGATGCACTGCAAAGGTGCACTTTGCTTTGATAAAAACTGATTCTATTTAATCCGTTAACATCAAGCATCTATGGGCAACTGCTGTTTTCCAGGGAATTTTTCCACTTTATCTACATTTCATTTTTATCACACAGATTATACTTTCAGCCTGTCTTCTTCCCTGCCGTAAACACCATGGGTGCTACATTTCCCTCCAAATAGATCCCTATAGTTTGTGTTGTTTTTGCACTACTTTTCCACTTAGGTTCTCGTGTTTTGTTCTTGTTTTCAAGTATAATTGCTCATGAGCCTGAAGATATATAGATGTGGTTTTTCAAAAAGGATCCAGATAATGGGACCATTTCACTTATCAACACAATACCTTCCTTAAAATGCCCATAAAGTGCTGGTTTTCTGAAAGTCATCCACTTAGCAATAGTTCATTTTTGATAACTCGCTCGTGCATCATTGATAAGAGTGTGTTATAACCCGGTGAGGGTTAATCTTGACTGCCAGCTGAATTGGACTGAGAAACATTTGACTGATTAGTGGCCCACACCTCTGAGAGGGTCTGCAGTGGTTCCTCAAGAGATAATCATGTCCTGGTTTTCAGAGGGGGGAGGAGTGGAAGGAGGACACTGGGGACAGGCCTTTGTGGGTTATCCCTTACCCTGAACTTTCTCCTCTGCCTCCTGGGAAACTGTTCTGTTCCTCCATGCTCCTTCTGCCATGGCAGTCTGAACTATCTGAAACCTAAGCCAAAATAAATATTTTCTCAAGTCGTTTCCACGAAGCATTGGGTTGTAATGATGAAACGGAACTGATACAAACCCCTCGGTGAATTAAATTAGCAATTTGCTTTTATAAATATTGACATAGCTGTAACAGCTTTATTCGGCCATGTTATCAAATATATCTTTTATTTCCCTGCTTGTGAGAGGGCTTCACTGTGTTAGGACAGGTGTAAGTCAAATGTGGCTTTCTCCTGCCTCAGATGCCCAAGTGTTGAGATCACAGGCGTACACTACCATATCCAGGTTTAAAAAGAAAATTCTTTCTTCCTCCGCTTTACTATAATCTGTGGAGATGCACATTTCCTTATTAATATTGTACTTGGTGCTTATAATGTGTGTTAGATATGAATACTGTTCTCTTCCAAATGTTCTAGAACAGTGGATCTCAACCTGTGGGTCATAACCTTTTTTGGGGTCACATATCAGATTATGATTTATAACAGTAGCAAAATTACAGTTCTGAAGTAGCAATGAAAATAATTTTGTGGTTGGGGGTCAGGACAACATGGAACTATTAGAGAGTCGCAGCATTTGCAAGGTTGGGGACCACTGTCCTAGAAGCTTCTTGGAAGCTTTCTTTCTTCTGGACTTCATATTAGAATATTTTTAACCTGATGCATTGTCTTGTTTATTAACTTTCTTTTCCAAAATGTTTTTTATTTCTTTGTCTGTGGAAAATCGCAAGCAGCATTATCAAATATGTTTTCAGAGATACTAATCCTCTACATGATCCCACTTTGCCTAATCAACTGATAAACATAATTATTTTTTTCATTTTAGGTAATACTGTCTGCTCAATTCTTGAATTCTTTCATTCCTTCAACACATTCATACTTGTACTAAGGGGGAGAACCATGTATATTTAACAGAACTTATTTCTATTTAGTATCTTGTGCTCTCTGTGTGTGCAGCGGAAAGGACTTTCTCTGCAGTCTTTTCTTTTGACAGTGTCACTCACAATGGCTAACTTTATCTGTGTGTTATGAGAACTTATCTTCTTTGAAGATGGATTAGGAGTTTTTGAAGACTGGGCATAAAGTTCAGTACGAATCTGAGTTTGCCTCTGCCAGGTCCCTTGAGGTATTGCTGAGATAGGACAACTTTAAATTAGATTTTTCTGCTGAGCTTAAAGAGGCTACATAGGTAATATAAATTCTGACCCAAAGTCCACATAAGGATAGGATCCTGGTTAGAAAGTTTCCAGGTACATTCTGTTCTTCAGAGGCATAGGGGTTGGGTGCGTGGGTGTGGTCCTCTGTGCTACCCAGAGCCAAGGCTAAGCTAGTCAATTTTTCTGACTATTCCAGTGTTCTCCTCATTCATCCAGCAAGAGGACCAAACATTAAGGACTACCAGCTCCTTGTCAAGGTCTCTGCCTTAGTTAGGGTTTCTATTGCTGTGATGAACACTGTAACCAAATGGCAGGTTGTGGAGGAAAGGGCTTATTTGGCTTATACTTCAGCCCTGCTGTTCATCATTGAAGGAAGGTCGGGAACTCAAACAGGGCAGGATCCAGAAGGCAGGAATTGATGCAGAGGCCACGGAGGGGAGCTGCTCACTGGCTTGCTTCCCATGGCTTGCTCAACCTGCTTTCTTATAGGACCCAGGACCAGCAAGCCATGAATAGCACCACACCATGAACTGCCTCCCTCATCAATCGTTAAGTAAGAAAATGCCTTCCAAATGGATCTCATGTAGGTATTTCCTCAACTGATGCTCCTTCCCCTGATGGCTCTAGCTAGTGTCAAGATGACACACAAAACCATCCAGTACAGTCTCCTTTGTAGTCTTCCAGCTAGCAGAATGAAGTTTTTGTCTTTCACCCTTGGCTGGTCTTTCAAAGTCCAAACCCCAGGCTTTAAATACAAATAAATTGCTATACAATCCTGTTGCTGGGTTAGTGTGAATTTGATAATTCTTTATATGTGTCCTTTAAAAAAAATCCCTTAACAGATGGAATATGTATTTTAAAATATTTTATCCATCACTTTAATTACTTTTAATTTGCTGTATTTCTGGAAACAAAACCATTTTTAAAACGGTAATTAAACGAAGTAATTCTAGATAAATGAGTGACAGTCACTTTCTTCCCAAGTTCTTAGTGCTCATCTAATTGACAGGGGTCTGGCTTTTCATTTCAGTGAAAACATAAGACAGTAAGAACTGTGTTCACCCAAAATTGCTATTTATAATAAAAGGCAACACGTCTTGGAAGTCTCAGAGAACAGAGATGAAAGACGGGCAGCTCCTTGGAGAAAGGAACATAGATATACTTTTTTTCCTCTTTGTGCTGCCTTATCACAGAAAGACTCTGGCCAAAGCACCACTCCAATATACTTTCTTGGTTTTGCTATAAATTCATGGCCCAATTCAAAGCCAGATTCCTTATTAAGTATATTCAATTCCAGCTGGAGAAAAGAGAAAAACAAGAGTAAGAGAAAACGGCATTTACGGTGACAGCACTTGGAGAGGCGCGAGGTTTAAATGTTCTCATTATTGCATTGGTAGCCACTCTGCTCCTGCCATGTGTGATTGTTCTAGGCACCTGGAGCTGTAACTAAACAAAGTCATATAATGGAACAGGAAAGCTTCAGTGAGGTAGGGATGGAAGGGGCAGGTAGAAGGAATATAAGGAGGGATAACTAGCAGTAAAGTTATTTGGCAGAGCCATACAGAAAGCCTCCTCTATGGAAGCTTCCTAAAATATATACAGTACATATGTAAATGGAGTTCAAATAATGGGGCTATCCTGTAATAGAGGGGCAATCCTCTCCCAGTTAACATAGGCTAAACACCTAGCGCTAGCTATGGGATGCCTACTTACCAGATGATTGTCAGTGGGGTACCACAGGAAAAAAACCTAAAAAATTAGTTATTTCTATTGCTCTTTGTGATTGTTCAGAACTTGATAGTAAGTACATCCCATGTTCCTCTTTTTGGGTCTGGCTTACCTCATTCAGGATAGTGTTTTCTATTTCCATCCATTTGTATGCAAAATTCAGGAAGTCCTTGTTTTTTACTGCTGAGTAATACTCTAATATGTATATATTCCATACTTTCTTCATCCATTCTTCCGTTGAAGGGCATCTAGGTTGTTTCCAGGTTCTGGCTATTACAAACAATGCTGCCATGAACATAGTTGAGCATATACTTTTGTTGTATGATAGGGCCTCTCTTGGGTATATTCCCAAGAGTGGTATGTACTCACTCATATTTGGTCTCTAGCCATAAAAAAAGGACATTGAGCTTATAATTCATGTTCCTAGAGAAGGTAAGTAAGAAGGTGAACCCAAAGACAAACACATAGGCATCCTCATGAATATTAACCTTCATCAGGCGATGAAAGGAGACAGAGACAGAGACCCACATGGGAGCACCGGACAGAAATCTCAAGGTCCAAATCAGGAGCAGAATGAGACGGAGCACGAGCAAGGAACTCAAGACCATGGGGGGTGCACCCACACACTGAGACAATGGGGATGTTCTATCGGGAACTCACCAAGGCCAGCTGGCCTAGGTCTGAAAAAGCATGGGATAAACCCGGACTAGCTGAACATAGCGGACAATGAGGAATACAGAGATCTCAAGAACAATCGCAGTGGGTTTTTTGATCCTACTGTACGTACTGGCTTTGTGGGAGCCTAGGCAGTTTGGATGCTCACCTTACGAGACCTGGATAGAGGTGGGCAGTCCTTGGGCTTCCCATAGGTCAGGGAACCCTGATTGCTCTTCGAGCAGATGAGGGAGGGGGACTTGATCGGGGGAGGGAAATGGGAAGCGGTTGCGGGGAGGAGGCAGAAATCCTTAATAAATAAATAAATTAAAAAAAAAGAACTTGATAGTAAGACCTTATTGCTGAAGATACTGTATATTTGAATCATAGAACATAGAGAAATCAAGCTAGTACCAACCTGGAAACTCCATTCCTGTTGGTTAGCTTTCATGCAAGGTTTATGCAAGGGAGAAAAGTAATCAACAGTCTTACCAAGCATGAACTTTGCAAACTACAAAAGCAATAGATCTGGCAAGACAGGCTTACTGATGCAATGGTGGTACAGATGTTACAGGCATAACCAAGCACTATCCCACTATCGATCGGATTGAAAGACCATTCCACATGACGCCACTAACTGCCCCCCACCAAAAAAAATCTATGACTTGCTAGGTTATACACCCCAGGGAAGAATACAATACTATTATTCTACAAAATGAACATAATAAACTGCCCCTGTGTTCTTATTAGCATACCCATATATTAGTACATCTCTCAAAACTCATTAAAGAAGTTTTCTTTGCAATAAATGGTAATTAATACAGACAGCCATAATTGCTCAACATGCACAGAATAAGAAACTGTTCTCAGTCCTAAATGGGACATCTATATTTTATTCCCTCTGACCCCAAGGCTAAGTGACAGTGCAGAAGAGGAGGCATGAAGATTTTAAGAGGCAGTGGTAGTGGATGTCTGCGAAAAAACACTATCTGCTGGGCATGACTGGGACATTGCACACATGATCTCACAGCAGCCATGACTGCTCACACAGATCAAGCTAGACAAAATCCCAGCGTGAGTGAGAGAGGAGCTCATGGACTCCCACCCCTAACCAAGGGGCTATTACCAGGTGATGGCCCGTAAAGGGTGGAGTGGTATCTACAGGGATGTGGTATCATAGAAGCTACCCATGCTCTGATACACCTCTATTGTACACCCAGGTACATAGCGGAAGAACTATAGAACTCAGTGACTTTAAAAAAAAAAAAACACAAAACAAAGCACATGAAGTTGGGAAGGAAGAGGGGTCCAGGGAACAGGGCATGAATTATAGGGTAAAGAATGGAAATAGATTTGATCAATACACATAATATGCATGTATAAAATTATCAATAAAAGGAAAATAAAATGTGTAAATGAGTATGTAAAGGAAAGAATATAGCATATCTGAAAATAAAATAACTACATATATGTCCTTCATTATCATCACCTTAAAAACAGATACTAATAACTCTATTATGACTGTAATGCTTGTTTTTTTCTTTCTACACAAGGGAAATATGTGTTAATGGACTTCAAGTTTTCAATGCAATTTTCACTGCTTAATGACATTTTCAAGATTCTATTCATCTACAATGTGACACTTCTCAGCTCTCGTCCAGTCACAAGTACAGAAGTAACGTTCTATAATCCACATTAGCTTTCCAATAAATCAATCAATTTAGGTTGTACAGTGTTCTAATTTAGCTTCTATTTTCTTCACTGGTAAATCTCAAGTTTCATACCCACAACCAGCCAGGGCCCAGAATAAAAGATTTAACAGAAGCTTTAGTGTGGTAGCTGTTGAGTAAGTGTTCTGATACATTTTCACACTATAAACATTTAATGAGTCTGGTTCCCAGCAGAATATTTACTACACCCATTTATTTCCTAATCGTATATTTGCAGGAGCAAAATAGAGCAAAGGTTATTTCAGATCCTCCACCAATATAGCTCCCTGTAAATAATATAAAGTGCAACCATTTAACTCACAGAATTATTGGTAAAAGGTTAGATGTTCAGTAAATTCTGTCTCATCTAGTTCAGACTGCTTTGGCAATTATTTGTAACTTGGATATACTTTTTTCAGGCATTTTGTTCTGAAGCCTATCTTTGACTACAGGTAAATTTCAGCTACTAAGACAGAATTAGGTTCTCGGGAAAATATGTTAGATCTTTTCCTGCTTGTTCAGAAGTAAATGGGCCATACGAGGGGTCTGTTCTTGAAAAGACCCTTCCCCAGGCTCTCGCCTCTCCAACCTCTGCATTCACCTCAAACTGAAGTGAGAAACCAAGTATGTCTCAGTGGAGGAACAATTTGGAAAACTTTGGAGATAAATGAGGTCCTTTGTGGGAATGTCTCTGAACACAGATCTGTTTAACACTTTGGAAAAATGTGCTATACAATTCCACCTGCCCATTCCTCTGGAAAGTTCCACCCCATTACAAGAAGCACTTTCCAAATAGAGACTATTGCTACTTAATGGCCCACGGACAGTGTTTAATCCACCAGGAAAACTTAGTTACATTTATAACTTTTCTGATGATTCATATAGAGTAAGAACCTTAGCATACATTATGCTGAATTTTGATGGAGCACATTAAGTTCTATCTAGGAAAACTCAATACAAGCACATCTACAAATTCTTCTGGAATCAGAACAGCTAGACCCATTCCCCGGCTGTTCCTATCCACTAGCTTTCTGATGAGAAATATACACAGCTTATTTTCTGTGAAGCAAACACAAAATTTTCAATGATAACATTGTAATAATCAAGTGAATAATTTGTGTCAAATGTTTAGCCAGAAGGACTGGAGAAGCAGCAGCTCAGCAGTTAGAAGAGCTTGAGCAAGCATGAGGACCAGAGTTCAAATCCCAGCATCTAATTAACAAGCCGAGCATCTAACACACACTAGTAACCCCAATTCCACTCTGAGAGGATCAGAGACAAGAAGATCCATTATATTTGCTGATTTCAAGTCTAGCCAAGAAAATAAGGTTTAGGGAGAGCTTCTGTCTCAAAGGAATAGTGAAGACTGGTATAGGAGACTCCAGATGCTCTCTGCTGGCCTTTGTGCATACACACACACACACACACACACACACACACACACACACACACGTATGTATGTATATGTGTATACCCTGCACATCTAAATAAATACATACTTAAAACATAAATATGTATAAGTAAATCTCAAAACATTTTAGTCATCTAGAAATATTTTATTTTTACTTTAAAGCTTGGATTCATTTAGAAAAAAAACAAACAAGAAAAAAACTCTCAATCCAAAGGATGAGAGTTTATGTCTCAAGACATCTGCCAAGTAATAGCTACAGATTACTAACCATCTAAATAAAGATATTGTATAAATTGTATATGCATTCAAGAGTGGAACATATGTAAACCCCCATTTTTATTTTAACAGGGGAGCGAAGTAGAGAGTGGAATACAGCAGTTTTCTTTTGGATGCAACTATCTGGAAGGAAAATAGGTATGAGGAGGGCAAACTACATTTTTATTGTCCATGCCAAATGGTATATATAATATATATATAATCAATCATATATATATATATTCAACTTGGGGCATCTCTCTGAAAGCCTACTTCCTAGCTACTAGACAACCAAGAACCATGGACAGGTGATTTTCCATGCCCACTGCTGCAGTATAGCAAACATGCCCACATGTCAGGCCTAGGATTTGCACATTAAGACCAAGTTACCATTTGCCTGCAGATGCCCTGATTTCCCACAGTGGGTAAGCTTGCATCTTCAGAGATGACCTCTATGAAAAGGCGCACATCAAAGCAGACAGACAGGTCAAGATCCTGTGTTGCGAGAGAAACCAGGATCTTTTCAACAGTTCCTTTGACAGTATTCCTTGTTTTCGAAGGAAGTCAAGAAACCAACCCTCCTAAGCAGAAAAGCACACACGGTCTACGTCACATGGCAAACCACACACAGTCTAGTCACACTCTAGGTCACATTCTAAACCCAAGCACTGGCGTAGGGTGCCAGTAAAGGCAACCTGTGAAATGTTAAAACAGCCCAGTCAAGGTTGAAGGCCTCCAACTCAACTCCCCTCTTCACTGTCAAAGTCCATTAGTCGAAGTCGAAGCTTACAAGGGGTGAGAACAGCAGGAGCCAGCAGACAGGGGCAGGAATCAAGGACATTGAACAGCTGGTTCACTTGAGAATACCCGTGATGCCTCAGGTCACAGCCACTGGTGACTGAGATAAAATCCCTCTAAGAACATGCGTGTGACTTACAGACTGCTTTGGGGATGCTAACAGTATCATTGAGAACATTAGGTGACCAGAGTGACAAGGTTTCAACAGACGTGATGTGTTTTAGACAGGACTGTGTGTGGAAGGGGCAAGAACAAGACACGCATGGCTAGGACTTCCCATGGTCTCTAATGGCTCCTTCCTCCAGTAAATAAAGATTCATGTGTTTACCAGTGGTCACGCCATTCCCCTACTACCTGGTATAAAATAATTGATCAACTCCCCAAAGCTTTTCGAACTACTATTGAGTTTCCCATGTATTTTGGTCCCCAAGTTTTATGTTATTTATTTAGAGTCTAACACGTTACTGGTATCTAGTTGCTCTCTTCTGGTATCTGACTCCAGGAAAGGAGATTTTCAATCTTAAAAACCAGGACATCAAGATAAGCATATAACACACAAGATGATTGTGTGTTCTTTACAGAGAGCGAACACTGGATGATGGGAGATTAGTAGTTTCTATTCATTTTTTTTTAACCTATCAGGGAAGAGTTCCTAAACTCTGCATATAACTAGGAATTTTATGCATTTTCACATGGATATAAAAAATACAATAATACAGCTAATAATATTGTATTAGAAGTGAAGAGTCTGTTTAAAGGCATGTAGCTAAAGGGAAAGCAAGCAATCAAACTTAATAGTATTAGTTATCTAATAAATTTACTATGAAATTAAGAGCCATACAGACATTATGTAAGTTGTGCTGATTTTTAAGCCATCAGTAAGATCTTAGTCATTTTAATTACAAATATCTTTTTCATTGTGGAAAAATCTGTTTCCAAATAGTCTCTATAATGATATTAAGGCTGAATATTTACTATGCATTGCTCTGAACAACTATACCTCTACTATGAATTCATTTTATCTGATAACTCCGTGCTGTTGCTGCTGGACACTTGTAAGCAGGACAGAGGTCCATAAATATTGTTGCCAAGGTCACAAACATAGCAAGTGCCACAGCTGAACTATAAACCCAAGAATGAAGCCTCTAAATTTATATCTTTAAACCTCACACCATATTAACTCCCACTAAGGAGTCTCCGTGCTGGACTAGGATAGTCAGTGCTCACTGATATCGTACTTGAAGGCCTGGTAAACCCCTCAACTTGCTCAAAATTGGGTTTCTCATCCACTTATGACCAGGTTTTACCCTCAGCCCTCCTGTGGTTAATGAAAACCTCTTCTATAGAGCTACTCAATTAAACTTTAAAATTAGCTATCCATGCTATATAAGATGTATGAGAGCTCCTTCCCCTTCCAAGCAGAGCCTACAGTCCAATCGTGGACAAGTCCTGCTGACTCGGAGTTTATGACCTAGTTCACCAACTGAAAGACGCAGAAAGGCCTGTATATTTCAGCCTAGTAAGGCACACTCTAAAAACCAATGCTCTCTAAGTACCAATTGTCAGTCGGCCCAGCCTTTGTAAGTCTGTTCCCCAGGCAGACTTCATTCCGTCTCTCGGCTGCCCAGATATTAACTCCTAATAGCATCTCAGATCATGAACCTTGTTGCTAAAGGACTCAGAGTGTGATGCCTGCTACGATTCCTCCCTTTGCTCATGTCCCACACATCTATCCATCCATTCTATTATTATCTAGCTGATTCCTACTTACAAAGTTGAGCCTTGCTGCGGATGTCGTGACCATAAGCGGGGTGGTGCGTGTAAGGGGTAGCTCAGGTTCCTACCATAGTCTCCCGCCTGGTTCCCAGCTTCTCACCTTATTTACATTGACTTTGTGCTCACGTGGTGTTAACATGGTTCCTGTAAGGCATGAGTTTCAGTGTGTTAAAGCCTTATAGAGTCCCAGTTTCTCAGAGGAAAGGCCTGCACGGCCGTCTGCTGCCTGGTCCCATTGGCTCTGTACCCTGGTCTGTGAGCGTCCCCTGTTGCTGGCTCCACCCAGGTTCCTGGCTTCTATGACGTCACAAACACAGGGGCCATGGTGTTCCTACGTTCTCGATCTCCATCTGCTCCTGGCTTAAACTCCTCAAATCTTTAAGGGTACCTCACCCCTTTTTACTATGATATGCGATTTGGTTATTTATAATGACTTGTGTGCTTTTTGCCTACACACTCTCGCTAAAATATAAGCCCTTGTCAGAGGCAGTGACGGGATATATTTCTGGAGCACATACAACGGTGCTGATAAATTTCATACAGTAAATAAATCCTCCACTTTAGAAGTTGATCTACATAAAATAAAAATCTTCACTTGAATCTCAGGCAATTCCCATTGAAAGGCTTCACTGGCGGAGGAATGCTAAATGCGCTGATAGGAAATCTTGCTGTCAATTCGCAGAAAGGCCCAAGAAGGTCATTGAGACTGATTAGAGCTTGATAAAAGTCGGTTTTCTAAACTTCCACTTATAAACCGAAGTCTACTTCTGCTTACTTGTACTGAGACATTTAGTCACATTTTGGTTCTCTCCACTTACCTCCAGCTCATCAAGAGCACTCCCCAGGGTTGCCCCCTGAGGTTCGGAAGTCGCCAGCACGCTGGGGATGCCTTGGGAAGCATTTGAAATGACATCAAGAGCGTTCTGAATCTCTTCACAGACTGTGTCCTTGCTGGCTTTGAGCGAAGCAACATCGGAATGTTCCAAACAAGCTGAACAGATGGAATGCAAGAGCGGGGAGTTCTCCTTCAAAGTGGCCCGCGCCCCTGCAATTTCATCCCTCTGGGCTGGAGATTTTAAGTCCTGAAAAGAAGGGGGGGAAAGCACTCTTACTCTTTATCATAGAAAGAAGACATATTACCTGGATGCTCCCTTGGGGCAAGAGGGGCAGCATGAGCAAGGTGCAGGTACTAAGCAGTCTGCTGGAGTAAACAAGGACCTGGGGAGTCTGTGCAGTCCTGCAGATTCTCAAGTCCTATCGCAGGTAAAGGTCACAATGGTGGAGAGATGTCACTGGTCAGCCATATATGTTGACTCAGTTTGATTTCTATTACTGATATTAAATACTATGACAAATCAACTTAAAGAAAAAATGTAGGTTTTTTTTGTTTTTTTTTTTTTTACTCTTTGGGAGTCTGCCACCCAGCACCCAAATAAATACACAGAGACTTATTCTTACTTATGAATGCCCGGCCTTAGCTTGGCTTGCTTCATGCCAACTTTTCTAACTTAAATTATCCCATTTCTCTCTAACTACATTATGACTCTGGGCTTTTTGCCTTTCTTTATTTTATATATCTTACTTTTCTTTTTATTCCATAGCTGGATAGCTGGTTGTGTGGCCGGATGGCTGGAATCCTTCTCTCCTTCTCCTTTCTCATGCCTCCCTTTCTCTTTTTAGATTTCTCCTATTTATTCTCTCTGCCTGCCAGCCCCGCCTATCCTTTCTCTGCCCAGCTCGTGGCTCTTCAACTCTTTATTAGACCAATCAGGTGTCTGGGGCAGGCAAAGTACCAGCTTTACAACTTAGAATGCAGCATATCTTTGCATCAATAACAAATGTCCCACAATGTAAACAAATGTAGTGCACCTTCAACTAATCTCCCACAACAGAAGAAACAATTCTTTGGGCTCAAAATTCCAGGTTCCCATTCATCATTTCAGGGAAATCAACGGAACAGAAACACAAGGCAGACACTCACACTACACCCATGGTCAAAAGCAGACAGCACTGAACTAACGCGTACATGCCAGTATTCAGCTCTCTTCCCCTACTCTCTGAGAGTTAGAAATGCCCTCTCTAGGGAATGGTGCCACCCACAGTGGGTAGGTTTTCCCTCCAAAATAACATAATGACAGTTCCCCCAAAGATGTGCCCACAGGTCAGCCTAGACAACACTTCACTGAGGCTTCCTGTCCAGGTGAGTCTGGTGTGTCAGGTGGTAACTAAAGCTAGTCATCACATCCATAAGCTCACTAAGAACTCTGTCACATTATTAAGTGCATCATCAGGCATCTCGAATTACTAATATTCTGTTAACCTAATTTTCATAGATAGCAATATTTGCATTTAGCTTTTCACTAAAATAACCCAGGTGAATTAAAAACACTAAATTAAAGTTTTCACCATTCAACTACCCTTTTCTATTGCAGAAATGCTAATGAATCTCTTCTACATTTTTTCCTTGATATTTACCCAACAAATAGTTGCTACGTACTTAGTATATACTAACCCTTCTGTTAGAATTCAGGAGTACAGCTATGAGCAACCCCACCAGACCCTTGATCTCAGGAAGATCATGTTAGTGGACAGGAAATTTCTTGACAAATAATAAACTAGGCAAACATAGAAATAAGTCAGTTTCGAGCAATGAAAATACGAATGAAGCAAGATGTAAAAGATTATAGCAATTGAAGTATAAAAGTGCCTTAGTGTGGGCAGACAGCAAGGCTATTTCTGGGGATACAACAGTTTGAAGTAATTCTCACTGGAGACTATCACAGACAGAGAAGAGATGCTAAATAATGATTAAATTGCTGGTTGAAACTGCTCAGGATGCAGTGAAAAAAAATTGTCAAGCACTACCTTAACCAAGTGATGAAGGCTAGCTAATGTTATCCATGGTGTCATTGCTCACAAATGATACTGCACATTATATACTGAATGTGCCAAATATCCTCATGGATAGATGACCATGGTTCTTCTAAATTGAAGCCTACTGTAGGTGTTAGTGGTTACTTTAACTGATGATACTATGGGTTCGTAGGCTGTCTGTTTATCCTTACTCCGAACCAGTTCAAAATACTTATTCAATATCAAGGTCAAGTGGGATGTCCCTGGATAGACAGGTGTACAGAATTCAGCTCCTCAAGGACTGACACTTACTTAATATCTTTTATAAGTGTCAGATAAAAAAGCACACACAGGATTTCCAAGCCTAAGAGGCATTAAATGCTTCCAGCTGATGAAGAAACTCTCAGATGGGATTATAAAGAAAAGAGAAGACCTTACACATCTATTCAAGCTGGTAGAGAGAGTAACATACGAATTTTAACCCCGGCAAAGAAAATGAAGTATATGTAGAGATTTTAAAGAGCACATAACATAAAAACAGGATGCTCTAAGCTATCTGTCAATTTAATCATTCAACCAACAATTATTGAGCCCATGTTATGCATCAAATACTATGTTGATTAAGGGCTGGGAATGTCAAGAGAAAGTTCTCAAACCAAAAGTATAGACAAACAAAGAAATTTTATAGAAATTGAGGGTTGGAGAGGTAGCTCAGCTCTTAGGAGCAGTTGTTGCTCTTGCAGAGGACCCAGGTTCAGTTCCCAGCACCAACATGGCGGCAAACAACCTGCAATTCCCACTACAGGAAGATCTGCTGCTCTTTTCTGGCCTCTGTGATCACTACATGAATGCGATAAATATACATGCATGCAGGCAAACATTTATCCATATAAAATAACTATTTTTTTAAATTATGTAGAAACTAAAATAAAGTTACAGTATAAAGGAAAATCCTCATCTTAAAGGGGGTTAAAACTACTCTATCAGTTAATTTATTTATGCTTTTGATGGCATAAATGATAAATAAATTAGCATATATCCAAGGTCTACAACATGCTGCACACACAACACACATCATGTAATAATTTCTACAATTAAATTCATTAGCACCACACTCACTATACCTAATCACCTCATATGTGTACATTGTGTGATTACTTAATATGTATTCTCCTAGTTCTTTCCAAGTAAGCAATACATTATTACCAGTTATCACTACCATACTATAATTAGATACCCAGAACTTAGACATCTTAAAACTATCATTTGTATCCCTTAATTAATTTTTTCTCATTTACCTCATGCCCTACTCCTAGCATTCAGCATGAAACACTCTTCTAAATTTTAGACTTCTTTTAGAATACATACAAAACAATGAGATTATCGTGTGTTTGCTTTTTTCTGTCTGTGATCTTGCCCAGCACAGTGTCCTCCAGGTTTATCCATGCTATTGCAAATACAGGAGTTCAGAACAAAGTGAATCTTAGGCAGTGAGAAGAAGCCGTTCTGTAAGCAGTGCAGAACAAAACACTAAACAAAGGAAACAATGACTGTGACAGCGGGAAGCACAGAACGGGGAGGAACAGGCAGGCTAGGAGGCTATGGCGGGTGGCACTACAAACAGAGGAAACATGAGGAGCAAGGTAGCAAGTGCACCTGGGAAAATCAACAGGAGACACCTCCCATGTTAAGCTAAAGAACTCTAAAAGCAACAAGATCACTTGGATATTTCGAAGACGTCTTTGGCAGTAGCCATATGAATAGACTAACAAGGATGACATTGCAGCCAGGAGGCCAGGCAATAGTCCAGCTGCAGGTGAGGAACAATGAGTGTCTAACGCTGGACAGGATCATAGGCTAAAGCAGGAAGGTGTTGTGGGATACTTGTACATTGTGTGAAAATGTATTGCTGTGACTGGTGAAATAAAGAACTGAATGGCCAATAGCTAGGCAGGAGAGAATAGGCAGGACTTCCAGGGACTATGGGAAGAGGAAAGGAAGATTCACCAGGAAAATGCTGGGGGGGGGGGGGGGGGCATGCAGTATGGAAATGAGGAAACGAGCCCCATGGCAGAACATAGATTTAAAAATATGGATTAATTTAAGTTAGCAGAGCTAGTTGGAAACTAGCTTTCATAATTGGTAGTAAGTCTCCATTTGTGGGCTGGCGGTCCCAGCCAGAAAGTACTACTACGGGAAGGAGCCATGCAACCCTGATGAGGTGAAAACCCTAAGACACTGGGAGTAGGAGGTATTCACCAGTGTCTAGAAAATGGCTTCAGTGATTGTAAACATAGAAAGGCATTCACCAAGATGCAAACGCAGTGAGAAGAATGCGTTTGTGGTGGATCAGATGTAAGGTTCGAACCGTTTATAAGTGCAAACGCACTCCACAGTGAGGATGTAAGCTCAGACACAGAGATCTGTCGGTCATCTGCTCTTCCTTGAAGGTCCACGCTATGCGTGAAGGCAGCAGCAACTTCAGACAGTATGAAGGCCACACTGAGAAAGGGAACCTGGAACCAAGCACTGTCCCTTGAATACGTCAATGGTATTATGTGCTAGTCCCAAAGGACAAATATGGAACATGTTCAAATTGCCAAAATGGATATCAGAAAAGACTGAACTTAAAACATTTTACGTTTTAAAAATTAAAAAAAATCAATAACAGAGAGTATAGAACAAGAATTAAACTGTTGATAATAATTCTTTTCATAAGAAGCACTTTAGAAATACAGAATGACTTTTCTATTGTGTAAGTTAAAGGTATGTCTGCCCACCCTTAAGAAGAAAGATTTATATTGAAGAATCCATCATTTAAAAATGCCTAGAAGCTATGAATGAGCTAGGTCACATATTAACAGATTGCTTTACCAAATCTGCAAAACTAGATTAAGGAAGTAGCTTTTCAAATTTGATGAAACAAATCAAAAATATCTGTCAACACTGTTGTCTCCCCCAGTTCATTGTCATTCATTATATGCATGAAAGGCATATAATTTATTATTTTGAATCCCATTATCTAGCAACACAAGGCAAATGAGTTTAATGCAATTTTGTTGTAGAAACAAAAGACCAATAAGCTAAAAGTCAGTCAGATATGGACTGGAGAGATGGAGCAGTGGTTAAGAGCATGGGCTACTCTTTTAAAGGACTCAGTTCAGTTCCCAGCATTCACATGGTGGCTCACCACCCTCTGTAACTCCAGTACAGGAGATCCAGTGACTTCCTCTGTTCTCTGTAGGTACCACACCATGCAGATAAATCACTCATACACATAAAATAAAAGCAAATAAAGCTTTTAAAACAAAATTAGACAAAGATATACTTCAAAGGGAAATAGAGAATTTGGATATCATTATTATTATTCCAAGAAATCTAAATTAGAGAAAGTATCATTCAATCTAGAGAAATCAAACAAATTTGTATATGAAGAACTACAGAAAGTTAAACTACAACTATCTCCACACTAAATCCTAGTGAAACCACCGGTACAGCTACTTTGGAAAGCTGTCTTATAGACCCACCTGGAACTGAGTGTGCACACGTCCCACTAAGCTATCCTACCCTCGGGGGAGATGAGGCACACGTATGGAAATGTGCTCATATGTTCATCAAAAGACACAAAGATATTCGCTGCCGGCTGTTCCCGAGAGTTCTAAACTGGAAACATAGTAATGAGAATCAACAGAATGTGCTCCGTGCAGGAGAGTGAGAAACCCCACACAGGGCATGTGTTGTTTGATTCTAGCTATATAAAGTTTGACTCTGACAACACGAATTCGGAGGAAGAATCAGAATGGTGATTACTCTGAAGGAGTGATCAGGGGAGAAATCTAACTCTGGCAATTCTGTTTCCTTTCCTAGGCTCTAGATACGCCGGAGTCTGCTGCAAGTTTTTACTGAGCTACATACTTTTGAGCTGGGTAAGCTACATACGTTTTTCTGAATGACTGCTGTAATTTAGTTATTTTAAGTTGATGTAAGGGCTGACAAGATGGGTGAATGGGTAAAGGCTCTTGCCAAAGGCCCTTGCCACCAAGTCTAATGACAGGAATTTGATCCCCAGGACCTGCGAGATCCCGAGGGCCTGCGAGGTAGAACAGATTCCTACAAATTATCTTCTGATTTCCACACTTACACACACACACACACACACACACACAATATATTGATAAGTGTAATAAAATTGTGAGATGACTTAAAGCTGAAGGAAGCCATTGAACTAGTATCTGTGCCATGTGCTGTCTCTTTAGCAGTTAACACCGATACAAAGTGACCCCAGGACCACCCCTGTTGAGTGCATTCCCCTTGTTACCGGGGTGATAAGAAAGCTGAATACACAGTCCACTTTCTGCCTGGTTAAAGGAATTGTATTTGAAAAAGGAAAAAAAAATCTGACTACTTGAAAATAAACACAAAAAGAGGAAGTTGCTGTGAGCTGGCTGTCAGAAAGGCCAGAGCCACAGAGTCTACCCAGAGACTGGTTCTGCACACCCTGGGACAAAGCTGCAAGCTGTCCCAGAGTCTCGAAGAATAGTCTCTGCTAAGCTGCGTTCCTGCCCGTGGAGCCTCAGCAGATACTCTGCTCAGCAAAGCAGAGCTACATGCAAATGCCCATGTTTTTCTTCCTGGCATTCAAATGAAGCTTCAGAAGCTAATAAAACCACTCTAGTAACTGGGAGGAAAGGGGCTAAGAAAGAGCAGTGTTTGTTTTCTGGAGATTAGGAAGGCATGTCGCAAGAAAGCCTTGTGCTCTTTGCTATTTGGATTCTCCGTGGGGTTGGCTTCTCTCCCCAACCTTCCCTCTGCCAAGATGCCACATGCTGACTATTTTATTGGTCACTGGGCAGCTTCATGTTCTATTGGAAGACAAAACAGTGTAAATGCACGCTGATGTCAGTGTTTTTCTCCAACATAAATCAGGAGATGGGAATACTGGACCATGACTGACCTGAGCAACAGAAGATATTGAACAAGAACAGATGGCAGAGAAAAGAAAATTATGAAGAGAACAGAGATTCTGGGATCTTATAATCAAGACATCGTTAAGTAGCAGAGAGAGACATCCACTGCTAGCCCATTATATTTTGCTCTAAAAGGTCGAACTCAGTAAAGAGGAGAATAAAAGCAGTGATCATATTCAAATAGGCAAAGGGAAAATCACTGGGTAATTGCTATGGGAAACGCGCTTGGACACTGTAAAGATTTGTCACTCATATTGGTTTAATAAAACACTGATTGGCCAGTAGTCTGGCAGGATGTATAGGTGAGGAGAATTCTGGAAAGAGGAAAGGCAGGTACAGTAACCAGTCAGATACAGAGGAAGCAAGATAAGAATGCCTCGCTGATCAAAAGTACCAAGTCACAAAACTAAACACAGATAAGAATTATGGGTTAATTTAAGCTGTAAGAGCTAGCTAATAATAATCCTGAGATAATAGGCCAAACGATTTATAATTAACATAAGCCTCTGTGTGTTTCGTTGGGGCTGAATGGTTTTGGGACTAGGTGGGACAGAAACTTCCATCTACAGGTAATTGTATTAAGTGAATCTCCAAAGCATATATTGGGCCATTAACATATACCTTGGGTAACTGAAAGACACAAGGCTAAATGCTAACGACTTCAAATAAATCACCTACGTAAACATCACCACTGGTTTGTTTGCTTGTGCCCTGAGATGGGATCTCAGACTGTTCTCCTGCCTCATTCTCCAGGCAAGTTAATCGTCCCATATGGTTATATAGCAATTTATCCTGTTCAACATATTTCCAGAGACTCCTTTTCAAGGAATCCCATGGGGAGATGTAAGAAGTATTTTATGCATGTTTATGAAAAAAAAGAAAAGAAAATGGATAATTCTCCAAAGGCACACACAGATCAATACAAAGGAGTGATAGCAATGGTTCTCAGAGCATCAACCCCATTGAGCAGCCAGGATTCCTCCTTTACCATTGCACATTCAATCGCGTTCTCATTCATGGGCCAGCTGCGGGTGGGATTCAAGACTGGATCGTGTCTCAGTATGCTTTTTATCCAGCATTATTTCTCTACGTTGTCAGTAACTTTAGCATCTGGTCTCAAAGACTGTCAAAAAACAAAAAGATTTTCTTTATGTCCTGTCCTTCTATGGTAACTCAACAGAGAATAGACCAAGGGAAACAATTGTCATACCTAGAATGACTCAGATGAACAAACCCAGTCCTTAACTGAACTGCAGGACAAGACTGATTAGAAACCAAAGGATGGGAACTGGAGACAGAACTGGCCAGGCAGTTTTAACAGGAGACCTGAAAGCAGCTCTTTCAGAAAGCAGAGGTCCTGTGGGCAGTCCTGAGCTTGCCGGGACTCAGGGACTCCAGGAGAGAGTTCTGGTTTCTGGTTCCTTGTTATCTCTTCTCCTACATGAGTACGCCGCCTGGAAGCCGTACCTGAGGATGTGACTGGCGCTGAGGCAGGTACCTGGACCACCTCACTACGCCTCACCCCAGTGTCTGCCATCCTTCTGCTTACCAAAGCTCCCAGACTGTGGAATTGATGGATGGCATGTCAGCCCTGCTGTACCTGCGCTGCTTCCTCTCTGTCCCTTAGGCTCTGACCTACGAATCTATGACACATTTCTTTCTAAAACCCACCCTCTGCCCATGGATTTCATCCTTCGAGTTTCTGAGATGAGGAAGGACCCAGATCCACTAATTCAGTGGCGGCCTGGTGTGGCCTTTTGGTACCCTAACTCCTGAAGTAAAGTCTACCTGAGGCAAGAATGCAAAGCTCATGGACTTCACAGGATCCACATCTCCCCATTTCACTGAGGGCAAAACTATGGCTTGAAACGGAAGTATGGTCCATACCATGATTCAGGGGGCATAAAAACATGTCAGAGATGCATGGGGGAGAAGAGTGAAAATAGCCATTATCAACCTGAACAGTCCCATCTACTTTTCATAACAAAGAAACCTTCTAAATATAAGCTCTTAGTAATGATTGCCTAATGATTGCTTTTCCAGGAGAAATCTTGTTTGGCTTTTTAGTTTAATTCAACAAGCTTGAAACACCTGCTCGAAGGTGTTGAAGCTGAGACTACAGATTCTGGTGTTTATTCTAAGCAGGAGGCATGAATAGGACAGATGTTAGTAAGAGGGAGTGGCAAGGCCCAGGCACACTATAAACTGTCTCCTCAAATTTGGAAGCATCCAGATCCAAATTGGCCAAGCTAAAAGACAGAGAGACAGAGACAGATAGAGAGAAACTGAGAGAGACAGAGAGACTGACAGAGACAGAAAGGGAGGGGAAGGAAGGGAGGGAGGGAGGGGGAAGGGAGGGAGGGAGGGAGGGAGGGGGAAGGGAAGGAGGGGGGGAAGGGAGGGAAGGGAGGGAGGGAGGGAGGGAGGGAGGGAGGGAGGGAGGGGGAAGGGAGGGAGGGAGGAAGGAAAGAAAGAAGGAAGAAAGGAAGATCCCTGGCCTCTGTCCTGATATTTGCCTCACCAATTCAATCTAGTCCATGTTTTATATTCATAGCATATACATAATTGACCTTGGAAAAAAATTGGAAAATAGATAATACATACATGTCCCTGGGTCCAGTGAACCTACAATAAATACAGGTGGCACATTTCCAAGGCAGGAAATCAGACTCATTACAATGGAAATAGCAAGAGCTGACCATAACTACGAGGTCGGAATGCCAATGCAAAACCTCTCCAGCCACAGGCGGTTTCAAGTAGAATAATGAACCAAACTTCAGCTACCAAATGAGGATAATAATTCCAACTTTCCAGGGTATTAATGAGGTTAAATTATTCACTGTGAAATACCTTCCCCACATTTCCTTACTTGATCTAGATCTATGAACAAACTTCAGGCCATGTTGCCTCCCTAAAAATGTTCCTGACCGTCTTCTTCGGCAACAGTGGATTGGGATTTAAGCTGCCAGATATTTCCCACCTTTTCAAGCTTCAAATGCGTAGCTAAATTTTGGGGATCAAAATAAACGCGCCTAAAATAGAAATCGTTGCCTTTTTTATACACACACTTCCCCTTGCCTCGCTGAGCCTGAATGGTGCGCTGATTGCCAACTGAACCGTGAGATGCCCTGAGCAATAACTTCGCTACCTTCTTCTCTTTGCATTTTTCTTCTCTTCGTAGCTGTTCCTTGTCCTTGGTGGGGCACAAGTTTGGGGGAAGAAATGAGTATTTGACTCCTATAAGAATGTGTGCGTGCAAATGTCGCGTGCGAACGTCACAGAAGGGGACACGTGAAGGAAAAACGGTGAGAGCGCAAGCTTTTCTGTTGTTCGGCTTTATCGTGTTGATCTTTTCCTTTCTCGGTAATTCCACCAGAGGCGACTTCTTAAAATTCAAACCTCATCTTCACTCGCCGCTTGACAACTTTCCAGTGAGTGTTATAAAGTATTCACCGGAGAGCTCACAAGTGATAAAGCTCACAGGGGTCACTGTGAGAACGCTCTCTCCCTGGCCCCGTTCCTGCTCCTGTGAGGTTTCTGGGTCCTCTGCATGCGCCGGGCCTGTGGATCCTCTGAAGTCTCCTGGACTCTCACGTCACGATCTGTCATGCCCAGACCCCACTCGTCCGCGCCTCTTCCACAGCACAACTTAACACCTGGAATCAAGCCATTGCTTTCTGCTGTGCTTAGATGTTAACAGGGCTATGTCTCTCACCAAATTGTTTCATTGGCATCCAAAGACTCGAATGCCCCCAATGACTGGCCTTTGTGTAAGAGTAGCTCCGAGTCCTAATGAACGAATAATACCCTTTACCACCAGTAAGGAAGTGAGAACACTGTGAGAGGAGAAGATGATAATTTAGGTATCTGCAAAATAAAATGTCTAATTTTGGAAAATTATAGTTGTGTTAACAACTATGTTTTTTAAAGGTAAGATCTGCTGAGCCTAGCAAGGAATTATCTTGTGTTCCAAATGAAGCTGATGATGCCTGTTTGTAAACTACCCTTGAGAGTGTTCTGGCCAAGGCCTCTTTTCAAAAGCTAGCAATGACAACTTTTGCCACAGGCACACAAGGGCATTATTCAGACCGTAATGCTGTGGAGCTTAGGAGATATTAGAAAGCACCTGCTTTCGAGCACATTCTCCGACAGGAAGCAAGACCTTGAACAGGAGGGGGATAACGGTGTTCCACAGCAGTTACATTTTTTCCAAACGCCAAGCTGGCTGCCCTGCGTTAAAAACTGAGGTCAACAATCTTGCCGTGATTGGGTCTCAACGAGTGTCTACACGGTAGGATGGACAGCTATGGGAAAATATGAGAAAATTACTGCCTGGCCCTGAAGTCTCGTTTCCCCCAGAAATTGTTAGTTATTGCTAGTAAAAGAAATAGGTTAAAACTGGTGAACTAGATAAGAGCTAGTCTGGGAAACATAAAGTATAGGGAGCTTATGCCTCACAGAGAAGTGGCTATTTCTAGATGTGCATGTAGGAGACGCGTAAGGTAACTGAGAGAAGAGTCTGTGGGCTCACTAGCCCTCTCAGACATGAGCTGTGAAAACCTGAGCTCCTCCCACACACAGTTTCCACAGTGAATGGCATTCAATCCAGTTGTTCGAGCCAAAAAAAAAAAAAAATGTTTTAAACCTTAAATGTCTCTGTCTTATATGTTATGTTCAGTCTACTGGGAGAAAAATCTATCCATTACTGTCATTTATTCAGAATTTGGTCTATCACTTCTTTCCTACTTCAAACCTATCTATGTCATTTCCCACACTCCCTCCTCAATATTCTACGTGACAGTTTGGAAGTCTAACGCCCATATTCTCAGGCGTTTGAATACTTGGTCCCCAATTGGTGGCGCTGTTTAGAGGGTATAGCTTTGTTGGGAGCAGTATGTCACTGGGGTGGGGTTTGAGAGTTCAAAACCCCATATCCTTTCTCTGTAAACCCTTCCTCTAATTTCAGATGCGAGCTCTCAGCGGCTCTAGTCAAAACACCTGCCCTGGGCCACGCTTCCCTGCCATAATGGTGATGTTCTCTTATCCCTCTGGAACCACACGCCCCAAATAAACCTGCCCTACTATAGTTGCCTTGGTCATGGTGTTTGTCACAGCAGCAGAAAGGTAGCTAATCCATTCTCCATGCTCACTGAGACCATGTCATATAGACCGCCTTGCTATTTTTCCAAGAGTCTAGTCATGTCCATACTTTCAGCCTTTCCAGTACTGGCGTGCTGCTCTAGATCTATGACTGGACTCATTCTCACTACATTCATTCATTCATTCGTTTGTTTGTTCGTTCGTGTGTGCGTGCGTGCGTGCGTGCGTGCATTCTTTCAATTTGTGTGTAGATGGATGCACGTGCCAGCTGCCTATCCTGAGGGCAGAAGACACTTGCAGGAGTTGGTTCTCTCCTTATACCACACAGGTCCCAGAGACCTCACCCAGCTTGTCAGACTCAGCAATAAGCGCCTTTCCCCACTGAGCAATCTCATTGGCCCCTGCCTCGTTTCTTCTAAGTTTTTCTAAGACTTGTCAGGAAGATTTTCCCTGATTACCTAGTCAAATAGCTCAGCCAACAACTCCAGTCTCAGTCTGCCATATCCCCTTTCCTTGTTTTACTTTCCTCTTATTATTCATATTAATGTATATTATAGTTAATACTTTGGGTGTATTTTCAATAGAATGGAAGTTTCATCAAAGTATAGGGTAAAATATTTATGTTTAATAAATGGATTAGAAGTGGTATTTATCTACTCCTCAAGTCATTAAGTATATGCAGTTAAATATTTAGAGGCTCTTAATGATATATAAAAAAAATGTCTTCTCTTAGGACGATAAAAATGCCAGAGAACGCTTAAAGATCAAAGACAGAGAAGTGGTACAGATATTGATGGGACAAACTTGATCCTCCATTTGATAATTCACTCAAGACTTGAGGAAGCACATGACTGCATCTCAAGACTTAGTTGTGATTTTAATTTCAGTCCTTTTTGATACTCACCAAAAGCCTCATGGAAGCTGATGAGCTAATCACAAGGCAGGTCAACAGCTGGAGCTGACGGATAGCTGTGTATGCTTCGGAAGATGATTGGCATTAGAGCTCAGGCCCCTAACTGACAAAGATTTTCCTACTCAAGAACTAAACACAGAAAAGTACACCGTGGTGTCTACCTCTAATCTTTATTATTGGGGGGAAGGTGGGAGAATTGTGAGTTTGAGGACAACTGAAGAAAACCCTGCCTTAAAAATTAAAGAACAGTCCAGAAAGCCTAGCTCATGCAGGACATTTACTGTTTAGGTTTGCCCGTTTAAACACTCGTGTATCTAGGAATGGCTTCAATCCACTCGTGATACATAAAATAAATTAGCATTCTCACACTCTCGAGAGAAGTATGAATTTAGCACCGAATGGAATAGCAGATGACTAAACACTAGGCTTCCCCCACCCTCTGCTCCTCCCTTGTTTCTGTCATAAATACAACAGATGCAAGATGCTGGAATGAGGACAACCCCAGAAGGTAGATGTTTGCCTCTAATGCAGAAATAAACCATTCAAAATTTCATTCCGCACAGCATGCCAGCGCTAGCAAGAACTCCTCGGTTCCTCTACTGCCATTAGGAGGGCTTTATGACTAAATGTATCACGCAAGTCTCCCTAGTTCAATGAAGCATATGGCTGCCTTTGGTGTTAGAGGTGGCTAAATACCTTTTATAAGTTTATAATAATGGCATCCAAGGCCAATATAAATTGCTACCACATAAATGATTTGGAATAACTACAGTTCCCGCTGAATCTTGAACATCAGTCAAACCTGCAATGCACAGAGGTGTGAAACACAGCTTTAGAAAAGGTAAGTTCACAGACTGCAGCGTTGGCACAGCAGTTGAGAGCGCTTGCTGCTCTTGAGGAAGACCTGGGTTTGGTCCCTGACACCTACACAGTGGCTCACAGCCATCTAGAACTCCAGTTCCAGAGGATCCAACACCTTCTTCTGACCTCTGCGAGCACCAGGCATATACATGGTGCACATACATACACACACATGAAACACTCAGACATGTAAAATAAATAAATCTGATTTAAAAATTGAGATCAGTTCCGAGGACATAGCTGTTTAGCATTAAGTAGAAAAGTACTCTCCGTTTCACCTCTTTTAAGAGCATAGCCCCCAGGGGAAACGACAGACAGCTCCTTATCAGCTGTCCTGAGTTCCTAAGGGTCTGCAATTCCTGCTGCCCTGTTAAGCATTGAACTTTCATCCTCATTTTTATTCACTGTTGGACATGTAATGAATTTGTACTCAGAGTTAAACAATTTCACTTAAAAAAAATTCAACCTGATCAAGGGAATCTATAGAAAAAATAAAAATACAAAAGCCACAGCTGAGATCATGCTAATGACTAAAGACTGACACTTTCCTCCTAAGAGAAACCAATGCCCCTTTCCCACTGCCATTTAACACTACACTAGTACTGTTCACATAGTTTGAGATACAGATACACACACAAAAAAAAAACCACCATATTGGAAAATAAATAGTAAAGCATCCACTATTTGTTGATGGCATGATTTTGTATATAGGTAATTCTCAAGAAAAATCACATACCCAATAAAGATAATAAGAATGGTTGGACTACAGATTGTAAGATAATATTGAAAAATCATGATAGATAGATAGATAGATAGATAGATAGATAGATAGATAGATAGATAGATAGATAGAACACATTTATAATTTTATTTTTTTTGATTTTAAGTATATTTATTTTTTTTAATTTATTTATTTATTAAAGATTTCTGTCTCTTCCCCGCCACCGCCTCCCATTTCCCTCCCCCTCCCCCAATTAAGTCCCCCCCATCCCGAAAAGCAATCAGGGTTCCCTGTCCTGTGGGAAGTCCAAGGAACCCCCACCTCCATCCAGGTCTAGTAAGTTGAGCATCCAAACTGCCTAGGCTCCCACAAAGCCAGTGCGTGCAGTAGGATCAGAAACCCATTGCCATTGTTCTTGAGTTCTCAGTAGTCCTCATTGTCCACTATGTTCAGAGAGTCCGGTTTTATCCCATGCTTTTCCAGACCCAGGCCAGCTGGTCTTGGTGAGTTCCCAGTAGAACATCCCCATTGTCTCAGTGTGTGGGTGCACCCCTCGCGGTCCTGAGTTCCTTGCTCGTGCTCTCTCTCCTTCTGCTCCTGATTTGGACCTTGAGATTTTAGTCCTGTGCTCCAATTTGGGTCTCTGTCTCTGTCTCCTTTCATCGCTTGCTGAAGGTTAACATTCAGGAGGATGCCTATATGTTTTTCTTTGGGTTCTCCTTATTTAGCTTCTCTAGGATCACTAATTATAAGCTTGGTTTATGGCTAGAAACCAAATATGAGTGAGTACATCCCATGTTCCTCTTTTTGCGTCTGGCTTACCTCACTCAGGATAGTGTTTTCTATTTCCATCCATTTGCATGCAAAATTCAAGAAGTCCTTGTTTTTTATTGCTGAGTAGTACTCTAATATGTATAAATTCCATACTTTCTTCATCCATTCTTCCATTGAAGGGCATCTAGGTTGTTTCCAGGTTCTGGCTATCACAAACAATGCTGCTATGAACATCGTAGAGCATATACTTTTGTTGTATGATAAGGCCTCTCTTGGGTACATTCCCAAGAGTGGTATTGCTGGGTCCAGGGGTAAGTTGATCCCGAATTTCCTGAGAAACCACCATACTGCTTTCCAAAGTGGTTGCACAAGTTTGCATTCCCACCAGCAATGGATGAGTGTACCCCTTTCTCCACAACCTCTCCAACAAAGGCTATCATTGGTGTTTTTTATTTTAGCCATTCTGACAGGTGTAAGATAGCATTTGACTGCATATTTATAATTTTAAAGCCAAAATTAAAATTGGGGAAATGATTGCAACTATATAAGAGCGATGGAGATAACAAAAGTACACAGAAATGATCTCTTCTATGTGACCACTGAAAACCATCAAACACCATTAAAGACATCCACTACTTGTGTATCGTATTTTGGAAGATAATGTGGTGAAAATAGCAATGTAGCCCAAGCAAAACTGCAGGTCGAATGCCATCCCTATCAAAATTCAGCAGAGTTCTGTTTTGTTCTGTTTTGCAGAACTTGGAAGGATAATCTTAAATTTCATATGGAAATTTAAGAATAGTCAAAACAAGCTTACAAATTAGAAAAAAAAATGTCAAGGAATACACAACTCAAAACTTATTACAAAGGCCGGAGATGTTGCTGAAAGAATGCGTACCCAAGCACCACAAATAACAAGAACTTGCTACCAAAAGAAAGCACAATGTTATAAGACAGATATACAGGCCAGTGCACCATAATCCAGAGTCAGACTAAATCCTTCGATTTATGGTCAGATTTTCAACAAGGAAATGAGTCAATGGAGAAAGAACAATGATATAGCCCGATGGTGCCAGCACAAATGAGTGTCTGTAAGCAAAGGAAAGGACTGGGACCCTTTTTTTAACATACGCACAAAGCAAGTGAAAGGTGATCACAGTCTTGAAGAGCTAAATCTACAGAACTCCTAGAAGAAAATGTGAACGCAAGACTCTGTCATTTCAAACTGGATGTTTTCTTCAGGGTGGCAGCAAAAGCATGAACAACAACAGAAAAGTCACAACATGAACTTTGACACCAAAACCTGCATCAACACATATTATGTAAAGGGGGGAAGGCACTCCAGGGAATGGCGGCGCAGTTTTAGAAACCCTATGTGTCACAAGGACTTTATATCTAGAACATGAGATGAGGCAGATAAAACGACAGTGATTATTTTTTAATCTTGACATAAAAGAAAATGAAAGAACAGCAGCACCAAATCTCTGCGATACAGTGAGAAAAGGTAAGTTTACAGTAATTATACCTACATGAAGAAAGAACAGGAGGGCTGGCGAGGCGCTTGGTGGGTAAACAGGTGTGTCAGTGGGGCGACCTGAGTTTGAGCCCTGGAGCCCGGGTAGAGGTGGAAGGAGAAAACTGACTCCACAGTGTTGTCCTCCGACCTCCACAGAGGCACTGTGGCAGGCATGACTGCCCCCTCACACACACACACACACACACACACAGAGAGAGAGAGAGAGAGAGAGAGAGAGAGAGAGAGAGAGAGAGAGAGAGAGAGAGAGAAAAGCAATAAATTAGTTTTTAAGATGAATTTGTCTGAATCAAGTGTATGAAATCAGACAAGATGTGTAGTCTCTAGCCCAAATCAGGTCCATACTAATCTGGAACAACTGGCTTTGGTATCTCCTGGATAAAGAATAACCCGAGTAGAATCTTCTGCTTGTTCAAATGTTAGCCTCTTTATTAAGACGTTCTGACAGATGCATATACAGAGCAGAAGGAAGAAGTTGATGTTACCAAATTGCTTTATTGTTTGACACCTATTTTATTACAGTCTGGTCCCAGCAGCTTTGTGACCGGAATGTAAATTCCATCCCATCGGTGCCGGCTCACTGATTGGAGCTGAAGCTCTCGGTCCCTGCAGTCTCTGTCCTTTCCTGCTCTGATTTGCCGGTTCTTCTCTGCTGCAGTGGAACTCTCATTACCCCAGGCCCTGCCGGCAGGAAAGACACACAAGTCCTCAGAGTACGCCCTGTGAATCCGTCACTGTTTTTCCAGACTTTCACATCAGGTCCTACCGCTTCTCGGACTGCACAGTCTCTCCCTGAGCAGAGAGAAGTGGTTATGGAAAACACCCTCACCAAATAGAGCAGAGGGACTAGAAAAAGAGCTGAGGTCTTGGTAGCTTTTTCTCTCTTGTAGGGTGAGGCATTTTCTTTCCTTTTATCTTTATGAATAAATGTTTATGGATTGGGGTACCTATGCTACCATCTGCACACTGGCTTCAGCGGCCACCCAAACTTTAATTTCTTCACACCATGTGAGGAACCTCATTGCCACCTCTGACTTCTGTCTCTCCAAACAATGTTGACACATGCAGGAAAAAGTTATTTCAAGTGGTATTTATGGCACTGTCATAAAGAGACCCCAGATGGCAATTATGCTAGGCTTGGAAACATTACAATTCCGATGGACTTTAAACTCGAGTGACGCTCTGGGCTTCTGAGGGTGCAGTTGATGGCTGAAGCGAGAGTCATCCACTGGAAACAAAGGCAGGGATTGTGTGGCCACCTTGGGTCCTTTGCAATGTGCTCTTCCTAAACAGCATGGCCTTGATTCTCTAACAGCAGTGGTGCCGTCTCTCACTTCCCCCTGCCCTCATCCAGTGATTTGTGTATAAATGTTCCATGTTAACTGAATGAACATGCATAGTTCTTATTAGGTGTGCTTACTTTCCATTGACCTTTAAAGCTAGCGTACAAAGTAACGGTCTCCATTGCTACATCTCTGGGCATGTTTCTTTGCTCTCATTCAGCCCTTCCCCCGCTGTTGCCATCTCTAGGTCTCAAAGGACTTTCACCTCCAAGACAGGAACTATACTTTCAGAGTGAGCAAGGATTTTCCGGTGTGACTCCCGCCTTTTCTAATTAGCCTTGCCATTTTCCCACTTCCTCATCGTGTTGTTTTGGATACTTGCCTTCTCCGCATCATTTGCTTATGTTTGGGGAATGACACTTTTTTCCTTGATTAGTTAGTTTTAAGTCACTTTATATTCTTACTGAATTTGATCCTCTGTCTCTGGTCAAGGTTATCCCCTTCAGTTCCCCCCCCTCAAAGACCCACAGGTGGCCTTTTATAGAAACCTGCAGGGGGAAGGGCTAGAAACATGACTCAGCAGCTGAGAGCACGCAGTGCTCTTGAGGAGAAACTGATATGTGGTCCCAGCACCCGCACCCATCTGGTGGTTCACAACCCCCTGTAGCTCCAGCTCCAGCTAAGCTGATGACCTCTTCTGTAGGCGGATTTTTCTGTCCCACCTGCCAGCTCCCAATAACCACACAAAAACTTCTGATTAATTGTAAAAGGTTGGCCAATGGCTTAGGCTTATTACTAACAACCTCCTACAACTGGAATCAACCCAAATTTTTATTAGTCTATATTCTACCACGTGGCTTTTAGCTCTATCCCATTTTGTGTGTCAGACTCATTCTGTGTCTGTTTGACTTCTCCACCCTTCTTCTTCCCAGCATTCTCTCTGCCCCCAAAATCCTGCCTAGGATATTGGCTAACTTCTTATTAGACCAATCTGAGTGACAAATCTTCACAGTGTATAAAAAGATTATTCTGCAATACTCTTTTGGTCTTTGCAGGCACCTGCACTCACATACACCAACTCACAATCACACACACACAAAAATTAAAAACACATATTCATATTTTTAAATGAGTACTTAAAAAATCATGGAAGTGTGGACTTTCGTCGTTTCCTGAGCACTTTTGGTTTCACTATTCTGGAAGCAGATTTCTCTGGTGTCCACAGGTCCTATCAGCATGTCGGATTCTAGATGGTCTCTAGAAACGGCTGTGTAATGAACAGTGTCTCTGGGATCCTGACTCTGACAAAGTAAGCTGGAGAATCTCATGGTCACTAGTCATAGCTTTTCTCTGCCCTCAAAATCAGTATTTCCTCCGCAGCTGCAGAGCCAGCGGGACTTCTCTGTGGGTACTTGGCTTCATGACCTCTGAAAACAAGCAAAGGAAAGACAAGAAGGAACCGGCTTTGATGGCCAAGCTGGTAAAGGCGCTTGCTGTGCTTGCCTTACAAGCTGAATTCAACCCCAGAACCCATAAGACGGTGGAAAGAGAGAACCAACTGACCTTCACACACATCATGAACTAATAATAAATTCTTTACATTTTTAAAGGAAAAAAATCACTATTTTTGATCCTGCAAATATAATAATTTTATAGTTTACTACATAATTTGGTTGAGTAATATATTCTTATATTATGGTAAGAATTAACAGTTTTAAATACCCATACAATGTTTGTCCTATTATATGTGGTAAATTATGGTTTGTAATAAGGAACATTGTCTTTTCACTATTTCTCTTTTTCATTTCAGTTCCAAAAAAGTATAAAATCATTGAAATCCTCAATAGTTATATATATTTAATATTATTGTATGCTGTTGCACTACACATTATTAAAAATGTATTGAACATATTTAAACTGAGTAATGTATGTTAAGGTTCTTAGAGTAATGCATGACACAGTTAAGTGCCATGTTAGTGTTTCCTATTAGCTGATGCTTGAAACCATGCATAATTCATTCAAACAGCAGAACTCTGTGTGTAAGGAAAAAAGTTCATAGGCTGGCAAAATGACTTTGTGGATAAAGGTGCTTGCGGCAAAGCCTGAGGACCTGAGTTCAATCCCTGGGGCCCACATGAAGGAGAGAAAGAGAGAGAGAGAGAACCAACTCCTAAATTTGTCCCCTGACACAAGCACACTGTAGCACACAAATGCAACAAAGCAAATTTAATTTCTATGACTTTTCTTATTGCTTTTTTAATTGATTTGCCATGCCAGTTACCCCTTGCTGACCATGATGACTGCTGTACTTTTTAAGATTTCCATACTCCATAGACACAATGAAAATATTTGGACTAAATGTAGGTATGTGAGGGGACTGACTCTCTGAGCTGTTACGATCATGTGACTCCAGCAAGGTACTATCTGCTTCCTGTTGGTGAAGCTGGTGATATTCCAGGGTGTGGTTGTACCTACGCGCTAATGAGAAAGGATGGTTTTGTCTTCTCCCTCTTCTCCCTTTGACTATGCATTACATCATCCTTCTTCATGGGAAGATGCCTTAATCTGTTAGTCATTGCAAATGCCTCCCGCTTGGCACCTCCAGAGCTGGTATTTCAGACATACAGTTTCCCAAATGTCGTTTTTAGAGAACCATTCATACATTTTTCAAGCTCTTTGGCTAATATCAGTTGCAGGCTGTGTTCTTAACAGTTCTGTCCCTCTTAATTTTAGAGTTTAGCCTTGAAGGGGGTTTTGGAAATTTTTTTGAATATCATTTGTAGGTTTTTTGTAATCTCGTTATTACAAGGCCTCTGTTTGTCATGTAAACTGCCTCTGTATGCATAAAAAAAAAAGGAAGATGGTCAGGATTGGCCCCGAGACTAGTCTTAAGAAGACATGCACCTCTCTCACAACCCAATCCCCAGAACAAGTTACAGAAATGACCACATGCGACAGACCACTGACCCTGTTCTGTCAAAGCATTCGGTGTCTTAATTGGATTCAGCAAGAGCAACCCCGCAATAACCCATTGTGAGTTGGTGCTATCTATTTTTGCAGTGTTTGAATCAGAACCACATTTTGGGTGAAGTACTGCTTCCTTAATGGATTGTATCCATCAAAGAATGAAATTCTGGGTGTTAGATGTGAAATATACTTTGAGGTGAGAAGATTTTTCTAGGTATCTGTCAAACCATATCATCTTTTCTGTGTGTCAAGTGGACTCTGAAATGACTGGTATAAAATACTATGTTTTCTACCAAATCTGTCTTTCTAGGGCCTCACATAACAACACCCTCTAATTGTAAGGAAATGTGTGTATGTGGTTAAAATTCTTTCCATTCCCTATTGCAAAAATATTACCATTTTCCTCTGCATCCACCTTGGGTGATACATAAGGGGGGCTTAGCCTCTTGCTGCAAGTTAGTGCTTCTACCCTGCCTTCCAGACATAACCTAAACCCTGTGGTCTTGTTCATTCCAGATCATGGCTCTTATTTTAAAATGACACCATTATCAGGTTTGTATGTTAGTTAGCACAGTACTAGCAGATATAAATTATGCTTACAAATACATTTGCCCATTACCTCTTTATGGATTCTGGTATCTAATATAAGACTACTGGGAAGATTATTTTAATCCAATGTAACAGATTCATATCAATATACCAAATAATTATTTTTTAAGTAAAATAGATGGTAAGGCATGTTTGTAGAGTGATTCATTTCAACACTATTCTAACATTGTTTATAGAAGATTGTGATACTGATGAGGGCATTCTCTTTGAGGGAAATCATAAAAGCAAAATTAGAGAATGATATCCCCTGGAAGTCTGTATCTTCTGTGTCCTGGAAAATGAGAATGTTCCCTAATTAGATACAAAGATAAAGGATTATGAAAGTAAAAACCATGGATGTTGGAACATAAAGTGATATTTTAATAAGTCATAAAGTCAACAGAAGGCAGCAGTATATACTTTAAAGTTCAAAAAGTCATGGTGTAGAATAAGCTTTCTGAAACCCTCCATATGATAAGCATTATTAGGATGGTTAATCTCAATTGTCAAGTTGATGAGGTCTCAAATCACCTAGGAGATGAGCCTTTGGGGACATCCGTGAGGCACTGAGGTGGCCTCTGGGCATGGCTGTTAGGGATTATCTTGATTGAGCTCATTGGAGTGGGAAGAATCTCCCGCTCTGGGTGTCACCATTCCCTGAACTGGCATCACAAACTGTATAAAGAGAAGGAAGGCACTCATTTCTCTCTGTCTCTTGGGAATGAATGTGATGTGACCATCTCCTGTTGCTCCTGCTACTATGACATCCCCACCATGACTAACTGCAACCTGGACTCATGAACCCAACTCTTTTCTTCTTTACATTGTTTTTCCTCATAGGATTTTATCGTGGTAGCAGGAATAGTTACTAAGACAGTCATTCACCATTTCCAAAGTTGTGCAAGCTCCCAAAGCTCATTTGTACATGGTAGGTGTGGTAGTTTGAATGTAATCGGCCTCCATAAGCCCACAGGGAGTGGCACTATTAAGAGGTGTGACTTTGTTGGAGGAAGTGTGTCACTGTGGGAGTGGACTTGGAGGTCTCTCTATGCTCAAGCTACACCCAGTGACACAGTTCACTTCTTGTTGCCTAAGGATCAAGATGTAGAACTCTCAACTCCTTCTCCAGCACCATGTATGTCTGCCTGCATACTGCCATGCTCCTCGTCATGACAATAATGAACTAAACTTCTGAAACGATAAGCCACCCCAATTAAATATTTCCCTTAATAAGAGTTGCTGTGGCCATGGTATTTCTTCATAGGAATAGAAACCCTAACTGAGAAGCAGGTGAATCAAGGTTGTACCCACATCTCTTAATTTGGAGTGTGTTTGTGGATGATTTTGTGCTGGGGTAACCTTATAGCCAAATGTTAAAATCAAGGTTTCAGAATCAGTTTCGTCTGATGTAGTTATACCATTATACAATGTCTGGCTTTTCTGACCCCAGTGGTTTTTAAAGCAAAGCAAAGCCAAGTGAAACAAAAAAGACAAAAAAAAAAAAAGGAAGAAAAAGAAAAACACTGCAACAAAACAAAAGTTGCCCAGCTTAAGAAGATGTTCTTATATTTGGTGGCTAGAATCAATGTATTGGAACGTCCCTATTAAACACTTGAGTAGAACATTCAGGCCATAAATACAAAGCAAACAGAAGCCACAAGACACAAGCCTTCTAGCTATAATATTTCCCACATTATATGTAATAAGGCATTCGTGTAAGAATATAATTAGAAGCAAGGACAGTGCCCAGGTACGCGGTAAGAGAATTGATGTGGTAATGAGAACATTAGCTCTGGCCTTCTCTCACTTAAACTGAAATTTGTGCTTTCAGCATTCCCCTCCAGGAGCCCTTGTACATTTGATTCTCTAGATTATTTTCTGATTTTAAAAGCTACAAAGCTAGTCTTTAGCTCCCCGAGAGCCTGTTTGTTCTCCGAACAACAGGCTCGGAATTACAGCTTCACAATTATCACTCACAGGCTGGTCTTAAAGAGCCCAGCTGTGCAAGCATTACACAACGATCCAAGAAACAACTGGGGCAACTCTTGTCTGATATCATTTCATAGTTACAAAACGAGTGTCTGCTATCAGAATTTAAAATTATGTGTTTATATTTAGGGACTGGTTACATATTTGACTCCTGTATAAACAAAAGTTTGTATAAGTACCAAATATTGACCAAGATGCTTTGGGTTTAATTTCAAGAAATACCTTTATCTAGAGACTGATGCATGCCATCTGTGTATTCCACACTGAGGTCTATATCCTCCACCCCACCCTATCCCTTTTTAAATTTTGTTTTGAGAAGAGTCTCACTGCATTGTCTGAGCGATTCTCATCCCTCTGCCTCAGTCTCTGAGGAGCCATGCATCGTCCCATCCAGCTTCCTTCCTAACTCTTCAAAGATTACCAGGATTCTGTTCTGAGTTTCATGGAAGCAAAAGTCTCATTGGAAATTTTCAGCATCCATACTATAGAAGCTTTTGAACTTTTCCTTCCTGGATTGCTGTTACCTCCCTTATTTGATCTTAAATGATGTTAATTAAAGCTTAGATTGAATATTTTATATTGTGTTCTGTTTCTCCTTCCTGGTAGGAAATAAATTAAATGCCTAACATCACTTGGAGACTTTTCAAACCAATGTTAAACTCCCAGATAATTAACTCTGAGAGAAATCACTAGAGAATCCGATCTTGTGTCATTTAATTGAATACAGGAATAAAGAAAGTATTTTATTGAGAAAATTCTCATCCTCCTGATAACCCTACACCCAGATTAGCATCCTGTGATATCTACAGGACAAAATTCCTATGTCCCAGTACTGTATCTAAAAATTAAGCTAAAAAAAACATGTTTTATTGTTTTGTATTAATTACTCATTTAAAATAAGTCAAATGACATAACCTTTTCAGCTGTTAAGCCAGACAAAAGTAGACATTGGTAAGGCAGTGAGCTGAGTGAGCAATTCAGACCTGGGAAGGAGAGAAAATGTCACAGGTAAGAGTACTTGATGATCTTTCAGAGAACTGGAGTTCAGTTCCCAGAACGCTTATCAGGTGGCTTTCAACCTGTAACTCCCACTGTGGGGGAGTGGGGTCCTCCAAGGGCACCTACGCTCACACAAAGGTGCACATAAGCACAAATAAAAATAACAGAACTTGAAAAAACAAACTGAGGCATTCAGACTGAAGCATAATCCGAATATAAAGTCAAGATAAACAAGGCATCACTTCTCCAGTGTCTGTAGTATGTTCTGCAGTCTAGTGAGTAATACAGGCAATCATAAAAATAATTTACACCAAATTAAAGAAAGAACACATGGTACAGAAGAAGCTGAAGAGAATAATGCTCCCCTAATGGTTTAAGTACAGCCTCAATGGGTGAGATCAGTTCAGCAGTAGTGGAGAAGACAAACGAGTTTAACAGCGTACATAAACTTCAAAGGAAAGAAGGTACATTCTCCTACTACCATCCTTGTTGTTGTTGTTGTTATGTGTGTGTGTGCATGTGTGTGTGTGTTGAAAAGTGTGTTGTGTGGCACATGATAGCTGTATGACACTCAACAAGGTCCCTTTTCTTCAATTCATATCCATCTATGTAATAAGCAAAAAAATAACATCACCAAATAAGAAAGGGTAGACAAAACGAAAGCCTTAGGAAGTAGTTTAGAATCTCATTAGAAAGTCTAATAGCCTTTTGGTTACAGGATGGAGGAAATGGGGCTGGAGAGATGGCTCAGGGTGAAGATCATCAGTGCTCTGGGTTCAGTTCCCAGCACCCACATGATGGCTCAGAAACCCCCTGTAACTTCACTCCGGGGGATTTGATACCCTCTTCTGGCCTCCATGGACACCAGATATACACACATACATATGCACAGACAGGCACTCATACACATGAGACAAAATAAGCTTGGAAAAGAAGAAAAAATAATATTCTTCAAATGGTTATTAGGGGGTTAAAAATTGTTATCATGAATGTATAACATGCAGACGCATAATAATCTCTAAGTCTAGAACCAAGTAGCGAAGGCTTATGTGATAACCCAGTAGAAACACGAGTCTCAAGATAATGAGGATCTTAATTTTCACAATGATAAAATTAAGTCATTTGAGAGTTGTAATAGATTTAACAAGTTATAATATTTTCTGCAGGAACATTCTCATAAAGCGTATACTCCTTTGGAATTACACTTCACAACTTAGATATACCAGTGAGCACACTGGCAAAGCAAGCTTGAGAGAGATATTAACATAGGTTATCATTGTGCTCAGAGCATGGAATAGATCAGAAAAGTGGATTTCAGTGACAGCTACAGTAAGCAAATCTGTGATTCGGTGCTTCTGTTCTACTGTCTTTGGAAATGGTGACACTTCAACTCCGCAAGGAAAGCAAAATACCTTGAACTCTGCTGTGTGCACAGGGCACAGTCAATACCTGGTCGTTTGTGCATCCACTGAGTTGCACTGTCTTTAAGAGCTTTTTCTTGGTTGCTCCTTCTTATTGCTTCCCAATGTTTTAAAAGTTACTGTTTTAAGAGTTCATGACTTCTTATGGCTACCTATTTCATGCTGATAAATTCACTGGTGATCTCAAAAAAATATAAGTCAATAAAGATCTAGTAACAAATAAGGTGAGAATAGCAGGCTGGAGCGATGGCTCAAAGTTAAGAGCACTTGTTCCTGCAGAGGACCTGGGTTAGACTTTCAACACCTGAAATGGTCACCGAAAGAAAGCACCTAGGTTTCAAAGGATCCGATGCATTCTTCTGACATTTGGCTACACAAGAAATACAGCAAACACACATGCAGGCAAAACACTAGTAAGCAGAAAATGAGATAAACTAAACTGAAAAAACTGAAAAAAAAAGAAAGAAAAAAATGGTCTACTGTATGATATTTAGAAGTACAGTGTGAATACAAGGAAAAGAATGATTGAAAAACAAAATAGTTCTTTCTGGCCCAAGAACTGTAAGATAGAAAAGCTGGAATTGATATATTTTATTATATCATCAGCTTAATTTATATGTATTATCTTTATAAAACTAAAAGTCAAATGAAAAATAATAAACAATGGATGATATATTTAAGAAAATAGTCAAATGATTTAAAACTGATTTTCTACAGAGAATAACTGGAAAATAGCTAATCAAGGGACTGCTATTTTTTTCATTTCAAGCTTTTTAATACTTTTATTTTTAAACCTTTGCATAATAATATGATTAAACTTTAAAAGTTGAAATTTTCTGAACGAATATTTTTATCAAAAATCCATGTATAAGCAGAATCTTCTCTGGATATGAGTCAAGTATTCAAGGGGAAAAAACAGTATCAGTATACAAAAGAAGAAAACTCGATACTAGTTACACCCCAGCAAAAATTTATCACCTGAAATACGCACTCTTCTGTGGGTATTTATTTATTTAATGTATTTATTCTTCTCTCTTACAATATATCCCAACCACAGCCTCCACCCCTTCCCCTTCTACTACTCCCCCTCCCAACTCTCCTTTCCCCAAGACCCATTGCTTTTTCATTTGTCCCCCACAATGAGAACTTCAAATAAACTCGTATTGGGAAAGTTAAGAAAATCAGTGATTGGGAAGAACAAATTGCATCCAATCCCTTATACTTCCATTAATGCTTCATAAAGCCATTTCAGAAGCCCTCAACAGCCAGTCCACATTTTATATTTAATTTTGACTTAAACCACTCTTAAACTCATCACACACACACACACACACACACACACAATTTCCTAGGCTCTGAAGACTATAGAAAAATAACTTAGTGTCTATCATTGAGGACTTTATAATCTTGTAATGTCAAGACATACATAGCAATAACTACAAAAAATCAGAAACTTTAGAGACACAAAAGAGGAACATAAGAAGAACAAAAAGAAATTTCTTATAATTCAGAGGACTATGAAGTAGAGGGGCTTTGAAAATAGTAGGAGTTGGACAAGAAGCTAAGGAAGGAATTGCTGGAGAGTAAGACAACACCCTGAATCCTGAGAGGGCAAACGCAGCACTGGTCCCTGCAGGCAGACACTCGGGGTGACTGCATCTCTGGACGGATGAAGGAAAGCCATAAAAATAAAATTGATGAGCAAACAGTGTGGGAGCTAAACTTGGTGTTCCTTGGGAGTTACGTTAATAACTTTGTAAATCACATATCAGAAATCTAGATGTTCTAATGAGGAGCTGGAGAGATGGCTCAGAGAGGAAGAGCACTGGCTGCTCCTCCAGAGGTTCTGAGTTCAATTCCCAGCAACCACATGGTGGCTCACAACCATCTGTAATGAGAGCTGCTGCTCTCTTAATGTCAGTAGGCATACATGCAGGCAGAACAGTATACACATAATAAATCAAAAAATCTTTTGAAAAAAGTCCTGATAAACAAGTGAAATCAAGATTTACTATCAAGGAAAATTAATCCAAAAGTATATATGAAAAGAATTAACAGGCAGAAAGCCTTGCTTTATTTAGTCGATAACAAGGAAAAAATTCTATTTTTATCTTATTATTTTTATATATGCCTGTTTGTTTTGTAATGAAAAAGAAAGAAAGAGTGTCGATTTGAATGAACAGGAAGTAGAAAGGATCCAGAAAGAGATGGGAAAGAGGAAAACATACTCAGAATATCAAGTATGAAAAAAAAACAATTTTTAATTAAAAAATCTAGACAAACATTGTCTAAATTTGAGAAACAATGTCTACTTTTTCAGCAATGAATACATTTCAAGTTCCCATCAGTATTTTCTGAAACACCCTCACGGTGTTCAGAAACTTCATAAGCAAGCCAAACACACACTGGTTCCCATAAACTCAATATTTTGAATTATTGATCAAAATGGCTCCTATTTATTGAAAGAAGGAATGTGGATCTTCAAGTAAAAAAGAAAATACTTTAATAAATGTGAAAGCTCCCCATATTTCCAAATACACATGCTTATCCCCCAAAATACGAATAATTAGGTTTCTGAAAGGAGAACACACTCAGTTGGCAGACGTAACCACAAGCAAGCACTGGAGTTGAAGTCTCCATTCATCAAGTTGGCACTTTAGTGTGATCAAACTATGAGCAGAATGGGAACTCATTTGACACTCTTTTTATATCCATAAATAAGTGCGCTTCACACGGTTCTTCCCAGAAACACAAAAGCACTCCTCCTAAAGGCAGCACAGTAATTTGGGGTGCTGATTAATTCGGAGGTGCTGATCTGCTGTATCTGCAAATATTTGCAAGAAAGAGATACAAAAAGTAATATAAATAAATAAATAAATAAAACCAGAGTAAGCCCCTGAGGTCGTACCGAATGCTAATGTATTTGTATATGATGGATTTAATACAGGACCGAGAATAAATGACTTTCGGCAGCTGCGCTCTAGACCTATAAATCGCTCGGGTACCACAGAATCCAAGCAGAGGAAGAACAGCTGCATAATTTACACCACCATGTTTGTCAGAAAAAGCTGAAAATTCAGAACCTGGCTGCTCTGTTTTTGCTTTTTTTTTCTTCACAGTACCTATCTCTACAAAAATTAAAAATCATCCTCCAGAATTTATTTGGACAAACACATCTGCTCACATGTTGACATGTTGCTCCTTTGAAATGCAGAATCTTCAGTGCCCCTCACTTTAAGGAACATGTCTTAAGAGGAATAACAAAACAGAATGAGAGAATGTTTCCCTATAACCAAGTGCAAGCTCCAGGAAAAATGTGTTAATGTTTCTTCTGTGTTCCAGTTGCTAGGCTCTGGTAAAATCCTGGGGAAGGAAACACAGTAACCAGATGACTTAAAGAACACAGTGATGCCAAAAATAGCGCTTAAGCTAATATACTAATTGCAAAGTTGCAGAGATTAATTCTATCATTCTAGTTCTTGGATCAACTTTAGAGGGAATTTAAAGTTTAATAGAAGGGCCATTTTAAACTTCCTGGAGAAAAAAAAGCATAAAAAATATGCTCTGTATTAAGTGAACTCTGGAGGCAGAAAGCTGAGGTCGCTAAAGGAATATTTGCAACCAAATTACTCCTGTGGCTTCCATTAAAGTCAATACAAAGGGGCGCCTGAAGACTGATTTTGATCTCAAATCTACCACTGTTTGAGCTTTCATGTGTGACACTAATTCATAATGAAGCCTTATTACCTTCATCATAGAAAAGAAAAATTCCAAAGTCTCTGCCACAGGTAGCCACTATGTCCAATGTATAAAACATAAACAGTTATATGAAAATTCACATTTTCAAAAGCGCCTCTCAGGATCAGAAATATAAGTCAACCTAAAAGCATAATCATAAGGATTTCAGCCAGTTGTCTTTATTCTCTAGATTATGCACTCAGGAGATTCTACCTTCAGTGTTATACAGATTCTGTCGCTGGATATACCCAGTGAAAGGAGAGCCAACAGCTTCCTCTGCCTGCCAAATGCCGATCGGGTGGAAAGCAGGGAGAGGGCGAGGTTATTACTAGTTGATGCCTGACAATCTTTCTTCCCTACACCGCCCTCCTCTAATTATTTTAAAATTAGGCAGCACCGAGCCCAAACAGGACTGCCTCTCTGTCAGTTGTCCTGAAGGTGAAATCCATCTCCTGGAACAGTCACAAGCCTGGCCAGAGTCGGAATCACTTAGCAGCATGTCAGGGAATGAATCGCCAGTCCCAAGTAGAACAAGCAGACACCTAAGCACCAGCGTACCACAGGGAGGTGAAGCGCTTGAAAGGACGCACTAAGTTACTGGAGTGAAGTGCCATGAACGTGAGCGGGACTCAAACTGTATTCCTCAGAGGCTCAGCCATGCCCGTTACCATTCGCAGTGTGTGACACAGGCCAGTAGGCTGTTCACACAGTAGATCGGCCCGAAGAAAACTGGGTTCTGCGTCAAACTAGCATGTAAGAGCTAGCGCTTCACGAAGAGAGCACAAACAGGGAGCAATGTTTATGGAGGACTGACGCCCCCCCAACTTTAGACATAGATATGGTCCTCTCCCTACATCTTGTCAAGCCTCTGGGTTTCTTCTGGTACCTCTCTTGGATGTTTAACCATTAAACAAATGTACCTTTAATGGTTGTATAATAATAAAGTGCTCCACATCCCAAGGTCACCTCAACTGCTCAAGTTCAAATATCCTGTGGTCCACGAGGCTAGAGAGATGCCTCGATGGGTAAAGCACATGGTGCATAAGCTCGAATTCAGATCTGCAGAATGCGTGGACAAGGCTGGACACAGCGGTGCATGTGTGTGTACTCCCAGCACACCTCTATGAGGAAATGGAAGGTGGAATCAGCTGGACAGCCAGGCAAACACAGCAGTAAACAAGAGAGAGACTGTCCCAAACCAGGTGGGAGGGGAAGGGACACACACATACATATCCTGGGATCCTAAGTGGCCCGTTTCATTTCAAGATCAGTAGTATGCAATCTTTTAAATGCCCATTAAAAAGTCTTAAGCAAAATCAGTACTTTGTTAATTTGTAGTTGTGAAATTCAAACCATTTTAACAAAAGAGAACAGGGAAGAAAATTTATTTCTCATAATTTGTACAGCACTGGAATACCATAATTACTTGTAAAGTTTCTGACCCCTCATGAACCTTATCATATTGAGGTCATTTTGGGGCCAACCTTTCCTTGCTGTTCCTTCATGTAATTACAGGCTTTTCCCAGGAGCATTCAATAAACCTCTATGTCCCAAACCAAACCACCACCACCACTACTTGATGAACCATGGCCTAACTCCTAGCCATCTTTATCAGAATCCATTTATACTTACTGTCTTTTAACTTAGTGTCATGAACATGCAAGTAGCTCTGATTCAATTCAGTGGGTTACACTTTTTAAAGATATGGAAACAGAAATGGAGGGGCTTCTTAGAAAGAAGAGTTCCAGAGAGAGGAGGAGGAGGAGAGAGGGAAATGTGGGTGCATTTGATCAAAATACATTATATATGTGTAGGGAAATGTCAAATAAAGACAAAAGTAGTTCTTAAAATCTCTGAAATAATTTTAATCTGATTGAAAAGTATAAAGAGTATGTACCCAATTTCTTTGTTTGGTTTCCAAACCAGGCAAGGGAAGTGGCTCTTCGTTAAAGGCACGGACCTCATAAGTCTGACAACCTGAATTCACATCCCAGGATCCCCATGCAAAAGCCATGATGGCACATGCTTATAGGACCCACGCTCCTAAAGGGAGACAGGGGAACTCTGCAGGAGCTCACGGTTACCTGGGGACAGAACACAGAGGCAAACAGCCAGAGACCTGCCTCAGACGAGGTAGACCGCAAAACATCTGTGCTTGTCCTCTGCTGTCCTCTACTGCCCACGTGCCCACACTGTCGCACACAAACACACACAGGAATAAAGGAAGTATTTTAAAACAGCCACCGTCGTGAGTTCTTACAATAACCTGTAAAACACCATTACTCATAACTTCATTTATGTGCAAAAATAATCAGACATCGAAATAAACATGTCTGGACAGAAATGTCCTCATGCAGGATTATCTTTAAAATGAAAAAGCAGGGGGCTGGAGAGATAGTTCAAAGGTTAAGAGCCAGTGCTCTAACCTGAGTTCAATTCCTAGCAACCACGTGGTGGCTCACAACCATCTATAATGAGATCTTGTGCCCTCTTCTGGCAGGCAGGGATACAGGCAGACCACTGTATACGTGATTAATAAATAAATCCTTATTTAAAAAGATATAAAAGCAGAAACAAGCAAAAAAACTCAATAAAAGGAGCAACTGTTAAACTGACTAGGGTGTTACTATATCTATGTTATTTGTATGTTTAAAAAATAATATAGATAAATATTTGGTATACAAAAATGACAAAAATATAAGCTATAAGATTATGTCCAGTTGAAGTATTACTTATATGATGGCATGTTTGGGGTTTCTCCCCAATAGCATGTGGGATATGAGGTGAGAAAAGACAAAATAAGATGAGCATTGATCTGTTGGAGGTAGGTGATGGGTACGCAAAGATCCATTGAAGTGTTGTTTGTATATATCAGATTTAAATAAACGTTTAAGATATATACAACATATATGCTCATCTTGAAAAAAAATGACAAAATGCTAGAGATGATCCCAAATAATCTGTCCTTATTCACAAACACCTTTCTAATCAGACTCCCAGTTTGACATTTACCTGGGTCGTCCTGGATGCTACTCTCCTGAGCTCCGGGAGGAAAAGCCTCCTGTGGTGGGGTGGCAGGTGTTGAAAGTTGCTTCTTATGGAATGTTCAGGATGAAACCTGTCCTCTAGAATCTTTCATCCCAGTGGGCATTGCTCACTGACGTACTGAGTCTATTTCTGGAGAATGTAAAGCGGTGTTAAGTCCTGAGCTGTTTGACACGGAAGCTGTAATTAGGAAAGCTGACATCTGGGACTCAAACTAAATGAACGGCATCTACCAGCAGCCTATACTGCATACCGAACGTGGTGAGTTCCTCATAAACTAAATGAACGGCATCTACCAGTAGCCCATCCTGCACACCAAATGTGGTGAGTTCCTCATAAACTAAATGAACGACATCCACCAGTAGCCTATACTGCACACCAAACGTGGTGAGTTTGTCATAAACCCTAGAGTCTAAGGAAGAGCAAGTCTTCCAAAAGCTAAGATCCATCTATTAGTTGGCATTTATCATGATGATCACTAGCTCTTAGAAAGAGCAGTATAATTCAATCCAATCTAACTTCCTAATTAATCATCTAAAAACTTGAAATGATTAAGTTGCTCAAGGATGCTCAGCTAGCTCCAGTCACAACTGGATATAAAACCAAGATTTACAGGCTAGATGACGGTGTGTGACTGTAATCCCAGCACTTGGGATGTTGAAACCAGGAGGGCCTCAAACAAGCTCAAGTTTGTTCTGGGCTCCAGAGTGAGAGCCTACCTCAAAACAGTAAAATAAGCCTAAATTAAATGGGATGTTTATATCACAGCTACCCCCATCCCATTCCCAAGGCTCAGGGAACATCTCAGAAAAGTGGCCAGAAAGACTGTAAGAACCAGAGGTCAGGAAGGGACAAGTAAAATAGTGTCTTCTAGACTTCATGGGACTGATGAACTCCTAAACTCACAACAGCTGTGATTACCTGCAGACGACCTGCACAAGGTCAAGCCAATCAGCACTCAGCATGGATGGAGGCATGTCGCCTGCATAAGGTCAAGCCAATCAGCCTCCAGCACGGATGGAGGCGTGTCGCCTGCATAAGGTCAAGCCAATCAGGACTCCAGCATGGATGGAGGCATCTTGAATGTGCACCCATCTGCAGCTGGGAAGCCCTCGGCAGTTGATGAGTTAGGGGAAGGACAATCAGCTTTCTTTATTGGATGATCTCACATTCATGGACAACACTAACTGTTCTTAACAGGTTATTTTTAAAACTTGCGGCAGGAGGTACATGAAGTTGGGAAAGGGGTATGGAAGGTATCCTGGAATTGGAGGAGACAGTGTGGGGTTAAAAACATTATATCCAAACCGGGTGGTGGTAATGCACGCCTGTAATCCCAGCACTCTGGAGACAGAGTCGGGCAGATCTCTGAGTCTACAGAGCTAGTTCCAGGATAGTCAGGGCTACATGCAGAAACCCTGTCTTGAAAAACAAAACAAAAGAAATATGTGTGTATAAAATTCTCTAAGAATAAAAAATACCATACTTAAATATTTTTTAAAAGCATTTGATTCCATTCCCTGTCATACTCTAAGCTAAAGAGGAAACTGGGGAGAGATGAGAGAAAACAGTGAAAAGGAAGGAAAAGTTTCAACAGGGAAAGTTTCACCTGTGGACAAGGCTGTGTATTTGCCATTCTGTCACAAAAATCCCCAAAGCCTGCATATCACAAAGCCATATAAAACACAGTCAATGATTAACACCATCGAAATACAGCACTCTTACACATTTTTACCTTTTCTGTTTGTATCATCTTTCCCATTTTTATTGTTAATTTTTCATTACAAATTATTGCTCGGTGCCTTGTTAATGAGGAAGCAGGAAGCCATTTACCTAGTTTTCAACCCCCTACATGACGGAATTATACGGTTAGGCTGAGCTAAATAAACCGACCAGCAGCATCAATGAAGAACTGCATGACATTTTAGAATCTGTTCTCTATCAAAAATGCTCGCTTAGGCATTCCCTCCGAAAACAGTTGGGTATTTGTTCCCTAAGCTATGCAACTCATTACGTCACCTCACGTTCAGTAGCCAGTGCCTTGGTTTGTCTTGTGCAGCCCCTTACTAAGCCCAAGATACACAAACTCCTCGGGTGCTTTCTATTGATTCTTCTGGGTGCTTGGAGAAATTGATTTGATTGCAGAGCTGAAGAAGAGACCCATAAGTCAGGCAAAATATGGAGAGCTGTTACCACATTCTCACTGCTTCTTCTGATCTGTGTGATGTTTTAGTTTACTGATATCTTGATTTATAATTCAGCAGGGGCTCCTTACGAGTAAAGTTTATATGGAATAAAAATTACTTTTCCAATATATTTCAATTTCACAGATGATTACTGTCATTTATGCCAGACAGCACGAACAATTCCTAATGGAACAATTATTCATTACTTAATGGTTAATTATGAATAATTGATACATAACCAATTCACTCTTGTTCCGAATGTAAATACCCACAAGTCAAATGAACCAAAGTCAGCCTATCCTACTTCTCGGGGGATACTTTCAACTAAGCAAGGATAATGATTTCCAGGGAAACCATCCTTGATGATGGTTTTCAAGTTCCCATTCCCTCATCCATCAACGGGACACTGAGTGCTCAACACACTCAGTCTCTGTGTGAATAACCGTTCAGAGTGGCCCCTTGTCATCAAAAGAAAATTAGAAGTCGAACAGTATATCTCGTCTTAATGATATTACTAGCACCCTTTATTGCACAATAAAGATTTTTACATAATTATCACATAAAGGAAATTAAAGTAGAGATAAGACTTTCATAGGAAATATTTTAACTCATACTTTCTATTAGAAATTAATTCTAGCCTGTCTCTTAAACTACTGGGTTCAAAAGATATTAAACTGCAGTTTTATAATTATACATTGAATCCACAAGTGCATGTCAGACACTGTTAAAGTTGGCCATACAATGTTAAAAAAAATCATGCCTTCACCGAGCATTGGTGGCACACGCCTTTAATCCCGGCACTTGAGAGGCAGAGGTAGGTAGATCTCTGTGAGTTTGAGGCCAGCCCGAGCAGTAGTGGAGAGGATGCCTGAACCGGCCTTGCCCTGTAGTCAGATTGATATCTGTCTTAAATGTCACTATAGAACCTTCATCAAGCAACTGATGGAAGAGGAGGCAGAGACCTGCAGCAGAGCACTGCGCTCAGCTCCCAAAGTCCAGTCAAAGAGTGGGACGAGTGAGATACAAGCAAAGAGGTCAAGACCATACATAATGGGGATACCAACTGAAACAACTTACCTGAGCTAATGGGAGCCCAGAAAATCTGGCCTGACAGTGAGGGAACCAGCATAGGACCAAACTAGGACCTCTGAATGTGGGTGACAGTTGTATGGCTGGGGCAGACTGTACGGCCACTGGCAGTGAGACCAGGGTTTATCCCTACTGCTTGTACTGGCATTTTGGAACCCATTCTCTTTGGAGGATACCTTGCTCAGCCTAGATATAGTGGGGAGGGCCTTGGTTCTGCCTCAAAGCAATGTGCTAGACTTTGTTGGCTCCCCATGGGAAGCCTTCCCCTCTCTGAGGAGTGGATGGGGATGGGATGCGAGGAAGATGAAGACATCAGGAGGAGGGAAGGGAGTGGGAACTGGGATTGATATGCAAAATGAGAAAAAAATGCTTTTTAAAAGAATAAATTAATAATTTTTTAAAAAAACTAAAGAAAAAATTGCCTTCACTGTGGAGAGTTAAAGGTACTAGCATAAAGAGTAAAAAATCATGCTGAATACCCAGTTATTCCTCTGTATGTATAAATTTGCCCATTTTCAACGTTTTTTAAAACAGAATCATGTTACATTTGATCTTTTATGACTGGCTTCTTCCTTCAAGCATATTTCAAAATACTTATATGGCATGGAATGCAGTAATGTTTTCTAAAATTTATTTTTGTGGCATGTCTACATGTGTGGAGGCCAGAGGGTTCACATGGAGGTCAAAGGTCAATGCACATCAGTCAGTTCTCTCCTTCAATCATGTGTGTGCCAAGATTGGACTCAGGTTCTCAAGTCTGACGGCTCTGGCTCTCTCTTTTAATTCATTTTTATTGTCTGTTTGCTGAGCCTGCTATATTGTACTTACTCACTTATCAGCTGAACGACACTGGGTTGATTCCACACCTCTTATAAACACTGCAGCTATCAACATTCACGTGGAAGCTTGCGTGCCGTTCTCAGCTCCAATCTTGGGTTCACATCTGGGAAAGGAGCTGCTAAGTGACTTGCTTCATTTCTAGAATAATCTGGTTTTATAAAATAGCTCTGCAATCTCTCAGCATCCCTACCTCCTTGCTGACAGTCTTAGAGTGGGGTGGCATGCCTTACGTTTGCCTTCTACGTCCGCATTCTAAATTGTAAAGAAAGGATACTTTATCAAAGTGACCGACATCGGTTCTGGATGTAGAGAGCGAGCACACCTGGGGACCTTCAGAGTCCAGCAAAGTGCAGCCCCCGCCTTACTCTTTACTTCTGGGCATCAACTACCATAAAACACAGAATGCTCTCTGGCATTGAAGGTGCAGCAAAGCAATATATTTCAGATGAGACCCAGGAGGTCAAGATTGATTTCCGTGTTCCAGAAAGAGAAAACATGGGGTATGTGGACCCCCGAGGAAGACCCTGCACAGCAAGCAGCCTTTCTACATCATCCCACAGCAACTTCTCTCCTCCCTACATGAGCCGTTTTGTAAGGCAAGTTTCTGCAGATGTCCCTTTGAGGGTGACAACCCCATCTACCCTGTCAGACCCAGCCCTGGGCTAAGTCTGATTTCCTTTCCACCAACTTCTTAACTCTCTGAGGCACGTCTAATGCAGATGGACCTGGGAGTAGCAACGTGAGTGGGTAAAAAGCAGCCCCTTCTGAATGCATTTCCCTAATCACTAATGATATTCAACACCTTTTTTATGGGCTTTGAAGCCATTTATTTGTATATATTCTTTGGGGGAAAAAAACTTAACTTTATTATAATTTTTTTAATTCTTTATATAATCAGGATAAAAGTTCACTGGCATTTTCTTCCATTTTTAGGGCTGTTGTGTTATTGTCTTGACAAGTCTCATGTGAAAAAAAAAGAAAAGAAGAGAAAAGAAAGAAAAAGCTTCTAAATGATGGTGGAATCCAGTTTGATTTTTTTTCTCTTGTTACTTGCGTGTTTGTGGTTAAGACTAAAACACTTGATAACACCGTACTTCTATTTCCGCAGTTCTCCCAATATATGTCACACCTGCGATATTATGGCAAATCATATTTACATAAGCCAACAGGTACAGGTCTATAACTGTTACTTTATGTAGTTATCTCGGGGACTGGGGGACAATTATAAAGCCAGTCTGTACTGTCTAGGGGTGCTCGGGTGCTTCAGTCACCCTGTGATAAGTGTTCTCGAGTCAACTTCAGTGAAGCTGGAATCAACTAAGAAAAGCCTCTGAGTGGGTCCATGAGGGGATTTCCGGTAAGAACTAACTGAGAGAGGGAAACACATCTCCAGCGTGGGTGACACTGATCAGCAAAGCCTGGACCAAGAGGTCCAGGGAGAAAGAGAGCAGCTTGCCCACCTTCGTTTCATGAGAGCGAGTGCATCAGCCTCTTCATTGCTACTGCTGCTACCACTCCCATCAGAACCCAGTTTCTCCAATCTTCCATCATGAACCAAAGGCCAGCTGCTTTCCAGGAATGTTGCACTTCTAGACCTTTGGTGCCGATTAGGCCAGATTAGGACTGCTGAAGTGACCATCTTCATGGACTGGGGAGCTACCAAGTTCTCAGCCTCACCACCAATGTCCACATGACCATTGCTGGATTTCCCAAGCCCTATGGTGTCAGTCTAGCAAACCATCATTTATGATATCTATTTATTTTTGTTTCTCTAAAGAACAATTATACAATTATACAGCAATTATACAGCTACTATGGTTGCAAAACTATTGATTTATAAGGCTACCATGAACCTGAGAAGAAAGGGGTGGAAATAAGGCTGGCTAAATTTCCACAACTATCATTCTCACAGAAATCCCATGTTTCCCTTGTCGTCAGTTTTCAGTTAATTTTCAGGATTGTGGAAGGTTATTTTGAACTTTTTTAAAAACAGAAATTTCAATGTTGCTTTCCTGAAGCTGTAATTTTGAGTTACTTTTAGCAATGAATTGATTTAATGGCGAATGAAGAGGTGTCTTTAAAATAATTGACTTTTCGATGAAAGCAACAGAATTTACAAAGTCAAATTAGTATTATTTTGTGCAAAATCACCATCTTAAAAAGAACTCTTATACCAGGTAGTTTAATACTTGAACACAACTTGAATTTTTTGAGCCTTACTTAATATCAAGTTTTAAAATAAATAAGAAAGGAATTTGAATGTTTTAATAATGGCCAATCAGCACTCTTTGGGAGAAATTTAATAAACAAAGTCTAATTAAAAATGCATTTGATCAAGCTGAATGTATAATCACTTACTATCTGAGGCAAGTAGTGGCTATAAAGTAATGAGAGTGATATTTGTGCCCAGAGCATGGCCTAACAACAAAAGCCAATTCCAAAAGAGGAAGCTCAAAATCTTATAACCATTAAAGGCTACATGTATAGTGTTCCGGTGGCCTAATTCAACTGAAGGCATTCTAGAGCAAGGGTTAAAACTATCATTACCATTACTTGGCTGGCAAAGCAGACATTTATTAATGGCTTTCTACAAACCACATAACACAGCACCTGTCCATATGGTGTTTGCCTCATTTTCTTCCATTTTGTTTATAATCTTAATATTAATATTAACATTAATATTAAATCTTCTAGACCAAGAGTTTTTTATTCAAGTTATCATTTTATAAATACCATGAATATCTATAAGGTCTAAAATAAAGTACAAAATAATAGAAGAAAAATTAAAAATCATTTTATGTTATGACATCTCTGGGAGATTGTATAGGCTAGTTAGTCATATGAGATGTTCTCTTTTCACAAAGTATCATTTAATCAATAATGAGATAAATGCAAAGAATACAAGAAATAGGATGTGGAGCTCAAAATGGTCTCCTTTCCAAGAAAGGCTCATGTAATAAGGCTCAGAGTTTTTAAAGGCTTTAAAAGATAACTATGATGCAGGGTTAGAGGCTACTTTAGTTAAAAGCCGTTCCTCTTCCCTTAGGTCTGCCTTTCCTTAACACCTATCGCCTTTGCTACCTTATACTTTAGGTCCGATTACTGCTCAGCTCTACACAAAGACAGTCAATCATTAAAAAAGCCCTGGCCTAAAGCTGTAATCTTTCTTTCCAAGTAGGTTGAAGTAACTAAGGTATTTTGTTGTGTAATAATTTTTCTGTACACTGTGAAGAGGTGTCTCTGCCAAGGCACCTTCTGATTGGTTTCATAAAGAACTGAACAGCCAATAGCTAGGCAGGAGAGGATAGGCAGGACTTCTAGGGAGATCTAGGAACCCTGGGAAGAAGAGAAGGGAGTTTGCCAGCAAGACGCAAAGGGAGCTGGTCTACAATATGGAGGAGAGGTAATGAGTCACATGGTAGAAGGTAGATTAATATAAATGGATTAAGTTATAAGAGCTAGTTTGGAACAAGCCTAAGCTAAGGCTAAGCTTACATACTTATTAAGAAGCCTCCAGGTCATTATTCAGGAGCTGGTGGTACAAAGAAAGTCTTAGTTCTCCCCATGTACATAGAAAGTGGGCATGTTATTGAGCTTCTGGGTCTTTCCCTTGTGACAATCTTTCTTCAAAAGAAGTTCCAGCTAAAGAATATATGAAGGGGTAAAAGAAAAGAATTCTCTCTCTCTCCCTCTCCCCCTCCCCTTTCTAGTGGAGGTGATTCGAGACAGCGTTTCTCTGTGTATCTTTGGCTATCCTGGAACTCATGTAGACTAGGCTGACATTGAACTCACAGAGAGCCACCTGCCTCTGCCTCCTGAGTGCTGGGATTAAAGGTGTACCACCAGGCCCAGCCTGAGAAGAATATTTCTTATGACAATATAGAACTATAGAACTGACGTCTCTTAGAAACCTTTTGTATGCCTCACATTTTTAGGATAAGTAAAATGAAGTTTTAAGAAGTGTTGAATATCACTTGGACCCACAAATGTCACTGGACATCTAAGGCAGGACAACAGATTAGGCATTGGGCTAAACACTTTCACAAAAGAAAACCATAAAGGAGGCAACTTCCACCCTACTGGTTGCTTAAATTCTCAGTGCAAATCTGAGAAATTCTTAAACAGGCAAAAGATGAAATAGCCAAGGGGAACAGTCTAAAGAATTATGTTGAATTTTCTTTAAGTAACACTTGTTTTGTAAAGAATGAAGTGAGCAGAAAGAAAATGAGAAAATCTATCCTATAAAAAATTAAAGTGTTTATATTAATTCAACTATTTAAAATTAATTATTAGTAGCCTAGGAATATGCTTTTAAATTTAATGTCTGTTTACATGAAGACTCCTGCAGGCAGGGACTGTGTTTGGTTTCTATAAATACTCCAGATTTGATCATAATGGCCCTCTAACACAAGACTAAATGCAAAATAAGAAAAAATACCAGACAATACATTGTAGTTCCTTTTTTACTGACAGATCTTGGTAAGAATGGTAAAACAGATTTATTTTTTATATCTAGGAATAAGATTTTAGTGTCTTTTCAGAATGGCAGACAGTGGTCTAGCAGGTCAGGGATGCCATCAACTCCAGGCACCTTAAAATTAATGGTCTGGACCAAACAAAGAACACTGTTTGCACTCGGCATCAAATGCACATGCTGGTTTTATGCAGGAATGTGTTGGCACAGGCAGGGCCCACATCTATTATTCCAAGTAGTAAGTGAAGACATTTCCTGCTTCAAGAGACTCAGTCCTTAAGTCAATTGAAAGCAACCAGAAGATAAACCTTGGTAACTCTCAAACCTACAAAGAACAAGAGGTTTTCCATGAGAACTGTTCAAATTATTACTAAATATGCCATTTTCGATACTCATCTGTGGAAAGTATGAACGTGAGCTTTGGAGCCTAAGAACTCTTGATTCTCCATCCCAACTCTGATATTTACTAGTGTGAACTATTTGGAAAAATCTCATTATTTCTTTAAACACGAAATTATTCATCTTTCAAACGGGGGATAATAAATGTGCATTTTTATAAGGTTAACATACTACTTAACTCATGCACACTGCTGAACAGAGCTGTTCATGTGTAGCAAACCCACTGTCTACGATAATTGGGGTCTGTCTCTGTGCATTTTTGCAGCAATCTACTATGTAAGAAACCATTCATTCTTACCAAACTATAAGTCGACATTTTAAAAAAATCATTTATATGCTGTTGTAAAACATTTCAAAAATGGATTAGTTTTTCACTTGTGTAAATTAATTTTCACTAACTACTAGCTTAAATTACTGCAACACAGAACTACACACTTTTAGAACAGAATATTAGTCTACAGATATAAAAATCCTACTTTTCTCAACATTTTAAAGGCTTTAGACTTACTTTGGGCTTGCTTCTACAGCAAGGCTGACAGAGAACCGTCCTCAGTTTCTTGCCTAATCTATATGTCGATTAGGTTTCCTCTTAGAAACTTCATTAATTTGTGCATTATCACACAAGCAGTGGACTTCACACAGCATTTGCACTCATGCATATTATTTAAGACTTGCAGTGAATCTCTTCCCCACTACTTTCTTGTCACCTGAGTCCCCCGTGTTTATCACTGCCCCTCCTTTGCCCTCCCTCATACACTCTCCGCTATCATCTCTCTTCTCCCACCTGTAATATAAAACCTGACCCGGGGCTTGAGCAGCATTTCTTGACACTTTTTCTAAAACAACTGTCTCATAAGAGCAAGAATACCCACTAAGCTCGCTTCACAATGAATGGAGGAGCATGCGGATCCCTCAAATACTGGCACTAAACAATAGAACGATGATCTCCAAACCTGTTTTGATCAAACAGATGTTTGAATAACACACGGTATCCATACTTGAGATATGTATTAGTATAGTACCAGCAGCAGGTGATAATCTTAGCATGCATGCTAAATGTTACTGAAGCTGATAGTTTGCTTTCCCTCAGTAACAGGTGCTCATCAGCAAGAGCTGTTGGTTTTCTAGACGTCCCCACAGTGGAGCATAACACTGTGGGTCTGGATTGCTGGTTATGGAAGAGGCGTAGTTAGAGGATTTAGATGTGAAAAGGGAAGAAGGAGAGGACAGAACAAAAATGTCAGGTCACAAACAGCATGAATTTTAAATTGCACTGAGCATCACCATACAGCAGAACTTCACAGAAATTATCCTATTAAAGCCAGAAACAATTTTTCTCCCTTTCAGACAAGGAGGAGGATAAGTAGGGTAGTCACACCTAAGGTTTAGGTCACAAAACCCAAGATCATAAGAGGCAGAATGGACTAGGAAAACAGTCTGTGAGACATCTTTTTACTACTCCCAAATCCTAGAGCTCACTTAGCACAGAGAAAGCAAATCTAGGAATTCATTTGTTCTAGCCTTGACCCAACCGTTAAATCAAACATGCTCAGTACACTCATTCCAAGGCTCAAAGACACAGGGCAAGACATATCCAAAGATTATCAGTACCCAGGAAAATTGTAAATTATCTTTTGATTGCCTCTCATTTTTTTAAAGAGCTATCTTATTGTATACAAGTGTTTGTCTGCATGTATGTACTACATATACTATGTATGTGCCTCAGGTGTCTACAGGGGCCAGAAAAGGCTGCTCCTGTTCTGCTGGATCTCCGAGAACTGAGTTTCAGACATTTGTGAGCCTTCCTGTGGGTACTAGGAACTGAAACCAGGTCCTTTGCAAGAGTGGCAAGTTCTCCTAACACCACTGAGTGCTGTCTCATTGTTTGTTTGTTTGTTTTTGTTTGTTTGAGACGGGGTTTCTCTGTAGCTTTGGAGCCTGTCCTGGTAGTCGCTCTGTAGACCAGGCTGGCCTTGAACTCACAGAGATCTGCCTGCCTCTGTCTCCTGAGTGTAGGAAGGAGGCTGTTGGTTCCCGGCCACTTAGCTCTGAAACAATCACACAGAAACTGTATTATTTAAATCACTGTTTGACCCATTAGCTCTAGTTTCTTATTGGCTAACTCTTACATCTTAATTTAACCCATCTCCATTAATCTGTGCAAGTATATAACAAGGGTAATATTATAATACACACACATATATATATTTATATATATATACATAACTATCAAACAAGGTGGTTAGCATTTCTCATCTCAAACATTTTTATTTACATTCATTTATTTATTTATTTGGTTTTTCAAGACAAGTTTTCTCTGTACAACAACCCTAGTTGTCCTGCAACAAGCTCTATAGATCAAGCTGGCCTCGAACTCACAGAGATCAGCCTACCTCTGCCTCCCGAGCACTGGGATTAAAGGCGTGCACCACTACCATCTGGCTTCAAACATTTTTAAATTTTAAGACATTTATTTAATGTGAGGATGCAGGAATACATGTGCCACAGAACGCATAGGTAAGTCAGAGCACAGCTTACAAGAGTTAGCTCTCTTCTTCCCCCTGGGGGTCCTATGGATGGAACTCGAGTCATCAGGTTTGGTGGCAAGCATGACTTTTAGCCACTGAGCCACCTCACAAACTCATTTAAAACTTGTTTTGATTCAGACAATTATACATATTTATAAGACATAGTATATTTCAATACTTGTAAACTATGGTACTTGCTAATCAAAATATGGCATAGTTTATACTCCCCTTATCACGGTATGTTCAGAGGCATTCCAATTTACTCATTGATAAAATATGCAATAGGTTATGAATTATAGTCATTCTACCATGCTGTACGATGACTGAACTTCTATTTATCTTTGTTTTGAGAGCCCTCACCCACCCTTTCTCCCTCAAACCCATCCTATTCCCAAGCAGTCCTCTTCTGGGTTCGCAGTGACCCCTATATGACGGAAGTGATACAGTGCATACATGTCATTTTACACCTTTCTTTTCGTTTACATATGTCCTCCAGAGTCACCATTTTACTTCACATGGTAACATTCCAATTGGATGACTGATTATACACTGTGCATATAGAGCCCATTTTTTAATCCATTAATTTGCCAGTGTGTACCTCAGTTGATTCCTTACCTTGGCCATTGTGAAGAGCTCTGTGATAAACATGGGAATCCCAGTCTCCCTTTGACATAACGATTTCGTTTCCTTTGAGTATATATCCAGAAGTAGGGGAACTGAATCCTCTAACGGGTCTATTTCAGGTTCTCTAGGGATATCGGGAGCTACTGAGTACGAGTTTCAGCAATCCCTCAGGGTTCAGAAGAGGACTTTTACGACAAGCAAAAACTGACTTGGGAACAGGATTTAAGGGGTAGAGCAAACTGACTGATTTGGACACGTTCTTCCTGCACGTTTCTTTATTCCTTGGGGCAAGACAAAAGAAGGGAGAAGAAGCAGTAGCATAGGGGCATAAGGACAAGGCATCAGGCATAAGGGATGAGAAGTAATGGATACGGCAATGCATAAGAGTACGGGATCAAGCACAAGGCTAAGGGCAAGACATCAGGCATAGGGGTAAGGGGTGAGGGCATAGCATAAGAAAGAATAAGCATTAAGGGCTCATTTCCACAAAGCTTTCAGTTTATATAGGCATACAGACAAGCTAACAATCCTATAGGTGGTAACAATAGTATTCAGCATGCTTTTTCACAGAGTCACAATAAAGCAGTGGCTCTCAGAGGGGGTGTGACTGTGAAGTTCCCCTGTGGCTGGGAACACAGCCTTGGTAACTATACTAACCTGTGGGCTTGATTTGCATTAACATCTAGCTGGTTGAGTTAAAAGGAATCTCTTCTGGGAACCTTGCTTTTGACTTCAGCAGGGTGCCCAGGAGAGAAATTTTCTCTCTGAAGCTAGTTTTAGTGACGCAGACCTTTCTCCTGAGTTCAAGCGGAAGAACAGCCTTTCTGTTCTTCCGCTTGAACTCCAATTAACAGTTAATTTCCTAGGCAATGATCTTACGTTAGTTGAAACCAAGGTGGAAGGTAAATACAGAATATTAGCAACTTGTTTAGAGCAGAAGACTAGAAGATTACACCTTCCTGAGTCTGCAGTTAGAGTAGACATATTCCCTCCTGTATGAGGCTCCTTTCTTATCAGTGAGTACTGTCAGTAAAGAAGGTATATAGGGGACTAGTTTTATGTAGATTTTAGCTATGAGAACAAAGGTCTGACTGAGTGAATCCTTTTCACACCACAGCTTCATGGTGAGTGGCTGGGGCAGGGGCGGTGTTGCCCTACAGGAAAAGTCAGGTTTATACACTGTTATACACTGTTGGGCTACTACAGAAGGGAGAAATGCCATGATTTCACCAGATTTTTACAGAATTGACAGTGACTTATCCAAAGGACACATGTGCCCATAGCTCTGCAAAACCAGGTCAGTCCAAGTGGGTGTGTGCATGTAACTTCCCGTGGATTAGTCCAATAGATCTGTCAGCTGTACACTTACTGTATAACACTTGTGGGCTCACCACATCTGGAACCTCTCTGCTGGTTACCATCACATCTGTACTAGTTTTCTTTCTCCGTTCAATATGGACTTTGACTTGGGCTTGTTATAGACGACCTTTATTATGTTATTATGTCCTTCTGTACCCAATGTGCTCAATTTTTCTCATGAAGACTTACTGAATTCTATAGTGATATTTTGTGTATGGTTTAACTGAAAAAAAAAAAAGCTAGCTTGCCTGAAGATCAGAGTACAGAGCTAAGCCATTAGAGGCCAGGGAGTGGCAGCACACACCCTGGGCTGTGCAAGATTGAAGCTGTCTAAAAAGAGAAACAGAGCTCACACACAGGTGATCCTAGCACTTGGAAGTCACACACCCTTAATCCCAGCACTAGGGAGGTGGAGACAGGAGTGATATGGCTGGGTGGAGAGAGGAATATAAGGCAGGAGATCAGTGCAGTCTGAGATTTGGTGGAGAGCATTGAGTCTGAGGTCTGGTAGAGAGCAAGGCAGTCTGCAGTCACAGAGGATAGCATTGCCCCTTTGTTTGTCTGAGCCTTGGCAGAGGTACTTTCTAGTGGCTTGGCAGCCTTGTTCTTCTGTTCTTCAGCTTGAACTTCAATATCTGTCTCTGGGTTTTTATTGTTCATGCTACAGAATTCTATCACATGCCTTTTCTCCATATACTGAGATAATCACATTATTTTGGCCTTCATTTTGCTACCATAATTTTACTGTATCTATTGGTTTGCATATGTTGAACCTTACTTGCTGCCCACAGATTTCCTTTGATTTAATGAATAATCCTTATGTTGTGATGCTAAGATTCATTTTGCCACTATTTGGTTGAGAACTTTTGCCTCTATATTCATTATAGATACTATTTTGTCCTTTTATCTATTAATGGTGGTCTGATATAATGTAGTTAGAAGAATTCTATTTTTTCAACATACACTGTAGTATATGCTATGACAGACTGCAGGAAAAAATAAGGTTTAAAAAGAGATTCCATGTACACAGTTCAAGTCATATCCCTGGCCACTTTTGGCTATGTAATAAATTGATCTAAGTCTTGGTTTCTTTTTTCCTAAACGGTAATGGCAATACCTGCTTCATAGAATATATGTAAAAATAAAACATGGGAATGTAATAATATATGCACAATGTTTGAGCCATTTTGAGCTCTCCAAGTGTGATAGTTACAATCATCTGTAGAACAGCTTGAGTTAGCCGTGTGACCTAATGTGGTCCAAGGCTAGAGAAAAGCAATTGACTACTGAATGACCAAAACTGTGAACTTGGCATGAAATGTGAGCAATCAAGCATGGTCTGCTGGTTTTCTGTGAGTCTCAACAGTGAGTGCTCATCCACTTGTTTTTAAAGCTTTTCTCTTCTCCCTGGTGCTCCTGGCTCTTACTCCCCGTTATTGCTAACAATGATTTATCTTAAGTTAATTTGTCTTGCTTCCTGTGACCCGTTTAAAAGTTTAATTCTCAAGTCTACCTTTATAAACACACAACTAGTACATTATTCCTTCACATAGTACTTCATAGTCTATGTACCTGACACCATTAGATTCAATATTGTTGGGGAATATTAGTTTAAGATGTCTTACATGTGTTTATGATATGGAATATTTGTTTAATGATGCAAAGATGTGTTGCATTTTTTATGTTGCATTTGCTTAACTCTGTGAAGCTGTTACTGATTGGTCTAATAACAAAGGATAGGCAGGAGAGAGAAACAGATGAGGCTACCAGGCAGAGAGAATAAAGAGGAGAAATCTCAGGAAGAGACCAAGGAACAAGAAAAAGAGGAGAGGAGGATGCCAGAGGCTAGTTACCCAGCCACTCAGCCAGCCACAGAGTAGGAAGAAAAGAAAGATATATAGAATAAAGGAAGGCAAAAATCACAGAGGCAAAATGTAGTTAAGAGAGATGGGACGATTTAAGTTAGAAAAGCTATCTAGAAAAAAAGCCAAGCTAAGGCTGAGCATTCATAAGTAAGAAGTCTCTGTGTATTTCTTTGGGAGCTGGGTGGTGCTCCCCCCCCGCAGGGTAAAAAAAACCAACTACACCATATACTATGTAACAATCTATCATAAACATCTAAAGATTAGTTAGAAGAGCATACAAGGAGAGAGAACTGTACATTGCCATCGTTTCTGCATAATATCTACCCATGACAACAACTTTCCATAAGTATAAAATCAAAATTAGAATCCAGGCAGTGTTCCATAATTTAGTGTGAAATGACAAAGACAATGACTCTTGCTCCATCTAGCATGTGCATAACTTGCTAACCCTGAGAAGGAAACAACACTACTTTGTCTTCGCTTTCAAACTCCAAAATCAGCTTCCTTCCCACTCTTCTGTCTAGAAACCCTTAATTGGCTCTTTCTTAAAGACTTGCAAGGAGAACATAATATAAGGACTTGAACTAATTTGCCAGTGCCTGGCATAATAGAAATGTTACTTGTAGCTTTATTTAACTCGTGGCCATGAAACAAAAAGTGGTTAATTGGACAGTGTATCTTAGGTTCACATGAAAATAGATATGGCTGTCACAGAGCTACATTTCTGAATGTCCATATGAAACAGGTCGGTCCCAGGTGGTCCCCACGTACCAGCTAAAGTTTTCATGTAACTCTAAGATGAACACTGGAAATTATCAACACTGTTCAAACTCCTCCTCACTCAATACCAAATGAAATTAACCATTATTCTTTAGAATATTCAATCGTATAGATTCCCATGGAAAATTAATAGGTTAAGAATAGTGAATACAACTGAAGACAATTCTCTAAATTGAAAAGAACTTAAATACCTATTTTCTTGGTGACATTAGGCTGTACAAAATAGTTATTCCTGAAAAATAAAGCTTCTAATCTTGATCAAGTAGACTTTTTTTGGCAAATTGAATTTGTCCAGCATAGCATTTTGGAGAAAACTCCTTCAAAAGCCCTCTTAGAAGGTGATTTGAAGGATCCCCAGTCAAGTAAAATCTATAAAGCTTAAAGATAAAAATCAGCTTAAATTGTATCCATCAGTGAATGTCAATTTTTATTACAGGACAGAATTTAATTAAGTTTGTTTCATTTAATAAATATTTCTTATAATGTACTTCCTTACTAGATATTATCTCTTATTTCTAAGTAGTTCAGGATGTTAAAGATTATTTATGACCAGGACATGTTACTCTTCTAAATTACACAACTTCAATGCCCTTCATCTGACTGGCCCTGAACATGGCAAGAGGACTGCCTTAAAGAATCCCCTGAAGGCTTATCTAACTCCAGCCAAGGTTACTGATTCTGCTTGCAAGATTTTCCTCTCGCACACAGAGAGTTCTTGTCCATCCACCCCCTGGTCCCATGCCACCCTTCCCCAGGGTTTGGCACTATTTGGACACCCAGTACGTGTTTTTTGAAAAAAAATAAGTCGCTAATAATTTTTACAATTAAATACACATAGGAATGATAACACCAAGAGCAAATACACCAGTAGAGATTAAGTGTATAAGTCATGAGGAAAAGATAATGTTTTCACTATATGTATGTATATATATATGTATATGTATATATATGTAGTCATCTGATAACTTAAAGTTTAAAATGTATCCAACAACACCAAATTAATCCTCTCAATAATATCTGTCTGTTTCATTCCACCTCCCAGATCCTCTTTATTGGATATTTTCAACCATTAATCCTTTGATCAACATTTTTACAAATGAAGTGTTCGGGTCTTTTTTAAAGGAGAACATGAATAGACAAATATAACTATGCCTATTTCCAAATTAAATGCACAAACTTAACAGGCACCTAAAATTTACATTCAAGAAATAATCATAGGAAAGAGGCTCCTGGCTCTACCCCTGAGATAGGAGTTCAAAAGATTTAAGACATTGCCAGTTAAGTCAATTTCAGTGATCTCTTTCCTGGGGAGAAAAGTACTCACTTGATTTATAAATGTTTAACTCCAAATAGTAACAGTTGTTAATATTCCTTAGCAGCCTTCGTTTTATAGGAAGATAAGCAGATGAAGTCATGGATTAGGCCAAGAAGCTGTGCATTATTTACGGCCCTAACTTTTGTTCAGTAATTGGTAGGTGCACTTCTAATTCTGCTTGCTAATGACTGCTGTACTGCTCGGGCAAATTAGAGAAACAGACTATTCTGTTGCTTCGGCAGGATTGCTAAAAAGTAAAGCCACAGAGTTTTAGTCGAATTAAGTGATTTCATTAATGTCATAATTCACGCCCCAAATTCCTAACATTAAAAGCACACCACCTCTGAAATGAACTTGAGTAGAATGCAGAGAGGGGGGGGGGGGGGACTGACTACTAGGTACCGCCTTTTAATTTTTTTGTTATTTCAAAAATTTCTTTTGAATATTGAATGAACATTATTTCCAGGCCCTTCTATCTCCCCACCAACTCCTCCCATGTCCCCTTGACTATCTCTCAAATTTATGTTCTCAACTTTAATTATTATTACATATTTGTCTGTGTATGCATATATGTGTGTTACCAAAATTCCACAGTCTCTTTATGTGTGTATGTGTGTGTCATGTACATGCACTAATATATATGTAGTTACTCATATAGTGTTACTTATATGTACATGTGCTTAGGGTTTACAACTTGGGACTGGATAACCTATCAGAGTTCTCACCCCTGGAGAAGATTGATTCTTCCTCTCTTAGCAGCCCTTACCTAGAGGTCTTCATCTAGGGGTGGGGCCTTGTGAAATTTTCCCCTTCTACATCAGCAGGTTAAGTGGCAATGTCATCATGTAGGTCTTGTTCAGGTGACAATATTGCTGATATCTTACAGGTAGCTGACTTCTCTTTAATGTAATTTTGGAGGTGGAATATTGTCAGCAGCTCTTGATTACAAAATACACGCCTAACTTCAGTGAGGAAACATGTATTTAAAAATTCCTCTTAAATTAAAATGAAAATGCTGCAAAGGAAAAATAACAAAGGTCTCAGAGGGAGAAGACTAAGGGCAAACTCACTAACTGAGATGGGTCGGAGCTACCGGATTCCACAGCCTCTTCTTACAAGAGAGGAGTACTGACGGCTAAGGGATGCAGTCACTGCGTGGTAAGATGAGCATAGGCAGGCTAAGGTAGCTTCCAGGAGTCACGGGGGATTCTGAATTGAATCATGTACGAAGTTAGGACAGAGATCATTTGTACTCCAGGAGTTTCTAAGGGACAACAGCTGAGACAAATTATAGATAAACCAAGATACACCTATTAAGAGTAAATAAAATCTTCAATTCCTTTAGTGTCAGATTTCTCACAAAACTCTAATATACTCAGCCTCCCACAGCGGAAGCCACAAGTGAAATCAATATCAGGCAATCAAGTCAAGACTTGAGGCTGCTTCTCAGGGCCCAGATGCTTCCATGTGTATTTTCATTCGCCGGATGAAAATAACTGAGATGAATAAAATGAGCTTAAGTTAGAAATAAATGCCTGTTAATCTATCGTTTTATTTGTTAATCTTCTTCACTGTATATTTACAGTGCCCCCACAGACGATGATGAGTCGTGCTATACAATGAGGTCTGGAAAGACTATGCTGTATCATGCTGTACTGTGCACACCCACGGCCACTCATGGCCGTTAGCTGGGGTCTGTGGGTCACAGCATTGTGACCTCTAAGAGGGGAACACAACATTTCCAAGGAGATCCAAAAACCCTGTGAGATTACCATCATTCAATATATTATTTTAATAAAGAGGATTCTAGAAAATAAAAACACAATTAAGTTACAGCATTCTTTTTTCTATTTCTAAGAAATAACACTGATGTGTGGCCAATACTTGAATGCAGTTCAGCCTGACCGTTTCCCCCATCACCTTTCAGTTGAGCATTTGGGAGGCCTTCCCATGATTCTGTTAAGCCAGCTATTCTGTATGTTCTACATATGGTCAGTCCAATAAATACTATCTCAGTAAAGAAGTGTATTAGTTGAAGATGATTTTCTGGGTATATCAACAAATGAATAAAATATTTCATATATCTAAAAATTGTAGAAAAGGCGCTTTAAGAAAAGGCACATGATTCAAATTTCATGTCTTTCTTTGCAGGAACAAAAATCTGCCTCCTCCATAATGAGAGGAGTTCATTTCATGTGCGTCAGAGCTGCAGGGTAACTGGATCATCCCGTGAGAGCAATGTTTTGCCAGGATTTTAGCGTTGGTCCCTGATTTTGCAAGCTGGATACCCAGAAAACAGTGTAACCCAAGTTATCTGTTAAGGCCTTCACCACCTCTACTCAGCCACACTTACAATGGACATGGGCTTTTTGAATAAATGACAAAGTAGCTGGAGAAAGATGCTGAGTGGCATTCATAGAATGGGGCACTCATCATCCAACAACTGAGTGTTCAATCCTCTGTGGCTCTCACTGGTAGGCCTTAGCATAATCTGAAACAGGAATATCCTCACACCATCTATCCCTCCCACTGCCAACTTCACTTTTCTAGTCTTTCTAAATCCTTGGCCAGCCAATCAGTGTGTTAGATGATCTCCGTAATTTAATGCATATTGATACCTTAGGGATCTCCACATCTAGACAAAATAAACACCTAGAGGCAGTGCCTAGAGTTCGGTCCATTAGAAGGATTGCTCTCCCCCTGTCTTTCATAGACTTTTCTTCATGCAATATAGCTGATTTCAATATGACACAAATCTACCCATAGATCAAAAGCATGCATCTTCCTTCTCTACTAATATGTCATAAAATTACCTAATAGACAAGAGATATTGGTTGAGGATGAGGACGAAAAGTAGTAGGAAATAGGGGGCTGGAGAGATGGCATAGTTATTAATAGCATTTACTGTTCTTGCAGAGAACCCAGGTTCAATTCCCAGCTTCCACATGGTGACTCAACCACCTGTATCTCCAGTTCTAAAGGATCTGATGCCCTCTTCTGATGGTTTGAGGACTCGTGATTGCACATGGTGCTCATACATACACGTTCAGGCACACACACATACACACGAAATGTTTGTTTAAGTAGTGGGAATTATCACTATGGCATGTAAATAACCTGCCAGCGTGGTTTCACTGTGTCTTCTGGTTTAGCTCTTACCTGCTCTTCAGCCACATCTGACCTACAATGGGATGAGACGGAGAACATCCAGTTTTATGGGTCATTGGATTAAATAATGCCTAGCTCAGGACAAACAGTTGGAGACACACACACAGCTTGTGTCTTATAATCATGTAAGCATGCAGCCTGTATTAGAGGCCAGAAACAAGCCAGAAAAGCTGCTTTTCGGGTAGAGAGAAGTTGTTCTGCTTGATCAGGAGCCTGTGCCATGAGCCTCCTTCAGCCTTTGCCAGAAATCACAAATAGTGCCTCTGTCTATCATATACATGGCTGATGCTTTAATTCTGCTGACTCATAAAATTCATGAGGCAGAAAAGTTTGCTCTTCAGCCTTTCTTCTGGCTCCACTCAAACTGGCAGCCTCTGGGCTTACTCAGCCAGCAGGCAGCAGCAATCTACCCCAAAAGTGATACATTCCATATTCAAATCCCAAATTCTCACCAAGTGCCACACCTCTCTTCGTGGTGAGTGGGTTTTAAGCGCAGGGGAGAAGTTTTTTTTTTTCATTTTAGAAGAAATATCTCAATTTAGCCTCGCTGTGATCCCAGGACCATCATCCATGTGAGAGGGGCTTGCTTCTTACCGGACGTTATCTCCCAACCTGACACGCGCATCTTTGTAAGGTGAACAAGTTACTCACTATTGCCTGTCCATCAAATTGAATTATCATAATGCTATCAAAGTAATAGGTATATTTGGTGGTATACTGGATAAAAACAAAACCAGAGTCCCTTTGGATTATAGGGTGACATGATTCGGTGACATGTAAGTAATGTGTATTACTTACAGTAAAACCTGGAAATATATACTGTTGTCTCTGCTGTGTAAATGCCAACTACTTATTTCTCCTTTGCAGTGAAAATGGAAAGTAAAACATATTCCAGGAGGGTTGTGTTAGTCTCCACCCATGAAGAGAGGATAGCTGAAGCCACATGAGCAGTGAGTGCACACACACACACACACACACAATGTCTTATATTGGTGTGTATATACATATACTCATATGCACCCCTTTTATCATTACAGACTTCATTTAATGGATCATGGGAACAGTGGGCTTCTACCAGTTACTAACTATACCTATACGCATTATTCATTTGGCGGCTGGGAATTAATGTTAGATTTTTAATATGAACATTTACACCAAGATTTCCATAGTCAAAGTATAGTGATCTGTGTTTGAAAACCCAGCACTCTGGAGGCAGAAACAGGGGAACAGTCACTAGTCTGAGGACAGCCTAGTCTATGTAGGAAGCCCCCACCCATTTCAATAAACAAAAACAAGTAGTTTTATAAATCTCTACTTTTACTGGCACCATGACAGCATTTAAAGTCTCGAAAGATGGCTTTAAGTTCACAGTCAGCGTTCAAGAACTCAGAAAATGTAAACATTTCCTTTCCCTCGGTGTGCAGCCACGCTGGATTTCTAACAAAACTTTCTGTAAGTTTCTCGTTCCCACTAGCTTTCAGAGTCATTCTGCAGAAAGGTGTACACCTATCCAATTACAGCTAGTCTTGGTGTATCTTAAAGGTCTGACCATAAATCAAGATCCTTTCTCTTTATTAGCATGTCACAGGAACATATTTAATTACGACCTCAAGGAAAATGAAAATATATTCCTATGGCTACATGGCAAGGCCAAGGGAGGACTTGAGATATGAATTGGCTTATATCCAGAAATATTAAGGCAAAACATTTCTACGCCTGCCACAACACAGGACAATTCTGTCTACACGTGTCTGGTAGTACCTTGAAGGACAGATGTATTTCATTGGTTTCTTTTAGACTGCTTTATCTTTATTTTTCTCCTTATTTATTTTATTGAGCTACACATTTTTCCCTGCTCACCTCCCTTCTTCATCCCTCTCCTTCAACCCTTTCCCATGGTCCCCACGCTCCCAATCTCAGGAGATCTTGTCTTTTCCTACTTCTCACGTAGAGTAGATCCATGTATGTCTCTCTTAGGGTCCTCACTGTTGTCTGGGTTCTCTGGGATTGTGGTCTGTAGGCTGGTTTTCTTTGCTTTATGTTTAAAAACCACTTACGAGTGAGTACATGTGATGATTGTAAATCACATCGTTAGTATGGCTTCTTTCCTAGTCAGGATTTCTATTGCTGCAATGACACACCATAACCAAAAGCAAGTTGAAAGGAAAGGGTTTATTTGGCTCACATGTCCACAGTGTAGTCCATCACTTAATGGGGTCATGACAGGAACTCAAACAGGGCAGGAGCCCCGAGGCAGGAGCTGATGCAGAGGCCATGGAGGAGGCTGCTGACTGGTTTACTCATCATGGATTGCTCCGCCTGCTTTCAGAGCCACCAGTCCAGGGACAGCACCACCCACAATGGGATGGGCTTCCCCCATCAATCACTAATTAAAGAAATGTCTTACAGCCAGAACATATGAAGACATTTTTTTCTCAATTAAGGGGAAATGCCTTACAGCCAGATTGTACGAAGGCATTTTTTTCTCAATTAAGGCTCCCTTCTTTCAAATAACTCTTGCTTGTGTCAAGATGACATAAAACTAACCAACATAGCATCTCGGCCTTTTGACTAAGACCAAGTACGATATCTGTATTGTTGTAACTGCAGAGTTGGCTGTTGTCAGAGATCAATGTGAACCCAAATGCACATACAGAACAGGTAGTCAGATGCCCCTGGAGCTGGAATTACAGTGATAATGACATGGTGTGCTGGAACTAGAATCCTCTGCAAGAGAGGTAAGCTATTCGCTGTCTCTCCACCCCCACAACCTGAGTTTCCTAAACCATCAGAGTGGGTACCACACAGAGGAAGGTTTGATAAACAGTTTCCATCACAAAGGAAAGACAGGAAGCCACTCTCCCACATCTTTGCAAGTGAAAGTCTCGCACCTGTGGCAAACTGAAAATTCAAACATCTTGCTAGTAACGAAGGGCTGGCAACTTGTATCTTTGTCTCCAGAGCTGCACGAATCCTATGGGAACCTGTCCCACTGTAACAGAACCTGCAATCTGCTTCCCAGAGAGGACAGAAACTGCAGAAGCACTCAGAGAGCTGCCATTGCTTTCATGCCCTGGCATTCCTAAGTAGTCTGGAGTATTTGTTACTCCATTTCTATATTTTCTTTTCCCTGGAGTTTTGAATTCTTTCCTCTGTAGTGGGTCAGAGAGTCTCGAGCATTTCTATCTCATTGGCTCTGGGTCAATGCTGGGTTCAGACTCCAGTTACTGTATTTATAGTCTACTGATGCCTCTCCCAAATACTAGAGACGTTGTACTAAACCCCAAAGCCAAGGCCAATGCACTAGTAGAAAGCGATCGACAGGAAGTCTATTGACAACCTCTACATGCCAATGTAGATTGAGGGGGTCTTGAATGCTCTTCCTGGTTAAAGTATTCCTCTTGAGGCAGGCTTGTACTCCCTAATTAAACTCTGTGTAGTCAGTAAGAGGTGACAGAGTTGGAGTCTGAAGTTAATAAATATGTATTTAAAAGACAAATGAAATATTTTTTATTTACTGATTTTTAAACTTTTAAAAATCAAATTTATTGCGCACATATACCATGCAACATAATGTTGAATAGTCACAATTTTAAACATGTCCTTTATTCTATTGAATTTCCCTAGGGTCATAAGAAAGAACTAGGGAACTCTGTAACCTTTAGTTGTTTAAAGACCACAATGAGATTTTACCTTGCACCTCTTAGACTAGCTATTATCAAAAAGGCTAAAGGCCATAAGGGTTAGAGAAGATGTGAAAAAAGAGGAGTCCTTGTATTTAGTTAGTGAGGATTTAAATTAGCATAAAAATACTGGGAAATAGTACAGGGGTACCTCAAAGAGTCAAATCCAGTGTCTAATCCAGAAATCTCACCAGCAGCTAGATACCCAAAATATATGAAAAAAGATATAAGAAATATCTGCACTCCCACATTAACTGAAATAATATTTACAACAGTAAAACATGAAATCAAACTAAGTAGCCATCAAGAGGCTACAGTGTCCTCTATGTACAGTAGAATACTGCTCAGTCTTTTCAAATGGAAGGAGGGGCTGGAGAGATGGCTCAGCAGTTCAGAGCATTGACTGACCTTCCAGAGGACCTGATTTTGATTCCCAGCACCCAGATGGTGATTCAGAACCATCTGTTTTAACTCTATTCCAGGAGACCCAACACTCTCTCCTGCCTTTATGAGCACTACATACACATGGTGCACAGACTGACGTTCAGGCAAAGCGTTCATACATGTAACATTAAAAATAAATAAGTAAACAAATAGAATGGAAACCCTATTATCAACACATATCAGCTCTGAGACCATTGTGTTAAGTAAAATGAAGTCTGAACAGAAAGGCAAATACTGCATAATCTCACTACTTAGAGAATCTAAACGCTTAACTCGTTGAAGTAATACAACAGGGGATACCAAGAGCCAGAGAAGCAGGGATTTGGGAGATATTGGTCAAATTGTACAAATTTTCAAAAACCAAAATGGATATCTAACTTATAAGTTTGTGTGGGAGGCTCCAAAGATGGCCCCAAACAGTATAGTTTCTTGCCATTCATCTCAGTTTCCCATTAGAACTAGACAATAAGACTCAAGCACCGCAAACTCTAGACATTTTGAAGACATCATATCGAAATCCAGTGGAACTAAGATGAAACTAAGCTGGAAGCTCCCTCCAGCCAGCCAGCTTTCCCAGTCCCGGACGGCGCTCTACAGCTTGCAGGAAGGGGTGGACATCAATGGCCTTCCCAGGCAAGATGTGCCCACCTGTGCAAAAGTAGCATCGCTGTTATGGGGGGGTAACTGCTCCCTCCGTTTGAGACTAGTTCCATAGAAGAGAATCCATGTCTGGTACTATAAGCCTGGCCAAAGTCCATAGCAGGGGAGAACATAGTGGGGGCAAGGAAACAAATACTGTCGTTTAGCAAACTAACATACTGTCAAACTGACTTCTGAATACTTACATTTAAATTCTTAGACACATACTAACCTTAACCTTAGTCAGAGAAGCCTCTTTCCAGGAATGGTAATGTAGAGACTTGTGGCTATACAAAAATGCTAATGGCTAAGAACAGTGATGGATGAGTCCTCAGTCCTAAACAAGATATTTATACCAAGCCCCTGCTAAGGCTCAGGACACATTGCAAAAGAGGGATGGGGAATATAAGAGTCAAAAGACAGGAAGATAGGGTATGAGATTTCATGTACTAGACAAGACAGAGCCGTGTGATCACAAGTTCACACCAACCACAGATGATCACACTAGGTTTACATAAGAACTAGCCATCCACAGCAGATATGGATGGAGGAGGGCCTCCTGGGGTCTAATCCATCACTACTGACTACCTGCTAATAGTAGATCCAAGAAGAGGACGCTGCCATGAAAGCATACATACAAGAGATATTACATGAACTCAACGGGTTATACTTAGCAGTATATACGTAAGTACAAATGTATGCAATAACAATGGATGGAAAAAGAGGCCATAAACTTGAAGGGAGTAAGAAGGGGTATACAGGAGGGTTTGGAGGGAGGAGAGGGAAGGCAGAAATGTTAATAATAATAATTTTTATAATCTCTAAAAATGAAAAGAAGAGGAGAAACCACTGCCTTTAGTTCTGTGCCCACTGATGACCTGACCAAGTTCGAATGAATCACCTAATCCTATGGCCACACAAATAGTAGTGGTTAAGACCTGCTGAGCCATCCCACTCTACATGATTTGTTTAAAAAGACTCCAACAGTCTATTTTGTGTTCTTCACACACACAAAAATAAGTATTTTTAAATCACCTTGCTTCTGTCACTATACTCTGGGCATATAATTTAAAGTATCCTGCTCACATAATAAATATATGTTTTATTCATTCAAACAAAACACAGAAGTAAATATGTTGCCATTGATATACAGCTACAATCACAGATACTTGATCTCTGTCATTTATCTTCCTTCTACGGTTCATGACACATTACCATTGATAATCTAAATAATTGTAACGGCACAACACACCATGACTGGCATTCCCTCACTTTCTTCTACTACACTGATGGAATATGTAACAAAATTAATTCCAGAATATCACTTCGGTTCTGTTTACCAGGACCATTTTTGATACATGGGAAAGAGAGCTAGGCAAGGCCCCAGTATTAAACAGATGGTATGCCCAAATTAGAAGAATGGAAACAAAATCTAATAAAGGGCTGATTTAATGAAGCTGAAGCCGAAGCATGAGGAAAGCGCAGGGCTCTGGAGCAATGGCAGCCAGCACCAGGAACTTGTTAGAATATACACAGGGTCTCACCTCAGACCTAGCAAATCAGAAGAGCTGCCACCAAAGCACAGTGACGTGTTTTAACAATCCCTTCAGGAATTCTAACTCGTGCTGAAGTTTGGGAACTATGGCATATTGCATAGCATAGACACGAAGTGCTACGAAGAGTTGGAGCTATTATCAAACGTAGACATGAAGGGGCAAGAGGACAGACTCATTGTTGGAACCCATGGAAAGTCATCCAGAGAAAAATCACCCCCACCCCTGCAAAAGAATAAATAAATAAACTTTGATCTAGCATATCCTAGAAAAGCTCTTAACAAAAGTACAAGGTAACAAAAAAAAAGCCAACCTCGGTTTCTCCCTTTCTCCAACTGTCAGCCTGGACTTCCAAGTGGCCAGAGTCAACTAGAATCCAGAAAGGTGGAGAACCTGCTGATTGTGTACATTCAGGGCAGCCTTGCAAAGCATAAACAGGGTAGAGAAGGAAGGAAATTGAGTCTGGAAAAGTCAACTGTTCTGCAGAATTTGTGAACACACACATATGCTAACAAAACTCAATATTTAAAATATTTTGTAATTCCCATGGCAATAACTGTTTCTTAGGACTAGCCATTTTCTATTTAACTGAATAACTAGATTGTGGTGAGGAAGTTCTCTCATTTGTGAAATATCCCTTTCCATATATTCTATAGTTTTCCACAGCATGCCTGTATCACAGATACATCATTACTACTGTTCATTTTACAGTTCCTTCCTTTTTCTCAAATAGACATTTAATGCCTTGCCTTGCTTCTGTGCTATACAAGCTGGGTTGAGGAACTAAGCTGTGGCTGAATTCTACCATGGAATTTCTGCTTTACTTAAGACCCCTCCTATCTTGTAAACATTTATGCTCCATTCATCCATGAAGTAAAACTACTGAGATCATTTTTCACTCCACTGCAAACTAGATTGGGTAATTCTAGCTCACTTGTATTTTTGGATTTTTTTAAACGTTTTTATTTATATGTATGTGTGTGTGTGCACATGTATGTGAGGATGCTCACAGAAGAGAGCTAGAGTTACAGGTGCTTCTGAACCAACCGATGTGAGTGCAAGGATCTGAACCCTGGTTCTCTGCTAGCACACAGCAAGTACTGTTAAAGGCTGAGCCATAGCTCCAGCCCTTTGGGTTAATCTTGTACAACATTCAGTGAACCGATCGCTTCTCTTCCTGGTTCACAGGTAACTGTAAATAGAAGAGAGATTATCAGGGAAGGACTGTTCATATTTTATGAGTTAGCAGATCCTCAAAGCTCTGTCCTTCCTCTGCCAGGCCCCAGAAGTCCTATCTAGCCATCGCACTACACAAAAACATTTTCTTGACAGTTTCGGTTCAGAATCACCTGCCACTGGAATCCCAAACACTGTACAAAGATGAAGGGTTTGCCCTTCTAAGCCCCAGTCTAGCCATAGTAAAACAGGACCATCTCACATCTGCCTTTTCTAGAAAGAATATTTTATAGAAAACATGTTTCCATTTTAACATACATGTACCTAGGAAGGGAAGGAAAATGTTTGCCATACAGAGAGTCACCCTGCCAAAAACTCAAGCCAGGAGATGAAGGAGTGAGAGAGGTAAAGAGAGAGAGAGAGAAACAGAGACTCAGAGACTAAGAGAAAGACAGAGAGACAGAGAGAAAAAGGCTTTGGGGAAAGGAGAAAGTATTATTGCAGTGACTTCTGGTTCCAGAGACAGATTCTGAATCCCAGACCCCAGCTTTATGCTTTCGGAGCTGCCTGGCTCTCACAGGTGGTGTCATACCTGTGGACTCCATTCTTCTCATCAGGAAAATGTGGAAGAATATACCCAGAGTTATGGCATTGAATGGATGATTAATAAATGCAAAATGTTTGAAGATCTATCTGTCTTCCTATCTGTTCCATTCTCTGTTCAATATCTTTCTCACAGGAAAGCAAGGATGTAAATCTACCAACTCTCAGAAAGCGGTACCTACTAATTGCAGTAGGAGGGTATACAAACCTATCAATACTAATTGATTAGATGTCATAGGACATCTTCACACATGGAGATAGGACAAATAGCATAAAAAAATCTTTTCCCACCTTAAATCTCTGCTGGGTGCGTATATCTAACTAGTTGATTATTTTCTAAACTCAGCAATTGATTATAGTGTACCATTCATGTAAGCCATCTGTCACTATCACACAATTACTTGGTCAGGCTTGTCTGATTTTACCAATGCATTTGCACTATTTTGAATATATTCATGAAAAACTATAATTGTTAATCACTCAAAGGTGACCCAGCACATAGAGCTCTGTGCAACAAGTAGAAACTATAACTGTCGAGGCAAATCAGATTTTTCTTACTCCATGACTATAAAGAAAAACAAGGGACAGGACCAACCAATGAAATTAAAAATGAATGCACAAGAGATCACCAACCCTCTCAACGTAACATACAAGGTAGGATCTCTGAGATGAGCTTCTCTATGGTAAAAGTTAAGCCATGTGTGTAATAAGGACTGCAAGACTTTGTTAACGAAACATGTATGAGAACTAAGCATAACGTTTAGATGGAAAGAAGAATTCAGGACTGAACTTGATGTTAAGTACCAAAGTCAGTTCAGTGACCCAATTAGTCCCGAGTCTTGTCTGAGAATAAGGAAAATGGGAGCCAGGAAGTGAGGACTACAGACTGAGGCCCTTGCCAGTGATGACCCAGCTCTTTAGATGCAGGCAAAACAGAAATGAGAGACACAAAGCTCTTCTTCAAAACTTTTTCCCATTACAGTAAAGAGCTTGAACTTAAAAAAAAAAAAAAGCTGACTTTTCCTCTTGACCTAAATTGACTCATAATCTCTCTACCTTAATTGCAAAATCTTTCAAATGTGTTAATATAATTGTGACTACGGGAGGACTGCTCTTTCATTTTGTGGGGAAATGTGAAGATAAATAGCACCATTACAATGTGACTCATCTCCGAAAGTTTAAGGTTTCAACCTTTGCTTCTTATTGTCTTAATGCAGTGTGATTAATGCATTCTGTGTCTTGTAGCTGTCACAAAACCTCTCGGCTCCTTTCTTGTGACTGAGTTTGGGGCAGAGGAAAGGTGCACAATAAAAACTTTTTCTTCGGCTTCTTTACATAAATATATTGACCATTATTTGCTCACATCATCAAGTGATAACTTGTATTATGTCCTCTGACCAAATCTTCTGCTTGTGTACTTTGGGGAAGTCTGAAGAGCTCCATAGAGCTCCGCTACAGTTTCACCCTATGGAGAAATTTATGGAAGGGGTCAGGATAAGGAGCAGGACAGGGAGGGCAGAAGAGGGGAGACAAAGCAGATCCTAATCTGTGATGCCAGAGAGACAAGAAGGCAGGCACAAAGGAAAATGAGGAGGTAAGGGGTGTTTATACATGGTGGTGAAGGTAGGGGTGATAGTGGTGGTGAAGGTGGTAGTAGTGGTAAAGGTAGTGGTGGTGAAGGTGGTGGTGGTGGTGAAGGTAGTGGTGGTAGTGGTGGTGGTGGTGAAGGTAGTGGTGGTAGTGGTGGTGGTGGTGAAGGTAGTAGTGGTGGTGGTGGAGGAGGAGATACTGGTGGTGGTGGACGTGGTGGTGATGGAGGAGGTAGTGGTGGTGGAAGTAGTGGTGGAGGTAGTGGTGACGGTGGTGGTGATGGTAGTGGTGGTGGGTGGGTGGTGCTGCCTGGGTGGTAGGTGTGTTGGTGCATGTGCTGATATGCATAGATTACCAAAGAGACACAGCTATTAAAAGGTCATCATTATACCATCTGACTGATACATTGCATAACAGGAAATATGATTAAAAAAACAGGAGAAAAATGACAAGTTAATACTAATCATATCACAACAACTAAAACAAGTACTGAATATCAAGTCATGAATTCGGAGATCTGAAATAGATGAGAAGAACCCAGAAACCCTGTGGATCAGATCACTGTTGGCCACGGTAGTGGTGCTGCACTAAAAGGATTCAGAAAACACAGGACAGCATGGCTCTGTACCAGAACTGTGAGCAGCTTACAAGTGGATCTTCCCTTTGAAAGATTACCAACAAAAATAGATACTACAGAAGCAACTAAACAGATGTTTCTACCACACAAACAAGCTCCACGGAATACATGTCACAGGTCTCAAGCACAATGAAGCAACTTGTTACTCAAAAGAAACAAATCAACAAGCCTTGCTTCTGTTGCTTAGAAAGAGAGAGAGATTAAGACAAAGATGGAGCCAAGCAGAGAAAAATCTTAGGGATCCCATACCTGGGAAGATTTTTCAACAGAAAAGTACACTGAAAGACCATTCTCGTGTATATTTACCATTATAAAGCCTCTAATTACATATCTATGTATGCATCTCTGAACATCTAAACTCAATTAGATGCCAACTGAAATAGATTTAAATTAGTGCTCCTAAGTAGCTCCCTCCTACTGCCACAAATAAAGTAGCACTAAATACAAGCATGCTGTCCTTCACATGAATACCCAAAGAAAAACACACATTATAAAGATGGTTTCTGGAATATGAAAATTTTAAGATGGGATAATCAATGTGGACTCATTCTGATAATCACCTAAATGTATTCACAATTTTAAATTTTTAACATTTTATTCAAATTTCACAAATTAGAGTGTATTATAATAAAAATAACTTTGAAAATAGCTTCTGTTTTCATGTGTGATTTTACTTTTTCTCAGATTTTACATGGGTGTTTCAATAGTTATAGATATAAAAGGGCCATCAAATTATAATTTAAAAGGGTTCTTCTCTACTACCTCAAAGGAGCCTTCTGAAAGGTAGTATTATTCAAATTTGAAGGTCAGAAGGTTTTCAACTCTGGAAGAAATAAATGTCTTGGGCAAATGCTTGCAGATAGTTTGCAGTCTTCCAGCGTCTACAGTCTTCCAGAGTCTACAGTCAACCAGAGCACAGTTAGCCAGAGTCTACAGTCTTCCAGCATCTACAGTCTGCCAGAGACTACAGTCTACCAGAGTCTATAGTCTTCCAGACTCTACAATATGATTATGTAACAGAAAAAGAATCAAGAGCATGTCTGAAGAAGAATGAGAAGACAGACATAGTGAGAGGCTTAGAGACATCAGGACAACATGGGCATCACTGAGTGCAACTTCACGGCTCTTAAAGACCACAGAGGGAGATTTAAGAAGACAACATTGAACAAGAAAGATGATCCTATAATTGAATGCTTGACAAACTTGACCGTGGCCAAAAACAGATCCATGACTATCCATGGGGGGGGGGGGTGTGCGCATGACATGAGGGACCACAGAGAGACACAGAAAGCTTTCTGAAGGAAAACAGTTCCTGTTTCATTGTGATGGTGATTACATGACAGGCTCCATTTCTTGCAACTCGGCCAACCATAAAAATGGATGCATTTTATTATATGCAAATTATACTTCAATAAAGTTCATTTTTAAATTCAAAAACCTGAAAAAGCATATCCTCTCTCCTCATACATCTAAGCGCAGAGATAGAAAGAGCATCACAAAAGCTGCTCAGAAAAAAGTGAGCGAATAAATAAAGCAAGGAGAGCATAAAACTATCCCATAATCTTAAGGAACAATGTGTTCTAGAAGAATAAGTTTTATAGAACACTGAAGCTGGTGTTTTTTATAAACCTATTTTTCCAACTCATTACCTTCCACATTCAAACCCCAGTAGTCTTTCTATAGCAGCACGAGTGAATCCATCCATCATACCAACTTCTGCACTGCACACACGCTCACTGCCACCACAGCAGCACCTCTAAGTACCGTCCTCCAAACCCAGTCCACTCTGGTGTCATTTCATGCCATAGGGTGGGTACTGGGAGAATTATGATAATTAGAAAGCAAATCTAGGAAGAATTCTCATGTGGCAAGGAAAACACATATGTACTACGAAAGTGAAAGAAGAAGGGTTCGGAGAAGAAAGGAAGCCACCCAGAAGTGAGGGTTTGGGGGAAGGAAATGAATTAGAACAACATTTACTGACACAGATGTATGAAATGTCATCGTTGAACCCATTGCTTGGGTTTCTTGTGTACTAACTTAACTAATTTTAAAAGTAGGAAGAGGGGCTGGAGAGATGGCTCCGTGGTTAAGAGCACTGGCTGCTCTCCCAGAGGACCTGGGTTCAGTCCCCAGCCCGTATGTGGCAGCTCACAGGCAAAGGTAGCTACAATTCAGTGGGATCCAGTGCCCTCTCCTGGCCTCCACGGACAACAGACACAAGTGGCGCAAGGACACACATGCACACAAATAGTCCATACACATCAAATTATAGGGTTTTTTTAACCTTTGTAATTTAGTACTTTTTTGTTTGTGGATTCTTTCTGGAGGGATTTTGTTTTTTGTTGTTGTTGTTTTTTTTTTCAAGACAGGGTTTCCACTGTGTGTCCTAGCTGTCCTAGAACTGTAGGCCACGCTGGCCTTGAACTCACAGAGATCCACCTCTGCTTTTCAAGTGCTGGGATTAAAGGTGTGAACCACACCAGACAAGCTGTAATTCAATACTTTTATGCACAAGTTAACTCCCCTGCATCAGTCAGCAAACTAATTGCCATGTTTATGTGATTGTTTGTTTTGTTATTTTGGTTTGGTTTGGTTTGGTTTTTCCCCTTTCCTTCTCTCCTCCCATTTTTTCCTCTACCGCCTCCTCAACCCATTCCTCCTGTTTCTGTTCAGAAAGAAGCAGGCCCCCAAGACCCAGAGAGGCTAGGCAACAAGGAGAGCCCAACGTGGGATGCATGGACCTCCCTGGAAAGGGGAGATAGAAGATATATCCTGGGTGGACTTGGAGCAGGAGGGGATGGGCACTTGAAGGATTGGGTTGGGAGGTGAGTGGAGGGAGAGAATACTGAAAGATGGCTGGAAAGGGAGGCACTTCAGGGTCAGGTAGAAACCTGACACAAGGGAAACTCCCATAAATCTCCATGGATGACCCAGCTAAACTCCTAGCAATGGTGGATATGTAGTCTGAACTGGCTATCTCCTATTGTCAAATTGGTAACTACCCCAACTGTCATCAGAGAGCCTTCATCCAGTAACTGATGGAAACAAATTTAGATCCCCAGGCAAACATTAGCCTGAGCTCAGAGAATCCTACTGAAGAGAGGGAGGAAGGAGTGCAGAAGCCAGAGAAGTCAAGGACATCACAGGAAAATCCACAGAAACACCTAACCTGGGTTCTTAGGGCTTCACAGAGCTTGAACCAACAACCAAGGAGCCTGCATGGGACCAACCTAGGCCTTCTACATATATGTGACAGTTGTGTCGCTTGATCTATTTGTAGGACTCCTAAAATCTCTCAGCTGCTCTCTATCCTCTACTGAGCTTCACCTCCTCGTCTTAGGGGAACATACTTAATGGCTTTCTTAGACGAAAGTAAAAGGAAGGTAAAAGACATTTTCTTAATGCCTGCAATTCCAAATCCACATAATAATTAAATAGGTCTGAACTTAACCTTTTAAAATGTATTTAGAGGATTCCTTTTCTTTTCTTGTTTTGGTTTTCAAAATGACAACAAAACAGCCCTGTTCGATTGCCTCCCGTAGCTGGCACCAAAACCCTATCTTTCGCAAACATACAGTGCAGCCCTGTTTGCTTCCAACATCCATTTCTTTATGCTTAAAAGCTACACGAGTTTGGGAAACTGTCAATCTTCTTTTTAGGCTGATTTTTCTTTAAAAAAAAAACTAGATAGAAATTATCTGTTAGCTTTAGAAACATTTTGTCTTGTTTCGGGTTTTCAGGTCAAATATACTGTTTTCCGGATCAGAATACACCAAGCGTTCTTTTGGCTACATTTCATCAATTTTCAACTGGGAATGACTTTTCAATTAGGAAAGTTAGCTTTATGTAATTTCTGACACTCTTGTGGAAAACTTCAGCTGAATCCCTTTCAAATCAGAAGCTAGCGTAAGTTCCTTTTCTTTCTTAAAATATAATCGCAAGGGAACCCTGACTGCTCTTCGAACTGGAGAGGGAGGGGGAGAGGAGTGGGGGGAGGGGGAGAGGGGCGGGAGGAGGGGGAGGGAAATGGGAGGCTGGGAGGAAGCAGAAATTTTTTTTCAATAAAAAAATTATATATATATATATATATATATATATATATATTCGCAACAGAAACGACAGCAAAACTCTTAACAAGTGAAGGAATAGGTTTTCCAGGAGAAGGGACAGGTATGAGTGTGGGGACATTTCACGGTGCTAACAGACATTACAGCACATAAGGAAATCTTGGTTTTGTGTATTTGTTTTTGTGCTTGCTCAGTCTCCCTTTATACTAAACGAGAAAAGAAAAATTAAACACATTTTGCCTAAAGTATTCTGAAACTGTGACAACCATTCATTGTCAATTACCATAACTTCAGAAGAATGCAATGGAATAAACAAAGCATTGAAAATCTCTTATCTTCAGCGGGTGATGGGTCAACACATTCACATTCTATAGTCTGTCTCCCATCCTCTCAACAAAGACCTGCTGACCTCAAACAAGACAGTTTGTCACTGAGAGCTTTATTAGCCCCCTGTGAGATTAGGAAGAAGGAAGAAAGAAAGAAAGAAAGAAAGAAAGAAAGAAAGAAAGAAAGAAAGAAAGAAAGAAAGAAAGAAAGGAGGGAGGGAGGGAGGGAGGGAGGGAGGGAGGGAGGGAGGGAGGGAGGGAGGGAGGGAGGGAGGGAGACTACTAAGCAAACACTCCCGGCACGAAAGTGTTCATGAAGGAGGTTTATTGGGTGATGGGGGAGTGAAAGAGCAAAAGGCCATGTCAGAGCAGGGACATGAGAGAGGCAGACAGACAGACAGGCAGGCAGGCAGGCAGACAGAGAGAACAGGGAAGAGACAAGAGGAAGAAGAGAGGCAAGAGGCAAGAGAAGCAAGAGACATAGGAGAGGAGCAAGAGGCAAGAGCTGTGTCTGGTAGGAACCTTTAAGGGGTGCACATGTCGCCTCACTGATGGTGGAAAGGCACCTGACAACAGGTGATGATGTAACTTAACTGCTCTGGTGGCAGAGGCACGCTGCTGCCTTGGCAGAAACTAACAGAAGTTACGTCAGGCCTGTCATGATTAAATGCTGGGGGCCAGCCAAGCTTGCTAGTGACATTCAAAATGCCAGTGCTTAAGGATAGAAGCAAGAGGATCGCAAGTTCATGGACAGTCTATGATGGAGGAAGGTCATTGGCTAATAAAGGAACTGCCTTGGCCCATTTTATTGGTTAGGACATAGGTAGGTGGAGTAAACAGAACAGAATGCCAGGAGAAAGAGGAAGTCAGCTCAGACTCCACAGCTCTGCTCTCGGGAGCAGACGCCTCAGAGAGAGACGCCATGCTCCCAGCTCCCAGGCAGACACACACTATGAAGCTCCGACCCAGGATGGACAGAGGCTGGAATCTTCCCGGTAAGCGCACCTAGGGGCGCTACACAGATGATTAGAAATGGGCTAAATTAATATGTGAGAATTAGCCTAGATAGAAATGGGCCAAGCAGTGATTAAAAGAATACAGTGTCCGTGTAATTATTTCGGGGCATAAGCTAGCCGAGCAGGCGGCTGGGGTGTTGGGGACGCAGCCCCACCGCTCATATTACTACAAGTCTATGATACATAAAATAATAATAATATATAATATTATTATTATATAACAATACAGAAATTATCACATACATATTAATAATACTAATATATATAATATTGTTACATACATAATAATGCGTATTAATAACAATGCATAAAATAATAATACATAAAATGTGAAAAATAAAAAAATTTACAGATGTTAAGGGCTCAAGGAAGCTGAAGAGGTGAAAACTTTGAGAACGTTCTCCAAAGTGCATGACTACATAACTGCAGAAGTACTAGTGTTCTCTGACATCCCTCGGGTTCTCTCTAACTCTACCCTCATGTATGCCCAAGTCATACTGTACTAATCTCACTCTTTCTCAAACACAGCAACCTCTCCCCGTAGAGTAATTGCACTGATGGTCTCTGCCTGGAATTTCCCTCCTCCTCCTTCTCTTCCTCCACCTCACCATCTTCTTGTCTCCAAAGCTTCGCTTGAGTGCCACCTTACCAGTAATGCAACCCATGTCCTCTTCCATGTTGTAATCGGGCTCTGAGCAACAGTTCACTTAACGCGTCTGGCTGTGACCCTTTGAAAGTTAAGCTGATGAAGAACTGGCACCAAGGCACTTGGGTTTCCGTGTTTCCACATTGCCAGGATGGATGAAATAGATTACTGTTCTGGAATGTGTGTGTGCAAACAACACAGTTTCTGGTGAACACCTGCTTTCTCTTGGCGAATACCCAAGCTAGCCCTGGATAGGAACCCTGGACACTGAGTCTTCAATAGACCTCACTAGTAGAAAACACTGTGCACGGGTTGTTACAAACTGTCGCTAGGGAATTGTGCCCTATGTGGCCTCACTAGGAGCGAACTCTAAGAATGTGTGCTGGGTCTTGTTGAGAAGCAACCCCTTGTACCTTTTCTCCTTACTCACCTTGCTCTGATGAATCCACTGGGTCTTCCTAGTTAATCACTGAGACCAGAAAGGGTCTTAAGGACCCTGGCACACTAGTACACTGTAAAACTCACTTAGAATTACTCTTACTCTCTATCATCACTTGTAAGCTACATGAAGGTTGGAAGTTGATTTTATTCACCAGTAGATTACACAAGCCTATGAAACTGTCTAGCATACAACAGGTGTTCAATGCCATTACATCTATATATTTAACAGATATAAAATCTTTCAATTACTTCAAGGAAATCAGTGAGCTTCCTAGGGAAACCTTCACCATTGAATGCTGAGGATTCAACATCCTGGTTAATGAGATCTATGAACTATGAAAATGCCTGAATTTAAATAAAATAGATAAAAATACATGCATTTCATCTGGGTAAGGGAACTTTCAAATACTCTGAGAATTAAGTGTGCTATGACACTGAAAATTTGGGGTATATACTTGTATATACTCTAGTATATCCAAGCCCTTGATGGAAAAAAGGAGCTTTTCATTTTTGTAGTACCAAGCTTTCAAAATCAGACTTGAGGGCGCCTCCGAAAGCCAGGCTTTTGAAGCTGTGTAGTCTTCTGAACCAAGTTAATCTACTGTGAGTCTCACAGAACCCTTTAAAGTGAAAAACATGGAAAGTTAGACAATTGTAGAGGAAGAAATTGGAAAAAGTCAATACTGAGAACAAAGAAAATTAGTCTCCAAGTTGTGCAGACAGATGTAGGGAGGGGCGAGAAGGGACTTTTACTGACAGTAGCTGAATCCTCTAGGAATCAGAAAGAAACTATGTGGGAAGTGCCCTGATGTCAGCAACATCTCAACAGAAAAAACCATTCGTCAAAATCAAGTCCTCATTTTAGGCTACTTTATCTTTTTTTTTCTAAAATTTATTATGTATACAATATTCTGTCTTCATGTAGGCCTGCAGGTCAGAAGAGGGCACCAGACCTCACTACAGATGGTTGTGAGCCACCATGTGGTTGCTGGGAATTGAACTCAGGACCTTTGGAAGAGCAGGCAATGCTCTTAACCGCTGAGCCATCTCTCCAGCCCCTAGGCTACTTTATCTTCAACTGGGGAGACAGCTCACAACAGAACACCTGCACGGCACCAGTAAGCCCCTCCCCACTTTGCTCCCTAGAACCACTAAGTAAATAAATAATAATTAAGTAAATAAAATATCCTTTTCTGGGAGCCCAGAATCTGGGCAATATATTCATTTTGGCAAGAAACTTGGCCACTTGCAGTCATAAGATTCACAAAACAAAAATTTATGCTGAGTCCTTTAAAGAAGTTTATCGGTGGGTTCTGTCGTGGGAAAACAGTAATTCAATAAAATCTTACGAAATCAGTAAGCACACTAGGAAGTGTTCAATTCATGTCAGCAAAATGGACAAATATTTAGAAGACACTGGGCGTTACACCAATGATGGCCCCGGTACAAGGCATGCATGCCTTCACCATTTTCTGTAGTCAGCCCAGACCTTTACAGTATCTGGGGTGTAAGGAGCTAGTCTCTTGGTCAGTGAACTGAAAGAGGAGAATTCAGCTTCGAAAGAAATATTTCTGCTGGTTTTTAACAAATCCAACTGTGATGTGATTGTTTTAAGTATAAAAATAGATGCTAAATTTTTCTTTAATGTTTGTCACTTTCATTGAGTTACTTAGCAACAGTTTATTCTCTGAACCACTCTCTAGCTCTCCCTTCACCCTACCAGAGTGGGGGAGACAGCAGGGGTAGGGAGAGGGAGAGGACAAGTAGGAAAGAGAGAGAGAGAGACATTTTTTTTTCTCTTTTGAAACATGTAGGGATTCTTGAATTATTTTAATGACAAGTTCTCTATGGGCCAATCTGAAAGAGATTTTAACATCTATAAGCATTATGAGATTGTTTAGAAAAAAAAATCTGTGTAGGGGCTATATGGATGGCAAAATGGAAAGAGAACTGGCTGTTCTTCCAGAGGACCCAGGTTCAAATCCCAGCACCCACTTGGCAGCTAACAATTGTCTGTAACTCCAGACTCAGATGCCCTTTTCTGATCTCTTTAGAGATAAGCCACATGGTATACAGACATACATGCAAAGCACCCATACATATTACATAAATAAATATATACATATATGCTTAAAATTTTTGAAATATATGAAAATCCTCAAAGGTAGCAAACTCCAGAGAAAGAACATGAATGTTCATCACTAAGCCACCAGTCTGCATGTGGGAGCTGCTAACACATCACATGCTCCCAATAAGTTCAAGAAAAGACAGAGGTATTTCAGGGTGCAGAGAGTGGAGCTCTAAATTTTTTATGCATGGATTTATTAACATGCATCTCTAGAAGGTGTCCCGGGAATTACATTATCCAATACAATGTTAAAGAATTTTGTCAATGGATTCTGCTGTAAAGAATGCATTGAGGTGCTTCTAACCATGTCTATAAAAACCATCTCCCCAGGCAGTACTCTGTATAATTCAATGCTAATGTAGGTCCATGAATAGATCAAGGACTATAGGCAGAACAAGTCTACCTCAGATCACAATAAGAGCCATCATTCTTGACCACAGCATGTAAATTTCTTTTTCTACTCAACAGGTTAATAGATAGTATTCATAATTTCTTTATTACTGTGTTGAGAGAGGAGATAATCTCGGGTTCCATCAGTGTCCAACAGTCTCACCTTTACAGCATGGTTTAGGGTATATGAACAACTTTGTATAGTCACTGCCCTCATAAATGAGTAGATGGTCCTGGATGTGAAAATACAAAAGATAGAAAAACTCTGAAATCAACACATATTTGTTGCATGTCTACTGTATATAAATGGTCAACTTAAAACCTACATTGACAAATAGGCATGAAGAAAGCAAACAGTTGAAACCTAAAGATTCAAAATCACAGTGTGTTCAATGAGGAAATGCTTATTTTGCTGTCGCACAGAAACCTGAAAGAGAGGCTGGAGATGCCTCAATAGCTAAGAGCACTGACTCTGTAATCGTACAGACAGAAGTTCCTGTCCCGGCATTTATGTTTCAAGTCAGGCAGCCCATTCAAGTCTGGAACACAGCTCTGAGGAGAACAGAGACAGGAAGATAGCTAGGATATTCTGGCTTTCAGTATAGAGAAGAAGGAGGAGGAGGAGAAGGAGGAGGAGGAAGAGGAGGAGGAGGAGGAGAAGGAGGAGGAGGAGGAAGAAGAGGAGGAGGAGGAGGAGGAGGAAGAACAGGAGGAGGAGGAGGAGGAGGAGAAGGAGGAGGAGGAGGAAGAAGAGGAGGAGGAGGAGGAGGAAGAGGAAGAGGAAGAAGAAAGTTCATGTTCAAGGAGAGACCCTGCCTCAAAAAAATAGGTAGGGAGTAATAGAAGAACACTGCATCCTTCTCTGACCTTCATGTGCATGAACAGGATGCATGCTTGTCCTAAAGTGCATGTGCACAGGTGTATGCATGTGTGTGTCTACATAAATATATCTTTAAAATAAAAATTGAGGGGCTGAGGAGATGGCTTAGCAGTTAAAAGTACATATTGCTCTTCCAAAGGACCCAAGGGCTATTCCCAGCCTCTAGGTCAGGTGGCTCCCACCAACCTGTAGCAGCAGAGTCCTGGGGATCTGATATGCTTGACTGACCTCCCTAGGCACCTACACACATAACCTATATTCACACATACATATAGGTGTTTAATTGAATAAGTCCATTCAATCATTAACATGAATAATTTTAAAGCCTGAAGTTGGCCAAGGGCTAATGTGGTAGTTCTGCTCCACAAAATTCCATGACTACAAGAAATCCCTTTCAACTCCTCAGCCACCTAAATTGTGGCCTTAATTTCATAGTCCAACATGACAGCAAAGTTCCAACTGTCCTATCCACCTTCCAGACAGCAAGGTAAGAGGTGAAATGTATAACTAGGCTAAATTTTAGAAAACTTTGGAGAAGTTTCCCAACAAAAGTATACTCTCTTATCCTCAATATCTCAACCAGCACAGTGATAAGTCTCAAGGGAAATTGGGACATACCACTCCTTTTGCTATTGGTCACAGACCCTGCAGAATCCTTCTATTAGGAGACAAGAACACCTCATTTGCTACATCACTCTCCTGTTTCTTTCCCCAAACATACATTTCTGACCATGCTGTGCCTGTTTTCCCCAGCCACTCTGCAGGAAGCAACATGGAGCAACTGTGAAAAGTGTGTGTGCAGTAACCCATCTGCCTGAATTTGAATCTGGTCTTTAAAGTGTGCTCATCTGTGAATGGAAATAACAGTAGATAGATTAGGACTTGTGAGGATCAACTGGTCCATACATTTAAATCTCTTGCTACAGCGATGGGATGCAGTGAGAAATCAGCTCAGTGGACATTACTAGTGCATCGACTCATTGGCTCGGTCCAAGGGATTTGAGAGTGTTCTACATACAGATCTGTTATCTTTGCAACATCATGGGAGGCAGATAAGAACAGGGAGTCAGTACTACAGTCTTCACGGAAGACTTGCTACCATCCTAGTACCATCCATAAGGAAAACAGCAGAATTGACTTATAAAGCGTGGCAGAATTTCTAAAACAACACTCCCAATTCATATCATGTTAACTGTGTTAAATGGAAAATCTAAACACAAATCTCTTCCTAAACATTCTCTGATGATGCCTGGAAAAAAAGTTGACAATTCATCCCTGCTGTGAAGAAAGAAGATCTAAGTAAGTAGGAAAAGTATTTAGGTTGAGTGCATTTATTGAAGTCCTCTGACACAAAAGCTGAGACCTGAATTCAATATCTCTCTCCAAACTCTTCAGACAAAATCATGGAATCCATAATTACTAAAACAAGCTTCACATAAAAATGGCTGCAGTCATTAATTCAACGACAAAAAGAATAGACAGGGAGACCGTACCCAGATTATTTTTCTTAACATATGTTCAAAAATTGCTTTTAAGTTTTACTGACAATTATGGCATTGTTTAAAAAAAAAATCAGAAGGAACTCTGTCCCAGCCTTGTGCTAAAATAGTGCTACTGGACTATAGCCTTTTTTTGCATATTTTCCAGGCTTCTAATGTTGAATTTAAGTTGATTGGTTTTCTTCTTTTATCTTTTTCATAGCAATGAATGGCTATCTTACTTCCACTGTAGGAATTGCTCTTGTGAAACTTAGGATTAAAAAAAAAAAATGAACCAGCTGCTTGCTTCTTTTCCCAGACAGAACCGGTATGCAGCAGGAAGTTCCCTGGCACAAGCCACAGGGAAATATCACAGGACGAATAATTCATTTAGAAACATGTTAATTTTATTTTACCTATTAAATGCTATTTAGTCACAGTATTATGATAAACAACAAGAGATTCTTATTGGATCAGGGCAGAGGTAAGGAGGACAGAACAGACTAAATCGAAACAGGAAGAGCATGACCCAGAAGGTAGTTCCAGCTACAATCAATTACTACCACGCCATGACCATCTGAACATCTTTCCCTCCCTTGATAGCAGTGTGAGATACATGTGTACGTGTTAACACCCTTGTGATGATGAGATGTGGTATCTTTGCTAGCCAAACTTCACAAAGTCAGTTTCTCCCGCATGCTTTGCCGTAGGAAGGATACTATTTTTAGAGATCTAGACTTTATCAGTAACAGGCAGTTCCTGCGGTGGAGACAATCCTTGGGGAGAGGGAAACAGCTACTCAATAGAAGAAGGCTTCCATTCTCATCAGAAGCAACTGGGGTTTCACAAACATGACCACGTCATTGCTAGGTGAACATAGCACTAAGATAAAGGTACTTAGAAAAGAGTGAGAGAAGTCAATTACTTACAGAAAGCTCTGTGATTTAGTCTAGGGGGGGAAATAAGACAAAAAGTGCATGTCAGTTTAATGAGATGTAGATAAAATATTTAAAATTGGCCCCAAAGTGTTCTGGTTGAATTATAATGAATAATCAAGTATTAAATTTCCCAGAAAACCTTTATCCCAAATTACAATGATTTTCTGCTTCATACTTTGATACTTTATAAAAATTAAAGAGGCTTTTCCAATTTCTTTTTTAAAAAGACTTAGGAACAAAGAATGTGGGAAAATGGTAGCTAAGCCTCAGAGGACTGAGTGTGGAAACCTAAATGGAAAACCCCCAAATTTACTGAAGGTAAATTGGAAAATCATGCTCCCTGCAAAAGAATTTGAAGCTTCAGAAGAAGATATTTTCTGTGAACAATGGGGATCTAGTTCTCTGAGATGCCCGACTGTTTGATAAGGAGCTGCTGGCCCATGCTGTTAGTCAGTGCCCTGGGTCTCTAAGGCAGATGGTCAACAAGGAATAAAAGACTAGTCTTCTGGAATACCCTAAAAAGTGTTACTCTTCCATTGTTGCCAGCAAAGCCTTACTAAGCTTCCTCAAAATCTATGCAACCTCAGTTTACTCTATTAGCTTAAGTCTATTTTTCTCTTCAATCCAATAAAAAAGTCCATTTTGCCTATTTCATAACCTGTAAGTTAGAACACACGGTCCACTCCCAATGAAGATGATCATTTGTATTCTCATGTGTGCGTGTGTGTGCGTGTGTGTGCGCATGTGCACGCACGCATGTCTGTCATCTGTTTTCTTTCTTCTCTCCCTCCCTCCCTCTGTCTCTCTCTCCCTTCCTCCCTCTGTCTCTCTCTCTCCCTCTCTCTCTCTCTCTCTCTCCCTCTCTCTCGTGTGTGTGTGTGTGTGTGTGTGTGTGTGTGTGTGCAAGAGGAAGAGAGAGGAGAGAAAATGTGCATGGTGGAAATGTCATTTATTTTGACTTTATAAGGTGCAAGAGACTGAATTGTAGCACTAAAATTCCAAGAGAACGAAAGTGTCATTTTTGTCATTTTGGGAGGGTGGGGGTGGAATGATAGCTAATGAAAATCACTGACAAAAGTCAAAGAAGATTCAGAACTTCTTAAAATTGCCACAAAACGTCAGGAAAGCATAAACGCTGGATTCTTTCAATAAATAGCTCGCCTTACCTGGAGAAATGACAGAAGCATGTCTACAGTGAGTTAACACATTGCTTCACCCAGAGGAGGCTGGCTGAGTTAAAAGCTGAATCTGTAGCCACTAAAAAGCACCAAATATTAATCACCTCTTTTATCACCATTTCATTGCTTAGATCTGAAAGTGTTTAGTTCTACACAATAAAGCAATCTGTTCCCCTACTAGGAAACAGAGCGCTGGGGTAAGAGTGGGCAAAACTGGTCTAGTCTCACCGCCATCACTGGTGGTATGTTCTTCGTAACCTTGACAACCCATGAAACTTAGGGGCTTGAGAGCTTCATTGCTCCTGTAGTTCATTGAAATAAAGTATTGTAAAATGAAGAAGTGGCCGGCTGTGTGGTGAGAGTCCTCATTCTCTAAACCAATTAGTGGTGACAGCCTCAAGGAGGCAGAGTTGACAACTTCAACCACATGTTCTCCGGGGCAGATTCTAGTTCGGGTTCTTGTCTATACTAATACGACTCTTCGGGTTGCCTATTTGTATATTACTGAGACACATGAAGTTTATAAGTAGGAAATTTCAGGGAAGGTCAATGACTTCCCCAAAAACTCCTGTGCAGTATCAGTCAGCAGTTAAATGTCACAATTCCCATCTATTATTCCAAGTGAATAATGAAAACATTTTCATGATGAAGAGTTATAAGATACACCACTTAGTTTAGGTACCCCAGGAAAACTCAAAGTTCGCAAGGTTTAGACTTTGGAATTTGAATTACAAGCAGAAATGTTAGTATTTACCCAACTCCTGTATTCCATAAAATAAATCAATTTTGAGTCCAATGAGTTGAATCTTTAATTTTTTTTTACTACTTATAACTAGGAAAGCCGCAAGCAAAGATGAATCTTAATAGAACAGTCTCCTGCTATCTTGTGTTCTAGAAAATAATCATATTATTAACTTGTAAAATTCCCTTATATTAAAATAACTATTATTAAAAGTGAAGTCTTCGATGGAAAATAAATCCTAGGTGACAAATTCCTAAGTAATTAGTGGTGTTCTGGCCGTCATGTTGTAATGGTGTTTTGTTTTGATTGATTATGAGAACTGTAATCAATAAAAGCTGTTGAGTTGAGTATGGTTTGCATTACCCTTTGCCAACTTCTGAGCAAAATATTTCTCACTTAAGCTTAAGACATGCATTATTTATCTGCAAATAGGAATGAGAAGACACATGGTTTTTCAGTTTTTCTTCTTTAGCTTCCAAATATTTAAATGCCAAATTAAAAGACTTCCATTAATGCCTTCATTAGTATATCATCCTTCCAGTATCCAGATATAGTCTTTAAAGTTTAGGAAGTACATAGATCTATTTCCAAATATGTGTATGGGGTGGGGGCTATCAACATGTGATGCAGTACCCACTGAGGCCAAGAGAGGGCATCAGATTCCCCAGAGCTGGAGTTACAGACGTGTGGATGCTGGGAATTGAACTCAGGTGCTCGGTGAGTAAAGCAAGTGCTCTTAGCCTCTGAGTCATCTTTTCAGCCCAAAGTTATGACCTCTAAAAGAGATCCCGCCTGAGCCGATCATTTCCCTGCTGGCCGTGATGCTTGCAAGGACTCTGACAAACAGGGTGTCCAGAAATTCGTACCTTAAACCCTAGAGGAAAACTTAAATCAGCAACTTCCCCCATCTTACCAAATTCTCATAAAAGGAATGAAGAACACGCGAGAAAGTTAAACAGTGACTAGAGACAGCAAGACAAATCAGACACTGGGCTGTCTAGGGACTGCATGTGGTGCTGAGGTAAAATATTAAAGATTGTTTTAAAAACACAAATGAAGAAGTGGATGTGGGAATGAATTGCCTCATTTTGGTCCTTCAAAGTTGTGTGATGCCTGAGCAAGTAGGAAAGAGAAAGAGAGAAAAAAAATCTAGGTACAATTTTAGGTTCTCCAGGCCTTCCTTATCTTGTAGAAAAGGTTTGTGCACCAACCAGCTTATTCCTGTTCTCCTTCATGGCAAGCATCTATAAACCCTCAGAGGATGCCAAAATCATTTCCTGAAGGACTTCCGTTGTGTAATCACTCCCTGGGATCAGTGTTCCAACCGCTGGTGTCCTTTGGAGAGAAGACTGTGGGGATGCGGTGCTCTCAGAGCTGAGGGTCCCCAAAAGCCAGGTGATGCGCAGTTCTGAGTCCCCCCTGAGCTGAAAATCACACTGCTGAGTCCAAATGAAGGGGAACCTTCTCCTCTGTGTGATGTCATCTGTCTGACTCTGAACTCGTGAGAACAACGTCTGCCCCACCTGATCTCCTCTTCACCAGCGCATGAACATCACAAGGAGAGGGAAACAAGAAGCCAAAAGGTCCGAGGATCTCTAACTGGGGCCAAATAAAGAAGCGCAGGCAGAGTAGTGCCCTCGACAAAGAGCGCATGAACACAGGATCTCGGCACACAACGGAAGGAAACTGTGTCCTGATTTTATCCCAGATACCCAAGTCTATTCACAATAGACTAAAGACCAACCACAAGCCGTAGAATTACTAAACTCCTAGAAATCAGGAAATGCTGGGGAAAAGGTATCATGAATCTTGGTACGTGCTACTTCGAATATGACACAAAAAGCAAAAATAACTGTGACGCTGGCAAAGTCCAAAGCTCTATATAGCAAAGACAAGACCCAGCAAAGGAAAGGGACACTATGGACCTGAAGAAAATGTTTGCAAACCATGCGTCCAAAGAGCAGTTAAAGTCCAGATTGCATAAAGAACTCCGGCAACTCAATAGCAAAAAAGACTAAGAACCATTTTTAAATGGTCAAAGGACCTGAATAGTAATTTCTTCAAAGGATAAACACAAATCCACTCTATGAAAAGTCACTCTATGAAAAGATGGTCCACATCACTCATCATCAACATATGCAAATGACAGCCAGGGTGAGAGAGTTCGTGCCCATGAGGGCAGTTACTGGGTTAGAAAGCTTTCTGACACTTTAAAAAAAAAAAACTGAAATACCAATAACGAGTAAGGGTTTTCTTTGGCTCAAAATTATTTTCAACCCACGGTTGGTCACCTGCGTGGGTTTGAGGCTTGCTGGAACATGGTTGGTTGAGGATGACAGATCAAAGCCGCTTGCCTCATGGCACGGCCCTGGAAGAGAATGGTGAGACGGAGAAGTAGGGAGAACCCTGTCTGCATATCATGACCCGAAATATCCTCTGAGCCTTGGCAATTAAAGGTTCCATGAACCTCCTAGCAGTGCCACGTGCCAGAGACCATGCCCAGCTCTTCATGTGTGGGCTTTTCAGGAACATTCTGGAACCAAACCAACTACTCCAAGAAAATGAAAGTGGGGAGCCAAAGTGGCAGTTTAGAAGAATGAAGAACTTCACAGGTTTCACAGGGACTTGGGGTTGAAACAACCACAAACAGCTTGTCAGTGAGGTGGGCGACTGAGGAAATGCACTCAAGTTCAAATTGAATAGAGTGACTTAGGGGGGCCCAGAGGTCCAGTCAGATGTCATGGAAACCAGGATGTTCCTCAAAAACACCCAGGCATGTGTCCAGATGGATCCAAGTTAGTTTATAACAGAGATATCACCTGTAATGAGCCTGCCTGCCCATCAGCAGATGGATTAATAAAGAGAATATGGTACATGCACAATGAGCATCTCATCAACCATAGAGAAGGATGGAAGTATGTCATTGGCAAGACAATGGATAGAACTTGAGATGATCATGTCAAGTAGAATAAGCCAGATTTAGAAAGACAAATGCTGCGTGTTTTTCTCTCGTATGTTATCTTATGTTTGACTGTGCAATTTGGAGGTAAGAAGGGAAATAGCAAGAATGGGAACTACAAGGGAGTGTTACATATGAACAAGAGCAAAGTAAATGTTACATATATATATTAAAATAACATCAACATCATCGTGTGCTATTGCCATACACTAATTGTTTTAATTAAGGAAAAAATACAAATGCTGGCAAAAGTATGGAGGAAATAGATTGTTATACACTGTTGATGGAAACAAAAAAATCATCTGGACACTATGGAAACCAGTATCAAAATATATCACAAGTTTTCCTCCTCCTCCAACTTCTCCTGGGCCCTCCTTCCCACCTCTCTACCAGTTTTCTTTAATTCAGTGATACTAGATGTATCAATAAACCATATTTTCATGCTCATGGGTAGTTGGTTGTCATGGGTTTTTAAAAAGCTACCATCTAATTCATCCATACCAGTCCTGGACACACACCTGAAGGAACACAGCCGAAATCAGCCTTGGTATCCTCCATATGCATGTACAGAAATGCCACAAAGAAACCCTTTCTGTACGATGACTATAGAGAGATTAAAATAAAACAAAAAAGAGAAATCAGTATTAAAGTGGAAATGCAGATATGAGAACCTTACATGGTGTTAGTGGAAACACAAAATGATACAAAAGCTCTGGAAAACAGCGTGGATGTTCCCCAAAACCTTAGAAATATAGATAGCATAGGACCCAACAATCCTCCTCCTAGGTTGAGATGGAAATCTCCAAGAGTTCTGAGCTGTCCTGTGCACACTGCAACACAATAGCTAAATTGTGAAGTAAGCTTGCCATCAACAGATAAATGAACAAAGAAAACTTCAGTATCTGTTTAAAATAGCATAGTATCCAAGCATTGTAAAGTAAGGAGGGTCATGTAGCTCAGTGATGGAATACGCACACCCCAGCACACACTCACGCAAGCACACACGTGCACACACACTCTAAAACATGACAGTATAGTTGAACCTGCTGTGTTAAACAGTACAGTCACAAAAAGATAAACTCTGTATGATTCTCCTATCTAGTACATAAAGCATCTAAATGTATAAAATCAAACAGTGGTCTTTCCAAGGGTTTTCGAGTAAATGAGAGGCTGCTAATCAAGGGTCTGAAAGTTTCCGTTAGATGAACAAAGTTCCTGGGACTGTACAACTTTGAGCCTACGGTTATGGTAAAGTATTGGTATTGTGTATTTGCATTTTTGTTAAGAGGGTAGATCTTGTGTCTGGAGTTCTCATCACAAAACAGAATTTATTTTTAAAAGACAAAGCAGTGTGTGGTGATGGCCATCCAGGCTGCCTCGCAGGGAGCTTGGTAACTACTCTCCACTAGCTCCAACATAGAGCTCTCAGGCAAAGGGACTCAGTATGACCTACTAAGCCTGACATCATCCATGCTCACACATGGATTAATTTCACCTAAATGGGAAGCACATGCAGAAGAATTAAGCACAAGCGTCAAGGCAGTCAGGAGATTAGTTTAATCATGTCATAAAACTCCCAGTGATGAACTACAGCAGAAAAGGCTGGGTGAGTCAGACGGGTAGCGCTGCAGGTGAGATTTCACGACCAATCTCTGGCATGCTTAGTCCCCGATCACTTGTGGAAAAATGGTTTCTGTGGGTCCCATCACCCCTGTTTGAAAAAGAGAAACTGGGGCTGGATATATTAATTTTTCTAGGCCTGTGGCAGAGAGGACAAAACGATGCCTGGATGATAGCTGCATCTGTCCCCTTCATCACTGGGGCACAGCTGGCCAATTGGCCAAGACCCATGACCGAGGGAGAGTGTGAAGAAAGCAGCTCCTCCAAAGACTAGACTGCGAGGGACCCCACACAGACAGGATGGCTGGGGGCAACGTGTAGGAAGGAAAGATCATTAAGGAGGGGAGGAGGCTGAGAAGGCTTGTTGCTTCATTTAACATGAAGTAATAAAAAAAAACTGTCCTAATCCTAACTTAGACTTTCCTATAGCACTGTGGGTCTCCCTGATAAATGGACTGAAGTACCTTATGAGGTGCTGGCATTTAACTGAAGCTCGAACGGGTGTTTTTGCTTTCCACTTTGTATATGTGAGTGTACGCTGTCTGTGTCCATGTGTGTACATATGATGGTAGGGATTCATGTGCAGGTGTGCACACGTGTGGATGAAGTCAGAGGTCCACATAAGCTGTCTTCCTTGATCTCTCTCCATCTTATTTTTAGAGACAGGGTCTCTAGCTGAACGTGAGTTCTGCGATTGGCCAAATGAGCTGGCCAGCAAGCCCCAGGGATCCTCCGATCTCTGCCTCCCCAGCCCTGGATTCCTTATGCTGGCACACCAAGCACACGCTTTACGAACTGCACTGTCTCCCTAGCCCCTCACTTACCTCTTGAGATTATGGCCACAGAGATTTCTGTATTCGTGCTTACCAAAACAACTAAGAAAAAAGCATTTGTTTGTATAACAGAAAAGCAATGACAAGGAAAAGTCGCCTGGGATGGCAAAAAGCTGTAAATAATCCAAATGTCCTCAAAAGAGGTGAGATTTTTAACTGAACAGCCGTGTTTCCAGACTATGAAATGCTACTCAGTAATCAAGAGGAACAACTGATACGTGCAACAAATGAGTGGATCCCAAGGGGTTTACACTGGAAAGAAAGTAGACACTGAGGACTGATGCTGTATGATCCCACTGTGTTTGCTTGCTTGTTTCAGTTTCATTTTGTTTTATTTTTGGTGACATCTCTGGTGCCTATGGTGTGGCACAGTCTTCAAAGAGAAGTCTCGGGGAGGTCTCTTGGCACTGTTCATATTGGTAGTGCTGTGGCCCTTACCAAAACTCATAGAATGGTGTGCCACGACAGTTTACCTTCCTATACTTGAGTTAAAAAAAAATGAACAGCAAAACAGAACAACATTTCTCCTGAAACTAAACATAAGGCAAAGACTTGCTATTTTCTGAACGTCATAAAACACAGAAACTTCTTTTCACAGAATACCATCCACAAACACGATAATGTAACTAAGTGTTAAAATCACAAACCAGATTGTAATTTTTCAAAAATTACATGCAGGCCATAAAAACGTGTTTATTAAGAGAAAAGTGGTTGGACAGGCGGTTGTTTACCACCTCCGAGCCGCAATAAGATGTTTACAGATTTTTATCCCTTTTGGGAATAGGGTAAATGAATGCAGAGTTACCTTCCCTGGGAGAAACTGCTAGACTTTGTACTCATTGGCCAAAATGGGATTTGTGACTTTCTGGCATGTTAAATTCAGCACTAGCGGGCTGCTTACCATGATAAACACTGCTTCCTAACGAGAGGAAAAGAGGCGGCCTGGGAAGAGAACTGCTGGGGTTTTAATGCACTCTCTGAAACACTCTGACACACTCTGCTGGAGAGAATAATTTAATATCGTCCAGAAAGTCAGGCTCAGAGGTCCATTCCCAGAAAATCACGTTAAAAATAACTGCGGTTTAATTCAGCAAACGTGCACCAAGCATTTATTACATGAGGGCCCAATGCTAGGCACCAGTAAATAAGCCTAAAAATGCAGCAATTCAGACATGAAATAATACATGCCGGGGGGGGGGCAAGCCCACTCGAACATGAAAACTAAAGTGTAATGACGGAACCATGGTCAGGAGATCCAAATGGCCTCAGAGGAAAGACATTGACTAGCTAACAAAAGGGCATCAGCCAGATCCCAGGACCCCTAAAGTTTGTCTTCAGTGGAGATTAAAATGTTGAGGCAGACAGGGTGTTGCCAGGTTTGAAGATGCCATTCTTTTGGCACGTACCACTACTTGTTCCTATTATAGTTCTGAGAATGATGGCCAACTGATACCTGTACTTATATTTCACGACTTGGGAAATTTTTTCAACTGATAAAATTGCCAAAACCATGGGGAATAATTATTTAAAGACACCCTTTCTAGCAAATGGAAATGTTCCAAGTGATACATTGCTTTCTCTATAGATCTTTTTATGCTGGGGTGGTGACGGAAGTTGCCATGCTCCCCAGAGGTTTGATTGACGGGTAGAAACAACTCAAGTCTTCTGTGACATCTGTGGTCATAGCTAGCAGAACCATAGCTCACCCCCTTAACTGCAGTGATAAATGAGTTAAAGCAAACATTCTGAAGTAATGGGGTTTCGTCTGTGCCCTGTGATTTCAACCCATCCTGGCAGTCTTCGTCTCAAACGTGCAGGCCATCAGCATGACTATTCTGCAGGGCCACTCTCAAAGCAGGTGCCCTACAGGAGTGATTCTGAGGTCTGCTGCACGCCCAAACATGTCCTCCCCATAAGATTCCACTTTCATTAGTCTATGTTAAGGTGTAGAAAAAGAAAGATGAGCAGGGGAGGGGCGACAGGAAAAGGGGAACAGAGGTAGGCAGAGAAAACTAAAGGAATGCTGGGAGAAAGGAGGAGGGGTCAGAGAGAAGCCATGTAGCCCCACGGGAGATAGACGTGGGAACTTTAGCTCGTAAGCCACAGCCATGTGGCAATACACAGGTTAATAGAAATGGGTTAAATTAATATGGAAGAGTTAGCCAATAAGAAGCTAGAGCTAATGGGCCAAGCAGTGATTTAATTAATACAGTATTTGTGTGGTTATTTCGGGGCTGAGCAGCCGGGACCAACAAGCGGCCTCCTCCTCCAACACTTGAATGATACTGAGCTGATATTCAGTGAAAATGAATAATTTGCTTCTAAACAAGAGAGGATGCTCCACAGGAGAGGATGAGATCCCAACCAAAAAAAAAAAGAGTGAAGAAATAAAAGCTTCTAGTACAGGAATAAATTCAAAATAAAGTTTAAAAAATTTTTTCACCATCTAGTATAATTTATTGAACTCAATAAATATTTGTTAAGTAAAGAAATGAACATGTGAATGAATAAATTAGATGGTTTCCTTAGTTTTTTTTTCTGACAGACTACTGTCAAAGGCCGACATATAGAAGGAGATATTTATATTGGAAAAATGAGTCTCAAATAGCTGCTTATGGATGAGGTCACTGCAGCGGAACTGTATTGAAGAGAACTGAACCTCGTCTCCCAAGGGTTGGTGACCCTTATATTCTCAGTTAAGCCTTTCAGCCACTAGCCTCCACTGCCATCATTTGGGCCTCAGCCCTGATCTCCTTCAGGCTTGTTACTTCAACAGGGAACAAGCCACTCAGAAACAAAGACTCACAGTTTTGAAGCTGCAACCAAAAGCCTTCCTTCCCTAGCGCGGCTCACCTGCTGTAGAGCTAATAAATGCTCACTACAAACCAAAGGAGAAAAGAAAAGAGATACAGTTCTGCCTAACTGGATCAGCCAGTGGGCCAGGGAGATGAACGAGCTGACCACCCCTATACTGGCTTGCATTCTTCAAAACTACCTTCCATGGTTGCTGTGGAGCCTGGGCCAAGGAAATTTCATTACTGTGTTTATTATTCCTTAGCACCGTTTTCTCTGATCACCTAGCGACTGCAGTGGTAAGAACCTTCAAACCTGAAGGGATAAATGCTGCAAATATGTCAGCTGAATTCCCCCCATTTGTATATCCCGAGTTTAAATTCGTCATTTACTTTTTTTTACTTTTGAAAGAAAATAAAACTACAAAGAGGAGATACTAAAAACATTTCATGCTGTAGATTTTAAAAGCTTTTCAAGGTGAGAAGCCAAAAGGTCCCTTCAGCAACAAATAGCAGAATTATTAGACAATATAATTAATATGCATCAACTGTTACTTACGAAACAAAGCAATATATCTAAGGAGTGCAATTACATGCGAGTGAAAGCATGCATATTAAAAAGTATGCATATTAATGAGTAAGAGACCTCACAAAGTTATGTAAAATATATGCCAAAAAAATTTGTTTTGTTTTTTTCCTTCAAAATTATACTCAGATAGTGAGAGCAATGGGTAGCTCTCAATTTACTGCTGTATTTATAATAAAGGAGTATTTAAAATGTGGTGACAATGTAAACGTTCCTTGAGACCCTGTTAATGAAACCTAATCTCTGTCATTTGAAAAGGGCTGGTGTGCTCTCTGGCCCTAGATGCAAAACCGTGAACATTTCAGGCTCGTATAACCCCTCCACATTAATAACCAATTATACTCCAAATGACATTTTAAGCCTAACATTGATTTATTGTTTTCTTTACTACAGCAGCAAGCAATGGTGTCAGGAGATGCACAGGGAAAGCTTGCCTCTGGGATGTGGGAAGAAAATATCAGAGTTTCTATTTCTGTTTATTTATTAACAAAACCACACAGAAATTAGCTTTGGTGATATTTAACAAAGTTGCCACTGATCCCTTCCCAATCAGTACTTCATCTATGAACAAGACAGGAGATTTGTATACATGGAAGAAAATGGGAGGAGGCAATCATGAATGTTCCTTTTCTTGCTTTGATTGTGTAGCAAAGTACTGTGGTGTAGAATTTTTTAACCACATGACTTAGTATTATCCATACTAATCCCACAAAATAAAAAAGGTTAAAAAATTCTTATTAAAACAAACCAGCTTGGTTTAGTATATTGGTATAGAACAATAATTGGTGATTATGTAAATATGCACACAGTAAAGGATAGAGCCATTGCCTCTACTCCTATTGGATGTTGTTGTTTGTCTATTCTAGGGACTGATTGTAGGGTCTCATATGTGCTAGACAAGTGCTCTATCATGGAGCTATATCCTTCAGCCCTTACAGTGAGCTCTTTAGCATTCACGAAACAAGTCTAGGGAAAAGGCCAAGAATAAAGATTAGTCTTAATAAGACACAAGTATACACCCACCATCATGAATGATAAAGATCGCCTTGAGTACACCTACTGCCTTGAGAAATTATGTACTGATACACTGTGCCATAATTAGCCAGCTTTCTAAAATGCATATCTTACATCCCACTCATTCATATATATATGTGTGTGTGTGTGTATTTATATATATATATATATATATATATATATATATATATATATATATATATAGAGAGAGAGAGAGAGAGAGAGAGAGAGAGAGAGAGAGAAAGAGAGAGAGAACAATTTGTATGAGATCACTAATGTATATAAAGAGCTAAAGGTAAGCAAGTACCCGGCCTCAATACACAAGCTGAATTGCCCAGTATCCAGCCTTTCCAACATCACATGCAGGAGTGAGCCCCAAAACTCTATGTAGCCTGCAACGTTCACCTCCTTAGAACTTTAAAGACAATCAAGGGTAATGTCATGAAGCCCCTCACTATCAGAGGAAACCTGAAGTTCCTGGACTGTTCCTCATCAGTGGGGCTCTGCTTTATGTATCTCACCGTAGCTTCCCAAATTTAGAACGCATGACATTATGCCCTCTGGGAGGTATTAAATCCCTCATGTTCCACTTCCTTCTAAATACTGTCTTTAGCTTTGATTCTAAGAACTCTTCTCTGCCAATCCCTTCAAATGATGGTTAATGTCTCTCCCACATTCTAACTATTATTATATATAATTATTCTGGAACATTGGGTTTGTTTTGTTTTGTTTTCCTTTTTAGTATCCCTTCAAATATCCAGAAAAACAACTCATGCCGCCAGACTAAAGCAATTAACACAGGTCTCTGTAATGCCTACAAGACTCTGTGATTATCTCACCATTATCTGCCCTTCTCAATTCATCACACCTGAATCTCCCAGTAGTCTTAAGCTCTTGTCCTTCACTAGGCTTCCCCTCCAGCCATTCAAGGTGATCTATACCACTTTACGACCAATAACAAAACTCCATGACCTCGACTGCAGTTTACAGACAGCTGTTTAGTATCTTTCCTTCGAATCTCCACCATTCTCAGAGCAGCTGGTAAGAGACTCCACAGGCACAGGTAGCGTGTGTGGTGTCTTACAACTCGTGCACACGGCACTGGACATCAGCTCAGCTCTTATCTAACTCAACTCTTGCGTTACACGCTAACGTCTTTCTTGCTCTCCTCAGTGAACTATTAAGCACATTTTTCTACTTTCTGAACCATTTTAGTATAAAATATAATGCTGTCTCTCCCAGAAGTTATTACATTATTTGAAAACCCCGAGAGAATCAAATGGGGGAAAAAAATACAGTGAAAACAATATGAGAATTCAGAAAATTAACAGGAAATATGTTACAAAGAAAGCAAGATTCCTTCCATATAAAATCGTATACATTAATCCCAGCACTTGGGAGGCAGAGGCAGGTGGATCTCTGTGAGTTCGAGACCAGCCTGGTCTACAAGAGCTAGTTCCAGGACAGGCTCCAAAACCACAGAGAAACCCTGTCTCGAAAAAACCAATATATATATAATATGTATATATATATATATATATATATATATATATATATATATCATATACAATAAGATACCATTTATACTAGTCAAAAAGTAAAACGTTAAAATTAACTTAATAAAATTCGTCCAAGATCAATATAAATAAAACCCAATAACACAACCAGAAACACAAAAGATAACTGAGATTGCAATTACATTGGCTTCAGAAATTCAACAAAATAACTACGTCCATTCTCCTAGGGAGAACAGACAAATAGGACAGTATCACAATAAAAATACAGATGCCGGTGGAGGACGCTTGCTGCTGATTTAATTATCTTCCTTTGGAACCAGAGAAACTGACCGAAAGTTCATACCAATGTAAACGTGCGAGAACAGCAAGAAAGCCCATCTTAAAAAAACATAAGGGAGTGAGAGCGAAGCACTTCACTCATGAACCGAGGAAAGAAAATAGCCAAAACATGTTTTTAAAAATCTTTTAAAACTCTAGAGACTAGAGGTATGACTTCAGGGCTGAGCCCATCAGTAACCAGTACAATATGGTTCATTTTAAACACAACATAAAAACTGAACAGAAGAGAGCCCAGAAACACATCTACACAAACAGTAACACTTGATTTCAATGAAAGTGCAATGCAGTTCATTCAGAAAAGGGTTGTCTTTGGGGGTCTGGAGAGAGAGCTCTGGGAGGAGCACTGGCTGCTCTTCCGGAGAACCTGGGTTCGAGTCTCAGCACCCACTTCAGTTCTCGCAACCATCTGTAACTCCAGTTCCAGGGGATTCAAAGCCCTCTTCTGACCTCCATGAGCACCAAGCATACATATGGTACAGACAGATGTGTAAGCAAAACACCTATGCACATAAAAGAATAATTAAAATAAAATATTTTTATTTTAAAAATATCTTTACTATATGGTGCTAGAAAACATTCTAACCACATACGGAAAAAATAGAGTCCAAACTTTATAAAAAATAGAGTTCAAACTTTATAAAAATTAATTCAAATTTGATCTCAAATCTATTAAATTTAAGAGTTAATTACTTAAAACTGGAAGAAAACATAATAGAAAAATCAGCAAAGTTTGTTAGTGGGACACAAAATCATAAACATTAGCTACAAAAGAAAAAGCTTTATTATAACTAAAAATGCTCCTTTTACTGCTCAAAACGCCCTAGGATAGACTGAGAAAAAATATTTGAAAACAAACATCCCATAGAAGACTTAGAATATTTCAAGAAAAATGTACAATTCAATGCAAAGGCAAATTCAATTTTTAAATGAGCAACTAAATGGTTGAACAGGTATTTCACCAAAGATAGACATATGGCAAAAAAAAAAAAAAAAGAAAAGAAAGAAAAAAGAATGCATGAAGAAGATGCTCATTGTAATCAGGAAAAAGATTAAAATCACGTTTAAGAGTTGCTACGTACCTACCCATCGGAACGGCTGGACCCACTCAGCAGTGTCTAGAACCCACGTTCTCAGCCCAGGGTGGGATGTAAGATGGTGCAACTGCTTTGAACAGTAGTTTCCAGGAAAGTTAACCACACTTATTGCTTGACTCAGTCATTGTACTCTCGGGATATTGGAGGAAATGTTTGATTTTTGTAGAGAAAGGAAAGTGTCAAGTGGCTATCTAGGACAGAGACCTGACGATAACACGGCAAGATCGCGGAAGATACTGTGGCACATCATAGGTTCAGTTATGTCAATTTTTTCCTACTCAAAGATTTATGCGTGGATGTTCACAGAAACTTTATTGTAATAGTTAAAAACCAGAAATAACGTAAAATCCAACAATATGTAGACAGATGAACAGTGGTATCCATATAATGGAATGCTACTTAACAATAAAAAGTACTATTGATGCACATGCCAAGATGAATGAATCTCCAAATGATTGTGTTGAATAAAAGATACCAGAAATGAATGTACATTTTATGTTTTTATATTTAATTGTAATTGACTCTATACTGACATAAAGTAGGTAAAGTAGTACCTGGGGGTGGGGGAGGCCAAAGCCACAAGAAGGAAAAGGGGAGATGAGGACAAATGGCCAAGAGAAAACACTGTTGAGCTAAGTACATCCATGTCTTGATCGTGATTATAAACATATTCACAATTAATCAAATAACACACAAAAGCATGTGTTTATGACACCCAGTAAGTATGTTTTAAGGTGTTGGTAATTAAAACACTGATGGTGTATAGAGGAGGTGGTGTCTGGGACAAACTGGGGACATCTGGAAATGAAGGCATGATGCTACTGGGAGGGCTGGCTAACCAGCCAGGGCATAAACATTACATGCATGTGTCAAGCTTTAGGATTCCAGTTCGTGCCACACTGTGGCATGGGCACACATGAGGAAGGAAGGAAAAATTCTATTACTGAGCCAATAAAAGAAAAAATTTATAAGTCTGACTAAAATAAAAATATTCAGATGGCAAAAAAAGATACCATAAATAAACTCAAGGGACAAAGAACACGCTGGAGGGAAGAATAACATTGTGAGCAACATTGCTAAGAATTAGCATCTCCAGCACCTAAGACACAGAGGAAAACCAGAAGACAAATGGGCAAACAACCAAAGAAGCCCGGTGTGCGCACAAACAGTGTTTAATACACACACATACGCTTGGCCTTCTGACAAACATGCAAATTGATTTCTTTAAGGCAGGGTCTCACACACCCCAGGTTGACTTCAAACTCATTAGATGACCTTAAGCAGGACCTTAAGCTTTGGCTGTTTCTGCCTCCCACAAACTAAGTGTTGTGTTTACAGCCACGCAGCACTGTGGCCAGTTTACACAGCGCTGGGGACTGAGTCCAGGGCTTTGTGTGTGCTGGGCAAGCACCCTACCAGCTAAGCCACATCCCTAGCCCTTAAAACCACATTAAATGTTTCCTTCTGTTTATCAGTCTAGAAAGACAACTGACATTCAATGACAGCTGTTCTCGTCGACTACGAGACTGCAAGCCAGTGCACAATGCTGGAAGGCACCTCACCGATATCTACACAGGTTATAAATGCATGTCGTTTTCAAGCTTTTAAAACTGTCGTCTACGGATAAAACGGGCTCATCTGAGAAATTGTGTATGTACATATGTTTATATGTGGCAGAATGTGAAAAGTGATTGAAATAGATCGATGGAAGAGTGACACTAGAGTTTTGGTATCTGTGTAACTGAAGAGTGGGAAGACATTAAGATAAGGAACAAGCTATCTCCGCGGGCTTACGTGGGTCATCTCCAACTTGTAGCAGTGAGTGAGAGAAACAAGCTGAAGGAGAATTTCGTAGCTGTTACTTTCTGAGAACTGACGGGTAAGAAGCTGTGTTTATGCCTTCTTAAATGCATAGTCTCTGGAAAATATATTACAAAAACAAATAACTTCCATTGCCCGATGGAGCTAGGGTATGTAAATGAAAACAGTAGAGTCAAGCATCATCACATGTTTTGTAACATACACATATACATACATACATACATATGTGTGTGAAGCATTTGAATGTATGCAATCTAGTGAAATCAACGTCCATTTGTCTGTCTATCCCAAAAATAAGTCACGCTGAGTGTATAAACAAATGTACTCAGCGTGGTATCTAGGGTGTTCAAATGTTTCCTAGCAATTGTTAGAACTCAGGTAAGCTTACTTCTTGCTTGCACACATTTGACCGTTTCTGAGGCCACTGTGATAAATGATGTCTAAGACGTCCTTACACCTCTAGAAGAGGTTTGAGCTAGATTTTTCTCTAAGGGCCCAGATACTGAACGGTGTATGGTTTGTTAACTGTATGGTCTCTGTTACAACACCTGACGCTAATAGCACAAAAGCAGCCAAGCCTGTCCAGTAAGCGAACGGGCATGCTGTCTTCTCACAAAATGGTCCTCAAGAAAACAGGATGGTAGCAGATTTGGTCTGAGGGTTTAGTGAGAAGTCCTGATCTATAATATTATGTTTTCTGACTTTTTTCTTTTATCAACTGAACCTCAAAAGGCATACAAGGCTTGAATTTTAAGTGCTAAAAAATAAATAACATATAAATCTTTACCAACTTTTCCAAAGGAATAAAATTTAACTTTTGAGCAGGGACCTGAATGAGGGACAAGGGCAGCCTAGGGGTTACCAAAGGAGAGGTGTGCAGCAGGAGGCAACAGAACAGATTTGTGGACTGGGGGTAGATTGCCTTCAAAATCATTTTAGGGCTGAAGAAATGGTTCAGTGGGTGAACTGCTTGCCACAAACATTGAGGACCAGAGTTTGGATCCCCACAATCCATGTATAGGCAATCAACCTATAACTCCAGAACTAGGGAGGCAAAAACAGTATCCTAAGACCAGCTGAACTGCAAGCTCTGGTTTGGGAGAGAGATCTCAGTACATAAAGTAGAGATTGATGAGAAAGGCATGTGATGCCAGCCTTAGGCCTCCACACACATGGACATATGGGCAAATACGCATGTGTCAAACCCTTATGCGAACACTACACCTACATACGCAAAAGTGTAATTTTATTCATTTCATTAAAGTAAAAACTCACCCATCATAAAACACTATATATTCAAATTATCTATTTTTCATTATATAAATACACATCGCTTAAGTGTCTGGGCCTGCAGAGTGTGTAAAGCACCTACCACACAAGCACAAAAACCTGCCATGGTGCTGCACACTTTGTAACCCCAGTGCCCAAGAGGCAGAGACAATCATACCTAATGGGTATGATTCAAGTCAATGAAGGCCGCATCTCAAATGGAGGTGGATGGAACTTGAGAAGCAACATCCAAGGTGGTCCTCTGCACATAGATATACACACAGATGGGGGGCGGGGAGGGAGAGGAGAGAAGGGGATGGGGATGGTTATTTAAATTATTGTAAGAGGTCCTGCTCAATTATGAGAAGACCACAAGAGACATTAGATGATTTATTTTCTAGTTCCAACTCTACCACTAATTATGTGATGGACTGATTTGATTTGCTTTATTGTTTTATGTCACAGGAATTGGGCTAAATATGGCTCCTTCTACTGAACTAACATTTGTCAATATCTGAAGTCGTTGTTGGCTGTTCTACCTGGGAAATGTGATCACCCGCTGATGAACAAAGGCCAGAGATTCTGCTACAGTCTTACAATGCAGACAGGCAGCTGTCAGCATATCTACAAAACCCTAAATGCAAGCTTGAGAAACCCTGTGCAAATAGAAAGGACACTTCTGCTTTCTTGAAGACGCTCAATGGTGATCACAAATTTATTAGGAATATTTTCAGGTTTTTTGGCTTGCTTTCTCTTTTTTAAGCTGCATCAGACCTTACTTATCAGAGAAGTTTCTTTGTGCAGTGAACACCGGCTGACCCAAATTTTCCAACTGGCCAAAGTGTGGAGGAATGCCATGGAGTACTCAGCCACAAATGGAACACCTGCTTGGTGCCCTAAGTCCCACAGCCAAACCCAGGGACCATCCTAGAAGAGGAAGCAGAAAGATAAAAGAGGTAGAGGTTGGAAGGGTCAAAGGGGACCATAGTGAAATAATGTCTTCAACATGGTAGGACTGCTGAACTCATGAATGCATAGCAACTGTGGCTCTCTGCACGAGACCTGTAGTCAGTCAATACTCCAGCATGGAAGGGCAGGGACCGTGAGCCCCATCCCTAACTGAAGAGCTGTAGACAGCTGATGGCTTCTGGAGAGGGGATCAGTTCTCTTTAAGGGTATAGCTTCTTATGGATAGGGGGCAGGCCAACATACAGGAGTATTTGTGCGACACAAATCCTATCAGAGGGGTTAGTAACAAAAATGGAAGACAAAAAGTGGGAGGCTAGGGAAGTGGGAGATGGAACTGGGAAGAGTTGAGGAGAGTAGCAGGGGGCATAAAGAGGGTCAGAAACCTCACATGCAATTCTCAAAGAATTAATAAAAATCATTTAAATAAGAATAAATAAGCTGAAATAAATGGTATTTTGTCTTCCTGAAAATAAATGTGTAAGAGTAGCCCACGATACAAGTGAACCAGGAGCTAATGGCCTCAAGTTTACCACAACATTCAAAGAAGGTGAGGTGATGTTTGTAATCTCAGTGTTGGTGTCCTGCCTCATTTAGTTGTTGAAATCTTAATTCCAAAGGAATTGATATTGGAAAGAAAAGTCCATGAGGAGTTGAGGATAATGAGAATGGAGATCTTAAGAATGGTGTTTCTATCCTTATAAAAGAAGCCAAACACCCCTCCTTCGCTCCTTCCATCATGGTAAATCAGAACGAGAAGGCGTGACTTATGGTAAAACAGAACCCTGGACATCTTGACTCTTTGACTTGCAGCTTCCACAGTTTCTGCTGTTGCTAGCTACCCAGCTGGCACCATTTTATTACAGCAGCCCAATAGACCTTTCATGAAAGGGAGAGAGCAATACTCACCTCTGCGCTGTCTAACAAAACAACAAAAACAAGACTGAACCACCTTCTGGGGAGGTCAGAAAAGTCATTTTTCCTTCCCCACTCATGAGGGAGGCTGAACTGACCAATCACTGAGCTTTCTCGGCTTTTATAGTGGAGGCTGGCAGCGGAGGAGAGAAATGGAAATTTTGGATCGTGGGTTAATCAACTTCTACAGCCTGGTCTAGAGTCAACCAACATCTTTTCACACAAATTAGCGTAAGTAAAAAAAAGCAATAACTAAGTGTTCCTCAGAAAGGGGCTTTGTACGTTTCTTCCTGGTGGAGACGAAAAGGTGTAGAAGGCTTAAAAGGCTAAGTGTTCTACAGCCAACACAATTTTAAAATGTGACGCCCACTTCCCCATTTGTTGCCACATTTTGCTTTATGTATGTTATGGCATAGCTAGATATTTAGGTGTAGAGTAAACAAAGGAAACCGATAAGGTATGTACTCCTCTTTCATTACAAAGCCAGAGACAAACTGAAAAGCTATCCATCAGAAACCAACATCATGAAAAATCTTGGAAACTCTTCAGGGAGCGTTTGAGGAAGCAGTTTAATTACAGAGAACAATCCCAACCGCTGGCAGCGAAAGCCGTTGCTGCCTAACCTGCCGGGGTCCTACAGAAATATTACAGTCTTGATAAGGGAAATTCAATATATGCCAAAGCTCAGAGATATATGTTAGAGCCCATAGGTGTGATGCTTTTGCATTTGTACAGAGCTGTCCAAGGCAGTGTATAAATCTAAGACTCTTTGACTTACATTTAAAATGAAAGGGGTATGATTACAATTCAGCACACAGATAAAACAAGCCCTCTTCCTCTGGGGAAACACATATCCTCGCAAATCTAGCATACTTTAATTTGAATTTCTGTTTAGTACATAAACTATGTGGACCCTGCTGAACCCTATGTAGTTCCCAGTAGACATAATATATTCATATTTTCAAGTGAATCTGCAAAGATTCGGCCTCTAATGCTGCTGCTGAGCAGAAAAGCTCATAAACCAGAAAGTTTAAATGTACATAGAGCAGTGAGGACAGAGGAGGAAGGGTGTTAGTTAGGAGGAAGATAATAGGGTCCTCTTGCAGAGGACCTGGGGTCACCATCTAGCACCAATATGGTGGCTCACAATTCCCGTTCCAGGGGATCTCTCACCGTCTTTCGGTCTCCTCAAATACCACGCATATATGTGGTATATAACCTACCTCCAGGAAAATGTTCAATACACATAAAATAAACATAAATGAATTGTTTTATGAATTAGATATATTTAAAGAAAGAGATGATGAGAAATTCACAAGCGGGAACTTCAGAACAGCTTAAGAGCTGGACCTAGCCGAAGCCTCCAACTCTCTTCAGTGTAGGGCGTCTATCAGTCAGAGAAAATTCGCAAGATGAGCTTGAATCTCTCATCTCAATACTTTCCCAATGAAATGCCCTTTAGACTGACATCCAATAACCGATTGAAGTATACATTCTAGAAACATGTAGATAGATAATTTTCGAAGGGATACACATTTGGGGTTCAACCTTTTTCTTTTGCACAAAGAGTTTATTTAATCAATGATATATATATATATATATATATATATATATATATATATATATATATATATATTAGTACAAAACCACCCTGACGCACATGCACAAGTGATGTTGGTGGGGCATTTTGGACACTGACGAGGAAACTGGGCCATTATGAGATAGTCCTCAGACAATGTGCCTCATGCATTTCCTTTGGCATTTGACAAACCCTGTCTGTTGTCTACAGAAACCAACATGAGTTCCTCTGCTGCGTTTACGTTATCTGACTGTACCTGCCATGAAAAGGGGAACTAAGAATGCAAATAAGGCTTCAAAACCTTAAGGTATGACCTTTTATGGAAAACAGGTATTAAATAAAATAGGTATTAAAGTATGTGTCAAGGGCTTGAGAGATGGCCCAGTTATTAAAGACTAGTCTCACAACTAAAATATCAAAAGTATTTGTCAAATATGTTTAAAGTGACAGTATAATGCTTTATTGTTGTAAAGATTATGTTCTTTAAGAAATAATCAGACCGCATTACACAGTGAAAACAGCCAACAAGTTCAGCCCAGCTGCCTTGTCTCAATGCTAGTCTCTCCTGCTTGGGAACATCTCCAAAACCCTTACGCCTCAGTTTCACCTCCACAACATGCTCATTGTGACCTGAGAGCCTACCTTATAGGGAAGCCATGAGAGTTATATCCTATAGTCTCACAACCGTGTCACAAACCAAAGAGTCTCATGCAAAGATATTACTGATAAAATCAAATACCAATAAGAATGTTGCTGCATTTTTATAAGCACTTGTAACCCTTTCTTTAAAAAAAAATTCAAACATATTTAGAGGGGCTGGAGGGATTGTACACTTAGGTGGTTAAGAGTGCACACTTTTCTTACAGAAGACGAGATTGCAGGTCCCAATACCCGTGCCAAGCAGATTACAACCACCCATAATTCCAGTTCTAAAGAATCCTACTTCTTCCAGTCTCCATAGGCACAGAACTCACGTGCACAAATCAATACACATGTATACATAACTTAAATATATACTAACATACATATGAATACATATTTAGAAAGCATTGTGTGAACATGAGGAGTGGCATGTATGTGTGTGCGTGTGTGTATGTGTGTACACGTGTGTGCTCTCCCCCAAGCATGCACATGTGCATGGCTTTCTCCATCTCTCTCTCCACCTGACTTTTTGAGACAGGTTCTCACACAACCTAAAGCTAATCATTTCGGCTAGGCTGCCTTGCCAGCCATCCTGTGTAATGTGAGGGGTCTCACAGATGCATGCCACCATGCCCAGCTTTTTACATGAGTGCCAGGGATCCGAACTCAGGTACTCATGTCTGCACAGCAAGCCCTTTACCCATGAGCCATCTCTCTGAGCCAGTATAACCAAAGGAAAGGAGACTGCAAGTTCAGAGTTTAAGGTTGCTGGGTCACTTTTAATAGGATAAATAGGGGGAAAGTAGAATTTAAAAAGTGACAGGTCCAAACTTACTATAAACCATTTAATCAAAATAAGAAGCCCAAAACGTCAGCGTACACTGAAGGGAAAGAAGGCCTAAGTCATGAGCAGAGCTCAGAATTGACTGACAGAGAGACCACACGCCGGAGTAGATGCCGAGTCCCTACTCAGGAGTTATCCTGGTATCTGTCTAAAGTAGTGTTATTTTGAATTGTGTTAAAGATATAAGAATATGACAAGTTTAAGGAACCAATATCTAAAAAAAAAAAGAAAAAAATAGTTTTCTTTCAGAATAGACCCAAACTTCCCTAAACCTAAGAAAATCTAAGACATGATGTAAGCAATATGAGATTCCTCATTCAAGGCTCTGAGGTGACCCATCATAACGCAAAGATCAGACGGGAGGAGCAAGGCTCTTCCACAGAAGAGTCTTCATGAGGTAGGCAGAGTCACAGGGGTGGGACTCCTACAGATGGCATGTTTGGCAGATAGTCATCAAATCAGCGCCTACACGATGGGTGAAGAAGACTGTATGGCCTGGCCCCTGCTATACTTAAAAATACTAAAAAACCAGTTTAAGATATGCACTCAAAGATGCTTTGGCAGACAGCAATGAGTGACGGGGAAATCAGACAGATAAAAGGCCTCTGGAAAGCTTGAGTACTTCATGGGAAACGGGCGGGCGTTGTAGACTGGTCCCCGGGAACTGAAATTTGATGAAGAGGAAAGCAGTCTCAGCTGGAGGCCCCTCGGTAGCCAAGGATTCCGCATCTCAGATTCTACTAATCACAGAGTGAAAATATTCAAAGTAAATTCTAACAGGCCTAAAAAGTCGAATTTGAATGTGCATGCTGACTTAGTGCAAACAAAAGGATACTCAAACACTGTACAATGAAAAACACAGGTTATATGCAAAACTGACAGCATTTTTTATTGATTTTTATTGAGCTTTACATTTTTCTCTGCTCCCCACCCTGCCTCTCCCCTCCCCTTCAGCCCTCCCCCAAGGTCCCCATGCTCCCAGTTTACTCAGGAGATCTTGAAAATGGACACCATTTTACACAAAGGACTTCTAGATAAAACTCCATCCCTGCCAATGTTAGAGGAGAGGCTGGGGGTCCTCGAGCCAACCCACTGTGGATATTGAAAGTGACCAATTCCTGTTGTGCTATCTTAGAAGGAAGTTTTAACAAACTGTCTCTATATTCACTTTTATCCTTCGTGACTTTTTTTTTAACCTATTTTTTCAAATAGGTTAAAAGTCAATAAGAGGGAAAATGTCAAGAGCTAGAATCTTAAAAACCCCCAGGGCTCGGGATCCTAAGTAACAAGTCCATTAGCCTCACCTCTGTTCTCCTCTACTTGATTACCTTTCAGAACCAAGAGCTCACACTTTTATGAAGCAATTAATTCCTGATCCTGTTTCTGAATATTTTACAAATATGAACTAGAGGTCACTGAAGTATTTTAAGTACACGAGCTAATATTTCAATTTCCTGTCTGTGAAAACATGGATAACTCAGGGGGACTCATCTGCATAATGAAACTGAAGACTTCCATAGAACTTCGATTTCAAACTCAGCCGCACAGAAAAACACCAAGATCCCCAACTTGCCAAGAACCATAAGCAAGGGCTGGAGAGATGGCTCAGAGGTTAAGAGCACTGACTGCTCTTCCAGAGGTCCTGAGTTCAAGTCCCAGCAACCACATGATGGCTCACAACCATCTATGAGATCTGGTGCCCTCTTCTGGTCTGCAGGTGTACATGCAGGTATAACACCGTATACATAATAAATAAAATAAAAAAAAGAATTATTAAAAAAAAAAAAGAACCATAAGCAAGTTAGAGATACGACCTGGTTTAGGAATACAATCCTCTGCCTTTTAAGATCTAGCCAGTGCTGAGTCACCTGCAGCTAGGAGTGGGCACAGGAGGGAGTGGCTGAAGCCTCAGGTGGTGCCCTAATGACCCTCCCCCTTGCCATAAGGAATGCCAAACAGGTCGAATCCAGAGACTCTCTTGTGGCTTATTACAACTGCTCTGATTAAGGAATGGCAATAGCTGCCGTGCTCTGAGAACAGAGTTCCAGGACATACACACATCACCATCCACATTTTCTAATCCAAAACACTCTGCCTCTAGCAGGAACTGCAGGCTCTGTTCCTGGGCCTTAGAAAATAACACGTTTTACCTTCACATAGTTTCCTTCCTCTCCCCACCCCACCCCAACCCACACACTATAACTTTCCAGTTAAGCAAGGGCGAAAGCTACATTATGTAACTCTCAGTGTTCCAAGAGGTCTATTGTGAGAACTAACACAAAGCTTTGACTAAGCATACCATCCCCTCTGCACAAGACCTCTCAGCACCGTTCCCTCTTTTATCCAAACTTCAAAGAAGGCCCAGTTATCTATGTCCTTTCTGCCCATGGAAATTACACATCTAGCATACACAAGCCAATTCTGCAGCCACCGTTTCCTCAGACATTGGGTACGTTCTAGAATCCAGAATACTCCCTCGAAAATGCTATCAACAGGGCCAGGATGTTGATCTGTGGTGGGGTGCTTGCCTACCCTGTACAAGGCCCTGGGTTTGATCTTCAGACCTTTGGACATGTGGAGTTTTGTTCTGCCATTTTGTTTCCTCCCTTGCCTCTTCCTTTCCTTGCCTCTCCCTTCCCTTGCCCCTCCCCTTCCTTGCCTCTCTCCTTTCCTTCCTTCTTGCCTTCCTGTATGTGGTAGGAAACCAAAACAATGCCATTGTCTACCAAAAAGGTGAATATGGTATGTACTCACTCATAAGTGGATACTAGCCATAAACAAAGGATATTGAGCCTATAGTTCATGATCCTAGAGAACCTAATTAACAAGGTGAACCCTAAGAAAAACATATATAGATCCACCTGGAAAGTCGAAATAGACAAGATCACCTGACAAAATTGGAAATATAGGAGTGGAGGGAGAAAGGAAGATGAAAAGGGAAGAGGAGTGGAGAAGGGGAAGAGTGAGGATAACTTGAGGGAATGGGATAGTCGAGATGGAGGAAAGACAGAGATGAGAGCAAGGAAAGAGATATCTTGATGGATGGAGCCCTTATGGGGCTAGCAAGAAACCTGGCTCTAGAGAAATTCCCAGGAATCCACAGGACGACCCCAGCTAAGACCCTAAGCAACAGAGGAGAGGGTGCCCAAATTGGCCTTGCCCTGTAGTCAGACTGATGAATATCTTAAATATCACCATAGAACCTTCATCTATCAGCTGATGGAAACAGAGGCAGAGACCCACATTGAAGCACTAGGCTGAGCTCCCAAAGTCCAGTTGAAGAGTGGGAGGAATGAGAGTATGGGCAAAGAAGTCAAGACCATGATGGGTTCACCTACTGAAACAGTTTACCTGAGCTAATGGGAGCTCACCAACACTAGTCGGACTGGGAAGGAACAAGCATAGGTCCAAACTAGTCCCTCTGAATGTAGTTGACAGTTACATGGCTCGGGCAGACTGAGGGGCCACTGGCAGTGGCACCAGGATTTATCCCTACTGCATCTACTGCCTTTTGGGGAACCAATTCTCTTTGGATGGATACCTTGCTCAGCCTAGATATATGGGAGGGCCTTACCCACTCTGGAGTGGATGAGGTGGGGTAAGAGGGTATGTAGAGAGAGTGGAAGGAGGGAAAGGGAGTGGGAACTTGGATTGGTATGTATAATAAAAAAATTCTGTTTTCTTTTTTTAAAAAAAAAATTTAAAAACAATGTCATTGTCTCGTTCTGAGTTCATTCATGTTATGTACAGAATCACTGAAAATTCTTTAGTGCCAACCTCAGTGCCTAGAATCATTATTACATTAGCTTATTTAAATGATGCCAATGAAAATTAATCCAAAAGCTTGCCTGAAGACATGCTACTCACAGTTGGTTTCTGTCAAGCTACGTTTTTAAATATTTTCAACTAACCATAGTTAAGAAATGTGGGTTTAAGTCCATTAGGTTTTCAAAATGTACAGGATTTTTTTTACTATTTAATTCTTGAAATATGGAATAAAATAATATAAAATTTTAGTATAATCAAAATATTCATGCCAATAAAGAACTCAAAGCAAACAATTTTAAGATGTCCCAAATCCTGCTATGTCTAACACATGCATGGCATGCTAACCAATCATCTTAATTAAACTGCATATGCTTTTATGAATTTTTTTCAGTTGTCATGAAGTCTTTAATGGAAAGTGATTCTTCAGCTTTTTTCTTCTTCATGCTTATTTGTAATTTTTTATTCTTTATTTTAAAAAAAAATTATATAGGGCTGGAGAGATAGCTCAGAGGTTAAGAGCACTGACTTTTCTTCCAGAGGTCCTGAGTTCAATTTCCAGCAACCACATGGTGGCTCACAGTCATGTGTAGTGAGATCTGGTGCCCTCTTCTGGCCAGCAAGCATACAGACAGACAGAACATTGTATACATAATAAATACATCTTTTAAAAAAATAATATAATATATTCTAATTATGATTTCCCCTCTCCAAATTCCTCTCAGCTCCCTACCTCCCTACCCAGAAACCTTTACATTATCTCTCTCACAAAAAAGGAAGCCAGTAAAAGCACAAGACAAAATAAAACCAAAGAAAGGCATACACAAAAATAGTAATCAAGATAAACAAGAAAAACACTGAATAAGAAAAAAACACCCCCAAAAAAGCAAAATAAGACAAAAGGTTTACAAAACTATCACTGAGTTCATTTTGAATTGGCCAGCTGCTCCTAGTCGTGGGTCTACCCTGGAATGTGGTTAATGTGTCCAGTGTGACTGCAACAGAGAAAACTGATTTTTCTATTGGTAGCAGGTATTAATTGCAGATAGCTCATTGGTTTATGGGTTAGGGATCCCCTCTCGGCACAGGGACCTTGTCTGACTTTTATCTGTATACACCCTGTACACGCTGCCGCAGTCATATGTTTGTATGTTCATTCACGTATGCAGTTCTATGTTCATTAGTCCCTTTGTGTCTGGAATACCATTTCTCTGGCTCTTACACTCTCTTCCTCCTCTTCTACACAGAAATCTGAGCCTTGAGGGGAGGGGTTGATAAAGTTTCTCATTCAGGACTGACTGTTCCAGAGTCTCTCACTCTCTACCCTCTCATGGAGAGGGCCTTAAGTCCAATGAGAGAGCAGTCTGTGCCACTATGGCTCCAGCATATCATGCAGGCAGGTAGACCTGTAGACCACAGGGTTCGTAGCTGGGAGCTCTTGATGATTACCTGTCCCCTCCAGCAGTGTGCAGAGTATCTTCCAGTACCATGAACATTAGTCACTGGGAATAAGGCTTCAAGTTAGGTTCCAGCACAACTTCTCCATGTTTGCTGATATATGTAAGTGTTGTTTTCAAAAACAGGGCCTTCCCATAAGGCTGGGAAGAGCTAACAATAACCATGACCCTAGACTATGATGGGGCTGCCATGGGGTCCTTTTGCCTAGTGCTTCAACAAGGTGTAACCTATTCCTGTCACTTCAGGATTTCTTTGAAGGTAAGTCTAGGTGAGGCATCGTCTCCCTTATTACTTGATGATTCCATCTAGATCCCTTTTGTGTGTGGATACATTTTAGGGAGCTTGACTTGCTAAAGGCCTTGAGTGCCAGCTGTCCTTCCTCATTTCTCTCCTTTACTTCTCTCTCCCAACTTCCCTATTTTCTCCTCCTGTTATACTTTCTCTCCTGCATGTCCATAACTATATACTGTATCTCCCCTTCCTTGGGAGATCCTCTTCTCCCCTTACCAAGTATTCTAACCTCTGTGATTATTCACATTGTAGCACACATATCAAAAGCTTAAAAACTAACATCTAAATAGAAGACAACATGCATTTGTCTTTTGGCATCTGGATTACTTGACTTGAGGTGATTTTTTTTTCTAGCTCCATTTACCTGTGTGTTTCACAATTTTATTTTTCTTAACAGGTAAATAATATTCTGTTGTGCAAATATACCACATTGTCATTATTCATTCATCAGTGGATGAACATCTAGGCTGTTTTCAGTTTCTGGTTATTATGAACAGAACAGCATAAACATGGATGAGCAGGGATCTCCGTAGCAGAATATATGCCCAAGTGTGGCAGAGCTAGATCTTGAGGTAGATCTGTATCTATTTCCAGCCTCCAGAAGAAGGACACTGATGTCCACTGGCCAGAGCAGCCTGAGCTTTCCCCAGCTGTAAGTGTCCTCTTTCTCCACATTCTCACCAGCATGAATTCTGTCGTTTGTTTTTATTGATCTTGACTATTCTCAAAATAGTTTTAATTTGCATTTCTCTGGCAGCTAAGGATTTTGAACATTACTTTAAGTGTTTCTCAGCCATTTGTGTTTCATCTTTTGAGAACTCTGCTTACTTCTGTACCCTAATTTTAATTGGGTTATCTGTTTTCTTAGTGTCCAGGTCCTTCAGTTCTGTATATACTCCAGATACTAGCCCTCAATCAGATAGATAATTGGTAAAGATCTTTTCCCATTCTGTGGCCTGCCGCTGTGCCTGAATGATGGTGTCCTTTGCCATACAGAAGCTTTTATCTTTGTGAGGTCTCATTTAATTGTTGATCCCCGTGTCTGTGCTCTCTGTGTCCTGTTTAGAACGTCCTCTGTGAAAATGGGTTCAAGGCTATTCTCCACCTTTTTCTATCAGGTTCAGAGTATCTGGTCTTATGTTGCAGTCTTTCATCCACGTGGAGTTGAGTTTTGGCAGGGTAATAAATATAGATATATTTGCCTTCGTCTACGTGCAGCCATTCAGTTTGACCAGCAACGTTTGTTGAAGATACTTTCTGTTCTCTGAGGGTGTGTATTTTTAGCCTCTTTATCAAAAAATCCTGTGCATATATACCTGTGACTTCAATTCAAATCCATTGATAAACATATTTCTTTTTATGCTGCTTTTATTACTATATCTGGGATGATGTTAGCTGCAGTAGTTCATTTATTATTTAAGAGTGTTTTAGATATCCTGGATTTTTTTGTTCTTCCATATGAAGCTGAAAACTGACTTTTTATAATTTCTGTGAAAAACGGATTGAAATTTTGATGGAGATTGCATTGAATCTGTCTATTGCTTTTGATAGGATGGCCAGTTTCACAATATTATGTATTGAGTATGAGTATGAGAAATCTTCCCGTCATCTGATATCTTCCTAATTTCTTTCTTCAGTGTCTTAAAGTTCTTATTATGCAAGTATTTCACTTGGTTACTTAAAGTTATCCCAAGTTATTTTTTGAGACTACTGGTAAAGGTATTATTTCCCTGATTTCTTTCTCAGTCTGTTTATCGTTTGTATTAGGAAGGTTGCTATCTCTTTGCTAATTTGTAACTTACTGATTTGTTCAAAGTGTTTTGCAGCTATAGAAGTTCCCTGGAAGATAAGTCTTTTATATATGAAATCATATCTGCAAATATAGTTTGCCTTCTTCCTTTCCTATTTGTATCCCTTAATCATCTGTCTTATTGCTCCAGCTAAGACTTCAAGTGCATTATTGAATAGGTGTGAAGTGAGTGAACAACCTTTGAGTTTCTCTCCGTTAGGGTGATGTTGGCTGTGGACTTGCTGTAAATTGCCTTTATTGTAGTGAGGTATGGCCCTCGAACCCCTAGTCTCTCCAGCACTTTCGTAATGAAGGGATGCAGAAGGGTCTTTCTTCATCTAACAAGATGATTATGTGACTTTTGTCTTTCAGTCTGTGTTTGGGTTTTTTTTGTTGTTTTTATTTTGTTTTTGTTTGTTTTTGATTTTTCGAGACAGAGTTTCTCTGTGGTTTTGGAGCCTGTCCTGGAACTAGCTCTTGTAGACCAGGCTGGTCTCGAACTCACAGAGATCCGCCTGTCTCTGCCTCCCAAGTGCTGGGATTAAAGGCGTGCGCCACCACTGCCTGGCCTTGTCTTTCAATCTGTGTATATGGTGGGTTATGTTTATTGATTTACATATGTTGAGTCATCCATGTATCTCTGGGATATTCTTGATACATTCTTGTATTCAGTTTGAAAGTATTTTATTGAGAATTTTTGCATCTATATACATAAAAGTGAATTGGTTCTGTAATTTTCTTTCTTTGCCAGATCATTGTGTAGCTTAGAAAGCAGGGTAATGGTGGCCTTATAAGAAAAATTAGGGAATATTCCTCCAGCTTCTACTTTGCAGGATCATTTAGTAGTGCTATCATTTATTCTTCTCTGGAGGTCTAATAGACTTCTGCACTGAACCCATCTGGCCCTGGGCATCTTTATATTTTAGATGGAAGACTTCCAAATACTGATTCTATTTCACCAGGGGCTATGGGTCTGTTTAAATTGTTTATTTGATCTTGTTTTGAATTTGGTGGGAGATGGATGGATGGATGGATGGATGGATAGATAGATAGATATCAATAAATTTATTTCTTTAGGTTTTCTTAAAGTATATACTTACGAATCTTTAGATTCCCTTTGTGTCCATTGTAATGTTTCCTTTCTCATCTTTAATTTTACTAATTTAGATCTTTTCTCTCTATAGTTTAGTTAACTTAGCCAAGGGTGTGTCAGTCTTGTTGATTTTCTCAAAGAACCAGCTCTTTGTTTCATTCATTTTTTATTGTATCATGGCTGTTGCTGTTTCTTCATTTCTGTTTCACTGATTTCAGCCCTGAGTCTGATTATTTCTTGCCACCCACTCTTTTCGGACGCAATGTATTGTTGCTCTAGAACTCTCATGTGTGCTACCAAGTTACTAATGTGAGATCTCTCCAATTTTTTTGAGGTAGGCACCTAGTGCTATGAATTTCCCTCTTAGAAAGGGCTTTTTATTGTGCCCCATTGGCTTGTGTGTGTTGCGTTTTAATTTTCACTCAGTACTAAAGAGTTTTTTATTTTCTTTTTGATTTCTGACTTGAACCATTTTTCACTCAGTTGTGAGTTGTTCAGTTTCCACAAGTTTGTATATGTTCTACTGTTGCTGCTGTTGATATCAAATCCATCGTGGCCAGATAGGATGCAGGGTGTTACTTCAACTTTCTTTGATCTCTTGTTTTGTATCCACGTACGTGGTCAGTTTTGGAGAAAGTTTCATGAGCTCTTCTTTCGCGTTTGTGTGAAATGCTCTGTAGATGGCTGCTAAGTCCATTTGATGTATAACATTATTTAACTCCACCGTTTGTCTGCTCGGCTTTGTTTTCTCAGATGACCTGTCTATTGGCAAGAGTGTGGCACTGGGGTCACCCACTATCACTGTGTAAGTGTCAATACGTGATTTTAGCTGTAGGAGTGTTTCTTTGATGAACCTGTGTCCTTGTTATGGAGGCTGCTGCCATACCATCTCTCTGCCACCAAGGACTCTGAAACAGACAACCTCAACAAATGCTTTCTTTGATTTAAAAAAAAAAAGCTATTATCTATAAAACTTAAAATTTGTAAAGTAATTTCTTCGTTGCTTAAGAAAATACAATTATCCTTGGTTCTAGGATGTTTTGATTCCTCAAAACTTTTAAAACATGTCAATTAATGCTCCTCCTCCATACAATAGACGCAACCATGTTTCAATATTCAAAATATTGAATAGACCTAGTTTTAACACTAAAAAAATAACGTTATCAAATTATATGTATGCAGTCTTCTGAATTCTCACCACACACACACACACACACACACACACACACACGCCATACCACCCACTAAAAGTTCTTAGCTGATAAATCCCCAGGCCCTCTTCCATTGCACAGGCTGTAACTACTAGATCAGCATGAATTTAAAACAAGTCGTTGAAGGCAGGTTTATCTATTTAATAAAATTCAGAGCAGAAAGGAAAGGGAAGAGATTAAGATTCCTGAGTGGCCTGGAAAGAAAAAGAGCTTCCCTGATGCGTCGAGGAGAATGAATGGGGCACCCTCACAGCTGCTACAAAAAGGAGACTGGAAAAGGAAAGACACAGAAAAAATATTTAAGGACATTTTATTGTGCAATTATTTCTCTTCTGCTATTTGGTAAGAAATAATAGTAGAGATTTAAATTTCCTTAAAACTATTTTGATTCCACGCTGTTGTAAACCCTGCCACAACAGGGCCATGAGGGGGTCAACTTTCTGCTACATATAGTCTAATAACTCGGTATAGACTAATGGCATCCCAGGGCCGCCTGTGGTTCCAGCCATCTGCACACTGTCTCACAGTGGACAAGAAGAGACTTCTCCATCTGTCCAGAAATTTGCTTATGTAAGAATGAGACTTTCTAATTTTTTTAATACCATAAAAGTTTTTCTTTCTTTTTTTCCTCTTTCTTTCTTTTTTCTTTCTTTCTTTCCTTCTTTGGTGTGTGTGTGTGTGTGTGTGTGTGTGTGTGTAAACTTGAGTTCAAAATAGCACTCACTAAACAATTTTGAGTTCTCCAAACCTCTAGAGATCTGGAACCAATTGGTGACCATACACTGATTATATGGCTCCTAGTCCTTTTTGAGTTTCTGACAGAATAAATGTCAGTTGTTACCTTTGTATTTTAGGTGTGTGTATAGCAACTCTAATTAAGGAAGAAGAAAGCATATCTGAGACAAATGTCCCTTCCCCTTAATTCAATCTCCTAAATCCAAAACAACAAGAGAAACTCATGTATCCTGGGCACAGAGTAGCCACCACAGCAAGGCAGGGAATCTCATCTACACAAACCATCTGCAGCAAATGTGGTACCCAAAACCTGCCAGGGACCAGATTCTGGGAGATTTTAGAATGTTCCTAAAAAGTATAGGAGGACAGCAGAAGTCACATGATCACACACAGTAGAAAGCACTTGGCAGGACTTTGAGGGAGATTTACTATTGGCACAGCCTCCCTGGAGAACTAAGGATAAAAGACTACTTAAGGTGTCCTAAGAAAGGAAACAGTACCACTTGACCTGCTCAAGTCTCTGTACTGATTTGAGTTCACACACCTGAAACACAAAGCAAGGTCCTAGGAAACTTGATGTGCAATTACAATTAACTTCTAAACAATTTTCTCACCTAACTGGTGAGCAATCCTACCTGATTTGAAATTGCTGCATTGCAACACATGGCAGGGAGGAATCTTGTAAAATATATATATACATGGCATGTAAGTGGAGAGTTCTTAACTTTTTATGAATGTGGAATTTCATCTTCCTTGCTTGCATTCTGTTCTTAACTGTTTGGAATTCTTCCAGGTAGAAATATTTCGTTCTTCCCTCCCCATTAGCCTCCTTTGCTTAAGAAAATCTTTTAAAGTATTTGATTAATTCCTGAAGAATCTCATAAAGTATTTTAATCATATTCTCTCCTAACTCCTCCTAGATCCTCTCCTGCTCTCCCTTTAAGGTCATGTCCTCTTTTTTAAAAATATAGCTCTTCAGTTAGGGGTTGGGGTTCATATACCCCATCCCACTTCATTCTAGAATTTCCTGGCTTGATTTTATGCAGGTATTGTACGTGCAGCCACAGGTACCCTGAGCTCATGGCGCAGCTGGTCCTGTCACATCCAGAAGATAGCTAAAGTTTCTTAAAGGAAAAAGAAATAGGTGGGAAAACAGACTTATACTATATTCCCAATGGCTTTCATATATGTTTTTAAGAATTGCTATGGCAAATAAAATGTGAGATGTCTCCTTTACCTATGACTAAAATTCTAGGAATGAGAGGCAGGAGAATGGTGCCCATCACATAATGCTACGTGGCTGATAGTAGCTACATTAAGCAATTTGGCCATAGGCATGAATGTGAGTCCCATGGAAAGCCAGTCTCAAAACAAACCATCTATCCCATGTGTATGTGTCTGTGTCTGTGTGTCTGTGTATCTATGTGTATATGTCTCTGTGTGCCTCTGTGTGTGTGTCTGTATGTGTATGTGTGTGTCTGTGCCTGTATCTGTGTGTGTCTGTGTGCATGTCTGTGTATGTCTGTCTGTCTGAGTGTATCTATGTGTATATGTCTGTGTGTGTATGTCTATGTTTGTCTGTGTATGTGTCTGTATATGTGCCTGTGTGTCTGTGCCTGTATCTGTGTGTATGTCTATGTTTGTCTGTGTATGTGTCTGTATGTGTCTGTGTGTGTCTGTGCCTGTATCTGTGTGTGTGTCTGTGTGTGTTTGTGTCTCTGTGTGTCTGTGTGTGTTTGTGTCTCTGTGTGTCTGTGTGTCTCTGTGTGTTTGTGTGTGTCGTATGTGTGTCGATGTCTGTATGTGCATCTGTGTGTGTGTTCATTTACATGAGAGCAAGAGCGTAGAAGGCACATCTAATCCTCACAGAACTACTCATTCACGTCTCATTGCAAAGCCTCCACTGTTCTCTCTAAGCTCTTCAAGGTTCTGATCCACAACAGAGAGAAAGCCCATTGGCTAAACCAGCCTGGGAGGGGGCATACTCTCAAACACCCACTTACATCAGTGCATTAAAAACAGAAAATACCTCATAAAATGGAACAACACATGAAAATCTGCATGAGGCACACTTGCTTTGAGATATACCCTAGGACTCTGGGAACTATACAGTACCAGGCAGAGCTAAGGGCAGTGTTTCAAAGTCTTAAAACATTCATTCCTTCTCTGTGCTAGGATTACCTGATCCAGTATGTTGTGGTCAGCTAGCCCATTAAATACTGACATTACAATAAGACTCATTGCCTCTGTATTAAGGCTGGGCAAGGCGACCCAGTATGAGGAGTAGGGTTCCAAAAGTCAGTAAAAGAGTCAGAGACAGCCCCTGTTCCCACTGTCAGGAGTCCCACATGGGGAGGGGCTTAGTCTTACTACAAATACTCATGGGAGACCCACCCTTTCCTGAGCAGAAATGGAGAAGGAGGAGTGGGCTTAGGGATGGGAACAGAGGGGGTGGGGAAGGAACTGGGAGGAAAGGAAAGAGGAGAAACTGCAGTCAGGATGTAAAATAGATAAATAAATTTTTAAAATAATAAAAAAATAATCTTCCCCTCCCATTGTCAGTTACATAGGAACCCAGAGATAAGTCAGATAAAACACAGAGAGGGAGCATCAATTTTCACTAAAATGCTGTTTCATAGGAGCTGCGGCGCTCAGCTCGTGTCCAGAGAAAGCCTGTCCCCGATACGGTGTTTTTGTGGTGCTTGTTTTATTCCATTGCTCAAAAAGTACCCTTCATACTCAGTAGGCTCATAACAGGTAAAGAACAGGTGAGAGGGAAAGCTACCATAAGAACGCAAGTCGTCAAAACTCTAGAAAATCCGACTTATGTACCCAAGTATGTCAAAGATATGATTTATCAGTATTAGTTATTGCCAACAACAAAAAGGAACCCTTCAAACACCACATCTTAAACCTAATTTTTACTCTTGTAGATTTTCCCACATCAAAACTATGTCTACTTATAATTGCTAAATACCCAGATAGATATTTTATCTTGACCCTCAGCATGAAAAAAAATCATAGCAGTTTCTCAATAGTTCTTATTAAATTTTGTTCAGGAAAAATATATGATCAGTTAAGTTTTCATCTCTTAAACAATTCTTGGGCAAGCGAGCTAGCTAAGCAGGTAGAAGCATTTGTTACACAAGTCAACCTGAGTTCAACTCCACAATGATTTAAAAACTATATATTCAGTGGTGGATGTCTGTAATCCCCGCATTCCTGGGGTGAGATGGGAGGCGGAGAAAGGAGAATCCACCAGAATCTTACAGGCATATTAGCCTGGAGCATGCTACACAGGAACCAAACAACAACAAAAAAAAAATACTGCACATCAAAAACCAATTGTCTTCTGACCCCTATATGTGCATCCTGGCGCACACAAGCCCACATTCATGCATACATATAGACACAATAAATTAAAAAAAAAACTTTAAAAAAAACAAAAACAAAAAAGCCTAACTTTTAGCTATGGACTAATGATGCTTAAAGGATTTGCTTTTGCAATCTGACTACCAGATAAGACATCACTCCTGGGCTACAACACACAGAGAAACTGATAAGAAAAGAAATCATAAGAAACTCTGGTTAAGAAAGGAAATGTATGGAACACCACAGGAAGGAACCATTTATAATCATTTTCTCCTACGCATAATTTAAAACTGTGGACCCGGAGCCAAATGATGGCAGGGGACAAACCTCCTACCAAGCAAGAATTGAGATAACCAGCTCTAATATAAGAACACAGAACTAATTATTCTCATGAATTTCCTTCACCACGTTAAGACGAAACAACACCACGGTGCTGACAGCGGCAGACAGGGAAGTGTTGGAAATCTAGATCCAGCACTTTCCCTCAGCTTTGATACTGCCGTGGTGAGCTACTCTGTGCCAGGAAAGTACAGAGAGAGCCACACAGAACCGCAGTGGGGAAACTTTCGGATCCGAAGAGCAGGGTGCGTGTTTAGATGTTGGTGCAGTAGCACGGATTCTAGAGGATAAAGACATATACCAATAGCTAAAGTGTTTGGACATCTACATCAACCCCATTATCTGGCGTGATCGCCCAACAATCTAGCATTTTTAAGAGCAAGAAAATATAGGCTTTCCAGGTGACCTTAAGATGACCAACCCTTTAGTGGCAGGGTTTGCTCTCCATATCGGAGCTCTGTCCATGTATAAAGCTGTACATGTACGAACATGAGCCTGTATGTATACTTAGACATGTATATTGCATCCTGAAGTATAACATTGAATATTACATTTAACAATTCTACTTCAAATGTACCTTTGTAAAATAAAATCAGAATCTATTTTTAAAGAAAATTATTGTATTCTTGAAAATTGCTAGTAGGGGGCTTCTGGGTAAGAGGCTGCCTGTGCCTGTGTCTGAGACAGGGATGGGGAGAATCAGGACAGTCTGAATAGATAACACTCAAAGAGGAAACCAGGAGAGTATCTTAGTCCAGGCTTCTATTGCTGCAGTGAAACACCGTGACCAAAATGACAAGCTAGAGAGGCAAGGGTTTGTTTGGCTTATACTTCCGCACCACTGTTCATCGCTGAAGGAAGTCAGGACAGGAAAACAAACAGGGCAGGAACCTAGAGGCAGGAGCAGATGCAGAGACTGTGGAACACTGCTGCTTACTGACTTGCCCTCCATGGTTGCTCATCCTGTTCTTTTAAAGAACCCGGGACCACCAACCCAGGGATGGTAGCACTCACAATGGACTGGGCCCTCCTCCATCAATCACTAATTAAGAAAATGCCCTACACACTTGCCTACAGCCTGATCTGTTTTCATAACTGAAGATCCCTTTTTCTCATTACTTTAGCTTGTGTCAGGTTGAGGTAAAAACTACCCGACACAGAGACCTTCAAAAATTCAGATGCAGCGACAGGACACTAGATTGGAATAGGAGAAAGGGAGACCCTGCACCCAGAAATAAGGGGAACAGGGCCTCTGCCACACAGCCCCAGTAATGGCAAGAAAGAGGAAGTCAACTCTCAGGGTACTTAACACAAGAGAGTGGTGCTGGTGATTCAGACATGGTAAAGAGAAGCCAGATGGGCAAGCACTTCCTACAAGGAGCAAGGGAGATTCCAGACTTAAGGAAATGAGGAAATCAAGTGCTGGTCACATGATACAGTTTGTTGTTATGCTCTCTCTGTGCCCAGCTTAGGATTTAAACTTGCTCGTGGGTGTGTACGTAAGTGAAAACAATGTCGTATCCATAGGGTTGGTTTCCAAGCCTTCTCTCACACACATCCTCTAGGGACATTGGAACATATCCTCTGTCAGATAAAGCAAGTCTGCTGACTTGCTCCCGGTATTAATTAGTGGGGGTTGGATGGACTGTCCATGGTACCAATAACTGGGAGTTCTTCCGTGTTGACCACAGCAATCAAAAGAAGTAAGATTCTCACGTCAAACCCGTCTGCATTAAAGTCTGAGTACTTTCGAGAGTGAAGTGATGAAGGTGTTTAGTGATACTACATCTTCTCACCAGAACAATACAGCAATATGCAGCACTTTTTTCCTTCAAACAAAGGGTGGGACTTTTTTCATTATTAATCTTCTACGCTTGCCTCTAGAGTAATTCTGTCACCACTGCAAATAAATTGTAGCACTTTCTCATTTTCAAAGAACATGAATGAATAGCAGCAAAATACCTGTTCTTCCAAATTTACAAATGATTGTAATTTGAATCTTTCCTCATCCATGTTCCAACTGAATCACACCATAATTATAATTCAAATTCTATTCTTTCATAAAAGCAACAGTACAGTAACTATATACATAAAATTCTTTTCCTTAACTTTGTTGTATGTCTGATGTGCTGGCCTACCCTCAGGATTAGACAGGGTTGTCTAGCATCATCCTGCTGTGATTAATGAAAGTGCATGTAAATCTCTTTGTGTAGTTTGTAGGTTAATCCCTTAAAATGAATTTAAGACGATAGCAAATGGTTGCTATACAAACATGCATAATGGTAGGGTTTTTCCATTATTATAGTTCAAATGAAACCTTCAAATACTTCTAAATGGTAACTTTACACTATAACATAGTACAAAAACCACAGCAATAAGTTATTCTACTTGGTAACAAAATAGAGGTGACTTCTTAGAACCGTGGGCTCACAAGACAGATTGTCTAGACTCAGATCCAGTGTTTCCTGCTGTGTTGCTGTGGAGATTAATTGAACTTCTCTGTGCCTTAGCTGAAAACAGAAAAAATATTCATACTCAATGGTGATTTTAGGAGACTGAATAAGCTAATACATGTGACAGACTCAGGTCATTTCCTTGAAGATAATATGTACTCAATAAATCAACTTTTTCTATTCTTTCTGTCCTCTTTTATATTTCTGAATTTAAGCAAAATTTTTATTTTTTCAGAGCAGAATATGGGGACATTAAACCAAATATTAAAATAGTGCACTCCCCCACTCATCACTAATGGAGTTAATATGTTTACTCTTTGAGAGCTAATGAGTCTTTACAGGGTGGAAATAAAGATTGTCTTTTATCAAAGTTAATTGTCTTTTGCTGTTTTGAAGAACAGCACTAGCTCACTTACAGTGGTGTAATGGAACTTGCCACAGACACAGTATGCACCCAAAATTCCTCTGCCTCACCGATGAAATAACGTCTTCCGCCTACGATTTTAGAACCTTGCTTGACTGGACCTCATCAGTCAGACAGAGATGGGGTGGGGAGTATAGGGAGTAGAAAAAGAAGTTAAATTATTCCAAATCATCTGATTTAATAGCCATCAATAAAGTCTCTGAAGCCTGATATGTGGATTGATGAGACAGACAAGGTCTTAACAGCGAAGTGAAGGCAATCATAAGATAGAATAAAAATGCCATGTGTGCTGCTTTGCAGGCTGCAGAGTGTTCCATTTAACTACAAGAAAATACCAGGATAAAAAGAAAGCATGTCATCGCCAGTCCAATCTTGGAGCCTTTCCCTCTAATTGGAATTTCATGAATCACTTCATTTCTTTCTGAGGGTAAGTATTTCAGGCCTTTGTGGTTTTGTAAATCTACCAGCATTTGTTCCAACATCCTTACATACCACATGAATAAGGACCGTGCCTCAAGCACGGCGATGTGTCAACCTCAGGAGACTAACCACAAGGACACCTCTCCCACCGTCACCTGGAAACACCCTACACACCTCTACACTACATGGGCTTTGTGTTTGGGGGGCACAGAAAACACCCAGTTTGTTAGGGGCTGCAGACCCCTGGCCCCTTGACTTTCTTTGCCTGCTAGAGTGAACTGGTCAAAACAACTTGTTTTCCTGTGCCTGCAGCTGCTCTGAGCACAAGACCCTCATGAGTTACTGATGGAAATGGAGTGAATTCTGGTGGGTTTTACAGCTGGAAATCCCAAGAGCTGGGGTGAGGCTATCAGTTAAGGATCCCTATATAAGCTTCCCTGGAGCACAATAAAGTTGGCATTCTTGGCATTCTTCCTTCAAGGATGACCCATGTCCCCACTTCTTTGCTGGGAATTTAAACACATACACAGAGCAAGCCATGAGAAGCAAGCTAATCACCAGCTCCCCTATATGGTCTCTTCTCAGCTCTGGTTTTATGTTCCTGCTCTGACTTCCCCCATGACTAACTCTAACCTATGAGATGTAATAAACCCTTTTCTCCCCAGGTTGCTTTTGGTCATAGTATTTATCACAGAAGTAGAACATTAACTAACTTGGTATTTCAATGTGTATTTAAATGTACATTTAAAATCAGACAATAGGAAATATGTCAACATTAAATTTCCTGGTTTTGATAACTTAGTATGGATTTGATTTAAGACAACATCCTTTGTTCTCAGAAAGCAAACCACCAAATACTTAAAAATAAAGAACAGGACCAGATACATCATGTTCAACAAGGGCTTGCTAAAGAAGCTGAGAGAGTCTCAGCTTACCCACTTCTTTTGTTATCGAAAATGGAAGTCTGGCTGGGGAAATGGCTCAGCAGGTAAGAATGGTTGCACTAGCGTGAGGACTTGAGTTTGGACCACTGGCACCCACATAGAAGGCCAAGTGTGACTGCATGTGTCTAAAACCCAGGGTTATGGTGGCTGGAGACAGGAAGATTTGCTGGGGCTTGCTGGTGGTCAGCCTGGTTCCATGTGCAGTAAGAAATCCTGTCTCAAGGGAAAAGGCAGGGATTGACAGACCAGGGCAGCCAGCATCCTCTTCTGGCCTCCACAATTGTAGGTGAGCACACCCACAAACACACATGCACAAACACGTGCCCACACACACAGGCCGAGACAGGTACACAGACACATATACAGGTGGCTAGAAATAACTAATTGAAATGCACATATAATTTTCAGTTTGTCATATACCTAAAATTCAGGCAGATCTTGCTAGATCTTCTTGTAGAAACGTAACTTCCAGTTAGGGAAAGATAAATACTTTCTTTTAAACATTGGGCTCTAAAGTGACGAGCATGTGTCAAGTGGCTTTCTCTGCCGTCAGATCTCATAAACATTCCACTCCTTTCTCCACCTTCACCCACTTTTTCTGACTGTGTGATCGATGAGAATGTTCAGAGGAACAGACAACAATGCGCCTGCTTTTAGACACTTCATATTACCGCTAACATTATCAGCGAGTATTCGTCCCCAGTTCTCTTCAACAAAAGATTTTTAAAGATACAAAAAAAAAAAACTTAAGAGATTTTTCAATTCAATTCTCTTGTCATTACAACAAAGTAGCATTGATGGTTAAATAACAGCCCCACGGCAGGGAAACTACTACAGACGGGTTGCCTGTCCTTCATTCTGAAATGTATAGGTGGTTTTATTCCTTCTACAGACAAGAGGAATAAATTTTAATAAAAAATAATAAGTTGGAGATGGAGAGAAACTCCAAGCAATTCCACTAAAAATCAGGAATGAACTACTCTCTTCATACCTATTCAGGGTAGTGATTGAAGTCTTAGATAGAGCAATAAGACAACTGAAGGAGATCAAGATGATACAAGTTGAAAAGGAAGAAGTCAAAGTGTGTTTATTTGCAGATGACAGGACAGAATACATAAGTGATCTTGAAAATTCCATCAGGAAACTCCTACAGCTGATAAACACTTTGGGCAAAGTAGCTGGATACATAATCAAATCCACAAAAATCGGTAGCCCTCCTATACAAAAATGAAAAAAAAAAGACACAGAAGGAAATCATAGAAACAACACCTTCTTAATAGCTTCAATAATATAAAATATCTCCAGGTAACTCTAACCGAGCAAGTGAAAAACTAGCATGATAAAAAAACATTAAGACACTTAAGAAAAGAAATTGAAGAAGATATCAAAAGATTGAACGATCTCCCATGCTCATTGAGTTATTAGGATTAAATCAGTAAAAATGGCCATCCTACCAAAAGCAATGTACAGATTCAGTGCAATTGCCATCAAAATTCCATACAACTCTTCCCAGATTTTAAAAAGACAATTTTCAGCTTTATATGGAAACACAAAAAGCCAGAATGGCTGAAACACTCCTGAATGGTAAAACACCTGCTGGAGGTGTCACCACCCCAAATCTCAAGTGGCACTAGAGAATTATAGTAATAAAATCAGCATGGTGTTGGCAAAAGCAGAAACCCAGATGGGTTGATCAGTGGAGTCACACATGTGGAAGAGTGCATCAGTTTAGCTGCTTCTAGACACCTGAGAAGTCTTCTTGCAGCAGGGCTTCAATCTCCTCAGCCAGTCCACTCATTGATTAACAAGAAAGCAGTAAATCTATTTATTAATACTGAAATCCACAAAGACATTGTCTAAAACAACAATCGCTTCTGTTACTTGGAAACACCACCGAGATCTATGAGTAATATAGAGAGCACATAGGGGAATTTAAAAAAAAAATCTGTTATAGTTGGTTATAAAAAACAGTAGGAAAAGGAAAATGAACACTGGCCTGAAAAGCAGAGATATCAGATATTGTTTTAAAGAAATGCCCAGGGATTCTTAACTGATGCATGGACAAGTTACTGGAGATAACATGATGGGAATTTAATGTAATGTTTCATCTGTAGGAAATATTGGTCTTATTGCTTTCCAATATCAGCGGAGTCTGCCGAGCCTTTGCTATTTCATTGAGCTGTCAAGGCCAGAGAAAAGACCGCTGTGAAACTCCCACTTTGGCAAAGACAATTGCAGCGGCTCTAAGTTATCTGAACCACTTGAAGCATCTTCCCTTATCTTACGGACTATGGAGATAACCAGGAGGAACCATTTGTTAAAACCCATTTGTTTAAGCATTTGTTTGTTCTCCTAAATAATCAGCATCGTCTAAAGCTTGTTGCTCAAGAGAGCTTGCATATAAAAAGGAGCAGACTCGGAAATACAAATTTATTGTAAGAAACAGACTCTCGTATTTTTAAGCTATTTGAAATAGGAACAATAATGGGCAATCTTTCCAAATTCACTGGCGAGGAAGCCGTAAGCAACCAGTTTAGTGGTGAGAAGAACTAAAAGGAAGAGACAGTCATCTACTCAGCAATCCAGGCTTAGCGGCCGAAACTTAAGGAAGTGAGAAATCTTTTTCAAAGAAAGAAAACTTCTTTTACAAAGTGAAAAGCCAATTTCAGAAGCTGAAGACTGCATGCTTTTGTTTTTAAACCGATAATAAATTCCTTTGTAATTTAATCAACACATGCGGAAGCTGCCACTGCGCGGGTAATGAGTGAGCAAGAACAAATGAGGGGCCTGGCTGAGTTTTGTTTTGTGATTTGAGTATTAAAAAGAAATACAAGAGAGAACAAAAGGCAAGAGAGTTCTGGGATAGAGGGTGGATTAGAAGCGTCTTCCATGTGATTCTATGAATAAGGGACAGGGTAACCAAGGAGGGAAAAGAAAGGGAGAGACTTGAAAATCGAGAAAGACGGGACACAAAGCTAAAACCATTGGGAAAGAACAGAAAGGAGCAGAAAGCAGTCTAGGGTTCCAGAGTGGGAGGGTGAGAACTGAAGCCTCAACCCAGGGATCTAAGGGACGCTTGTGGCCACAGACTGGCACAGGGGAAGCCCACAGTTCCTACGGCCAAAGGCAGGAAAGAGAATTGGTGTGAAATGCCTTCTGAAGTTCGCTACATGGCTCGCCATGTCTTCAAGGGCTACCACCGTTGTCCATCTTGGAGGATGGCCTGTTTGAGACTGAACAAACCTAAAAACAATAAGTATCAAGGGCAGGTCAAGGAGCCTGGGGATGTCGGCCTCAGTGCCTGGTGGGAGCCAGCTAGTAGAGGTCTAGCGAGCTGCAGACCAGCAAAGGGGTTTAAGCCAAGGGGCTAAAGCAGTGAGGCTGTGAGAGATGTTGGCCTCACTCTCCATGGAGAGAGCCAGGTCCATTGTCTATGGGTTAAATGGAGAGCATTCAGCCAGAGGCCTGTGTTTGCTCAGTGAGCCTCCAGCACCATGTCATTGCCACCGGTAGCTTGCTGCCCCTTGGGCCTGAGAAGTCAAAGCCCTTGTCCAGCATTTATCCCAATTTCCAGAACTTCTTTGCTCTTCTCTGATGGTTTACTTCTGGGCAGTCATCCAGAAGTCCAGACCAGCAGACACAGAACCAGGTTCCCTCACTTCCACCCATCCGGCACAGGAATCCTACACATTCAAGAAGAAAGACGCACAACACAAGACTTCAGAAAGAAAAAAGTTATTACCGACTCAATGAACCAGCAAGCCTGTAAAACGAAGGACTAAATTAGTGTATGTATACCTTTCCATAATCTACCTAATGAAAATGATCTTAACTTTCCTATTAAAATTTTCAGACTAGCTGAGTGAATTAAATACACACACACACACACACACACACACACACACACACACACACACACGTGTGTGTTTGTCTGCTAACCCGAGTTTGACTTCCATTTTGGAATGGAGCCTGGGCCCCTTGAATCACATTTGTGGCTTTTGTTTGCAATTCCGTTCTAGGAGATGAAAATTACTTCAGTCCTTTGGTTTTTGCAAGATCTAAGTTTGACTCTATAGAGAATTTGTTGATCTTTCTGGTCTATGTCATCTTCCATTGACGAGGGTTGGGTATTAAAGGTACCCATTGTTATCCACTCTGGGTCTGTGTGCCCCTTTAGGACCAGTGGTACCTGTTTTATGACATTTCATGCATATGTATTTATATTCATTGTATCTTTTTTTAAGACAGGGTCTCATTTAGCCCAGACTGTTCTTCAACTTGAAACTAGCTGAGGATGTGAGAACCGTAAGCTTCTGATCCTCCTGCTTCTGCTCGCCAAGTTATGGGATTGCAGACCTGAAGCCTCATGTGCAGCTTGCTTGCTGATGGGGTGAAACCCTAGGCTTGGCCATGCTAGTCAGTCAGTCATTCTCCCAGCTGAGTCACGCTCACAGTTTATTATACCTTTGGACCCACTGTTTCCTTTAGCAGGTAGTGACTGGCTACAGGCGGTTACAAGCTGCCCTGAGTCTCAGAAGAGACTTTGGACTTCAGATCTTTAAAGTCTCGAGACTGAGAGGACTATGGGGACCTTAAACGTTGACGAAATGCATGTTGCATTATGGTATGACCACAAGACTAAGAGAGCCTAGGTGTGGAATGTGGTGGTTTAAATGGGATGTTCCCATATTCTTAGGCATTTAAATACTTGTTCCCTAGTGGGTACTGTTAAGGGACTCTTAGGAGATGTAGCCTTGCTGGAAGATTGCTTTGAGGTTTCAAAAGCTACGTAGCATTTTCAGTGTGTTCTCTCTGCTTCCTGTTTGTGGTTTGAAATGTGAGCTCTCAGCTCTCAGATTCCTGCTCCAGCATGTGTTCTGCAATTATGGACCCTAAGTAAACCCTTCCTTCTATTAAAAAGAATCAACAAATTTCAGAGTTAAGGCACTCCATGGGTCAAAGGCATTTACCAAACAACTACAGAATATTCCATGAATCAGCGGTGAATACACATTTCTCTCGGCAGCCTGTAGAACTTTCTCTAAGATAAATCACATTTTTGTTCATAAATTACATCTTAACAATCACAAGAAAATGAAATATTTCATGAGTCTTATCACATCGTAGAAGTATAAAACTACAAATCAGTAGAAACAGAAACTACCCAAACACCAGGATGAAACAATGTATGTTTGAATGAAACCCAGGGGACATTTTTTTAAATTTTAAATTTCTACAATCAAAAGTGAAGACACAACTTTCTAGAATCTTGGCAATGCTGAAAAGGTCAGGAAGTTAAAGATATAAAGGCAGTCATTAAAAAATAAGAAACATCACAAAATCACTAGTATGAACATTTACTTCAGGGTCTCAGGGAAACAAGGAAAAGCCAAATTCAAAATTAGTAGATGAAAAGAAGCAACTCCCACAGTAGGAATAAATGCTATGGAAACTAAAAGAAAAGCACAAATATCAAATAGTATGAGTTGCTCTTTTTTTAAGATAAAGAAGACGGACAAAAATCTTAGCTAGGTTAAGTGAGCAGGCAAAAGAGAAAGACGGAGAGACCCAAATTAATAAAATTAGAGATGAAAGCCAGAGTATCCATAGCAAATATTTAAAAATGGAAAAGCCAGAAGAAATGGATGAATTTCAAATCACATATGAGGTACTGAAATTGAACCAAAAGGATATAAAGAAATAAAAAGATCAGTAACCTGAACTGAAACAGGGTCAAAAATGAAAAAAAAAGATCTCTTGACGAGGAAAAGTGCAGGGGCAGACAGGGTCTGGATTCTACTCTTTGAAGAAGAGCAAACACCAGTGTCCCTTGGGTTGCTCCCCAAGATGGAAATGTAAGGATGATTCCAAGTTCAACCTTTAAAACCACCTTTCCCTTATACCAAGATAGAGACACAGTTAAAATGGGAACTATTTACTGTCTTAACTAGGAACTGATTAGTTGGGTGACATACATGTAAAAATAGTCAGAGAAATATTTGCAGATTGAATTAAATAATACTTTATAAAGATCATACACCATCATCATGGTTTCATTCCAGAGAGTCGAGACTGATTCAAGTGCACAAACCAAAACCACACAGCACATCAATGGGCTGACCGGGGATGACCCAAAGATAAAGCCACGTCTTAATCCAAGACTCTTTGAATGATACACAAAGGAAACATAAGCTAATAAGAACATGGGGAAGATAGTTAATGAGCCAAACAACGTATTACTGAAGCCTTTTCTGTGGTGGCTTGAGCAAGAACGGCCCCCAGCAGGCTCACATGCTTGAATACCTGGTCCCCAGTTAGTGGAACTGTTTGGGAAAGATTAGGAAGTGTGATCTTGTTGGAGGAGGTGTGCGGCAGGCGTGGGATGAGGATGGATACTTTGAGGTTTCAAAAGACTTGCACAATTCCTAGTCAGCACTCTTGGCCTTGTGCCTGTGGGGTGTACGCTCTCAGCCGCTGCTCCAGCATCATGCTTACCTGCCTGCTGCCATGTTCCCTCCCCATCATGATGGTTGTAGTAATAAGAGCGGCGGCGGGGCTGCGTCCCCAACACCCCAGCCGCCTGCCCGGCTAGCTTATGCCCCGAAATAATTACACAGACACTGTATTCATTTAAACATTGTTTGGCTCATTTCTACCTAGCATCTTCTAGGCTAACTCTCGCACCTGGACTAGCCCATTTCTTATCATCTGTATAGCACCGGTCTTACCGGGAAGATTCTAGCCTAAGTCCATCCTGGGTCGGAGCTTCATCACGTGCGTCTGCCTGGGAGCTGGGCATGGCGTCTCTGCTGAGGTGTCTGCTCCTGAGAGGAGAGCTGTGGAGTCTGACCTCACTTCCTCTTCCTCCCAGCGTTTTGTTCTGTTTACTCCTCCCACCTATCTCCTAACCAATGAGAGCCAAGCAGTTTCTTTTAATTTAACCAATGACCTTCCTCCATCATTTCCCCTTTTTCGGTTTAAACAAAAAGGGCTTTAACTTTAACATAGCAAAATTACATATAACAAAAGTTATCAAGTAAAAGTTACATCAGAAACATTTATACATATAACAAAATTGACCGTAAATCTCTATCAATAAAGCAAAATCTATACTAATGCAAATTATTCATGTCTATATCATATCCCCCTTTAAATGTAAAAGAACGTTTTATAAACCATATTTGGGAACATGGGCGCAGTTTTTTCTCTCCAAACTGCTTCCTGCTGAATGGGGGCGTCGTTAATTAGGCCTTTCATGGTATAACCTGTGTGCCAGGGTCATCTCAGTTGGCAGTTGAGCGAAGCAATTTTCTGAAGATGTTCACAGCAACCCTTCAGGAGGACGTGGTCCATCATACCAAATCAGAATTGAAGAAATGAACAGGGTCTCATCCTCTGTGAAAACAAAATAAGAAACTCCTTTCCAAAGCATCATGTCCTTAGATCCAAATTTCAAAGTCATACCCTCATGATATCCATTCTGGTTCCACTTGGCAGCCCATATAATGAAATGTCTCTCTGTACTTAGCTCCTTCACAGTCAAAAATTTTAAAGAAAACACAATGTACATAATCCAGACTCTCTGTGAATTTTCCATTTTTACGCGGCTTATTTTTATTTATAACTATCTGTACTCTGTCTCTTTAAAGACTTTACTTTTACTTTTTTCTTTTTAAACCATTAACTTTATTCTCTATATTCTTTTTCTTCTCTCTCCCAAGCCAACGTACATTCATCCAACAGTGTGATTCATTTAGTGGTCTAAATCTGTCCTATTGTGAATCTGCAATTTTTTACTATCCAGGAGCACTTTTGATTTGCGCCTTTAAATCACTAGGCACTTAAGAATCTAAGCTGTGACATTCCTAAGTTAACTTTTTGCTTTTTGAGCTTATATCTGTAGACCAGGCTGTCTTTGAACTCTCAGAGTTCCGCCTGTCTCTGCCTTCCAGGCATTGGGATTAAAGGTATTTGCTACTACACCTTGAACTCACAGAGATCTGTTCGTCTCTGCCTTTTAGGCACTGGGATTAAAGGTGTGTGCTACCACACCTTGAAGTCACAGAGGTTTACTTTAAGAATTTTAACTTTTAGTCTGCATATATTTTAACACTGTAAATCATTTAAAATTTTTCTTTGTCTTTGAATCTCTCTTTACTGTGTATCTCTCTTTTTCTGACCACAAGAGCCTTTAATTTACCAAGCAATCTCAGTAGGACTAAAGGCGTGGCTTTGCGGGCTAGATGTAGCCCATTCCTTAGCTTTCCAGCCTCATGGCTGAGGTACTGGCTGCAAGGTCCCTGCCAGGCAGCGAGCTACAATAGACAACACTCAAGTCCTCTCTCGGTAGCCGGCCCTCCTGCCTCAAACAGTCAGAGTTTGCCCTGGCAGGATGGCCCAGAAAGCCGACATTTTAAAACAACACAGGTTTGTTCCTGCTGCTGAGTCAGGAAATTTTCAAAATGGAGGACGTACCATTTTGTGCTAGCTCTGAGGCTGCCAGGTAGGAGAGGCACTCAGCACTTTAATTCTGAGACTGAGCGTGCAGCACAGAAATTCTTTTCATCCAAGTAACATCCAAATCTGACACGCAGAGCACTGCGCAGTCTGAAAACACGTCCCTGTATGGCGGCAGGAATCTGCCATGCTCTTCCGCCTGCCTAAGCCTGATTCTGCCTTCTGCCCAGGAGCAGGAAGCCACGCTTTGAAATGGCACAGCATTTTTTCTGCTGCTGTTGCCGAATCAGGAAATCTCTCTACAGCACGCCACCAACAAACAGCAAAAATCTGTTAAACTCTCTCTCCCTTATTTTTAAGCCTTCTCAGGTTTTTTAAGTAGGTTTAGTCCATCACGTGGGCGCCATTTGTAGTAATAAGAGCGGCAGCGGGGCTGCGTCCCCAACACCCCAGCCACCTGCCCGGCTAGCTTATGCCCCGAAATAATTACACAGACACTGTATTCATTTAAACATTGCTTGGCTCATTTCTACCTAGCATCTTCTAGGCTAACTCTCGCACCTGGACTAGCCCATTTCTTATCATCTGTATAGCACCGGTCTTACCGGGAAGATTCTAGCCTAAGTCCATCCTGGGTCGGAGCTTCATCACGTGCATCTGCCTGGGAGCTGGGCATGGTGTCTCTGCTGAGGTGTCTGCTCCTGAGAGGAGAGCTGTGGAGTCTGACCTCACTTCCTCTTCCTCCCAGCGTTTTGTTCTGTTTACTCCTCCCATCTATCTCCTAACCAATGAGAGCCAAGCAGTTTCTTTTAATTTAACCAATGACCTTCCTCCATCAGATGGTCATGGACATGAAGCCTCTGGAACCATGAGCCCCAAATGAAATGCTTTCTTTTATGAGTTGCCTTGGTCATTGTGTCTATCAGAGCACACGCAAAGTAAGAAATGCTCTGTCAGTAAGAGACAGAGCGGCCACGCTGAACTCCTGGTGTACAGTCCACAAAAGGGTCATCCTCACCTGCTTCCAGGTAAGAGCAGCTCCAACTCTATCTCCTGTTGTCTTACCCACCCCTGCTACCATTTCCTTTCAGAATGATGTGTTAGCTCTCACTCTCTGGATCCTAGGAAGGACACAATAGATAAAAGGCCTTCTGTGCTTCCACTATAACCTGCCAAGATCCGCTTCTGGGACCATGAGGAAGTCACATGTCTTCTATAAGTGACAGCCCCCCCCCCCCCCGTGTAATATGGATCGCTTTGCCTTGGAGAGATACTGTCAAGATGAAATGAGATGAAGTATGACAATAAATGACTGGAAAAGGAAAGGGAACAAAACTCTGTTGCTGTAGCTCCGCTGCTGTTGTTGGAATTACCACTGTTTAGTTTATTTGTTTCCCAGCTTATCTATTAAACTATGCTGAGAGAAAGATCAAACTACATTTCTTTGCACTATCCATATTGAACACAATGAATGCTTGTACTTCAATATACATGTATTGAATTAATGTTGAAATAATATAGAATATATTAGAGCATATGTAATGAAAATATACTGAATGAACAGAATAATAAATAAACAGACAACTCAAAGTCCCTGTTTTTGTCTCAGTCATGGACTCCCTAACAGCATGAAATGCTCTGGCTCAAATCAGCCGGAAAACTCTGAAGAGTTTCAAAAACATTCACAGACTAGAAAGATGGGGCTAGAGAGACAGATTTGCAGTTAAGAGAATGTATTCCTCTTGCAGGGGACCCGGTTCTGTTCCCAGCACCCATGTGGCAGCTCACAACCTTCTGTAGCTCCAGTTCCAGGGGATCTGACACCCTCTTCGACCCTCTTAGGACACTGTGTGTACGCAGTTTACAGAAAGAGATGAAGGCAAACATACATATAAAACAAAAAGATTTTTCCCCAGTGCTAGAATTTCTACATCTGCTAAAACCTAGGCAGTCGGAGCTGCTGGAGTTGCTTGTACCTCTCTCACCAACACATCAGCTTTTTGCCTCTGAGCTTCACCTAGCCTAAGAACAATCTCCTCAACATGCTTTTATAATTTTGACATTTCAGTGACATTTTCCTATTGAATCATAGATTAGTCTTTCTTGTCTCCCCTATTAATCTGAAACTCCTTCAAGACAGATATTTGACTAGTTTTAATATATTCCTAGTGCCTGAAAGAATAAAAAGAGCACAGCTTTCGAATTAGTCAGACCTCCATTTGAGACCTGAGAGCTGAGCAGTGTGGGCTGAGCAGTGTCACGTCGGCTCTCCATCTCAATTTCTTCGTTTGAGTACCTAGTTCTCACTAGTGTTGAGCAATATTAGGTCCACAAACACTTAGCACGGCTTCTAGTACCCAGTTAGAATGCCATGCGATTCTTACCTTGCGGTTATTTAATAAATAATAGAGCTAGTTTCCTTCAAGCACACTGGAACTTTTCACAAAATAAGCATTTTTGCCTCTGTCTACATTAAATCTGCTTGAAATATAGAAAACTCTACCTCCTGGTTACCCAAAGGAATTTATTCATCATAAATTTTAGAGAATGCCATATGTTTGTATGTGTGTGTAGGTCCATCTGAATAAAGAAATTGCTCAATCAGGCTCAAGCAATTAATACAAATGTGGACCCCAGAAGGTCAAATACATACATATCTAAAGGAAGTCATGCAACTAGCCAGAGAGAAAGCATGTTGGGAATCGAACCCAGGGTCTCATACTTTCGATTTTGATGCAAGCGCTCTACCATCGCTACACTCCCATTCCTAGTCATGGAATTTTAAGTCTGACTTCCGTGTAAGCAAGAAATCCTATAAGGCACCGAATTACTCCCCCATTTTTCTGGTAAGGAATCTGAGGTAGAAAAGGGCCGTGTCTTGTGAAGTCTCAAGAGCCAATACGCAGCCAAGCCTTGTAGCTGCCTCCTAGATTTAAAAGAATACATCTAAATATATAGTCACCTGACTACCTTCAAAATCGGGATGCAGGCTGACAAGGGTGAAGTCGAGGGGCGGCCACATTGCTGCTGCAGCGGTGTGACATTATACCCACTCCCCCAATACGGACTGCAACAGGAATCTGCTCCATTTCCTGCCGCTTACAAACACAGCATTTTTCTCTTGTTCCATATTCAAATGTCTTAGCTTTTGAAGAGCTCCTTGCTTTCTGTCCTTCTTTAACAATTTTTTTCTTTGTAATTAGCACTGGAGCATGAGGGCTTCTTTTCTATTAAGTTTTAAACCCAATTTCTATTGTAATTTTAGATGTAATTACTGCTCCTTTCTGGCACAGGCTCTGAGGTGAGGCGCACATTCACGCCGCGCTGAACCACATTCATTCCCCTTTACATTTCCTTCTCCCGGATTGAATCTGAAAGGGCAGTAAGTAATAGCTTGTGACCCAATAAATGAATAGGGAGGAAGAGGAGAGAAATTCATGACCCGTTCGCAGGAGAGGTGCCGCTCTTACTTATGAAGTGCTCTCTTTGGAAGAAATGGAAAACCTCCTCACCTCCCAGAAAGGAGAGACTTTCTCTTCTGTCAACACAGGCAAAGTTGATAAGCCACCACCAAGGTGCACATTTCATGCAGGGAAGATATTTCGTGTGTTTTGCAGAGCTAAAATCTCGCTGGATAGTTATTGTGAGCAACAGACTCTTCCTACATATTTGCCAAAAGAAGGACATATGCAGGCCTCACGTATAATTTATTCCTTCACATCACCAAGCATTGAAGTCAACCAGGCTGGAGAGATGGCTCAGTGGGAAGAGCACCTGTTCTATAAGCACACAGACATGAGTTCCAATCCTGAGTACCCACACAAAGGCCATGCTGGTAAGCCCAGCACTAGGGTCGAAGACAGGCAGATTCCAGGAACCTGTTGACCAGCCAGCTTAGCTGAGATGGTAAACTTCCAGTCCAGAGATAGAGCTTATCTTAAGGCAATAAAGAGTAGAGCACTTGAAGAAAGCACTCAATGTCCAGCTCTGGCCTCTATATGGATACATGGGCCCTCACATACCTGCACACTCCTACGAATGCAACATATTCATACACACTTATAAGCATGCAACATACACATATACACACATGAAGCACACACATTCCCATGCAACACACACATGAAGCATTCATACAATACAATATACACACAAGCAACACATACATACAATATACACACAACACTTAACACACATGCAACACTTATACACATACAACACACACACACATAAACACGGGTCAGAAAAATAATTTCCCTCAGATATAGAAAGAAAAAAGAAAAAAAAAAGGAAGGAAAAATTTTAGCTCTTAAAATAATATTTTTAACTAAAGTTTGCCTGGATATAAGCAGATACTTTTGAATAGCAATGTTAAGGAACAATTATGGAATCACAAATAAATACTATTTGAGAAAGTCAGTGTACCCCACTATCATGGAATTTATCACTCTGCACTGAGATTGTCCAGGCACCCATACATCTCTCCGAAGAAGACAGTGAACATCCTGAGGGCAGAAAAATCATCTCATCTAGTTTATCCCACGTGTCTGGTCCACAAAAGATGCTCAATAAATGTTTAAAAGAGAAAGGGAAAGGAGGTGTTCAGGGTGGCACACGGCCCTATTCCCTCAGATGTAATCAAGCTCAGTGTGCGGGCTCATTTTTCACTCAGCCCTTGAGCGCCTTGAGATACAGAATGGAGGAGAAGGCAAAGGTGAAGGAAGAGGCCTGGTCTTTAAACACTGTCCTTTACACTTTCATTTCCTTAACTGGAGCTCCAGCCCTCACCTCCCAGTCTCCCCATGTGCCACCTAAAACCCATACTGGATCAGAATGGAAGTGCTGCCTAACTGTGCCCACCTCATTGACCAGCTACTCCGTCCAAGCCCAGCAGCACTCTCTAGGACTGGGGCTCCCCTTCAGCTCTCTAGGGCAATAGACAATAAAGCTCTCCAAGCAATAGACAAGAGTTCCGGATTTAAAAGGAAAAAAAAATATGAAGCCAAGGGTGCAGCCAGTGGAAAAGTGATTTCCTAATGTACATGGCCCTAAATTTAACTCCCAACACCCCTAAAAATAAAAATTACTTCTTTCCTCATCATTTCCCAGGAATTGACCCATTGATATAGCCAATGGCCTTGTTCTCCCTCTGATTCATTCATTGTCTATGTGAAGACAAATAAGAAATTTAAAAATGAAGTTTCATTTTTCCTACTGAAAAATAAGAGATAACCACACACACACACACACACACACACACACACACACACACACACCACCTTTCCTCAGAGCATTAACTTTAGGAAGCTGCTAAGTACACCCACTTAATTCTTAGAAATGTACATAAATCCTTCTAAGAAATAAACAGGCTTCGTTCCAGCTTGATAAGCAGGTCTTTACAGATTTCAAGGGTGGTCAGACCTCTGTCTCACAACGCTGAGGGAAGGTGGAGCCCAATCTAGGTGGATACCTTCTAAAACTACAGCCTCTCAAAAGAGCGAGTTTGACTTTCTTCTGAATAAGCCGGCTAACTAAACAAGCAGCCTCATACAACAGATTGGCGCTCCAACATGTGCTAGTTATATCCACATAAAACCTGAGAAAGCTTAAAAAGTAATTTTAGACACAAAAGAACAGAGTTAAGCACAGTTTCTTGGTAGCCAGCATTTTGCTGGCAGCGTGCCCCTGCTCTTTTAAGAGAGGTTTTCCTGATTCACTGGTATCAGGGGAAAAAAGCACTGTTTTAAAACAACAGCTTCTTGGTTCAGCAGCATGAATGGCTCTGGCTCTTTTGGGAGGTACGGCTATGGAGCACTGAATGGGGTTTGTGTGCCTGGGTGCTTGTATGCCCGTTTGGGGTTAGGAGGAAAGTAGCTGAGAGCATGCCTGCAGCTCTGCACTCCCCCCCCCCGCCGGCACCACCACCCCCCCTCGCCCGCAACCTCAGCAAGCAGTGGGATCAGGTCTTTCAGGAGTGCACAGGCAGGAGAGCATAGTGGATTCCTACCACCATACACAAAGATATTTCCAGGACATGCAACGCTCAGATAAAAATGTGCCGCACACTTATTCTCAGAGTTAAAGTGCTAAGCACAGCTCCTACCTGCCAGTCGCAAAGCTAGTGGTAATGGTACCTCCACCATGGAGGCGGTGGCGGGGAAGAGACAGAAATCTTTAATAAATAAATAAATTTTAAAAAATAAATAAATAAATAAAAATATAATTGTTAAAAAAAAAGTGGAGAGAGGTGGAGCCAGTACCCAGGGCTGCAACCAAGCTACTTACCATTTTAAAAGCTCTTCAAGACAGAAAATAATTATAGATATACAATAAAGACAGATTCAGATAAAAAAGACCTCTAAATGGGTCACAGTGTTGGATAAATGTACATAGGCTTGGGAGAGAAAAGAAAAATATCGGCAGTTATAAAAAGAAGTAAATGGGTTTTTTTAAAAAAAAAAAGGTAAAGTCTTTAAATTTTAATTGAATTCAATTTAAATTGAAGAGTACAGACAGTCTTCAATTAAAGGAGCAAAGATCATAAAATAAATATTAAAAATAATACAATAAAAACAAGTCACATAAAGATGGAATATACACTGAATATCTGGACTGTGTATATTATTGTGTTTTCTTTGAACGTTTTGACTATGAAGGAACTAAGTACAGAGAAACATTTCATTGTATGGGCTGCTAAGCTAAGCCAGCATATATGTTCTAAAGGTATCATGACTTCCAAATTTGGGTAAGAATTTGTTGTTTTGGGGGGCTGGAGAGATGGCTCAGAGGTTAAGAGCAGTGTCTGCTCTTCCAGAGGTCCTGAGTTCAAGACCCAGCAACCACATGGTGGCATACAACCATCTGGTGCCCTCTTCTGATCTGCAGGTGTATATGCAGACAGAGCACTGTATACATAATAAATAAAATCTTTTTTTAAAAAAAGAATTTGTTGTTTTGGAAAAGAGGTTCTGCTTTTGTTTCCACAGAAGATGAGAACTTATGGAATCCTTCCAGACTAATGTGGTTTTATGGACTAAGACACCTACAAAAGGTTGCTGTGAACACCCCCAAAAATTACTTCATCCAACAAAAAGCAGGAAGCAGTTTGGAAAGAATTCTGCTCAAATTCCATAAATGATTGTTCATAAATATTTGTTTACATTTAAAGGGGAAGGTGATATAGATATGAATAATTTGCATTGGTATAGATCTTGTTTTATTGGTACAAATTTAAGGTCAATATATATATACTCTTGATTAAGGTATTGTGTTTGTGCATCTCATTTAGAAATGTAATGTATAATTAAGAAAAATAAGTTAATATAGAGTCATCTATAATAGTCAGGCTTGTATTCATATTAGTTAGGTTTTCTAGATATATAGAGATATATTTCGGTTAGATAGGTATTCTTCAAATCTTTCAAAGACCTTCAGAATATGGCATTTAAAACATTTTAAGGTCTTAAGACTTTTTATGACATGAGACATATCTGTCCCTGGCAGCACCAATTACTTCAAGAGGAAGATTGGCATCAAAGAGGCTCCTTATGGAGTTGGTTAGCCATTTGGGCAAGAAACTGCCCTTGCCTGGACTGCTTGATGAACTGGACATGCAGGACCCACAAAGAAATGACTGCTGAACTTGCCTAAAGGTAAGATGTTCCTTCAGGGTTCCTACTTCATGAAAGAGTCTGTCAGACATTCTGCAGGACACAGAAAAAAGTGACTGATAAACTGCCAATATAGGTGGAACTGTCTTTGAAATTTCCTGCTTCGTGGAAAAGTCTGCCAGAGACTATGGGCTTATAAGCTGAAGATGGATGCCTCAACAGTACAGATGAACTTTGGGTGACTGTCCAGGCAGCAAGATGTCTCTGTCAATTCTAAAGTTTTGAAAGTCACTTATAATGTACTTCCTGTTTACTTAGGTAATATTATATCCTTCTGGAGTCTTTGATTAAATTGAAGAATTGATAGTTATAGTTTTCCTTAGTTATGAAAAAAGATAAAGTAGATATAAATATCGTAACTATAATTTTTGCTTGATACCTGTTTTGTTATATGTAATTTACTATGTTAAATTAAAGCCTTCCTTTTTGCTCAAACAGAAAATGTGTGGGAGGTCCTTCTATGTGTTACTTTTATTGGTTAATGAATAAAGAAACCGGCTTGGTCTATAACGAGGTAGATCTTAGTTAGATGGGAAAAGCTAGGTTGAATGCTGGGAGAAAGAAGGTCGAGTCAGAGAGAAGCCATGTAGTCCTGCCAGAGGCAGACATGCTGAAACTTTGCCAGTAAGCCATTGCCACATGATGATACACAGATTAATGGAGATGGGTTAAATTAATATGTAAGAGTTAGCCCATATGAAGCAAGAGCTAATGGGTCAACAGTGAAATAATAATAATGATGATGATGATGTTGATGATGGTGATGATGATGGTGGTGGTGACAATGGTGATGATGGTGATGAATGTGATGATAATAGTGATGATTGATGATGGTGGTGGTGATAGTGATGATGATGGTGGTGGTGGTGGTAGTGATGGTGATGGTGATGGTGATAATGGTGGTGATGATGATGATGGTAATGACGATGGTGATAATGGTGATGATGATCAGGACAATGCTATTTTTGGACTCTATTTTAGCCATTTTCTCATTCCATGCACCTATAGAAAAGCCCTGCTTTGCTTATCCTTCATCACATTAACATGTTTGTGTTGTGTCTAACAGGTGAGCTGATTATACTCATAGCTGTGAATCATATTAAGATGCTAAAAAGGAGAGGAGGAAAAAGTCAAGAAAATAAGGACTGGAAAGCAGCACTTGCATTCAGAGCACCCAGAATCCCCACAAACTCTGAACAGTTCATCCACTCAGCAATATGCACACAGTTTTATGAAAGTAAATCTTTTCAAATCCTGTGGGAACTATTCTTGATACCATAATGGAAAGAGAAGAATGCAAAATAAAAATTGAACAGTTGTCTAAAACTATATTATAAGGCTCAATTAACTTGAACTGTAATAAAAAATTAATGTTATTCAAAACATTTGTACATTCCATTTTACTACAATGGAGTTCCCAAATATATATAACAAAACCAATAATTTAGAGCCACATTTAAATTAAATGTTATTTGCATGAGCATTATTTCAGAGCACATTATATAAAAGGATTTCCATTTTTCTATATCAAAAACTATATTGAATATTGGATTGAAATGTATTTTAATATATTTTCCAGGATATGATAGGGCTGCAAAGGCTTTCAACTGTCCTGATGCTTTCTTTGAAACTTCAGACATATCCAGGACAAAAGGAAGATTCTGCTTGTGCAGTAGAAGTTGCTATGTGGAATGTTATGTGCACAGGTTTAACCCATAGAAAATAAGCAGCAGTGTATGGGTAATTCTGAAGAGCTTTGATAATGTGCTGGATTATCCTCAGACTCTTCTGCGGTGAAAATGGCAGGTAGAAATTATCTAATTGTATTCGTGAAATTTTTACACTAAGATGGTAAATACAACTCAACAAAGGTAGTAGTAGAAAGTGTGGTCCCCACTCCAGCTTGTGACTAGCAGTGTCTTGTTCTAAGAGCTAGCCAGAAGAGAGTCAAGGAGAAAGAGATAGACAGCGACTCAGGCTCGTGGCACCCTGGGAAATGAGCCAGCCTACATGTGGGAGCCTCCAAGCCCATTACCAACAGTGGTTGTACAGTGGGTGCTAAGCTCACAAACACACAGGAAGAATATGTGACAGTCCCACAATTCTGACATAACCACATGAAGACACTTAGGATAATGGTGGTGAGCAGAACTTCCTGTTCCCCCTTGCTAGTAAGGCCTAGAGAAACAGTTTATATCAGGGATACAACAAACACTAGGCCTGCACAGAGTGAACCAAGAGGTGAGCGACCAGACCATCTGCTGGACAACCCAGTCTCTAAACCCTAGACCCCAGAGCAAAACTGCAGGTCCATCCCCCACCTGCCGCAGCTGTACTAGCCAGCCAGCAGGCAAGCCTTCTGCAGGCAGGCTGCCACACAACCCCACATCAGACCCACTAATCTACAAGGCCCACAACAGACAGAGGACTTATCTCCAAAATATATAAAGAACTTAAGAAATTGTACATCAAAATACCAAATAATCTAATTAAAAATGGGTACAGATCTAAACAGAGAATTCTCAACAAAAGAATTGCGAATGGTTGAAAGACACTGAAAGAACTGCTCAACATCCTTAGCCATCAGGGAAACGCAAATCAAAATGATTCTGACATACCATCTTACACCAGTCAGAATAGCTAAGATTAAAAAACACTGATGACAGCTTATGCTAGAGAGGATGTGGAGTAAGGGGAACACTCCTCCATTGCTGGTGTAAATGTACATTGAGAGTGTAAACCTGTATACCCACTTTGGAAACTAGTATGGTAGTTTCTCAGAAAATTGGGCATCAATCTACCTTAAGACCCAGCAATACCCAAAGGATGTATACCCATACCCCAAGGACATTTGTTCAACTATGTTCATAGCAGCATTATTCATAAAAGCTAGAACCTGGAAACAACCTAGATGTCCCTCAACCAAAGAACAAATAAAGAAAATGTGGTACATTTACACAATGGAGTATTACTCAGTGGTTTAAAAAAAGATAGCTTTTAATTTGCAGGTGAATGGATGGAACTAGAAAAAATCATCCTGAGTGAGATAACCCAGACCCAGAAGGACAAACAGTATGTACTTGCTCAAAATGGATATTTTGATGTAAAGCAAAGGATATCCAGCCTATAGTCCCTGACCCCAGAGAAGCTAAGTAACAAAAAGAACCCTAAGAGAGGCAAAAATGGATCCCCTTGGGGAGGGAAAATAGAAAAGAACTCCTGAGAAAATTGGGAGGGAGGAAGGCCACAAAACAAAGGGGAGAGGAGAAGGAAAGAAGGAGGAGAATGTGAGGGAACAGGATGGCCAAGATGGGGGAAGGACAGAAGGGAACAAGGAAAGAGATAAATTGTTTGAGGGAGCCATTATGGGGCTAGAAAGAAACTTGGCACCAGGGAATTTCCCAGGAATCCACAAGGATGACCCCAACTAAGACCCTAAGCAATAATAGAGGGGGTACCTGAACTGGTCTTCCCCTGTAATCAGACTGATGACTACCTTAATTGTCATCATAGAAACTTTATCCAGCAACTGATGGAAGCAGATGCAAAGATCCACAGCCAAACTTCCAGAGTCCAGTCAACAAGAGGAAGGAGAAATAAAATGAGCAAAAATGTCAAGACCATGATGGGAATAACCACAGAAACAGCTGAGCTAAGCTAGTAGGAGCTCAGTGACTCTGGTCTGATAGTGGGGGAACCTGCATAGGCCCAAACTAGACCCTATGAATGTGGGTATTGTATGGCTGGGGCAATCTGTAGGTTCACTGGTAGAACAGGATTTACTCCTAGTGCTTGAACTGGCTTTCTGGAGGGATACCTTGCTCAGCCCAGATACTGAATGGAAGGCCTTGGTCCTGCCTCAAAAGACTTTGTTGACTCCCCATGGGAAGCCTCACCCCCTCTGAGAAGTGGATGGATGGAGGAAGATGGTGGAAGGTTGGGGGACCAGGAGGAGAGGGAGAAGGAACTGGGATTGGTATGTAAAAGGAGAAAAGATTGTCTTAAAAAAGAACAAAAAGAGGGAGGGAGGGGAGGGAGGGAGGGAGGGAGGGAGGGAGGGAGGGAGGGAGGGAGGGAAGGAGGAAAGCAGGCAGGCATTATCAAATGGCATGTGGCGAGGTATTTCTAGCTCAGAACAAAGGTCATGGTTCACAGTCCCAGGATCTCCAGGCGAGGGGTCTACCCATTCTGAGAAGAAAAGAAAACAAGGCACTACTTCAGAAAGATTTTGTCGATGAATGCAAAACTGTCTGACTCAAGGGGGAAAAAACAGCCCGCAGATAGAAAGGGAGCCAACTGGAGCCCCTGCCATACTGTGACAAGTACACAGGGCTGTCCACTCAGGTCTGCAAGACCCGACAAGGGGCCCTGTTCAGTGCAGTTGGAGTTGAATCTTTAAGATCAATATCCTGAGTGCGGGTTGATCAATCCTGGAAAAATGCAATAACAGTGTACACAGAAACCATCAAACTATCTACTTACAAATAACACTGTTATTTTAACTCTGGGTTTTTTCCACCTTCTGCTGTCACATATGTGCATAAATGAGGACTTTTCAGTATGTGAACAATAAAAACAAAGTAGAAATTGGATATGTGGTAATGTCTTACCAAACCTACAAAGAGGAAACCGTTTTCTATCTCTTTATCTGGCAGAATCACTGCGTTAGAGATGAATGGATTTCCCTCGAGACTCCCTTTCAGGCACGCTCAGGCTGTCACTCCTTTAATTTTAAGGTACATTAATAATACAACACTTTTTAGGTTTGATCTAAGAGATTTCTTTCAAATGTACTGATGCCTTCAGCGGATAGACGATGGATCAGAATCCCTTTGGCTACTAATGAAATATGTATGTGTATGCTCTGTGTGTGTGTGTGTGTGTGTGTGTGTGTGTGTGTGTGTGTGTGTGTGTATTCAATCCACAACTAAGCCTGTATTTCCTCTGTAATGATAATAGATAACGGTAATAAAAAATAGCTTGTGTGGGTTAAATTTCTCTGTTTTTATGGGAAAGCCTAGGTCAGAGTCAAGGAGGAAGGAAGAGCAAAATCCATCTAGTTTCTCTCCTCATCAGAACAACAGAACCCTGTCCACAGGGGAATTTCTGAGCTAAAGAAAAATGAATATTGTTGTATCGTGGGAAGAAGGACTTCACATGGAAAGTCCCAAATTCCAATCTCACTCTGCTCCCACCCGCTGACCACCTGTGCCAAGTCTCTGACTTATCTTATTAAGTGAGAAATAAAATAGATCATTTCCAAAGATGTCCAACTGTACTATGTTATGATTGAGTCTTCACAGATGGGATCAATGTTTGAGAAAAGGAGCCAAATACAAAGTAGAAGGGGATCAAGCCAAGTGGATTAACTAGTGAGCAACTGTGCACAATTTACATAGGAAGGATATCCTTTGGCACTGTTCTTATCTTAGAAGTAAAATGCAAGTCCATCTACTTTGAACAAAGTAGAGAATAAAACAAGGATAAATACTTTGAACTGAAACACACTTGTGTATATTTGAAGTGATTTAATTAGCACTGATGCTTCCAGTCTATGAAACAGAATAAGTCTTAAATTACTACGTCTAAGATTTCGAGGAAGAATTTCTCCAAACAGCAGAGTAAGGGAAAGATGGAGGAGTGGAGGAAAATGTGGCAAGGGAATTGGCTCTGGCAACATATGTGAGTGATAATTCATGTTCTCACGTTCTTAGTATGCACCTTTCACAGGATATCATGAGACCCATCCTGTCTCCCTGGAGTCTGCACACACCCCAAACCCAAGCCTCAGTCTAACCCCAATTGTTTTAAAAGATCACAACACTTGAGGGAAATTCTAACAGAGGTCTGCTCTAGTTTGGGTCTTGAACATCCCTGAAATGTTCACGCATTGGAGGCTTAGTCCCATGACAGGACTGATTACTGTGAAGTGACAGAGCCATAACGAAGTGAGGTCAAGTAGCCATCTTTGACTCTTTCCGGACATGCCTCTGACGGGGACCTAAGCACTAACACCTTCCCTGCTGCCATACTGAGTGAGCAGTCTTGTCCCACACATTCCCACCGTGAGGCCATGCCTCACTATAGGGTAGACCCCAGGAATCCCACCTCTCATGAACCAAATCTCTGAAAGCATCAACATTTTTCTATTCATGTAAAGGTTTATTTATTTTTATTTTGTGTGTTGACTGTTTTGCCAGCACGTATGTATATGTAGCATAGTCATGCCTGGTGCCCAGGGAGGTCATAGGAAGACACCAGACTCTGGAACTGAAGCTGCACGTGTATCATTGTGAGTCGCTGTGTAGGCAATGAGCAATAAACCTGGGTCCCCAGCCAGAGCATCAGGTGCTCCTAACCACTGGACCATCTCTCCAGACCATATCTGGGTAATTCTCCACAGTGATGGGAAACTGATTAATAAAAGGGCCACTTAAAAAATACCTGACCGGTTCTCGGGGAAACGATCAGTCATGAAAAATGTGGAAAGTCTGAAAGAGAGGCAGAGCAGAAGAGTCTGAAAAGGTGCAATGGTTTAATGTCATGTGACGTCCTGGGTCGGATCCTGGAGCAGAAAAAGACGTTGGGGAGAAAAAAAAAACTGGGGAAATCTAAATGATGGAGTTTGGCTTAGAACAACATGTTAGAACTGGTTTCTCTGTTGTGGCAAATGGATCGTAAAATGCTGTAACGGGAGAAATTAGGAGGAAGGGTCCAGAGCCTTCTCTGTCTTTCCTGGCTTCTCTGTAACTATGAAACTCGTCTGTGGGGAGAGACGGTTCTTCAGGAAAAGCACCTGCAACGAAAGCCTGGCAGCCTGAGTGTGGGTCGCGACGCCCCACATAAAACCCAGAGGCAGTGTCTACAATCCTGAACTCTGTGAAAATGAGGGCAGACAGGAGAATGCCCAGAAACTCTCAGCCAGCTAGCCTAGTGTGTGAAGACAGACCTTGTTTCAACTCGGGGAAGGTGAGGCCCAACACCCTAGGCTGTCCTGACTTCCATATATATTCCATGGTGTGCAGGCCCACACACACACCACAGCATGCACGTGCACAAACACACAAACACACACACACACACACACACACACACACACTATTCTAAAATAAAAGGTTTGTTTTTAAAATCTCAAACCATAGGGGCTGGAGGCATGGTTCATCAGTTAAGAGTACTTGCTGCTCTTCCAAAGGACCTTCAGATCCCAACATCTACTCTGAGGCCTTACAACCACCAGTAACTTCATCTCCAGCAGGATCTGATACCTTCTTCTGGCCTCTGTGAGCACCTACACACAGGGCATACACACACATCTACATATAAAATAAAAATAAGATAGATCTTAGAAACTCAATACTTAAATATTATATATGTAGACATACGCCTTGTGTATGTCTACATATATATAGTCTATAAAACATATGAGTATATATATTCTATAATAAGTTGACACCACAAATGGAAGCCAGAAAAAATAATTAAATCCTAGACTAATCCCAAATTTAAGAAAAGTCTAATAGCAGGGAAATAAAAGACACACCAAGGGGAGAGAAGAAGGTCGTCCCTTATTAAGGGTACACTTTTTGTTGTTTGTGATCAGAAGCATCTGTTAACTTGATACAAAATAACCACCAAAATAGTTAAATCCTCACTGCTGTGCCTGCCTATGGATAGCAATGTTTCTGGAATAATGAGCCCTGTCCTCCTTTTTCTGATAGCCTATCATAACACTGATGTCTTGGGTTTCCAAGAAAGACTTATGAGGAAATGTGTGAAATACTTCATTAAACTCGGGCTTGTACTTCTGTACAGCTCATAAAACAAATAGAACTTAACTGGTTTATATGAAATGTCTTTTTTTCCCCTCAAGACAGGACTAAAACCACTATTTTTGGGGTTCAAATAGAAATATGTTTTATCTTCATGAAAGTTAGCAATGCCATCAACAATTGCTCTGTGGTCTAATTCGCGAATCAGCTATAAACACTGTCGGGCCCCAGCTTATGATCAAATGGTGCTTTCGATGCTGTCGTATCTGTTATGTGCAAGTTATAACACATGCTATCAATGACATCCTTAGCAAAGATGCCTAAATGCATTGTATAGCTCAGAAAATGCCTTTCACTAATGGAAGACTGTTGGGAAGAATGTAACCAGGGTGGCTTCTGGATTGTAGGCTCTGTTTCAGATGCCTGGAAAACATCATAAGCCAAATGCGGCAGATTACGTGGGAAGAGGAATGTGTATGCCCCAGATTGTTTCTGTTCGCTGCTTCTACCTTATGCTTTCTAAGAACGGAAAGTTAGTCACTAGGGCAAAGCAGCCCAGTGCTTCAGATTGTGGGTAGGGTGGAAAGGGTGTTTGGGGTGGATAGAATGGAAGACGTGCTGTTTTAAGAACAGTCCTGCAAATAGAATTCTCCTCCCCCGCCCCTAACTTTGGAAGCACTGGGAGTTGTCTGACCTCTAACTGAAAACATTTCTGTGAGTCTGGGTGGGATACATGCATAGTGGTCCTTCACTAGAGCCAAGGGTGTGGTCAAGAACAGCTAAAAGTGTCCTAGTAACTGAGAAAGATACAACTGCCTTTGTAGTGTTGACCATGTAAATAAAAAGATCTGGGTTTGAATCTTCTGTCTTTAGTTCTGAGGACATGAGAATTTGATATAACTACTCTAAAGCTCAGTTATCATATTTATGAAAAAAGAATAAAATAGCCTTCTGCATTTGTTTGTATTGCTATTGTAACAAATTAGACAAATTTTGTGGCTGTAAAACAACATCAATTTGTCATCTTCTCAAGATGAATTCTGAAGATAAACCTTTGGTAGGTCTCGTGGGGCTAGACCAGTGTGATAGCAGGATAGTGTTCCTCCTACTGGCATTAGGTAAGAATCAGTCCCCTTGTCTTTGTGGCTTCTGGAACTCACTGACATCCGTGGCTTATGATCCCGCCTCTCTGTCAAAACCATCAAGGTCAGGCCATATATTTCTCATGTTGCTATTTCTCTGTTCTGCCTTTCTCCTATTCTTTCAAGAGCTTGCTGATGATACTGCATCAACTCAAATGACCCAATATAACTCCAGATTTTAAAGTCAACTATTTATCAAACATAATTCTACATTTAACCTAATTCCCTTTTGGGATATAACAATATATCCGTGGGTTATGGAATTAGTACGTTGACATTTAGAGGGAACTGTTAATCTGCTTCCATCTCATCACATGGAGCGATGAAAACTATATACCTTAATTGTATAAAGATACTGGGATGTGGATCCAATAAGAAAATGGGTATTTTTTTTCTAGCCTCCCTGAGTGCCCTCTCCATTGACAATCAAAGCTTTGACACAAATAAATCTCTTCTGTGACTTATACACTGCACTGGCATCTGCTTCTCTATATCTCTGATAATCAGTCATACCAACTCCAACAGTGCTTCTATAGCCTCAAGAATACAGTGTTAGAACTGCGACAAACAGGGCTAATGTGACTCCAAGGCACTTGCCTAGTGAGCACAAGTCTTAGATTTGATCCCCTAAATTGCAAAAATAAAGCAGGGGGCATAAGAAATCCTCTACTCCACTCACTTCATATCACAAGTGCGAATGATTAGAACAAGGAATAGCCAGGTGTGGTGGCCCACGCCTTTAATCCCAGCACCCAGGAGACAGAGGCTGGCAGATCTATGTGAGTTCGAGGTCAGCCTGGTCTACAGAGCTAGTTCCAGGACAGCCAGAGCTACACAGAGAAACCTTGTCTTGAAAGAAAGAAAGAAAGAAAGAAAGAAAGAAAGAAAGAAAGAAAGAAAGAAAGAAAGAAAGAAAGAAAGAAAGAAAGAAAGAGCAAAAAAAAAGAATAAAGTGTCCAAGGTCTACAGCTATTAGCAGCCTGGCTAGTGCAAGAATATTTGTATCACCCTTAGAATTATTTCTTACTGCCTACAGACTTCTGGGATAGGAGCAAGCTTTCTCCTCACAGGAAGTGGGTTCTATTCTAGAAATAAAAGGAAGGTTCTAGCCGCAATGAATCAGGAAAGGATGGCGGAAATGAGTCCCCTGAGAGAAGAGGAGAGCTCAGGGGTTGTGATGACCGCGGCTTTGGAGGTGAATCCCCGGCCAGTTCCGATGGGATTTCAGAAGCAGAGGCACGCCATTGGGCTTAATGGCTTGCAAATGTGGGCTGCTTTGCAACACCACTGTTTCCAAATGTGTCTAGATTCTCTTCAGACTCAGGTCCCTGAAAACACCCCAGCACTGAGCATATCCCCAAGCACATTCCTTCATCATCCCCATGAACATGAAGTCTTTTTCATTTTACTTCCTCAAACATTGCCAGTCAGTGCTGGTCAAAGGGAAAAAAAAACGTACACATCCTATCAGTGGCATCCAACCTTAGTTTGAAAGAGACAAAGCGTAAAACAGCAGAAATTTGTAAGAAAATATGTGAATATTGCACACTGTCTATGCTTCTCCGCAGCCGTGTTTTCCCTGTACTGAAAAATTGCACACATGGTTGAGCTCTGACTTCTGACATAGGACCACTGGGTTGGGCTTCAACTCAGGGGAGCTGCTGGTGTTTGCAACGCATCATCTATGTATGGACAATGGAGAAAACAATAGTGCAACTGATCAACAATGTAACAAATTTGTTTAAGTTTCTCAGAGAGGTCTTCAGTAGTGAATACACTTCTTTCTGTCTGCCTATCTGTCTCAAGAGAAAAAAGACTAATTTCAGTTAACAGAAATTATTTAAGGTGTTTCCAAGATTTGGGAACATCACAAATGGAAACAATGTGATAAAGTAGATTCTTTGCCTTTTTTGTTTTGTTTTTTTTCATTACCCATCTTAGGCCATTACTGTATAGGAAGAGGTTTTTATTTTTCCATATTTTTTTTATTTTCACAGTGTGAATTCTTTTGGCATCTTTTTTGGTACCAGGGGCAGAAAGAAAGTTTTAAAAAAAATCATTTCCTTTTCCAATACAAATTTCATTATGAAGAAAATGGAAAAGGAGAACAAAGAGAAATGAAAATGCACTGTGTGCGGGCGAGACGACAGCTCGGAATCCTGGGGCTGTGGGTAAATGGCTGCGGCAATGGTGCTCCGCTGTGCGGGTCTCCAGCCCCACTGTGCTTCATATGATTTGTGAGCTGCCCCTGTGTGAAACTGGCACCGAAGGCAGGGTTGTGAGTAATTTAGATTAAAGGTGCTGCATTAGCTGAATTTGCAGAATTTACAGTTCATGGATACTAATAATTGTCAGGCATTCTGTCTCCGTAAACGTTACTGGGGGAGGCAAGTTCCTCAAGCAGCATTTCCCAAGTTAGAGTCCAGGAACAAGCGCTTTTCTGAACATTTGGCTTGGCAGAGTAGAGTGAACTTACTATTGAGACATTATACCCCAAGACAGTGAGAGGACACTGAGATACTCAGACTTTCTCATTTGCGGTATGTCTTCAGAATAAGACATCTGAAGAACCTCTGGTCACGTAAACTCTATTCTGAGATCTCCAGAGATTCCAAGCATCTGCCACGTGCTCCATCACAAATGCCCCCAAATCCAATTTCCTGACCAGTCTGACATGTAGTCTATGGAAAAGAACCATAGTACAGCAAATAAGAATGTCGATATGCTATAAAAACTGGCCTTTTTTCCAATTTGGCATTTACTTATATGAACACAGCTAGGACGATCTCACTATTTACAGATTTCTGGTTTGCCAAAAAGGAATAAAAAGTGAAAGAAAAAAACAAGGGGCAAAGGTTATATAAATGACTGCAGAAAGGCATTTCAAGTCTTCAACAGCAAACTCATGACATGGTTTGTTTCTGGTCTCTGTTTCTCTTTTTGCTCTACTTAATACAAGCCGCGCCTAGTCCATAAACTTCCATGCAATGTATAATTAATCTAAAATGAATATCATTGGGTTTTCTGTTTTAAAACATTATATTCAAGTATACATCAGCCACACAAGCCGCAAATGAGTCAGGAGATGCTCAGTCCTAGAAAGAGAAATCCTGACTGAACTTTCGTTATTTTCCTCCACGAGAAATAGAAGTTCACAGAACAAGCCTGGATGGTTATTGACCAGTCTTCCAGAAAGAGGTAACCCTGTGTTCGACCACAGATTTCCACAAAAGGCGCATGGCTTCCTTTGGAAAATGAGAGAAACACACATCAGTCCAGGTTGAAGGTACCACAACTCAAGGTTCAAAAGTAAACAACAGTAATGTTAATATCAGCTCCCAGATCTGTGGTTTGCATCAAGTTTAACCTGGCTATCACAATTGCCAGTGTTGTTGGACTTTGATGGATGTAATGGACGGTAGTGAAGCAGAACATCTCAGTAGAGTGTGGCAGAGACTGATGGATCATCTCTGAGCTCAGGGGGCTTCTTCCTCCTGCTTCTATCCTGTCTGGATCTGCAGCCTACTGGTCCTCAAAGGCCATGGCTCCCACATTCAAGAAGCTCTTCCCCCTCGGTCGTTATGCTCATGACAGTTGCTTCTAAAAACATGTGCATGTCCACACCTACAAGTGTGCGTTACTGACCTCCTAGGCATCTCTCGATCCATTCAGAATGACCACCATCAATAGTAGCCATTATATTCAATAACATGCAGTTGAGTTTTCTATTAGAAGACAATAATTTGCATTTTCCCCTCCTAGGATTTCTGCTAAGATAGCACTATAAAATACAAGCAAAGGATTTCTGCTAAGATAGCACTATAAAATACAAGCAAACCAGCCTGGTCTACAGAGCTAGTTCCAGGACAGGCTCCAAAGCCACAGAGAAACCCTGTCTCAAAAAACCAAAAAAAATAAATAAATAAATAAATAAAATAAAATACAAGCAAAGTAGTCAGGACAGCATTCACTGCAGTGCAAATACTTAATATATCCAATTCCCGGCATGTGTTATCGTCAAGATGCTTTGTAGAAGTGGAACTTTTTACTGCTAACTTTTTTTTTGTGATACTGAGGGTCGAACCCACAGCCTTGTGCATGTGAACCAGATGCTTTACCTCTGCACTAAGTCCGCAATCTGAACATTGACTTCCTTGCCAAAAGAAACCATGATTTACCTTTGGTGGGATTTGAAGTCTGACTCGTAAACATGAAGAACACCTGAGGAAAGTCACCACACAAACTCACATCAGGCCACCAAATCAAAAACAACAGAACCTTCCCAGCTGAAGTGAAAGGTTGCACAGCACATAAAAAAGAATTCATGAGTATAGCCAGGTCTTCTGAGTAAGGCAGCAGTGAGCATCTATTGCAGGACATATGTTCAATTTAGTCCAATACATAAAAGATGTATGACTATAAACCTGCACCAAAAGATTTATTTTGCTGACTTAACTTGAATTACCTAATAATTACAGAGCAGAAATCTGTAAACTTTTTACATAAAAGATCAGAGAGTAAATACTTTAGGCTCTTTGATAAAACCATCTCTCTTGCAAATGCTCAACTCTTCATTGAAATACAAAAACAGTAAAAGATAATAGATAAAACACAAGCATGTCTGCTTTATAAAATAACAGAAAAAAACAGAAATAATCTGTCTTTACCCCCATAGACTGTATATTGCCTATTTCTGGGCTAGATCTAAAAGTACATAGCTGCTGTTTATAGCCAGATTATAGAATCAGACAAGTTGGCCACGAACATCAGAACAAATAAAAACATGAGACTGTGTGTGTGTGTTTGATTATTAAGCATTACAGAACAAAATTATGCAAGTTGCAGGAAAATAAAAGATAACATTAGAGGACATCATGTTAAATGAAATAAACGAGATACAAAAAGAAAAATATCAATTATTTTGGACAGAAGAAGAAGAGAAGAAGAAGGAAGTTGCATAGGAACTACTAGTGTTGTTGGGAAGGAGGCTTGTTTGTTTCCCAGCCACCCAGCAGTTTAGACCCAAAATAATCACACAGAAACTATATTATTTAAATCACTGCTTGGCCCATTAGCTTTACCTTATTATTGGCTAACTCTTACATCTTAATTTAACCCATTTCTAATAATCTGTGTATCACCACCTGGCTGTGGCTTACCGGCAAGATTCCAACCTGCATCTGTCTCTGGCAGGGCTACATGGCTTCCCTCTGACTCCGCCCTTCTTTCTCCTAGCATTCAGTTTAGTTTTCCCCGCCTATCTCTATTCTTTTGCCCTATCAGGCTAAGCCAGTTTTCTTTATTAATTAACCAATCATATTCACAGTATGCAAAAGGGAATCCCACACCACCCTAGAGAGTAGTAAGGAGATTCAGAGGGAGAGGCAATGAATAGGCAGTAAGAGAGTTGCTGGGAAGGTAGATAGGATAAAAATACAGCATATATATTTTTTATTTGCGTGTATAGAAATTACAAGTGTGTCCACTGATGTGTACAACCAATATACACCAGTATAATTTGGCCCAGTCATAGTGGCACAGGCTTAAAGATCCAGAGGCTCATTCAGTCCAACCACAAACCCAAGGCCTGCCTTTATTACAGGCAAATTTGTAAGACCCTATGTAAAAATAAAAAGGGAGAGAAATAGAGGTATGTCTCAGTAATAGGGCATCTATTGTGAGGGCACAAGATTAATCTTTATGACCACAAAAAGGTAATATAAATAACTGAATTTCAATTTTTAAAAACTAAAATCACATATATATATATATATATAATTTTAAAAATAAGAACATGTGGCTTTTAAATCTTGAAAATACTTCAAATTTTGTTGACTTTAAGATATAGATCAGCTTTGCAAACAACTCTAAGAAGGAACCTTCCTCAGTCCTACCCTACCCCATCCTGCTCTGCCCTGCCCTGCATCTCTTTCCTACCTCTGTCCATGGCCCTTAGCCGTGCTTCTGGGATTTCAGAAGTCCATCTCTGAAGCAGCCTTCTAAACCAGTCCGCTCCTCTTCCCCTCGTCTCCATCACCTGATGCTTTTACACTGATCAGCATCCGTCAAGCATCTTCCACTACTTAGCAAAAGGGGTCTCATCCTAACTCCTTAGAGTCTGACTTCTAATCTCCCTTCCTGCCTCTCTTCTACAGAAATCATCCCCAAAATTGGTCGTTTATTTTTTTGTTCTCAGAAATGTTTTTAATTACTCTTCTGCTCATTTTTCCACACAAGAGTATCCTTCTGCCGTCGTCATCAATTTAAACTCCTCCAAACGCCAAAACATCAACTGCCAAATAAAATACCCTTGATTCCCTCTAGTCTGCAACAAATACCCTCTGTGCGCCAATGGAAGTTCTCCATATCACTCCCATAGCCCTGGGCACTTTCTGACTATTCCTTCGAAGCAACTGTTGCTGCTGATTAGTACAGGAGCAGCAGATAGACTGTGTTCTTGAAAGTAGGGGTTGGTGAGGACTGGGACTGAGACCCATTAATGAATCCAATGCGGTAGACTCTACGTTTAGTTCCACACAGTTCATTTACAGAAAAGCGCAAGACATCCATTTATGCATCTTTGTATGAAGTATCTTTCCGCAAGATGTGAGCCTTTTAACAAAGCAGCTTTAAAAAAAATGACCCCATGAAGGAAAGGGATTCTTTGGTCATCCAAGAGAGAGCCCCATGGAACGACCACCATGTACAAGCTGTGGAGTTCTCTTTTAGAATTATGTAAAAGAGAAGCATAACCTCAGAACAGAACTTCCTATTGTGCCCATCCAACTCGTGGGTAAGGAAGAAACAAAAGAAAGTGCAGCTCATTCAAGAGCATTCCTTTTCGAAACTTGAGTAAGAAACAATAATGAATGACTAAAAGACTTTTAATGTTTTGCTAATGTTATTTCCTGTGTTTTTCTGGCTCTGACAATCAAAGGTGAATAATTCGGAGCTGGTGTTGCTAACTCAGAAGCATTTAGTATCACGTTAGAAAGAGTCAGCGACATTCTGCATCATCTTAAATACTAAGACTTCATGTATGTGGTGGCATTATACATAGTAACTTTTGAAGGGGATTGAGTTCTGTTGAGAAGGGATCACTTTTTCACATAAAATGTTAGGTTTTGAAAAGTAGCTATATGCTCCAATCCTTCAGCCTTCAGAGCAGAACCACTTTCAGGTTTAACTGCCCAACTCGAGCCCCAGGTCTAGGGATCTCATACCGCAGGGTGACACTTTGAAACCATCCTTCCCAAGCATCTCACAGCGAGAGAGTTTGTATTTTAGATTATGGATTAAAAAGAGAGAGGTGGAAGAAATGAGCTTCCCAGTAAAGGTTCACCAACTTATAATGATGAGAAATGAAAAAGCTCTAAAACAAATAGTCGTGATTTTTTAGTAAATAGGACATTGCTGAACCGTTCTTCAGCCTTCAGGGAAGGGTATATAATTACCCTCGGTCCTATCGTGTGGCCACATCTCAAGCTTCAGTTATAACTCATGAGGAAGTGAACTTGGCATCCGGGAAAGAACTATTGCCTATTAGGAAAATAAAATACAGGGACGGTGTGGAATGTTTTTACTGAGAAAAGGCAAAAATATATCTCTCTGCACATGCACAAAATTAATAATACCCTCATAAAATCAAGCACTGGGTTATTTTTTTCCCCAGTGTCAAGACACTGCCACTTGCCCTGTCAACTGAGAACAATTCCTCTCCTCCCAAAGCCATATTTTTGTTTGAATTTTTGTATTATTTTCACCTGCATAGTTTTATCTCTGAAGAATGTCTACAAATTTATTTTCTACCTGTCAGATTGCTTTCCACATTATAACATTCATTTGCAGCCAGAATTCTGTGGAGGCTCCCAAAGAAGATCCAAGACTTATTTGGGGGCTAATTGCACATAATTATCGAACGTTCCTCAGATCTAAAGACATACTAATATGCACCACAATCGGTTTCTGCCAAAGCACATTTTCGCTTCTCATCTGTGCAATGCTGCTTTTCCTGATCACATGCAAAGCATTATTAACGGTATCGCATAGGGGAACTATGCCCAGATTCTTTCTCAAAATATAAGCAATCTAAATATTCTTGAAGTTGTACCACAAAGTAATGAACTAGACTTAGGAAATAATACAAGTTTTTTGTGAGGTTATCCCTGCAATAACTTCATATAGTCTGTCAAATAATCAAATAGAATGAATACATGAGTGCTGTGGTATAAGCAATTGTTTTCTCCTAATACAACTCAATTATTATTATCCTTTTATGGAAAAGGTTTGGCGCTGGCATTACTTTTGGGTTAATCAGATACGCAGAGCCAAAAAGTAGGATATATTTTTCTCACCGGGAGAAATTTCAAAGTTGGCAGTACATTCTTCTGTGAATAAAGCCAGAAAAGATGGCAAGAATAAAATATGAGCTTGTCTGTCTCCAAAGGAAGAACATTATGAGCTTGTGGGAAATGAGGGTGGAGAAATATGACAAACTCTGAGGTGTAAGCCAGTGTCTGAACATCTAAGCACTGCCAGTAACCTGAGTTCAAACCCCTAGGACCCACGTAGAATCCATGTAGAGAGCTATAGCTCACAGTTGTAACCTTGGATATCCTGCTTTGGGGAGGTGCAAGGTAGAAAGGCGAATCCTCGGGAGCTCCTGGGCTGGCTAACCTGGCCTATACAGCATCAACTGCAGAGACCCTACCTCAAATAAAGCAGGAGCTGAGAACTGATGTCCAAGGTTGTCTTCTGACTTCACATGTGCACCATGGCATGAGCACACCCCCACTCAACACACAAATAAGGTAAAGTTAGTTGTGTTTACAATCAAGGACGATATCTAATGTCAGTCTCTGGCTTTCAAACGCATCTATGCATGTACACATCCATACACACATGAGCATGCACACCACACACATATATAAATTATATATATATATATTTGAGCTATGAATTCCTCCCTCGAAATATAGAGCACTAATTCTGAAGAAGTCTCCTGGCCCAGGATGCAGGATCAGAGAGCAGCACGTGTCCTACTGAAGTGTCCCTTTCCCATGGTCTATTTAGGAGCCACATAGAAATGACAGCCCTAAGCATGACTGGTATGACTTGACAGCAGGACATTCCCCTTGGGGGAAAAATGTCTCCCTGCACTGACTGCCTAGGCCCTTGACCATCTCACCATGCGCACATTGCTGAAACCTTTGTTGGCAGAGTCAGCTGGTCATGGTGTGAGCATGTATGTCCTCTCTCAACTTCTGGCTGAACTGTCCACCTCAGACAATCCCGAAACACAAAAATGGCTACTTCTCCCAAGATGGGTTATAGGGATAAAAAGAATGTAAAATCATTCAAGATAAGCAAAGACTATTTTCATGGATCAAAAAATAAGCCACTCCTCGAGTTGCCTTCGGTCACGGTGTTTTATCACAGAAACAGAAATTAATTGATTCGGCCCTGAAGGAACTGTCTAAGAACCAAGAAGATGACTATGAAAGAGGAAAGGCTCTGTGGGTCAAAGACCCCTTGGATCAGCTGGCTTCTTCTTGCCTTTAATCCCTTTTCCCTAACAACCAATATTGCATAAAGAGAAAACCAAGCTAAATTCTCTTTGTGGAGAATTGTCTGTACATTTCTCTTAGTGTATCTTACAGAGCTTTCCTTAGGGGTCATTATTTATGTACCTAAGATCTAGTTTTTCCTTAGAGGAAATTATTCAAATGCAGATCAAAGTAAAACCAGGTTTATTTAATTACTGAAAATACATTTTATAAAGTTGGAGTCTGGTAAGAAATTAATAGTTTCTCCAACCCTCACTCAAGGCACCTTTGCATCCACAACCTACACACAAGTTAAGTTAGTCATTTGGGTCGAGAAAAAAATGAAGGATAATTTCTCAACCTAGGTTGCCATTTGTCATTTTGTATTTGAGTATTATCCACTGGAAGCTTACATGCCAAGTGACCTTTGCTCTTTGAAGGGAAGGCAAATATCTAAGCATGGTATAAGACCAAAAGGAATACCTTGGCCACATTCTTCTAGGCTAAGATAAGTATCTGAAGAAAATCAGTACCTTGGAATAAGCCGCCAAGGAGTTTAGAAGCTGCTGAGTTCTTACTGTTACACCAAGTAGTAAGCTATTTTTCTTAAAGATAAAGTTCATCAGTGTCCTTTAACTTAAAAAAATCAATATTTTTAAATTAATAGACTTTATTTTAAACAGTCTTCCATACAATGAAAAATTAAGCAGATATTGATAGCACAGAGAGTTCCCAATACCCCTGTCACAGTCACAGAATTTTTCCTATTAACATCTTGTACCAATGTGAAGGATTCACTAAAATTAATGATTCAATATCAATGTATTATCTTAACTAAACTCCATTGTTTACAAGAAAATTCACTTTACAGGAGTCAGTGGTCCTCGTTTTCCCTAGGGAGAAAAATGCTCACAAAACGAATATTTTTAACATAACGTTTATCTTACAAATTTTGTTTTGCAGCATTTAGGAAGTAGAAGAAGGGGAGTTTCTGTGAGCTCAAAGCCAACTTAGTCTACAAAATGAGTCCCAAGTCAGTGAGAGCTATACAGTGAGACCCCATTTCAAAAAAAAAAAAAAAAGACTTCTTATCAGGAGCAGGAACCTGTCATAGGCCCTAGAGGAGAACTTCCTGTTAAATGGCATAGTATTAAACTGACGCCTAATGACTGATCTCTGCAGATGAGTGAGTAGCTTATGCAGAGTGAGTCTCTTAACTCTTACCTCTTATCATGGAAACTTCTTTTTGCAATAGACAATTAAGATGGAGACCCACACCTGGTCAAAAATAGAAAACAAGAGACTGCAAAGTGCTGGGTCCTTAAATGAGACATCTATACCATACTTTCTCCTCCCAAGACTCAGAAATCATTGCAGAAGAACGAGTAGGAAGAGCCAGAGCTGGTAGGTATCTGTTCTCCAGATACAGTGGAGCAGTTGCACGGAAGAATTCGCAGTGAGATCTCAAAATGGCTCCTAAAAGCCAAGTATCCCAACCAGGTAAAGTGCTCCATCTGGTCAACCTGCATTACACTTTCACAGAGGAGGCTTGAGAAACCGCTGTATGATTTCAAAGTTGTGAATGATTAGGGCCGCTTAGTGCAGCGTAACACTCCTCTGAATGACATCACTGTCACTATTTTGGCTGAACTCCCACTGGTTTAATTTCAGAAACATCCTTTGACTAAAATGCCAAGCTGAAATGAAGTAACGCATTACGATGTCCTTTTAAGAGTCAACTTATTTCAAAGGCCCGTTCCCTGTGAAGGACTTGAAGACTCCCTCCCATAGGCCTGACGGGCACAGAGGAGCATGAGAAATAGAAGCCATGGCCAAACCACGTGGCTTTTAAGAATGCCTTGCTTTGCTCCATAAATATGTTCCCAAAAACTTCTTTTAAAACCGAGTTTGTGTTGTAACAGCAATGCAGACCCAGAAAAACCTAACTGTGTCCCTCACTATTTGTGTGTGCTCAAAGAAGTTACTAAGTAGGTTACTTTTTATAATTCTCTATGCATTTAACGTATCTACTCTGCCTGGCCTTGTTAGGTTGCCTCAGAGAGCCAGCCTAACCCAGCTGGATGATTCAAGAATTGCCTTAGCCATTGCGTATAATAGCAGCACCTGTTCTACAGCCACCACCTGTTACACACTTCATACATGGGTGGATAAAGTATGGAATGTTTTTATTCTTTCACTGGCCAAAGAGTTAGGTTCTGATTTAGCAAATAAAAACAAATCACTCACATTTAAATTTAATATCCAGTTCATAATGAATACTTTTTAATGTAGGTTTATCTCAAGCAATGTATAGGTCATACACATTCAAAATTATTAGAAAATTATTCTTCATTGATCTGAAATTCAAATTTAATTGAACACCTTATATTTTAACTTAGCCAAAATGATACTTCATTTTCCCCTAGTTATGACAGACATGGATATAAAATTCAAAGTAAATGATTAAAGTGCCCAGTACTTGATCTCCCCTGTGGGGGCCCACAGAAGTGGGTCTGCTCCACCTTGGCAGAAGGTCAGAGAGTTTAAGCCTACTCTGGCTCTTTCATACTTACTGGCAAAAGGTCTGACTTAAGGAGTGGCTACAAACAGGGTATATTGACCTAAGATGTGGTTACTTGGTGTTTGGGTGTTGAGATGACCCACAGAGGTGGATTCATTCCATGCTGATCAAAGATCAGAGAATTCAAGACTATTCCTGCTCCTTCGAGGATATGACAGGAGGTTTGACCCTAGAGGATGCTTGGTCTAAGGTGTGGCCACTGCACGTCCTGCCTAAACAATGGAATACTTAACTGAAGATATAGTTTCTTGATGCTTCAAGTATTGAAGCAAGTAATTGTTCTGTTTATTCTTTGTGTCATGTTAAAGCAGTCTTTTGCCTTCTTCCCCCCTTTTGGGGATTGGGGTATATAAGCATATGGAAAATAAATGTGGGCAGATTCAGTGTTCACTGGATTGTCCTCCGGGCTCTATCCTATGTCTCTGTATTTCTTTCATATCTCTATTTCTCCTACCTAATTTTTCTAATGCACACGCCCCTACCCCAGAATGTGTGAACCCCACTGAGGCTGGACCCAAGAGATGCTGCCCCAACATGTGCCTACAACTCTCCCCCACCTACACATACATGCGCACCCACCATCATGCACACAGCACTCTCTTCTCTTCCCCTCCATTCCATCCCACTCCTCCCCTTCCCTCTCTCCCATATAAATCTCTGCTATACTTTCAGACACCACAATTTTTCTCTAACCATACCTAGATTTGGAACTTTACAGCAGATAGAATTTCATGATCACAAAGATACAAAACTATAACTTTTGGACCCACAATAAAATTCTTTCTTCTTCTTCTTCTTCTTCTTCTTCTTCTTCTTCTTCTTCTTCTTCTTCTTCTTCTTCTTCTTCTTGTCCTTCTCCCCTCCTCCTTCTCTTCCTCCTTCTTCTCTTCCTCTTCCTCCTCTTCCTCCTCCTCCTTCTTGCCCTCCTCTTCCTCCTCCTCTTCCTCCTCCTCTTCCTCCTTCTTTCCCCCAAGCCTCATTTTGCTTTTAGGGCAACAACTTAATCTAATCCTATTCAAGTAAACTCATCCAAGTTGAGTCATTTCTCAGCCTACTTAGGTTTATAGCTGAGGCAGCACATGAATGCTTCAGTCCCTCTCCAAATTCTATCCTGTTGTCTCTTCCCTAAGGATAAGTCTAAGGCAGAGGAGGTTCATACCGCTCCCAACACAGGGAAGCTGGCAAATAGATATATACACACCTATCTGCACCTGCCTTGGTTATCTGCTGCCCTCCTGTTCCTAAAGCCACATCTCCATCTGGTCTTCAGTACTGCAGTCTGTGGCATTCGTGATCCCAGAAATCAGCTGTGTTGTCACGCAACCAAATTGTTCTGCTGTTTCGTATTTCCTCCACGTGATCAAGCTCCTTAACCTCAGCTGATTTTTACATTATTCTCAGGTCTCAAAGAAAAAAAAATACATCTATGTCTTTACATACTATTCCAGGACTGAAAAGGAAATTCTGATCCAACAACGGGAACAAGAAACAGTTGCTCTTACTCTGAGGCTCACAGGCGGTTATGCACTCTCAGGGGCCCACACAATATGCCGGATTTACTGGCCATCTCAGAGATGCCACACTGTGCTGGAGTAAGTCCTAGCAAGGCTCCCATGCTGAGACAAGTGGGGGTGCGGCAGGAAACTGCTGGAAAACAAGCTGTGTTTAAGATTCCACTCCCTTGCAGCTCTTCTCCCCCGGTTGGAGAGTTTCCTGGGGTGACAGGAAAGAGCGAAGGAAGACAATCTGGTTATAACTAACCTGCCTCTTCTAGCAAGATATCAAGAATGTGTCATTTTTATTATTTAAGCCTGATGTAAAACTTTCCTCTAGAGTGGGAGGCCCAGTGTGGGAGAAGACATTTTAAAAGGAGAAAGAAAATAAAGAACATGATTAACGTCTCAAAGTAAAATCCTGCCACAAAGCCTTGCGGTTTGATTCTAGGAAAGCATCTCTTTGGTTTCATGTTACGCAGAAACCTAGCACTGCCGTATCCACGTCTTGATACTCCTTCATCAGTGCAAGTGACCACCTCGAACGCTCTACACTCCTTTAGTCCCCTGCAGGGATTTGCTCTCCCTTTGTGATTACTCTGCCACCACCCCTGCCTCTTCTTACTAAATAATGCCATCGCCTGTGTGAGCGTTACGAGTGTGGTTTTGGTTTCTGTTAGAAGAAATGGAGAAAGGATTGACGGAGCAAGACGGGGACCCACAGTCCTGTCGAGATGTAAGCTGTTCTCACTCATCAGTTTGTGGCTCAGGTCACAGATCCATCGTATGTTGTTAAATAAATTAAAGACTTAGCCCGAAGAGCAGGTACCCAGAACCTCGGAGAATCGCCGAAGACAAGGACTCCTAACGTCTGCTCTTCTCTATCAGTTGGGCGAGCATGAAAGCTTGCATGGGTCCTCGTTTGTTTCTGTTGCCGTGAGAAAATATCTGACACAAAGCATATGAAAAGGAAATGGGTTTATTTAGCTAACGACTCCAGTTTGCAGTCCAAAGTCAAGGCAATGGGAACTTAAAGAAACTAATCCCGTCTGCAGTCAATCCTGTCCGCAGTCCGCAGTCAAGAGCAGGAAGAATATAGATGCATGTAGAGGAAGCCCAGCCAATCACCTTGCTTGAAGGGCAGGATCCCCTTGGGCTAATATTTACTTAGAAATATTGCGGGTGTGTTCCCCGCCTCCCCTTCTGTTGGAACCTTGGTTTTGTAAGTTATTCCCTTCTTCCCCTTAATAAAGCTGATATTAACGCTAGCCTGATTAATCCTATTTGCAGGTCGATTACGTTCCCAACAGATGCATGCACCTGCTCCTCTCACTTCTGTCTACACTTTCACAGCACAGGCCACAGACCCAGGGAATGGCACGCGCGCGCGCGCACACACACACACACACACACACACACACACACACACACACACACACACCATTGGTCGGCTTGCTATTCCCATTTTGGTTAAATCCCTCACAGGCCTGCCTGCAGACCAGCCAGATCTAGGCAATGCCTCACTGAGACTCCATTCCGAGGTGATTCTAGGCTATGTCAACTTGACAAAAACAATAACAATCACAACAGCATAGAAGTCCCTCTGTTGTGACGTGGATAATGGTCATTTTCATTTTCTTTGTTCAAGTGACTGGGACTCTACATTAAAGCCCATTAGTAGAAAGTCTTTTTACATAATGCAAAACTCCATGTTCTTCCCAGAAACCGGCTTTCTTTGTAACTCTAATGGAAAATGGTCTCCATGCGTAGAGCACGCAGCTTTCATCTCGCTGCGTGACAATTTCATTTTCATCAAGCTGGCCTCATCCACCGGTGGGACTGTATTCACGAATATATGGCTTGTGTTAGTGCTTGGGAAGAAAACAGCCCTAAAGATAATGAAGTACTTTCTGCCTTTCCTGAAAGCCGGCCCCAAGTCAAAGCTTTGTCGTGATTTAATACACTATCTTGTTATTTTTAATGCACTGGCCTTAACAGAACAACAAGTCCAAACATCCCAAATTACTGCTGAGTAATCTTAGTTTCCTTTTAATGGTAAGCTGTCGGTCCATTGTTTATTCTACCCCTGGCCCAAAGGAACCTTTTTAAATATGTTGTGGAACTTGATTAAGGGCACAGCCACGAGGATGACTCGGAAAAAAACGAGTTGTGGTTTGACACGCATGGAGGGGCACACCTGCCATCCTGAACTGAGGGAGGAGCATCCTGAGCTCAAAGCCTGCCTGAGCTACCCAACAGGACTATCTCAGAAGAGAAAACATGGAGGCTAGGCCGAGGGCTCGGGGAGCAAACTGTTTGCCTTACAAGCATGAGGGCCTGAGTTTGATCCCCTGGAGCCCACATTAGGAAGGAAGGGAGGCCCAACTAGGGAGCTCAGCAAGCAAAAGTGTTTTCTTTCAAACCTGACAGTCTGAGTTGAATCCCCAGGACCCACAGTGGACGGGGACAACCAACTCCCCCAAAATTTCCCCTTAGTATACACATGTCACCACCACCATACACACACGAGAAAAAAATGAGAGGTAGCAAATAAGAATGCTGACCAGAGTCTTCATTAATAATCATAAGCTACAGACACTATTTCCAGCGTCTATAATTCTTCTAATATACTCTTATTTTCAGAGCAGCTCAAGATAAAACATAATTCACCCTCCATACGCTATATATCTACCTTAACTACTTTTTTATTATTCTGAAGTGGGATTACTATTTTCCATTTAATAACTCTCAGAATAAAAGCTTTAATGCTAAAATTCATTTTAAAAATAAAATAATGTTCAGTATAATCTACTTAACTTAAAAAAAAACAATTACCCACGTCCTTCAGCATCATCACTGGTTTTTCAGTCAACGCTAGGGGCTTGGCGCATGCTCCTGAGTGTGTCACGGTAGGATACTCCTAAGGATCTGCTGTGGCAGGACACTAGCCTAGCACAAATAAGGCCACATTTAACCAGCAGCATGAAGAGAGGAAAGGAAAGGAGAGAAGAGAGGAAAGGGTTGGGGAGGAGGCAGGAGGACAAGGTAGTGAAAGGAGACCTCAAAATTTGGTGAATTACCGCCTATACTTAATTTCTCCAAATTCACATGTGACTTGGGTGAGGTACAAGGGCAGGGGACATTGTGAGAACATGAGAAGGGGAAGGTCCTCACCGGGGAATCGGCTCAAACCTCTCATTGGCCGGGAGGAAGAAGTCAACACAATTAACGGCTGCTTAAGGCCTTTCTCCTCCCCAGCTACAAACCAGGACTCTCACAAGGAACCCCATTTATGCCAAATTCCTTATGTGGCCCTCATGGCTCCTGTTGCTACCTTCTCAGATTAGAGTTCCATTCAAGCCATCTCCAGAGCCACCTTATAAAGTTATTTATCGAGGGGGGGGGGGAGTGGGGTTCCTTAGCAAGCTTTTGAGGTGTAACCTAAACACCACAGTGGTGTGCGTGGCTAATATGTACACACTGTGACTCTCCCTTCAGGAGCCCACACCCACACTTGGGTATGTATTATCTTTTCTGAGATCGTCTTCCCCTTAACCTTTATATTTAAAAAAACATCTATAAATGTCAGGGCTGGAGAGATGGCTCAGTGGTTAAGAGTGCTGACTGTTCTTCCCGAGGACCCGGGTTTGATTCTCAGCACCCACAACTGTCTCCAGTCACAAAGGATCCAACGACTTCAACTGTGCCCATGGACGGTGCACAGACATACACACAGGCAAAGCACTCGGCCTCATAAATAACAATAATAAATCTGTAAGTGCCTTTTAATAAACTGCGACTATGTCCTTGAGAGTCCACCCATGCTCTGAGGTGTGGGTCTATACCACTTCTTGAGCATCTTTCTGGTTTTCATAAAATGTCAACTCTGCTCCACAGCCGCTGTTCCTGAAATTCTTTTCTGCATCGGTTTGCCTAAGTGACAGTCCCTACAAGATTAGAACAACTCCTGAGGCCACCGAAGGTGACAGTATAGATCTTTTTCTCTGTCCCCTCACTGCTGACATGATCATTACTGAAACTCTAAAAACATCACAATTATTGTCAATGACTCTCACATAAAACTTGGGGGAAAAAAGGCAAACAGTAGATATGAGAAGCTTACAAATCCACAACTTCTTCATTAAGCAAACAAGATAAAACAAAATATGCAATTTAAGATTGGAAGCAAAAGACAAAAAAAAAAAAGCCCTCAAAACAAGCTGACCACTTTGATCCTGTAATCAGAGTTCTTCCCATCAGCAAGCTGCACACTACTGGGAAAGCCGCAGGTCATCTGCTGTGTGCGGCAGCTCCGGGCGGCTCCAGACCATCACCTATGTAATTGCAGCTCTGTCTAATAGGCCCACACGGCTCTTTTGGAACAAAGGTTTTATAACGGAGTAGATGATAAATACTGACCTGTGATGCTACCAGATGCTTATAATATTAGGGGCTGTGTTTATATGGAGAATGTTAGCATATGTTATCTCTGTGTGCTTGCAGCCCAAAAGAGATTTTAAAATAAATAGGACTCTTAAGGATGCTCACCTTACTAGACCTGGATAGAGATGGGCGGTCCTTGGACTTCCCACAGGTCAGGGAACCCTGATTGCTCTTCGAGCAGATGAGGGAGGGGGACTTGATCGGGGGAGGGGGAGGGAAATGGGAGGCGGTGGCGGGGAGGAGGCAGAAATCCTTAATAAATAAATAAATTTAAAAAAAATAAAGAGGAGCCTAAAAAAATATATAAAGAAAAATTCAATGTGCATTATAGGTTAATAGTGTGGCATCTTGATATAGTAAGTGATACTAAAATATTCTACTCAATACAGTTTATGTGGTCAATGAATACAAGCCACTTGGCCATAGAACAGCTATTTAGAAAAATTCTAAGATGTCATACTGACTCTGAAAAATACTGATGACATTGATTTATTTTGCTGTTGTTTAAAGCTAGAGTCTATGAAAGTGAGACTAAACTCTCTGCAGCATGGAGTGAAACAGACCCACAATGCCGGTGGTATTTCCTCACCTGAATCCATTTCGGCAATAACTGTTTCGACAGCAGCCACATTTGGGGAATGAGATGGAATGTCAAGCTGACTATAGTTTCCTCTAAAGAAGCAAACTTGAAGCTGTCCGAATGTATAGTAGAGACCCAAAATTAGTATGCTTTTTAAAAATAAATGAACAAACTGATCTTTTCGTTACATATTAAATTAGCCCTCGGGCCATCAGCTCCCGACAAAGAGCTTCCCGTCTACAGGTGTTTAAAGTGTGAGCCTCTGGCCTCAGCTAAGCAGCCTCAGTCCTCCCTCTGAAATCTGGCCAGTAGCACAGTGAGCACTTTCCTAGGGCTGCCATTAACACCAAAACCATGACAGGGGCAGGCACCTGACAGTGACACAGCACCAGTCGCTGTGGTGTTCTCTTGACTGTACACACAGGGAGAGACGCGCACTGGACACAGCCACAGTCGCTGTGGTGTTCTCTTGACTGTGCACACAGGGAGAGACGCGCACTGGACACAGCCACAGTCGCTGTGGTGTTCTCTTGACTGTGCACACAGGGAGAGACGCGCACTGGACACAGCCACAGTCGCTGTGGTGTTCTCTTGACTGTGCACACAGGGAGAGACGCGCACTGGACACAGCCACAGTCGCTGTGGTGTTCTCTTGACTGTGCACACAGGGAGAGACGCGCACTGGACACAGCACCAGTCGCTGTGGTGTTCTCTTGACTGTGCACACAGGGAGAGACGCGCAATGGACACGAGAGCTTAGTGAGAATATGTCTGAGATTGTTTTCCTTAGTTCCACAGTGAACAAGGGACTCAGCTGGACTTTCTGAAACAAATGCTGCTGAGTCAGTACGAAGTGGCCCCATCAGGCTGGTCAACTCAGAGTGGACAATCCAGGGATAAGTATGCCCACCTTCCTCCTCGTCTCTTCTTCTCTTCCTCCCTCCCCTTGGGCTGCTTTCACAGTCAGTCTATCCTCTTTCGCTTATGACAAGGCCATATAGCAAAGATAACTCCTACAACTGCTGAAATATATGATTACAAAAACATATTATGTGCAGACACCTGTTCTTTCATGTGAAAAGTAAGTTTCAAAAGCTAGAACTAAAAATATAAATTCAAATGACAAACCTTTAGCTACATTGCAAAAAAAAAATCAGAAGTGAGAGAGGGGAAAAAAAACAGAATTCCACAGACATTCAAAGACGCATAAAAGACAGCTACGAAGAGCTACAAGCCAATAAGTTAAATAATCTAGAAGAAATGGATAAACTTCTAGATAATAGATGCAATCTGCCAATACAGAACCATGAGGACATAGAAAAATCTGAGCAGGTTAATAAATCAGAAGATTAAATAGCCAGTCGTGGTGACACACACTTTAATCCCAGCACTCAGGAGGCACAGACAGGCAGATACCTCTGAGTTCCAAGCCAGCCAGGCTGAGCATTGAGACCTTGTCTAGAGGAGGAGGGGGTGAGGACAACAGCAGCAGAAACAACAACAAAGTCTCGGGCCTGAGGTTTACGGGACATCTGACACGCATTTAAAAGGAGCTAATGGTAGTCCTTTGCAAATTCTTCCAAAAGCAGTGACTACTTTCAAACTAATTTTCAAGGCCAGCATAATCCTGCTATTAAAGCCAGATAAGGACACTGCGAGAAAAGGAAATTACATGCCAGTATCTTTGGTAAACATAGATATAAAATTCAGCACAATAGGAGCAGGCTGTTCTCAGCAGTGTAAGAGAGGACCACCAACCATGGTCTAGTGGGATTCATCCCAGGGCTGAAGGGACAGTTCGATACAAGGAGGACTATTTGGGGAAAAGAAAAGAACCAATATGACGGAGCTGGGGAGACAGGGCAGGGTATGGAGGTGGATATGATCAATATGCACATAGTGTACGGTATGAAGATATCATAATGAGATCTAACATCTTGTACAACCGGTGTGAGCTAATAGAAAGGTAACTTCAGACGCGATAGATAAGATCCTCTCATGGCTAACTCCCCCAGAACTTTGTTCCCCCAGTGCCAGCATTCCCCGATAATCTTACAGACTTGGTCAACCTAGACATGCACAAGTAACCAACACGCTGAAGAAAGGCCAAAATGTTTTGTTGCCTCCGATATTCCTGTCAGCATTGTAAACTTTAAAACAACCCACCACGAAGCATTAACTATCTCAACAAACATTCCCGACTATACAGTAGCCTTAAGCTGCCCACAGGGCAAATTATCACACAGCAAACAACCCTGTAAGAAAAATAATAAATCTTTTCTGGTACATAAAAATGAGCCTCCTCCCTCAGTGATCGAGGTGACACCAATAAACTGAGCTCTGAGGGCAGCAGATGGAAAGAGAGCAGCAAGTCTTGACTTAAAATGTGTTTCTGTGCTTTTACCTTACCAATTATATAGAAGATTCTACTTGCTCTGAGTAGTAACTACTGAAGTGAAAATCAAATTTTAGATGGAGAGTCATTTTGGACATTCATTTTAAAGTAAAGAGTGGGGTTCTCACATAAAAATTCATGATTTTCTTCAGATTTTTAACTATAGAGAAAGGAATTACCCTATGAAGATCTGTAGTTGGTGAAGAACTGAAAATGGTTGGATAGTTATGGCAATAAGCTAGAAATTCAGAAATGAAAAAAATTCAAGAACTTCTGACTCAGAATAACCTTTAATAATGAGTACAACCTCTGTGTATGTATGTGTGTCTATGTGTATACATGTATGTGTGTATGTGTTTGTATGTGTATAGGTATATGCATTTTCCAGTAACATTATTTTATCCTTCTTTATGGCTGAATAAAATTCTGTTGCATATATACCACAATTTCCTTCTCTGTTCACCTCTTTCTGGATATCTGGGCTTGTCCCATATCTTGACTATTATAAATGCTACAGGAATGAGCACAGGTATGCATGTATCTCTACAAATTCCTAACATAAATCTTTTGGGTCTATACCGGAATGGAGGTTTTTTTCGAGAATCTTCCATGCTTATTTCCATACACATACATGTGGGGGGAGGGAATTTGAAAAATAAAAGTAATGGCATCTTCTGTCCAATGTGCACATCAATAAGATATGTATTGGATAGAATGAAACATGTTTGGGGTGGACTGACTTTTGGTATACCATGCTACTGTATAATTGAACATTTTAAATACTCTGTCGTGAATTCTTAAGTAATATCTGAAATGCCTGGAGATCTTCAGAAGTAGATTTGTAAGTGTCAAAAATAGTCATTTGACTTGACTTGGTAAATAAGAAACAGAACGCTGTCTAAGACAAACATGAATATTTCAATGTAGCAGTCTTTGGCCCACTTATGCCTAAAAGGAAGAATTTAATCAAGATTCTTTCAAGAGAGCTGCAATCATTACAGAGTGAGAAAGGAAGGATCTTCTCCCAATTGAGCAATTAACATATTTCATCTAACAACGGCCATTGATGTGAATCTCCTGCTTAAAGATTCTTCCAGAAGCGCCTCCCATCTCCCTGTTCCCAATTCCAGTTTTTCTTAGACTGCACCTAAAGAACTCCAGATGCACTCCTATTTTTAAAGTCTTCAATAAAAGGTACAAACCTCCACTTCCATAAAAGCTCACATGAGGGCTTGCTGTACCTTACAGGTTCTTTGGGCAGCCCGCAGGACAGTGGCACATGCCTTCTTTCTTTCCATATATCTTTATGTGGCTGGAATCCGTCATCTTCCTCTTTGCTATGTGCTAGCAACAAGCCTGGGCTTCTGCAATCTTAAATCCCCAGGGTTCCTAAGCTCAAGGGTTAGCATAGGATGATTTTCTTTGTGGTTAGTCATCACCCATCTGCATTTTTTTCCTTTTAAACTTTTATTCGTACGTTCAAGATATTCTAAAAGACAATTTGAGATCTATACCTGACATATTTTTATAATGCAATTGTTAAATAAATACATACTGATTACTATAATCAGATTAATGTGACAAGCACCACCCATGCTATACACAAGAGTCCTAGAATCCATTCATATTAAAACTGAAGGTTTGTATCCTTTGACTAACAACCCCTTGTTCATCATTCCTGTAACCCCAGATCCCTCACTCTGCTCTTTGCACAGACATGTGTATGTGCTTTGATAAAACTTAAACCCCATCCCCTCCAATACCTCCCCATCCCTTCTGCTACTTTGCTCTCCCAATAGCCTGCGCTTTGTTTTTAAACCTCATTGAGTCCAATTAGGGTCATAGATAGGTAGATGTGTGTGTGTGTGTGTGTGTGTGTGTGTGTGTGTGTGTGTGTGTGTGTGTGTGTGTGTGTGTGTGTAGGGTTATCTATTGAAGCATGGGTAGCCTCTCAAGACCACATCCCTGAAGAAAGTTGACTCTCTCCCCGCCAGTGGCCATAAACTGCCAACAACTCCTCAGTGAGGAGTGAGATTTCATGGTCCCCTCCCTCATCTATGGTGGGATTTTGTCTGGCTTAGTCTTGCGCAAGTCTTGTGCGTTCAGTCACAGCCACTGAGTTTGTGCTCATTGGTCCTACCATAGCCAACAATGTGTTGCTGCAGCTACCCACTGCCTCTGACCCTTTCTTTCATCCATGCTAAGTCCTGAGCACTGAGAAGAGGGATGTGGTTCAGCACCTCATATAGAGCTGAGCACCCCACAGTCTCTTAGTCTCTACGCATTGACCAGTCTGGGGTCTCTGTATTAATTACCACCTACTTCAAAAAGAAACTTCTTGAATAAGGGCTGAGAGATTCCATAATCTATGAGTACAAAGATAAGCATGCAGAGGGCAGTTTGTTATCATGTCCATTTCACAGGATGACAGTATTGGGTTCTTTCCTAGGACCTAGGACCTGGGTCCCAGTTAAGAGCACTAGGCCTGAGCTCAATTTTTAAAATGGAGCAGGCCTTAAATCTAATCATAAAGTGGTTGGTTACTCTCAGAAAATCCATGCCAATATTGCACCAGAAGGCACACCTTGCCAGATCAGTTGTTACTGTAGCTAACAGTGTTCACACTTAAGTAAGACCGTTGATGTGTCTTCTCTCTCTGTAGCATGCTCAGAATCTTCTCCCACTGTGAAAGTTTAATAGCTATGCTACCTGGGTCCTGTTAGAAAGTTATTTTCTGAGCCTGTAAGTGGAAGTCAATTCCTTATTTTCCCCACTAACAGTTTGATGATAATATGGTCTGATGTTGATTAGTACTGGCCTTATGAAAATAGCAAAAGATAGCATGTAGAATTTTGTTTTTTTTTAATTTATTTATTTATTATGTATACAATATTCTGTCTGTATGCCTGAAGGCCAGAAGAGGGCTCTTTACAGATGGTTGTGAGCCACCATGTGGTTGCTGGGAATTGAACTCAGGACCTTTGGAAGAGCAGGCAATGCTCTTAACCACTGAGCCATCTCTCCAGCTCCCTAGAATTTTGTTTTTTAATTTAAGGTTTTTAACTAACCTGAAAGCATTTCTTTTGGCTTTTCCTTTTATTTTTTAATTTTTAATTAAAATATAATTATATTTCCCCCTTCCCTTTCTTCCATCCAATCCCCCCACCCATGTAATCCCCTTGCTCTCTCTCAAATTCATGTCTTCTTTTTCTTTACCTATAGTTACATCATTTATTTATTCATTTATCTATATTTATATATACATAAATATATAAATACAACCTGCTTAGTCTGTGTACTGTTATTGTATGTATATCATTTCAGGTCCAAGCCTAGACAAGGAACTACTAGCAACTAAGAAATACTAAACGCTGAAGGCATTTTTACAAAGTAAATTTCATGCAATTTATTTCTAATTTGCTTCATTGATAAGGCTTTAATTTAAATTCAGTTCTACTGGATATCATGTTCTTTCTGGTATTCTAATTATCTGGAAAGGGTTGAAGTTTAGTAAAAGAAAAAAACTTGTTCATTTCTGAGCATGAGCACTAAGAAGGAATCATTTTGCGCTGAGCCCAGAAGGAAATTTGGACACATAGAAAGGGCATCATTATTGAACAAACTGGAATTCAGTTGTCATATTGGGTCTAAAACTTTAATCCCTAAGGAATTATTTAGCACAAACACTGAGGGCTATAATTGCTCTATCAATCAAGAGACATCACTGTAAAGACATTTTTGGAACCAAATGTTGCCATCTCCCCTCCCATTATGTGTGTGTGTGTGTGAGTGTGTGTGTCTGTGTCTGTTTCTGTGTATGTGTGTCTGTGTGTGTGTCTGCGTGTGTCGGTGTGTGCACGTATGTGCTTGTGTGTGCATTTAGGAGCCAGAGGTCCATGTTGGGTATCTTCCTCATCACTCTGTACCTACCCTTGTTGAAGGAATGACTTACTAACCTAAAGGTCACCAAATTGGTCAGACTGGCTGGTTGGCAAGCCTCCTGTCTCTGTTTCCCAAGCACTGGCATTATGGACACACCCTTAGCACTGGGCTTTGGGGTTGAATTAAGGCCCTCATACCTATCCAGAAAGCCTTTTACCAACTGAACTATCTCCCCAGTCCCATCATAACTCCCTTCTTGAGAGAGAATACTTTCTCTATGTGATCATATTCACCAGTCATCCGACTACACACATCCAAAATCATTCCATAATTTTCAGAACAGCACTAGATCCTGTGTGTGAAGCAAAGGTATATAAATGGAAAATGCATCCCTATAGAAATTATAAACCATTTAAGAAATGGGTTTTTGAGGTTAACACTAAACAACATCCTGATAGCTATTACTAATAGACGTGTTAGATGCCATGCAGAGCTGTTTGTAAACATTAAAGGACTTTCTTTACACCTCGTCATACTTTCTTAAAACAGGCTCACGTCTGGTGCTATTTTCCCCAAGTTTTAAAAGAAGAAAGTCCGTGGCTAAGGCAGTGCAAACACAATGAGTAGGGATGATTACAACACCCACCCTCTAGCCATTGAACTACTTGGATTTTCACTGGCAAAAGCTAAGAATGAAGGTTACCTATTGACCAGAGGACACTGGATGCGGTGCCATGAGAAAGCTTTAAAGAACGAGTCAGGTTGAAATAAGTAAATAGAAAGGGGTTAAGGTCGTCTAAATACAAAGTTATATAAACCTTGTGTGGAGGTCAGAAGGCTAGAATAGCAGGCATGATCAGGGAGACAAGAGTCAAGCGTGTGTAGGGTGTTCCAACCTGGACACACATCTGAAGTGTTTTCATTTCAAATACATTTGCACCGGCATAGAAGTGTGTTTTAGTGTGCCCAGTGCTCAATCCAATAATGTCCATTTTAATTTGTAACAAAGGTCTTGGAAGCCTGTGAAAATGGGATGTGTTTTACAATGCTATTGTAAGCATTAAGGGTAGAAGAGAGGAAGGAATTAGATTACAGTCTAGATTAGCAAAAGTTATTTTATTCATAAGAACCAAAGCCCCAAGAAAAGGTCTTGATTTATAACTGCTCAAATTAATGCATAAGTCTAGGGTCTATGCGCAGCTGGTATTGCTGTCACCGTGCCCATGTAGCATTGGTGAATAGGATGAAATCAAAACAGGAAAATGACCAGAATTTGTCCCAGACACCAAGCAATGAGCCTCCAAAGCTCCAGGCTAACGTGGCTGTGTCATCTGCTCCCTTCATCCTGGCGTACCTGCCCCTCCCTCACCTACACAACCCCTCTCGCCTCTTTCCACCAATGCTACTTCCAATACTACTGTTTGTGAACATGGGGAAAATCCAAAGATTCTCCTGCTCTGACTCAAGTATAAGCGTTCATTCCTTGGGAAAGAACACAGCAACAGCCCACCCACGTTTAGGACACAGCATGCAATAACTCTTCAAAAAAAAGGTAAGCGAGAAGGAGATGGAATGGCCAGTGAGCCAGCTCAGCGGGCAAAGGCTCTTGATGTAAACTGTATCCCAGGACCCCACGTGGTGAGAGGAGAGGCCCAATTCCCACAAGTTGTCCTCTGTCCTCACACATACCATAGAATGCACATGCGCAAACATGTTCAATCCCTCTATCCTCTCCCTCCCCCCATGATTTTTTAGAAATATTTTTAAAAAAAAAACAAAGCAAAGTACAATAAGGATCTACCTATTATTCAGAAAGAAATCTCTCAAAAAAGAATATTAAAATATAGTCATTGTGTTCAAGTAGAATAAACCTATGGCATTCAAGTTTTCTAAAGAAATACATATATTTATAACAAAATCTCTATGAGATATGTATCAAGAAAGTGAATACATACAAATATTTCATGAGGAAATAAAAAAAATTTAGTGAATGAATCCATAAGAATTACTACCGTTGGTGAACTGGCCAGCCAGAACTGAAGACCTTGGGGGATATTAGTATCTTCTTTTTTTCCAAAGTGGATACAGGAATGAAATAAATTATGAAAACACTTCAAATTGGGCAAAAGGGAATCAGTTAGCATTTTCACAGGAAGAGGTCAGGACTAACGCCTACCTGCATTTCAAAGTTAGACAACACATTGGTTTATGGGCCCACAGGCTGAGGCCGAGACTGTGGGCATGTTTCTTTGCTCGCAGCGACAATGGCAGCACCGATACCTCCTGAATGTTGCCATGGTCAGATACTGTGGGCCTGGGCAGGCAGCACAGATGGAGACAGCCACGGACCCTGTCCTCCTGCGGCTTACACTGTGCTACTACAAAGAACAGTGAGTGCCCTGGGATCAGAAGTGCAGTCACCACAAAGCCTCGGGATGAAGAACCCAGCTTCTGTAACAAGGAAGTTGTCTTGCTGAATTAGCAGTTTTACAGAGATCTGAATCTTTCCCAGTAAGAAGAAAAAGAACAAAAAAAAAAAAGTACTTTTCACTGTGTGCTTAATAGATTTTTTTTTTTTGAACTTTAAAGGAACAGGATGGAAGATAAAGACAAATCCCTTCCAAGTCAAAGAGCAGATCCTTAAGCCCTGCCCAGCCAGGCAATGCTGACTCCAGGGCTGGAGGCAGGCCAGACCTGCACAAGCAGCTTAGAAGGGTTCCACAACTATGTGGCATTCTCCGCTACAAACGATACTGATAAAACTGATTCCACTGTACTGCCACGACATTAGTGACGTCACTCATTAGTTACATATGATGGCTGAGGCAGGGGCATAGATGAGTGCATGCATCCACAGGCATTCACGTGGTCATGGCGCCCTCTCCTCACACACGCCTGTCCTCAGTACCGTTCTCTCGGAGCTCTGCCCTTCCGCCCTTGAAGCTCTTGCTTTCTTCCAAGTTTACAATTAGCTAATGTAAGGCTCTAATCACGGGAAACGTGCTTAGATGAGAAGGGATCGGGCGCGAGGGGAGTGACTATTGCCTGCCAATTCAAACAGCGCCTGATGGTAAAATATGATCTTGGGAACAAAAGTGGAATGGGAGCTATACTGTCCAGAGCATGGATCCGCGGTGTGCATGCTGAACAGCCGTGTCTGGGAATTCACTGTGGTAGCTCCGGGGAACACTGACACGCATGTTATGTCTGCTAACACCCACTTGAATGAACAGCATGTTCTTCTTCCATCTAAAATATGTGTCAAGATAAACCGTTTGCCCTAGTCTAGAACAATCCATAAAACAAATATGACCCTTAAAGCCAGAAGGCCGCAGAAAGGTTAAATACCTAAGTTTGAAGAGGAACTATGACAGAGCAGGAACCCAGCACACAATTCACCTCTCTTCATGTTTCTGAAGCCACATCTCATGGACTTGATGTGGTTTAACAAAAATACCGCTTTGAAAACCCACACACAAAAGGCCCAAAACTTGTGAATCGAGCAACACGAGACAGGCACGCCGACGTAAGAGATTCTTAAATGCCAGGTCATCCATTTAGCCGCGATTCTAGACATCGGCTATCACTAAGCTTGTTCTCAATGTTCAGGCAACCTAATTTAAACAGCTGATGTCTGCCCTAATCCAAATAAGCCTGGCAACCAAGTAAAAGCTTGACGACCCTGCCACCTAGTGGCCGTAGAGAAACTGCAGCCAACATTGCCTGACGAGAAGAGCCTGCTGCTGCAGCAATGTCTGTCCCCGCCACGCGTGGAATGTATCATTGTGAATCAGGTGTGTACAGTACCAATTCTGAAAGCAAACTTATGAAGATTTGATTTGTCTCTGGGATTATCTTGAAACTATTCAAGTGGGCCAAGGTTTTACTCATCTTCAAACATTTAAAAAAAAACAAACTAGAGGTCAATTGCTATTGTTGAATTTTTTTTTCTCTTTTTCATACTCTGTATGCTCATCCAAACCCTTTTCCTAGGCTTTGGGCTTGATCCCAGATGGATATACCCTGCCAAATCCAAAAGTCATGTGGCCAAGCTATCATAGAAATTCCCTTTGTGCTGCTGAGCTGTCATGACCAAAGGGTCGTTAGACCTTCACAAAGCCGCAGGAATCTTCTTTCGAAGAAAGAAAAGGACATGTGCAGAAACCCCTAAAGTACCCATCTAAGAGCCAGGACCACAGTGAACACTGTAGGTAGCCAGAGGAACACAGAGAGATCAGCACAAACTGTTTCTACCCAGATCATTAGCAGATGAGTCTCCCTGACCTGCCTGCACCTCTAACAGGTGGGACAGCAGGAAGTCAGAATTGTTCACCTTCTCCACCGAAGGAGAATCCCGAATCCTACCTGCTGACGTTTGAAGGCTAAATAATCCAGGTTTTCCAGCTCCTTCCCGAGCTTCTGGTAGGTCTTCTGGAGGTCAGATTTGTTGGAAACATTTTTAAGAGACTCAAATGTTCTTTGAAACTGCAAATGAAAAGAAAGGCAGATTATATAGTGCCAGATTCTTCTCAAATTCCTAGCTAGCTAACAGAGTCAGCAATGCACTTCAGTTTTACCCACTATAATTCAGAGACAACAAATGCTAGCTAATTGTCCTTCAGTGGACTGATTAGAGATGATTATGAAGAGGTGGGAACTGCATGTGTGCAGTCAGCATTACACATGAATGAGAAGTCCATTTGGTTCTCAATGAGCCTACGTCATCCAGAGTCAAAGAGCTTCCATGCTTCAGGGTCCCTTGAAGAAAATGAGACTTAATGTGTAATTTTAAGTCTAACAAAGTAATATTATAAGGCTCTCAGGGCTGGAAGATGTTTCAGTTGGTGACGTGCTTGCTCTACAAGCCTGAGGACCTGAGGCTGGATCCCACCATCCACCTTTGTAATCCCAACACTGGGAAGGCATAGACAGGACCATCGCCCAAGCCCAACAGCCAGCCTAGCCAATTGGCAAGCTCCGCTACCGCTTTACTAAGTCAGCATAACACCTAATTACATTCTGAGTGTCTGTCCTTAGAGCCACAGCTAAGTACAGCTCTCACCCCTCCTCAAGGAAACTTCTCTTTGCAGCAGATGAAGTTCATTACGGGAAACCACAACTGATCAGAATGTAGAGCTGTGGTGCCCAGTCCTGTGTGGTGCCCAGTCCCAGCTAATACATCTATAACACCTCAGGCTCAGAGATCATTGCTAAAGGAGGGGGCGGGGAAAAGATTACAAGAGCCAGGGGAAGAGTGTGCTGTGAAATTGTGACACCTAGAAACGTCAGAGAAGCTACGCCTATAAAGTCTCACTAACATGTCCGCCTAACCACAACCTGAACTGGGATGGCATTAGACACATTAACGTGAGAGAGGGAACTGGGGAGGCCTCAACCCTAGACAAAGAACTACAGGCAACTAAGGAATGATGAAAGTTGGGGAAATAGACTTCCCCGGAGAAGAGCGTGTGTGTGTGTGTGTGTGTGTGTGTGTGTGTGTGTGTGTGTGTGTGTGTAACAAAGAAAAGGAGTCCACGGATTTGAATAAGAGCAAGAGAGGGGTACATGGGAAGGGTTGGAGAGAGGAAGAAAAATGGGTAAATGATGTAATTATAATTTTTAATTAAATGAGTTTTAATTTTTTTAAATAAGGTAGAGAGTGACTGAGGAAGATATCTGATGCTGACCTCTGACCTCTACATCCATGTGCAGAAAGGTGCATGGCTCCAGAGAGAAGGATGGAGGGAGAGACAGAGACAGAGACAGACACACATACAAACACACACACAGAAGGGTGTGGAAAGAGAGAGATTCTCTGCTTGAGAGGAAGAAGGAGATCAGAGGGACTGGGAGGGGGAAAAGAGAGTCATGGTGGGGAGGTAAGAATCACCAAATACGTTATATACATGGATTAAAAAATGTCATAGTGAAACCCATCATTAATATATGCCAGAAAAACCATTTTTCAACCAGTTCTCACATGTCAATCATGCAAACAAACAAACATATGCTTGGATATGTTCCCGTTGTGTCGTGAGACTTGGCTTGTGTCTGTAGGATCCGTGCAAAGAACCAGTCACCCGTGAGCGTCAGAAAGGAAGATTTCTCAGCGCCTGTATTTCAGGAAGGGAGGCGCACTAACACGTTGACGACGGAAGCATACGTGGTACGTCCATCTTTGCTCTGTAACCAATGGGTTACAAAATCATATCTGCTGAACTGGAAGGTTTCTGTCCGTTCTCAAGTCGCATGCTGGATGAACGGGACAAATTGCGGAAGATCAGGGTGCTTCCCACTACTGGTAAGGAAGGGGAGCTCATAAAAAAAATGAATTCTTGGTGTTTTAGTAAATCAGAACATACTTTGGGGGCTGGTAATTGAAATGTCTAGTGACATAATTCTCATTTTCTCTCTTTCTGCCGTTTATTTCCTACACCCTCTTCTTATGCCGTCACCTAGGTTTCTACAAATAGAGACCACCATTTAAACACATCAGAATACCCCCACTGTGATGTCACGAGACAGGCTTGTAAGGTTTTGTAGTGTATAATTAAGTTCCCAGGGATGTGATTTGATCCTTGGTGTATCAAACTCTAAGGAGTAAGTCGCAATTGAAGGGGGTTCTACTGAATTATGTCCTCCATTTCATAAAGGCAACATGTTCATCTCAATCCAAGGTGAAGAGAAAACTGAAATGCTTCCGTAGAAGGACAGGAAGTTAAACCCAACAAATACCACTTAATGCCTACTCTCGTCAAGGTGCTATGAATATAAAATATATTTCCTTCCCTGGGGGAACGTAAAGGTTACAGGAAAAAGTAGACATGAAAATCAGAAATGGGAAGGGCATTGACATTTACTAAGTGTGTGTTTGGCCCCAGGTATGGTATGCCTTCCAACTGAACTCTCGAATCAACAACACGAGTTCCTGCTCCGTTCCCGATAGTGAGTGGGTAAACTGGGCCTCAGAAAGCTTGATGGAGCAGGGACTTGACTCCACTGTCTGCTGTCCTTCCGTAGAAAGCAGGGTGCACACGGGAGGTAAGGGGAACATGCAGTGAACGTTTTGATGCTCACTGAGAGTGACTGAGGGGTTCACATAACATAGAAGAGTGAAGGAGTCTGAGTTGGGCCACAGAGAACATGATTCCTGGGGATGAACCAACTCTACTCATCAGTTTATCTGTTTTAACTTTTGTACTTATGTTCGTTATTAATCTATTTGTCTTCTTTGCATGTGTGTAGGCGCACTTGTGAAATGACACACATGAAGAAGTCAGAGGACAATTCTTGAGAGTCAGTTCTCTCCTCAGCTACGAGGACCCAGGGATGGAACTCAGGTCGTCAGGCTTGACAGCAAGCTCCTTACCCACTGAGCCATCTCACCAGCCCCCACCCGTCAGTATAAACACAGCCAAAGTCTGCTCATGGCCCTGCTCTTGTAAGATAGAAACCAAATTCTTTTCAACACAGTTTTAATAACCTTTATGTTAAAAAAATCTATTTTGTCATGTGATCTTTTCCATGTCTTGGCCAATTTTTTTTGGTTCCTTCTCTGTATGTTTAAACCAAAAACCCCACCCAATCCAGGACTCTAAACAATGTATTTTCTCTATAAATCAATTACTATAAGCTATTTACCAAAAGTTTCACTGAATTTAAAAGACTTTATGCCCTACTCTTTCTCTTCTCTAAGAAGCAGTCTTTCTAATTAAAGATGCCATCATGCTGTCATTTGGCTATGCGAACCTTACGCAACTTCAGGGAACTTCAAAATAAGAAACACACAAAAACAATATTTCCAGGTACTGCTTTCAGGGCCAAGGAAGAAAGTGAGAAAATCCAGTAATGTCCCGTCGTCCAGAGAGTGCTTTAACTGAAGGTCAGTGTTTGCATAATGTGGGGATTTTAGCTTGAGTGTTCATTATCAGGACTCATCTCTCCCGTTTATCAATACTAATGTGCTCTGGGTCCCTTAGGACGGCCATGACGGATTTATCAATACTGACGTGCCCTGGGCTCCTTCAGACGGCCATGACTGCACTCTTCTAACTAGATTGTTCCTACAAACAGTCGTCATGGGGCTGTCCTATAAATTTTACAACCTGGCGTTGGTTGGATTTCTGTTATGCTTCCTGCACCCTCCCCCACTGCCCGTGTGTATACTTAGGGTGCTATATACTCCAAGCAGTGCTTTTGCTTTGTTGATAAAGCGAAGGAGCCAGGGATAAAGATGAATCTGGTGAAGCTCAGCTGTGTGATAAAAAACTACTGACTCGGTTTGAGGAATGTTCTTTTAGGTGTTCTTTCTTTTGGCCATCAAAGGGGACCTCTGAGATCACCTACAGTAGCAAGATGCTGTAGTTTCATTGTATTGATTATTTCTCAAAAGAAATGAAATGAAATTTTTTCAAGCAGAAATAATTTGGGAAAGGATGAACAATTAAATCGAAAAGATATTAATATTTCTTACATTTACAAGTTCAAATTTTTAAGGGGAAATTTAGTCTGAGACAAGAATCACAAAATAATTTCTTGGTCTTTAAATTCGCCCTGTTTCTTATTTTATCTCATTACAAACCAAATTCAACCCCCTCCCCCCCTCCAAAAAAAAAAAAGACTCAGCAAATCAATTGGAAATAAAAACAAATGTAGGCGTTTGCCAAAACTGTGGAGACTGGATATTAAAGTGATCTCTGAGCTGAGAAACAAATCCAATTTTGTCCTATTTGACTACCTTATCATCTATCAAAGGGCATACAAGATAAGCGTAAAAAGATGCAGGCAGTGTCCCTATACCAACACCCGGAGTACAAGCAGGCATTATGAACACTCCCACACCGTGCTCTTCGTCACGTTGTCTCAGCTCAGAAATAATAATAACAGCAATCCATCAAACAAACAGCAGAGGCCATGCTTGTTCATCTCCCATTAAAATAACGGGAGATTTGTCTCACAGGAAGAAAGAAGCATGAAATAGGCAACGGGAAGATCCTAGTCTGACTCAGCACTCCCTCTCTCCCAAAATACATCTATTCTTCTTTTCCCTGACAATACATATTTAAATAAATCTGAGCCAATGTGCTGTAGAAACTACATAGTCAATCAGTTTGTAAAAAATTATGTATATTCATGGAGAAATTTGAGGAGGAGGATGAGAAGAAATTGGCTGAGACAGCAAGAAAAGGGGGTGCCAAGACTCTGACAAGTCCTGCTTCCTTTGGCCCTGCCTGCCTGCTGTCCTGGGATTGGTTGATTCAAACCAGGACTTCAGCGGCCTACCACCTGTGTCCCATGAGAAGATGCCCAGTAGTGCCACCCAAGCAAGGGCGACTCGGTAGCTATCTTTTTTTTCTTATTTAATGCTGTATATGTTTGTACAAAATTCTCGGTACTAAGTAGCATAAAGAGAACCCCCAGATTTCTCTCAGGAGGAAGGGGGAGCATCAGAAGCTTTCCTGAAGTAGTAAGGATAAGATGGGAGGAGAGGACAAAGGCAAGCCTTTGTCTATTAGCCTCTAAACAAGGTCAAGAAACAAAAACAACAGGTCACATTTTCAGAAGGAAGTGTGTGCCCTCAGAGAGCTGAATGTTTTAAGTGAATTCCCTCTGTGTAAAAGAAATACGCGATAGTTGCGTGCACTTGTGTAAATGTTGACTATAGCACCCTTCTTGGGGTGAGGAAAAGACTTTGAAGAGTAATTGAAGGGTCTGGAGAAAAGGACCAGAACTCATACCAGACAGCTCACATCTACCTTTAACTCTAGTTCCAGGGGATCCAATGCCCCCTTCTGGCCTCTGTGGGTACTGCACTTACAGGGCACATACCCTCACATACACAGACATGCTCATAATTAAAAGTAAAATAAAATCTTTTTTAAAAGAGAGAAACTTGAGGTGGATGAAGGAAGCCAAGTGAGAAAGGTTATAAACTGAAAGACTCCAGCAGGCCCGGGCTTGGCAAACATGGCGCTGGCAGACCTTGCCGTTCCACCTGCCCTCTCCATCAGGGTCTATTCCCGTTTTTGGACACTTTCTTATGCCAGACTCCTTCCGAAGCTGACTACCAAACTCCAGCAGTCAAAATCCCCCTTTAGTTCATCTAATTAACATTTCCAATCAGACTATCCCACCGTATCCTAGTCCATTCCAACACAGACATTCCTTTTCCTCTTCTTAAAAATTAAAACACCTGCAAGGTCATTTGCTGCTGTTTTTCTGCCTGAGTCAGAAAGCAGCCACTTTAACTTTTCTTCTCCACTTAATAAAGGACCTCTGTGAAAACAGGTGTTTGGTGTGGTTTGGGTCTCCTCTGGGGTCTCAGTGGGAGCCCCCGATCTGTGCGGGTTTCTTCAATAACTCTTTACTAAAAACAAATGAAGAGGAACTTAGGGATCAGACTACAGGTAGGGAGAGGGAAGAGAGAAGAAATGTGAGTTGATAAAAGTCCTTAGAAAGGACTGAGATGTACCTCATTGATAAAGTACCTGCCTGGCCTGTGCAAAGGAAAGACTGGTTTTCCCCAGTGGGGTCTCACTGGGTATACGAAGCACTCTTAAGGGCGAGCCCCACGTGGGTGCAACAGTAGATGGCCAATACAGAATGAACTCAATGGTGTTCTTTTTTTAGACTTTTTGTCTCATATTGCTTTGTTTGGGTACTTTTTATTACCTCACTGATGTTTTGATTGTATGTTATGCTTTCTATTTTTGTGGTTGTGTGTGTGTTTATGTCTGTGTGTGTCTCTCCGTGTCTGTGCGTGTCTCTCTGTGTCTGTGCCTGTGTATGTGTGTGTTTCTTGTACTTTTTTGTTACTTTTTGTTGTTTTATTCTGTTTTTTAAATTCTTAGCTTGGGGTTGTTTTTTGTTTTTATTTTTTTAAGAAGGCATGGAGTTGTATGGGTGGGGAGATGGGGAGGGTCTGGGAGGAGGTGGGAGAGGTGAAGCCATAATTAAAATATATTGTATGGAAAACATTACTTTTGATTAAAATTTTTAAATAAAAAAAAGAATAGTGAGGATATGGTTCTAACAAAGAGCATTTGCCCTGCGGATGTGCAGCCATAAGTTTCACCACCTAGGACCACAAAAAGAGAGCAGGAGTGGCTACTTACGAATGAGGGTAAAACTCCGAGCATCTCAAGCTTCAAGTTAAGGCATATATATATATATATATATATATATATATATATATATATATATATATATATAATACTATTTACACCTGTACATTAATGACATTATCTCCATCACTCTGTGCTGTCACTTGTTTAATTAATATGGGGTTCTGGGGAGATGGCTTAGGAGGTGAAGCATTTGTTCTGCAAGTGTGAGGACTGGAGGTCACGTCCTCAGCAGCACAGAAAATCCAAGTGGCCGTGGAGGCTTGTGTGTAACCCCAGAGCTCAGGAGTTGGGGATGAGTGAGCCCCAGAGAGGCTAGCTAGCCAGACTAGCCAAATCATGAGCCCTGGGCCTAGGTAGAGACCAGCTTCAGCAAATAAAGTAAGACACCTCACACTCCACACTCACTCGGTGTTTAGACGTCTAGAGTTTCCATGACTTGAGGACTGCTAAGTTCTAGTGTCATTCCTGGAGGTGCACAGGGAGGTAGTTCTCACACCCCTGTCTGGTCAGCTCCTGATACAGTGGGGCGGGAAGCACCAGGATTGATGTTTGCTCCAGAGCGGGAATTAAAAATGAAAGCAATGCCAAAGCGAATGAAGTCATCTTCTACTTACAGATGACACATGCTGCAAGAGACACATGACATCAATCATGTCCGCAAGGATAAGGAGTCTTGTAACTGCTGCCAACAAGGCGCGGGCGGCTTGAACCACAGCCTCCCTTTTCGGGAGGTAACAGGGGTCATCTGTAAATCTCTCGGCTGACGCCTTCAGAGCATTGCCTGAAAAACACAACCCCAAGTAAGTTATCATTTGAGTGTCAACAACAGCTACTTCGGCATTAATCAGCCACCCTAACTCCAAGAGTATTCCATGAATAACCACAATATTAAAATAAACTGTCATGTGGTACTCCAAGCAGCACATCTTAAAACAGCACCGCTTCCAGTCGGCACTTGTTTGTGACGAGTGCTCTGGAGTCCAAAGAAGCGCCCTGCAGTCTTCTCCTGGAGAAACTCTTTCTCGGCTGACGAGCAACATCAAGTAAAAATGGCTGCCTGCTTCTGCGGTTGCCCCAGCTCCATTGCTGTGAAATGGTTCACGACCAAGTCTTCACTCAGTACAAAGGTCCTTGTTTGTAGAAGTGGAGGGAGGCTTCCCTGAGTCATGGTCATTTGCTAACTCAGTAGAGGATAGAGGTGACCTTTAACGTAGTAACAGCAAGCAGACTGAGAGTGTCACTCACTAGGAAGAGTGCTCGCCCAACACATGTGAAGCCCTGGAGTCAATCCCCAGCACCCACACACCAAACACGCCAGGGCACACTTATAATCACCCCACTCTAGAGGTAGAACAAAATACAATGTCATTCTCAGGCTACGCAAAATATGATAGCCTCTCTCTGATAATAGCTTACCATACGCAGACTTATTCTATACAATGTAAAGTCTAGACTTTAGTCACAAAAATAATATTACAAATACATCATTGTCAGAGAAACAACATCCCTTCTATTCTCAAGGTCTTTTGACTTAAAATATTTGCTTTCAGAGCTACCGATATAGAAGAGGCTAAAGTGAAAAGGGAAAGGCTGCCTTCTCCATCCCCAGTGACCAAACTCACAGATAATGACTACATCCGCTGTTCAAGGTTCATAACATAAACTTATTTCATCATTAAAGTAATATGTGTCTATTTCTTTTATATAACACCATAGAGCTGGTGCGATGGCTCAGTAAGTAAAGATTTTTGGCCACTAAAGCTGTCGACCCAAGTTCATGCCCCAGGATCTGCATGAGGAAGGAGAGAGCTCACTCCCCAAAGTTGTTATCTGACCTCCACACACACGTCCTGGCACTTGCACACACTAAATAAGCTAGCTAATTGGTTAATTAACTAACTAACAAGTAAATACAATAAATCTCCTTAAATAATAATAATTCGGAATACTAAAGAATATAAAGTAAAAATGTTTAGTTCTCCATACTAATCCCTAAAAACACCAACTATTCTGTTTTTATATACTTGAATAGAAATTTCTCACTGAAGTTCTGCTTCGTGTGTCTGTATACACATGTTTATTTATAAATGCATCTGCATGCTTTATAGATGCATACTTTGCAAATATATTCATACACGTCCACATTTAACACAAATATGCAGATTTCATATCACATAAAAACATAATCATTATACATACTATAAATGGGAAAGGCGATGAATGCTGAGCTGCTTCTCAAAAAGAATCATCTCATAGAAACTCTCTACAGTTTGTTCACTGTGCTCACCAGTTACTTTCTGTACCCTGTGGGACGGTGGATGATCAAGAGCCACAGCAAGGAGCAGGCACGTAAGTCAGACTGGTTCCCCGTGTCTGTTCACACACCTTCTCTACACTCTAATTTCCTTGGTTGTGAATGGAATAATAAAAACAGCACAAGTTTGCCCCTAACAAAATATTTGGTTGTGATTTTTTTTCAGAAATTAATAAGCTATCTTGGAATTCATATAGAAATTTCAAAAGACTAATAATAACCAAAACCATCTTGGAAAACAAGAATGTTGTTCTTATTTCAAAACTTATTATAAAACTATTAAAAAATAGAATTGACATTCCCAAAAGCAATTCTTAGGCAGGTTGTGATGGCACATACCTTTAATCCTAGCACTTGGGAGGAAGAAATAGGTGGATCTCTGTGAGTTCAAGGCCAGCTTGGTCTATAGAGCTACACAGTGAAACCATCTTGAAAAAAAACAACTGGAAAAAAAAGCAATCCTTAAGATTTATGGTCAACTAGTTTTCAACAAAGGTTCCAAGAAAAGTCATTAAGAACGTGGTCATGTTTTGTGTGTGTTTGTTTTATTTTGCAATAAATGGCTCTGGGATAATTAGTCACATGATAAAAAACATGCTTCTCTGTCTCAAATTATATGCAAAAGTCAACTCAGAGAGGGTCATAGAATCCCATGCGAAACTCATGAACTCAGGCTCTGCAAAAACGTCTTAAATGTCGCACCAAAAGCACATGCAATAAAATGACAAACTAGGTTATCAAAACCTAATATTTCTGAACTTCATTTTTAAGATGTATTTTTACTATTTTTAGTCATGTGTTTACTTGTGTGTGTGCATGCATATGAATATGTTTGTGAGTGCAGCTGCCTGAAGAGGCCCAGGTGTTCGGTTCCCTGGAGTTGGAGTTACAGTTGGTTGTGAGCTGCCCCAAGGGGAAGCTGAGAAAAAAGTTTGGATCCTCTGCAAGCACCGTACATGCTCCTGACCACGGAGTCATCTCTTCAATCATAAATTCTCGACTCTAAATGAGAGCATCAAGAAAGTGAAGGGGAACTGGGAAGATGGCTCAGCAGTTAAGTGAGTGTGCTGTGTGCTTAGAGAGGGTCCCAGCTGGAACTGTCCCAGAATCTACACGGTGGCTCACAACAGTCTCTCATTCCATTTCCAGGAGGTCCGACACCCTCTTCTGTCTCACTTTTCTGACCTTCAAGGGAGCCGGGCACACACATGAATCAGGTAAAACACTCATACATTTAAAACAAAAATAATTAAATCTTTAATTTAAAAAAGAAAATGAAAAGACAACCTACAAAATGAGGGAAGACACTTCAAAATTGTATGTCTAAGAAGAGGCTTGTAGCCCTCTCATCAGGGAGAGAAAGCAGCGCTCACGCGTTGCTGTTTGCTAAGAGACTGAAGGAAATGAGAAAAGAATTCTAAATAGAAACAGCAGCAATTATGCTAGCATCTGTGGAATCTTTGACTCCTGGTCATCATCACTACCTTATGCTGCTGAAGAAATACGAATTCTCCAAGAGAAAGAAGCTTTGCCTACAGCCAAACGACGAGATGACAGAACATGACTCTGACTCAGACATGCTGAACTCCAAGCATGGTGCCCTTATCGCCACAATATGTCCTTTCTAGGTATGGAATCCAACTGATGGACCTAAGATCAAACATGTCAACATTTCATGCTTCCGCCTTCAATTCTGATGGCATATGGTTGTAAACAAAGGTAAGTTTGCCAAGAATCTGACACACACATCAAGACTGCTAACAAATCTCCCAAGTTCATCCTCTCAGGTGATTCTCAAGGTAGGAAAATAAATTCAATGACCCTGACTTTTCAAACGGTAGAAAACTTGTGGTAATTTGCAAGCCTCCTTTAACTAGCCCCCTGTTATGGAGGAGGCCAGAAGTCAGTGTCCACCATGTAAGTGTTACTCAGGAACTATTATAACTGAATTAAATGAGAAAAACTCTAGTTTAAAGCTTGTAACTTAATAATAAAAAGATAAACCAACTTCTAAGTTTATTTATTTTATTATTTTTATCTGTATGAGTGTTTTACTTGCATGTATGTATGTGTATTATATGAGAACTTGGTGCTCAAGAAGACAGAGAGGGAATCATATCCCCTGGCACTAGAGTTACACACAGCTATGAGCCGCTTTGTGGTTGTTGGGACTTGAACCCAGGTCCTCTGCAAAAGCAGCAACTGCTCTTAACTGTTGAGCTTACTCTCCAGTTCTAATCCAACTTTTAAATAGGCAAAGGCCCTAAATAGGCATTTTAAAGAAGAAATACAAACGGCTAATAAGCACATAAATAGATTTTCTAATGTTAATACCATCTAAATTATTAAAGTAAAATTACATTTATATTAAGGTTTTAGTAAGGTCTTTCATCAAGATTGTTTGATTGGTACACATTTAGTAGTAGTCAGTATCAAGACATTGAAGACCGAAGAGCACAGCAGGAGAAACAGGAGTGACCGGGTATCTGTGTGTACCGGAAGTGATCACTGTAGTAACTGTCACACACAGGAACTACTCCTAGAAAGAGGCTGGAGAAAGGCAGTGTGTACGTTGTTACTAGTTTCTTCCCATGGTTAGGGATTGGGGAAACTCAGGATTATTGAAAGGTTGACTGAAGGGTGCTGGTGGAGGTCTCTGGTGCACAGCACTACAACAGAACGCATGAGCAGGCGCTGGAGAGACGACTCGGTGTTTCAGAGTGTGCTGCTCTTGACGAGGATTCAAGTTAGTTTCCCAGCACCCGCATTAGGTGACTCACATTGCTACCCCAGCTCCAGGGAATCCTCTTCTGCCCTCCACTGGCAACTTGAGTCACATAAACGTATCCTCACAAATGCATAGAAATAAATGTTTAAATGTCAATAAATCTTTAAAAAAAAATAGTGGGGCTGGAGAGATGACTTAGTGGTTAAGAGCACTGGCTTCTTTTCCAGAGGACCTGAGTTCAAGTCCCAGCACCCACATGGCCACCCATAACTATCTATAATGGGATTTGGAGCCCTCTTCTGCTATGCAGGCCTACATGCAGATAGAAGACTCAAATACACAAAATACATAAAAAAAATAAACCTCTAAGTTAAAAAGATACAGTAATGAATGAGCACGCAGAGTGGGCAAACAGGGAGATCCCTGGATACCCTGCAAAGAATACCATTAGCTAAACTAAAAAATTTGAACAGTTGAAACTAATTAAACCATCTCTAATAATTCTCCCATTATAATTCCAAAATGGATTATTACTTTGTTCTCTTTTCAAAGCATAGTAGTGGAGAACTAATTCAATCTCCAGCTCACCTAGCCAGTTCACCAACTTTATAGAAAGTCCATAGAAACTCACACCACGTTTTTCTGTGTCAAAATCATCAAGCAAACACAAAGATTTATAGAAACAGTACAATGAAAACAAATGAAACATTTTATCCCCAGAGAAAAGTCTTAAAAGTCAAAAGTATTCTCCATATCACATTAATATTCTATCCTTTTCACGTGAAGATTTATTATGTCAAAGTCAAAGCTATTCCCACGAGACTTCTAGAACAATTCCTTAGCTGTGAAGCTGCGACAGGACCTCCTTTCTCAATTTATTATGAAACTTGTTATCCGCACATCATTTCAGAGATTCGACTGTTCCTACCCAGTGGCCTATCAATAGTGACCTTCACTCTCAAATGCCTCTTTCCCAGCATGGCTGAAACTGGTATTTACTGAACTGGGTAAATGGCAAACCTAAGGGGAAAAAAAGGACAAGTCAAAAATCTTGATCAAAAAAAGCAGGCAACGGAATTTTTCCTTGGTAGTAAAGGGATTTAGAGCCCCCAGGTCCTTCTTTGGGGTCAGCATTACAGACTGTGAGCCTTAGGTAAGGAAAATGGATGTTCAAATACTAAGTCTCCTCGAAGGTCTCCAGTGCTGAAAAGAAAAGTACAACAGAAATATCAACTACGATAACATGTGAGCATAGAGAAAGGCTAAGAACACGCAAGACTCCACTCTAGCCGTCCAAAGACCCTGGAAGATCTGAGTATCCTCATGGGTTTCTTCAGGTTGGTTTTGGTATGACACTTAGAACCTTTCAAATTTAGAGTAACGTTTATAATTTTCATGTAAAACTCTGTCTGGGCCGGACACAGTGGCTCACAGAGAATCCCAGCACTTGGGAGGTAGAACCAGGAGCCTTGGGAATGCAAGGCCAGCCTCAGCTATAGAGTGAGTTTGAGACTAGTCTGAGCCTCCTGAAAACTATTTTTTAATAGTTGGTAACAAAATAATTTTCTTTCTTTGTTGTTTCCTTAGTAACTATCCCTTTTTGCTTCCAGATCCTTCACCTGTTCTGCGAACCTAAAACTCACTGACACAGAACACTGCTGCAACTTCTGGTTCTGTCACTCAATCATAATTTCAGATTTGGAACTGATCTTAAAGCAGAGTGTACATGGGTGAGATAAAAAGAAAAATACAAAACCCCATCAGCTGTAAGGAGCATGCATTGAGTTCACCAACTCCTTTCCCTCCACGATGACCCTTCAGACCACAGATGCACCGCCTCCCAATAATCCTTTAGAGCCAAGCCCAAAGAGTGTGCCTCAGATTCGTATTTTAACTGTCTTGTGTGATCAATTTTAATCTTACGAGTTACACTAACAATTGGTCTAACTAGTATTTTGAAGTCAAATCAGCCTCTCTCTTAATGGTTCTGTTGGGATGGATTAACAAGCTCTGGTTCTGTAGGAACGCGACGGGTAAAGGGCTAAATCTAGACGTTTTATAGTCTTTTTAAAATATAACAACTATTTAGAGAGTCTCTAGCCCAAATGTCTCTTGTTAGTGTGAGAGAAATAGCAGTGACTTGAATGTTAAGAGACCCATTTCCTACTACTAGAGTATCCTGGGAAAGGTACTGAAACCTTGAGAAGGAAGAATGTCCTCTAGAAATTCAACTCTGCAGTCCCAACACACACAACAGATGGGAGGATGTGCACACACCAAGGATCTCAAAGTGCTTTTGAGAAGGTGGGGCGTTGTATGGGGGCAAGGCAGCTCTCTATGCTTAGAAATTATTCACAGCCTGTCATTCATTGAAGAGCTTTTGATGTAACAATCATGAAAGGGAAGAGAAGGGGAGTGATTAACCACTCAATCGTGCCTCTTCTTGTTATGTTTGACATGGCCATTCGGAACAGTTAAGTGACTTCCCAGTTACTTGAGATAATTCATCTATTTACCTATAGCAAATGAGTCCCATGCTTAAGAATAGCATTAAGTCCAGCAAGATGGCTCAGTGGGTAAAGACACTTGCTTCCAATCCTGACAACCTAAATTCAATTCCCAAGACCCACGTGGTGGAAAGAGAGGCTCAGCTCTCATAAGCTGTCCTCTGACTTCCACGTGTGGACACACACACAATGCAATTTTTACATTTTAGGATTTTTTAATTTTATTTATGTATATTATGTGTATCTGCTTGTCTAGGTGTGTGCCACATGAGTATGTGTGCTCATGGAGCCAGAAGAGGGCACCAGATTCCCTGGACCTGGAGTCCCAAGTAGTCAAACCACCAAACCTGGGTGCGGGGAACCAAACCTAGATCTTCTTCAAACACACGTTCTCTTAACCACTGAGCTGTCTCTCCAGCTCCATGTAATTGTTAAAGAAAAGAATTAACATTAATCTAGAAATACAAAGGAGAAAACTCTTCACTTTGTACAGGCACCTGCCCAGAAATTCTATGCCTTGCAACAATTAAGCTTATAATAGTTATTAGCTGTGTGAAATCTTAGCAGCTGTCCTGACTCCTAGCTTATCTAATGCAGTCTTTTCAAGGGTAGTTCCAACATTAAATAAGTGAGTATTTAAGTTATTTAATTCCATCTAACTCAACCTCTGACCTCAGTGAACTATTTGCAATGCCTTTTAACTGCTGACTTCATCTTGGCCATGGCCATTCCAGCCTGCGGGTGGTCTTTCAGGATAACACCCTGAATGCTCTTATTCAACCACCTATTTCTACAGACCTCACTCGCATGAAAATATAAAACTGCAAAAAAGAAATCAGTGTTATAAGATTTAATATGGAGCCAGGAGATGGAACTCTGACAGGACGCTGTTGAGAGATGAAGGCAAGAAGGGAAAGCTGCAGCGTGAGGAACATGGCATGATGAGTCTCTGTCTGCAGAAGTGTAAGGGGCCTTGTCCGGGAACTGCCGGGAGAGAGAAGACAGAGCCCAGTGACAGATCTGTGTGTGGAGCACTGTGCTCCCTGTTCCAGGGGAGGCTCATTACTTTCCTCAAGTCATTTGGGGGCTTTTTTCCCCAACATATGTAGATTATCTGAGGAGAAAGGAAGGTGCTACTGAATGCCAGAGTAAAGCTCTTCATATCCTGAAAGAGAGCACCAACGCTGTCTTATGGTAAGAAAGAGGGAGACTGCTGAGAAGAAAAAAGATGGTAAATAAGGGATGTGGTATGCCTTTGGGGATGGCACACATCAATACCTGTGTACCATGTATCTGCAGTGCCCACAGAGAGCAGAAGGGTGCACCAGATCCCCTGGAACTGGAGTTACAGATGGTTCTGAGCCGTCATGAGGGAGCTGGGAATTCAACCTGGATTCTCTGAAAGAGCCCGTCAGTGCCTTTAACTACTGGGCTATTTCTCCAGCCCTAAAAGTAACATGATGTTAAGAATTGAAAGAGAAAACGCATTTGACCTCACCCACGGACTCTTTCTCTTGATTAGCCTGAGGTTGCAACACTTGGTACTGAAGGCAGTCTTAATGCAGTACATTACCATGCAACAAATAAGACATGAGAGCCATGACAGCATGAACGCCATGTGCTGCTGTTCAACTATCACTATCTACTGATGACCGAAAGCAGATAACTTCATTCTTACTGCGTATCCTTAGCAAAACGAATACAGTGAGGAGGGAATGATGGGACCAAGAGGGAAGAGAGTAGGAATGGAGTGGGTTCTGTTCTTACTATAAATCAGAGTCGGGACCTTGCCTGGAAATGACAGAGACAATTGTACATCTAAAAGCAATGCATCATCAGAAAATAAAATCAAGATCAGGTGAGATATAGACGTATACTTATGAATGAAACTCATATGTCAGAAAAGAGTAAATATAAAAAGACCTCTGTGTTGATCAGTCAAGGGGAAGTGTTATCAGCACACAAAGTTACAGAGTAACCATGAGGAGATAAAAGGTGAAAGGGGCTTCCTCCGAGAGGAGGCTGGGGCCATGAAGCTTCCCCTAGTGATGCTGGGACGAAAGTCGCAAGAAGTGCAGGAGACGCAGGCTGCTCTACAGTAATGATGCGCATGTTTTACTCTTAGAACCAAGTTCAACATCTTTTGAACAATCACCAGATCTTTTCATTCTGACCATTCCCCTAGACCGTGCTTTCTTATACTTGTGCATTTAAAGATTCTATGACATCTGAAGCTCATTTGTTCCTATAACTACTCTAACTGAATACTCTAAAATTAATTTCTATTACTTTAATCTCATAATGGGAAGAGATCAGAACTTTTGCTTTTTGATGAAATCAGAGGACAATAAACATTTATAGACTATTATATTAAATGTCCAGGAAAGAGAAGGTTGAAGAAAGGAGGGAAAGAGGAAAGACGTGATGGAGGCAGGGAGGAAGAAACCTGACATTAGAATTTCCTCTCTAACACACGACTTTCTTTAGTCCATAATGTAATATTCCTTCTTTGTCCTTTTGGTTCTTAAACATTTTTGCCTGACTTTTAGGAGTTCTGAGACACTGAATCTAGGGCCTCTCCTTCAGCTCTCATATATAAGACAGGAAAGGTGAGCCCGTTCTGTCTCATAGCCTGATCTCAGAGGGGAGGTGAGAAGACAGGAGCTCTGGAGTGTTGTCTTTTCCATTTTCCAGGAGCCTTATCAACCCCCTTCCCAGGAAAAGAAATACACGGTTTTTTTCTGTCCAAAATGCACACATACAAATTGGGGGAAAGAGAAAAATCTTTTATCTCTGGCTCTGAGTATTATATTATATTATATTGGGTCTTTTCCATTTCCTCGACTCCCAGTAAACTGACTGTATCTCAATTTATCACTGCCTGTGCATTGCCAGCTCCCAAGCCTGAAAGCATCATAGCTTTGAACAATAAAATTCCCCTTGGGATTCATAATACATAAAGCTCTCTCCACAGAAATCAAAACTATTGATAGTTGTCTACCGTGTAGTTAATTCAGAGACAAGCATTAAAACAGATAAACAAAATGGTGTTGCTTCTGTTAATGCCCCCCACATGCAGGCCCCTAAGTAATAGAACATAGGAAATCAATAGAGCTTGGTAACTCCTATCCATTGAGACCTTATTAACTATATTGTCGATCCCAGAAAAATTCAATACAGCACATGATCAAATGTATGAAAGAATACAAAGGATTCAAAACTATATTTCACCTAGAAATTATGCTTCCAGGTGAAGTATAGGATACCAGTGTTGGTATCCAAAGACTATGAACTCAAGCACAGCCAAGGCTGCCTTCCTGTCTCTAAAGGAGACAGCTCTGGTTCCACACATCTGTCTACTCTCATCTGGGGTCAGGCACAGCTGGTAATTAGCAGAGCAGTATTCAATAAGAAATGTAATGCAAGCCACATATACAATATTAAAAATTAATGATCAGCACGTTTGCGAGTATTAGTGCTTACAAAAAACAAAGAGTCATGGTTGTGGCTTATGCCTATAAACCCAGCACTCAGAAACTGAGGAAGAAGGATTGTCCACATAAGCTCATGGACTATCTTACTAGTAATAGTAATAGCAAGATTCTGCCTCAAAATAAGAAAATAAATGGTCAAAAATTAATCATTAATGTGGCAAGCAGCAGTTAATGCAGAGATTCATAATTGGTCAAAGTATGGAGAATAAGTACTTGGGGAATGCTCAGCCCTAAACGGGATACCTATATCATTCCATCCAAGGATCAAAGAATGTTCCAGAAGAAGAAGTAAGAAAAAAATGTAAGAACCAGCAGTTAGGGGAAAATGTTAAGAAACAATGTCTTCTTGATACAGAGAGCCGTAGCATGCCTGGATTCACCGAGCCTGTGCCGGTTGGTTTTTACTGTCAGCTTGACGCAACCTAGAATTTCCTAGAAAGGGAGTTTCATTTGAGGACCAGGGTTTGGGTTCTTGTGCTGCACATCAAATATTCCCAAGAAGGATGCACTATGGAACTGAGCTGCAAAATTACCAGAGTACTGACAAAAAGAACCCGGCAGAGTTTGGCAGTAGGGCTTTCCATGAGCGCTAGAAGTTGTCAGCGTTGTAGTTAGAATAAAGTCCATAAAAATTAAAAAGCTCCTCAAGGAAATGAGAAGATGGAGCCTTCCTAAAACTAATGTTTGAGGAAAACATACAAGGAAACGATAGGGAGGAGTCAATGAGGAAAGTGAGGGAGGAGGTGGAGAACACAATGTGTAATGTCCTAGAGAGAAAGTAGGGAAAGTCTTAATACAGTAAACAGAGTTTAAAGTGTGCCAACGTAAATTATATTAAACGATAAATCGTCCATGCACCAGAACAGGCAAGGTACAGTGAGGACGTGAGTTCAAGAGGAGAACAGAGAAACAGGAAGCAGAGTTGTTCAGTGAGTTATTGCCTGTCATCAGGTGGACGCAAACTGACACATGTAAAGACAGAACCAGTGAAGGAGAAGAGGAATGAGCACATGGCAAAATATCACTCTAGAGTCATAGTAGAGTAATTTCAGGGAAGGGGAAAGGCTAGGAACCAGATAACTTTCAAAGAATTAAAAAAAAAAGTTGTCTTTGAAACTGAAGAAATGGGAATAGTCAAGAATAGATATATTCTTGAGACTTTTATTCCTGGTTATACTGGTTAATTCTAACTGTCAACTTGACACAGCCTAGAATTACCTGGGAAGAGACTCTTAATGAGGGATTACCTAGAGCATCATTATTATCTAGGAATCATCTAGGTTGACCTATGGACACGTCTATGAGGAACCGTCTCTGTTACTGATGGACCCAGCCCACCGAGGGCAGCACTATTCCCTAACCTGGACCCTGAACTACATAAGGGAGAAGAAAGCATGTAATCAACAATCCATTGCCTGCCTTCTCCGCTCATGATGGTGGATGCGCTGTGTAAATTCCCACCTTGACCTTTCCACAGTAACCGAGCACAGCCTAGAATCTTAAGCCAAATAAGCCCTCTCTTCCCTGTTTGTCTCAGCACATTCGTCGCGGTCACAGGAGTGGACTAGGAATCAGAAGGGCCCCAATAGGCTTCTTTATCTGAATGCTAGTCACCAGGGAGTGGGAGGAACTCTTTGATAGCATTAGAAGGATTAAAAGACATGCCTTATCAGAGAAGGTGTGGCCTTGTTGGAAGAAGTGATGGTGGGCTTTGGGATTTCAAAAGCCCATGCTAAGCCCAGTTTTCTCTCTCTGCTCACAGATTAGGATGTAGCTCTCAACCTCTTCTCCACCACCTTCCATGCCACCGTGTTCCCTGCCATCGTGGTAATGGACTAAGTCCATAATATTCAGGCCCGTGCTGTGTAGGCATTAGCTTGGATCACTTTCAGCATGATACCAGCATCTATGAAAAGACTGGAGAAAGACAGCTGCGCTCTGACCACGAAGGAGAGCAGCATCCTAGCTGGTGCATGACTCACCGCTTTGCAGACTGAGATCTCAGGCCACATTTTCATGTCGGACGGCTCACCCCTGGCTACGCACCAGAGTAATAGTGGATCGCCTGCGGAATGTCTCACACTTCCAAAACTGGCAAAGCTCTTATTCCTCAAATCAGTATGTCTATCTGTCATAGGTCCAGCATCTCCTCATCACGAGTGACATGGAAAGGTGCCAAGGAATCAAATGCACTGTAAGCAAAGCCTACTGTCGTTTTTTCAAGTGGATGCTAAGGGGTATATGCTGAGTGTTTTCCAACAACTACTGGGTTACACGCAGTGTAGCTAATTAGTTCGTCGTCTCCAATGGAACTGTTTCCATAAACATTCTGCCAGCTATAGAACACCATGTGTGTCTGCTAAAATATGTTCCAGGATTAGTTTGTCTTTCCCTGTAAAAAGCCGAATGGTCCTGTAGCGCCCATGCCATCACAAGACAGTATACGAGCCAGAAACTTAGCTGGAGACTTTAAAAACACATAGACAGAGGCACACAGGGAGAGACACGGACATGGGTCATCCTCGATACCAAAGTCCCAATGCCAACTTTATCCGGCTCAGGGGAAGCTTATATAGGGATCCTTAGCCACGCCCAGCTCTTGGGATCTTTCAGCTGCAGACTCATCAGGCTCAGGGCAGCTACAGGCGGGGTCTCGTGCTCAGAGCAGCTGCAGGCGGGGGGGGGGGGGGGGGGGGGGGGGGGGGGGGGGGGTGTCTCGTGCTCAGACCAGCTGCAGGCGGGGGTCTCGTGCTCAGTTCTCTCCAGCAGACAAAAGGTCGAGGCAGGCAAAGAAAGTCAAGGGGCTAGGGGTCTGCCAGCCCCCAACATTTCCCCTCCAGTGAAGAGTTTTACTGAATCTCAGGATTTAGTGAGCAGACGGCTATATTTGTGATTTGATGTTTGTCTAAGAATACTGGAGATGCAGCAACAGTCAGAAGCATGCGATATCAACACATCAATAGATGGAAATCATGCAGGCAGCGGCTGTTGCTTCTGAACCCAGACAAATGCTAAGTAATTGGCGGCAAATACCGAACATTTTATCAAACCCCTAACTGCAACATGCTTAAGCAGAGTAGATGGAGCTGACCATTCAGGAATGGTTCATTAAAGCCAAGCTGCTACCTTCCTTTACAATGAATATTTAATATAATTGAATTTCAAACTTATTTAATACAGGTGATACAGAATGGATACCAGTGATTCATTAAGGCATTATTTACTTCCTTCCTCAAAACATGCATTGAGATTCTAGAGAGACGACTTGGTGGTTAAGAGCGCTGACTGCTTTTCCAGAGGACCTAGAGGTTTGATTTCCAGGACCAACTTGGTGGTTCACAACTGTAACTCCAGTCCCACAAGTTCCAGGGTCCTCTTCTGGCTTTCGTGGATACTAGGCATGCATTTGGCTTATACCTATACAGTTAGGCAAAACACTCAAACACATAAATAATACAATTTTTTAAACATGCATTGAAAAATTGAAGAGGCAATAAGGAACATTTTAAGAGATCCAGAGTGCTGAGTAGTGTGGCACACACCTTTAATTCAGTACTTAGGGAGGCAGAGTCAGGTGGATCTCTATAGGTTTGAGGCCAGCCTGGTCTACAGAGTGAGTTTCTCGGACAGCCAGGGCTACACAGAGAAACCTTGTCTCAAAAAAGAGGAAGGAAGAGGAAGAAGAGGATAAAGGAGGAGAAGGAGGAGAAGGAGGAGGAGAAGGAGGAGAAGGAGGAGGAGGAGGAGGAAGGAGAAGAAGGAGAAGGAGAAGGAGAAGGAGGAGGAGGAGAAGAAGAAGAAGAAGAAGAAGAGGAGGAAGAAGAAGAAGAAGAAGAAGAAGAAGAAGAAGAAGAAGAAGAAGAAGAAGAAGAAGAAGAAGAAGAAGAAGAAGAAGAAGAAGAAGAAGAAGAAGAAGAAAGAGACACACCCTGGGAACTTTACAGTGACATTTGTAGGTAAAGCATGTGTCCCATACTCTGATGAGCAGACTAAGTGCATCCCCAAGGTACCATTCTCCCATTTCTAGAAGCAATCATTTTATTCCACAGTTATGAATGATGGAAACTCTGGATTTCTAATTCCTGATGAGAAATAAATCTATAGACCTGAGGTTTTAGAAATCATGGAGATGGAAAATTGAGGGAATATGGAAAGATGAATAGAAAATAAACCTTGAATACAAGGGTACAGCTGAATGGATAAAGTAATTTCTAATAGTCTATAGCACAGGAAGATAGAGGTGATAATTAATTGAACATTTTAAAATATTAGCAAGATTTCAAAATCTAGTAAAATTTTGAATATTCTGAACTGAAAAAAATAGATCTATGCCTGAGATTGTGGGCATACAAATTACCCTGACCTAAACATTATACATTACATGTATAAATGTACTGAAATATATACCCTATTTCACAAATATTCAATTACATTGAATTGATTAAAAATACCCATTAATTTCTAAGGAAAATATAACCCAAATACTTTTATTTTGTACATGAGAAATACAAGAAGTATCTGTTTTTATTGTCATTACATTATATCACTGTGGTGGGGGGGGGGGGGGCACCTCCATGCTATGGCAGGCCAATAGAGGTCGGAGGACAACTTTTGGGAGTCAATTCTCTCCTCCTGCCATGTGAGTCCCAAGGATCAAATTCATGCCATTGGGCTTGACGGCAAGCCCCTCCTGACCCCTCACCAGACCAGAGAATGTACATTTTGGAGAAGGTAGATTACTTCCCACCAAGAACAAGCTCCTAATTTCTACCACAGGGAAGAATCTGCCAGAAATAGTCCTGAGCCATGCACTATGGCTCTAAACCAAAGTTCTACACATTCGCCTCTGGGAGATTCTCACATGAGCACATTGGAGAGCAAAACATTTCTTTTAGTGTAAGATGCCACCATCTATATCTAGGAGAGATGAATGCAAAAGCTCCTCGCTAATCTCAGCATCCCTCCAACTGGTTTGTGACCGCTTTAGTAGATGCCCATAAGTAAAATTGGATAGGAAGTCTTTCAGCAGTGGCAGGGCATCCAATACATTTGCAGGTCCCACCTCACACATGAACATGAAGCCTGTGCATCTGCAGGTCTCCTCCCATCTCACACATGAACATGAAGCCTGTGCATCTGCAGGTCCTCTCCTATCTCACACATGAACATGAAGCCTGTGCATCTGCAGGTCTCCTCCCATCTCACACATGAACATGAAGCCTGTGCATCTGCAGGTCTCCTCCCATCTCACACATGAACATGAAGCCTGCACATCTGCAGGTCCCCTCCCATCTCACATATGAACATGAAGCCTGTGCATCTGCAGGTCCCCTCCCCTCTCACACATGAACATGAAGCCTGTGCATCTGCAGGTCCTCTCCTATCTCACACGTGAACATGAAGCCTGTGCATCTGCAGGTCCTCTCCCATCTCACACATGAACATGAAGCCTGCACATCTGCAGGTCTCCTCCCATCTCACACATGAACATGAAGTCAGTAGTACCTGTATGCAGTTGCTGGCTCTGGTAGACACGACTCCATGAGGCTGTACATTCCATGTCCAGATAATTCACACTAAAGCATTTGCAGAGGGAGGCAAGGTTGGTGCTATTCTCCATCTGAGCAGGCATGCTGGCGTGTGTGGACTGTATACAAAAGAGCTGAACCTTCCTCTTTCCCCACTCTTGAAATCTCAGCTTAGTTACTTCCCTTTACATTAAGAAACCAATTCTTTTATATTCACTTTATTTCACCACTAAAACTATGCTATTGTTACAATAAGGAAGTTAATGTTTGTATAAAAAACTATTTTACCCTAATTAATATTACTTTCGGCTGTTTTATGGGATAAAGAACTCATTCTTTATAATTAAAAACATAAAGAGAGAGCTGTGGTCTTGTGTGAACAATTTTAACAGTTTCCTCTACTGCGCCTAGATTGTTAGCAAAAATAAACAGTATCTCTGTTTGCTATTTGTCTTTAAAATTGATTCTGAGAGACAAGGCATGCCTCCAATGAGCTTCCCAAGCAAGGTGAGTTAGCACAGGTTATCTCAACCTCCACAGCACGTCATGTGTCATTCTAGATTTCTATGCAATAGGGGAAAGTGTCGCTTTTAGAACCCAGTAACTAAGAATAGCATCTGGTGCTGAATGCCTATGAATACACCATGTATTTATTCTCTTGGAGCTGGAGAGATGGCTCAGTGGCGAAAACACTTTGACTCACGCAGAGAGAACCTGGTTTGGTTTCCGTCATCTACATGACAGTTCACAACATCCACCACTGCAGCTCCAAGGGATCTAACATCCTCCTCCAGCCTCCACCCACACACACCAACACACGGACACAGGGATCGGGACACAGGTGGTACTGAAAGTGCCAGAAACTTCTAACAGGATAAACACCAAGAAAACCAAGTCAAAGTAGATTCTGATAGTATTGCTGAAAGAAAAAGAGAAATAATTTTTTTTATATTTTTGGTTTTTTTCAAGACAGGGTTTCTCTGTAGCTTTGGAGCCTGTCCTGGAACTAGCTCTTGTAAGACCAGGCTGACCTCGAACTCACAGAGATCCACCTGCCTCTGCCTCCCGAGTGCTGGGAATAAAGGCGTATGCCACCACTGCCCAGCTGAAAAATAATTTTTAAAATGAGACAGAGGGGGGAAGTTCATCAAGTTAAAAGAGGGTAGCAGTAAGACTGGTGGCTAGATCCCAACAGACGCCATGCAGTCCAGAGGGTAAAGAAGCAACTTGCCAAAAAGAACTCATTTCCAACTTAAAGCCATACGCACAGAATTAAAACATCAAGACGAAGGTGGCTGCTTCTCGGTCTGAAAGTGATGGAGTAAAACATGTTAAACTGTTGTTTTCACAGATAACAAAGAAAATAGCAGCCATGGAGGTCACGTGGTAATGATGGAAAGCAAGCAGAAGCCAGAGAAAATCTAATTCACGCTGAGAGATACCATCATGTGGCATTTCTTCTGAAGGTGAAAAAAAAATCTCGTGGAAGAGAAAACTACAGATAGACAGAACTTTGAGACCTCACATGAGTTTTCCTAAAACTCCACAGCATGCACTGGGCAATGCCAAAGGCCCAGCAAGTACAAATATAAGTGTAAATAAACCTTTCAAGAGGCTGTACTATTCTATTAATTGTACTCTTTTCGGGAACAGTGGCCTCCGTGCTAAATAGTTTTGGTCAACACATCAAATAATCCTTTTAAGTGCCTCAGAACCCATACTATGAAACTAAAGACTATATCCCAAAGACTAAGAGTCCTCTGTAAGACTGATGGGGAAATTAAACAGACTTAACCTTTTTAAAAGGTTAAACGAACCCTCTGGTGTCTGCTTCGTTATCAACCATTCGCTGAAGCAAAACTTAACAGTCTCTGGGGTAAGATAGAAGAATACAGAACCTCTAGTTGACTCAGCAGACTGCCAGGTGTGTATAATCAAAACCACTATTCACAGACAAAAAAAAAAGGTGTTTCTCAGACATAAAGCAATATCGGTCAGTAGAAACAGAATCCATGTGGTCAAGAGGCAGGCGGATCTCTGTGAGTTTGAGACCAGCCTGGTCTACAAGAGCTAGTTCCAGGACAGGCTCCAAAACCACAGAGAAACCCCGTCTCAAAAAACCAAAACAAACAAACAAAAAAAAAAAAAAACAACAAAAAAAAAGAATCCATGTGGTCAGATAGCACAGTTAAAAACAAGGAGGCTAAGGCAATTGTTGTATATATGCTCTAAATGGTAACTTTAGAGAGACTCTTCTCAAGTTTACAGTACTCTTAAACAAGTTTTTACAGACATAAAAAAAAATCTATAGGGGGCTGAAGAGATGGCTCAGAGGTTGATAGCTCTGGCTGCTCTTCCAGAGGTCCTGAGTTCAATTCACAGAAACCACATGGTGGCTCACAACCATCTATAATGGGATCTGGTGCCCTCTTCTGGCAGAACACTGTATACTTAATAAATAAATAAAATCTTTTTTAAAAAAATCTATACATAAAGAGGCAAGCCAAAAAGTTTGATTCATTAAGATTAAGAACATTTGTGGTGGTATTTTGTTTGTGAGAGTATAGTTACTGATTGAGGCATAAGGGCTACTTATGGGATTTTAGCAATGTTCCTTTGTTGTTTTTGTTCTGTTCTTTAATGTCCTTCTTACATATTTATGTGGACCTGTGGGTCTCAATGTGCACATGCACCACATGAAGGAAGTACCAACAGAGGGCAGGAGAGGACACAATCCCCTAGAACTGTAGAAACAGAAGGTTGTGAGCTGTCATGTTGGTACTGGAATTTGAATGTGGATCCTCTGTAGCAGCATCCAGCACCCTTAACCACTGAATATTTGTTTGCTTGCTTGCTTGCTTGTTTTGAAACAGGGCACTATGTACGCTTGACTGTCCCAGAGCTCACAATGTAGACCAGGCAGAACTCAAACTCCCAGAGATCCGTCTGCCTCTGGCCCAGAACTCACAATGGCAGGTGGACCTCTGCCTCTGCCCCCGAGTGGTGGCCTTGAAGGTGTGCCACCACACCCCCAGCCCGTAGTGATATTTTAGTCCTTGATCTGCACAGAGGTTACGTGAACCTGAGTGCAGAACGTGAGAATATATTGAGGAGATCCCAATAGAGTATGTACCTTTATGAATATATGCTATTCTTCAACAAACCACTAAGTAACAATTATGTATGTGGCTTAGACGCAAGATCTGCCAAGTGCAGGGAAGTCGTTTCTATTCAAAGGGAGTATGCACGATACAGGTAAGTTCTTAGCTAATATCTATGTCAGTCTGTAAATAATCTAGAAACTGTTTGAATAAAATTTCAGATTTAGTTCCTTGCTTGTGTCCAGATGTACGAGTACATGTACATCTACATCTTACGGTGTAAGATGAAGAGGGACTGGGAGCAGTCTCGGCCTCGTGGACCTTTTGGCTGCATCTCCCTCCATGTATCTCCTTTCTTCATCTGCGTCCTGTACTATCCTTGTTCCACCTTCTGCAGGCACACTCTCCAGGGAACACAGATGTTCTCCTTTTTATCACTTTCGACTCATAAGTAAATCCACTGAAGGCAATAAAACAGGGAAGGACAGAATCTCATAATTAGACTAAAACTACTCTAGGTCTCTGTTAATTTTATGAACCACTCTCAAAGGTCTTCTTGAAAATAAGTCAATAACCACATCAATAAAACCACCCTCCACTTCTAATCCTGTTTTCACTTTTCCCAACACCTCACAGTGACTGGTTGCTTTTCATTAGTCCTTCATGTGCCACTAGACAAGGGCCATTTAATAAAAGAGGGCAGAGGCTGTTTAAAATATGCTTCCAGCGTCACACCAAGTCAGTTAGATCGTAATCCATTCTTCATTGTTTCGGCTCCACCATGGAGCTAACATTCCTTCTAAGTTGGGGGCACAATGCCCTCACTGTGGCTTTCGGCTTTCCATAGAGTGGGCATTCCTTGGATTCCAGAAACGTGCTAGTCCATGCTTCCCTCCCTCCCTAAAGGGGTAGTGGTTCCCTTCCATTTGTCAAAAGAATCAGAGTAAAGCACTTCAGCAAGTGTGTCTGTTGTATGTGCCACATAAGGCATGCATATATACAGGTATATATTAGATATATGTATTCCGTGCTATAATAGAAAACCATGCATCGTTTACTGCACAACCCTAAAACCTCGACTTCTCTGAGAATTTCCTTTTTACTGATAGGAGGGTGGATAAAGAAACTGAAATATAAGATGTGGCTTCGATTCATCTTTGTTCTAAAAGAAGCAGTCCTGTCATTTGCCACAGCCTAAAAACGGAGGATGTTTGCTAAGTGAAATAAGCGTGCCCCAGAGTTCCAGTGCCACAGCTCAGCAGGTAAAAACGGGTTGTCCTGCATGCCTTCACCCGAGTTAGAGTCCCAGATCCCACAGTGGAATACAAGACCCAACCCCCAAAAGGTGTCCCCTGGGTCGCACACACACGCTGTGTGCATACACAGATACGCATGCACGCACGCACATAGACACTCCACATGCACATACAACAATAATTAACAAACGTAATTTTAAAAGGAAAAAATGGGAGAAAAGCCAAATACAGTGATTACCATGACAGGGTGAGAAGATGGGGGCAGTGAGGGGATGGGGGACGGTGCAGGGCAGAAGGTGTCAAAGGGGGGAGAGTGGAGCTGGGGTTCTAATGAACGGTGCGGCTGCAGTGAGGCCAAGTAAGGAACCATCGTGAACCAGGGCATTAAGTGTTTTGTCACCAAAAGGTGAGAATTAATCATGTGAGAGGAGGTCTGCACCCCCGTACCCCACTGTAGAAACTGTTCGCAGCATGAATCCCATGACACTGTGCTGTGCACCTCAGAATTGACTTTAAGAGGTACGAAACCAAAAATTACAATATAAACATAATCCCCTAGATCTGTATTTGGTTTAAAGTTGACTGGCTGTTATGTTTATTTTTATTATGAAATTCTCTCTCTCTCTCTCTCTCTCTCTCTCTCTCTCTCTCTCTCTCTCTCTCTCTCATGCACACACGCACGTGCCAAGGGTGTCCACGAGATAGCTCAGGCTGGCCAAGAACTTGCCATCCTTCAACCACAGCCTCCTGAATACTGAAGTCACAGAACCACCATATCCGGCTATTTCTGATTTTTTTAAAATTGTACTAGGGTTTAGAGGAGAAAAACATTTAAACAACTCAGACATTTTTTATGAAGTTGAACAAAAAAGTTCTAGTTTGTTTTCCCTCCCAAAATAGTTTCAGCAAAAGTAATAAACATAAAATCATCAAATAGTTCTTTTTAAGATATCTTTCAGGACTAGAAAATGGATCCATGGATATAGTGGTTTCAGAGCAAACATGAGGACCTGAATTATGATCCCTAGCACCCACGTGAAAAGGGAAAAAATACCTTGGATGTAGCAATACAATCTATCACCCTAGCACTGGAAGGCTGAGACAGGCAGTTCCCGTGGGCTTGATAGGCAGCTAGCCAAAACTACAAGGTCCAGATTCAGTGAGAGACCCTGTCTCAAGTAAATAAATAGATCATTTATACATAGGTATAGGCAGACAAACAGATAGATAGATAGATAGATAGATAGATAGATAGATAGATAGATAGGCAGGCAGACAGACAGACAGATAAATGATGGATAGATAGATGATAGATAGATAGATAGATAGATAGATAGATAGATAGATAGATAGATAGATCATACATACATACACAGACAGACAGACACTCCAGCATCCACCTCTGGCCTTCATGTATGCCTGTGAAGAGCAACTGAACAAATGAACCTTCATAGGCACAAATTAAAATTTTTAAATCTTAATTTAAATATCCTGAAGATGAGACTTGTAATCTTCGGGCGGGGTGGGGGGGGTTGATTGTTGTGTTATCATAGTAAAACATCAAAAGGCAGAATATGTGCTTTTATTATGTAACATAGGCAAGCACAGCATGGAGTATGTGTGGTTTTCACAAGGCCTTACCCAAAAATGGGGGGAGGGGGGCTTGGTAAACCTAAGCTTCCAAACACTGAAAAGTAGAAAATATATTTCTGAGCCCATCAGAGAAGAAATGTCTCCTGTTTAAAAAAAAAAAACAAAAAAACTTTACAATTCGTTGTGTATGGGCAAAGGCATCTCTCATTTCATTAAACCTCTCCGGTTATTATGGAGAGGCTGCAATGCAGTATTGTTGGAGGTGGGGAGCTGTATTCAGAGACTCAGTAACCAGAGAAGAGCCAGGGCTGGGACTCCATCTTGGAGCTGCCTAATGAGCCACCCTGCCTCCCACGGCTCGCTCTTCACAGCTGTGTGCAAGACTAATAGACTCAAGCCTGCAAAACAAAACACCCACAACCCACAAGTCCACTGCAGCAGCTAACACCCTGAGGATAGGCAGGCTGCTCCTGCCTTCCTTCAGAATACTCACTCTCTCTGCGAACTTCCTGGAGTGCAGCTGTGAGCTCTTCCTTTAAAGCCCTTGCTTCCTTGGCGATCTTCTCCCCCTTGTCTAACAGGTTCCAAGTTGCTTCCTCCACAGAAGCCAGGAGAACTCTGGCTCTCTTAGAGCGTCCCTTTTTCCTGTTGGAAGGGTTCTGCGGACAGTTGACAAGTGTGGTAACCTAAAATTGGAGGAAACACAAAGGAACTTACTGAACGTCTGGTAGGGGGAACCCAGCCTTGAGAGATACCAGTGCAGAAGAAACAGAATCATGTCCCAGTAACCAGACTCATTCGGGGGACTGTTGTTACATTCCTTCAAGGGCAGCCACCAGAATCCCAACTGAGGGTTAGAAAGGAGAGTCCTGGTTATGGACCCCATCAAGTTTTCCTACTGATAAAAGCCTGAGAGGACTCTGGGTGTGTGGGAAAGATTCGTGTTTAGAAAGAAGTGGAACGATGGGCACAGTACACTGGTGGCATGGCCCAGTGGGTAGGGTGCTTGACTGGCAAGCGTGAGATCCTAAGTTCGAGCCTTAGCACAGCTCGCACCAGGTGTGGTGGCGCACATCTGCTATCCCAGCACTGGGATGGTGGGGGTAGAAAGATACCAGGAAACAGCGTTCAAGGTCATGATCCACTCTCAGAGGCTCAAGGACCTTCACGGGCTGAGGGCAGTAAGATTGAAAGACAGAGGGAGTAGACGTCTGCAGTGAAATATTACTTGCTGGACGCAACAGGCCATTGCACACGTGAGCGAGCCTACAGCAACTGTGACTATAAACACAAGCCTGTGCAAGATCGAGTCGGACAAAACCCCAGCGTGGATTGGGGGCCGGCTATGGAGTTGCAACCCTCGTTGAGGAGCTATTAGCAGTTGACGGATGGTGGGAGAAAGAGAGTCAGTTTTCTCCAGAAACTCGGGCCCTGAGAGACTAGCCATACTCCCGATAGATGGTCCTACCCGCATGCATGTGCAGGCATCGCTAAGTGGGCTCAGTGGGTTTTTAAAAAGAAAGAGCACATAAAGTTGGGAAGGAGAAGTGGTGGGAGAATAAGGGAGGAGTGGGAGAGGAGGGAATGGGGAGGTAGATTTGATCAGAACGCATTATATGTGTGCATGAACTTCTCCATTTAAAAGGGGGAATATATTTAAAAAACAAAATTCATACTATTACTTTATGAGAAATATCCATTGCTTCCATTTCTTAATTAAACCTTGGGTCCCAGAAGAAATTCTGGGATAAAACTTGTATATAGCAGAAAAATTACTTGAATCCAGTGTATGAATTAGGACACCTGGGGCTCCTGCTGAAATCAGAGCTCCCATGATAAGCCAGTGAGAGGCTATGTTAATTAGCTAGGCTGACTCTTTCCACAAGGCATACACCTATCAAATCACCATCGTACCCCCTCAATATACACATTTATTTGCCAACTGGAAACAAGTAAGCAGAGCCAGTGAGGTGGGTGGTAAAAGTATGCTAATGACCAGAGTTCCATCCTGGGAGCCACAGGAGAAGGAGGACACTAATGCCTGGCAGTTGTTCTCTGGCCTCCACAAGCACTCCATGGCACATGTGCCCACACATAGTATACATATGCACGCACACACACATTAACAATAAATAAAATTGAAAAATAAGGGGCTGACTATGAAAAATCAGTGTGGTAGTTCCTCAGGATGCTGGGAACAGATCTATCTACCTCAAGATCCAGCTCTATCACTCTTGGGCATCTCCCCAAAGGACTCCACGTCCTACTACAGAAACACTCGCTCATCAATATTCATTGATGCTCTGTAAATAGGAGCTGGAAATTGGAGACAACCTAGATGTCCATTAGCAGATGACTGGATAGTGAAAATGTGTCCAGCGACACAGTGGTCAGCTGGTGTAGGAGGTCCTTCTGTCTTTATGTTGCTTTCGTTGGTTAATAAAGAAACTGTTTTGAGGGCTGGAGAGATGGCTCAGAGGTTAAGAGTATTGCCTCCTCTTCCAAAGGTCCTAAGTTCAATTCCCAGCAACCACATGGTGACTCACAACCATCTGTAATGGGGTCTGGTGCTCTCTTCTGGCCTGCAGGCATACAGACAGACAGAATACATGACCAACAGGGAAACATCTTGGAAGAAGCCTTTGTTTTCTTACTATGAAAATAAGAACAGGAGCTGGAGATCTACTCAGCCGCTTGCCTGGCATGTACCATGGCCTGGGTGGATTTCCCCACATAACTGACTACCTATAATCCAGGCTTCGCGGCCTACACCTGTAATCCTGTAACAGTTCAAGTCCATCCTCAACTACATAGCCAGTTGGAGGGTCCAGATCTTATCTCAGACAGAAAGAAAAGAAGGAGTGGGGGAGGAGGCGAGAAGGAGGAGGGAAATCCCATTATCCAGTTAGACTACAAATTGGCTCAGTGCGGTCCAGTGCTTTCACAATTCATAACGAGACACGCTGCATGTGTATTTTCTAGTCTGTGCACAATGGAGGTACAAAAATTGGCCACCACAATCCCTGTCAAAGGTGCTTTCTTTAGGCCTAATCTTGTCTCCCCCGCCCCAGCCTCCACCTCCCACGCGAGTGTGATGTGGGCAGTTCACAGCACACTGGGATGCTTTACCAGCAGCTGAAGGGCACCTAGAAGATGACAAGCAGCCTGGTGGATCACCGGGGCTTTCACAGACACCAAACGGCAAGGTTCTCTGCCCCTGTTTGCAGAGTTAAAAAGTTTTTGTCCAGATTAACGCCTATATTAAAACTCCGGTTTGAAGCGGAGCGGAGTGTCTCGTCTGAAAGGTTCCCTCCCACCGCGCCTAAGTGCACAGTTTCCCACGGCACAGTCTATTGTTGAATCCTCCAAGCACCAAATGCTTCCCGCAAAACACCCTAACCTTTGAAATTAAAATGAGCGTCCTAGAAATGCTTTGTTCTTTATACTAAATGCCACAGAAGTGAGAATTGTGAACGAGAACATTGTATAAGAGCATTATGCTTATGTTTAAAAAAAAATGCAACTGCGACTTGTAAGCTGTTCACTTGTGTATGTAGTTTGAACCCAAATCTTCTTTTAAAGCACCCCAATATAGTTATTTAATATTGGCTAACGTTAAGTGACATTCCCAATAACTCGTTTTTACCTGTTCAGAAAGAGACCTCAGTTCACCCAAGGGCTGTCACCTACTTCTGTCAGCCACTGTGACTAAGCACAGCAGGTGTGCCTCACCCAGGAGGAGGGGTGCCTGTGTTATTGGAAAAGGTCTCTCATCTCGGAAGGAAAACCAGCAACCAGTAAAATTCACTTTAACATATTCTGTATAATCATTCCTCTTTCTTCGTTTTCCTTTACAGTACAGAGAGCTATTTCTATAACGAATGCAAAACTTGGGGTTGAACCTGCAGCAGAGATGATCCTACAGAATCCAGTATATTTTACCTCCTTTATATTTTGTCACAAATACATAACCTTCCCCTTCCCTCATTTTTTTTTTTGGTGGGGGGAATTTTAGAAGATTTTTAAATTTGGGAAATCTCTAGGCTTGTAGCTTTATTGAGCAGGCACGGGTTTGTTCACTTGCCTTTAGTCTGCACCCCTGTCCTTTGCTACAAAAACACCTTCACCGAAGATAAAAAGGAAATGCATTATATTGAAGTATTGGAATGTCATTCATAATGAAGCCTGTTATTTTATACAGTTAGTATATGCTTACAAATAATAATAATAAACCAGTTCTGGTGGCACAGGCCTGTAATCCAACCTAATTGGGAGGCTGAGACAGGAGGATCATAAGTTCAGGGCCTGTCTGGGCTGTATGTATATATATAATTATACATATGTAGCAGGGAGATGGGCTTAGGGATGTGGCTTGACAATAGGATGCTTATGCTTGCCAAGAATGTTCAAGGTCTGATCACTAATAATACAAATAATTAAATAATAATAAAAAATACAGGAAGGCCTCCTCTCATAGAAATGGTCTTAAGTTAGCTGTCTCAAGTAATATGTAAAGAAGAAATTCCTACTTTAATTCTGAAAGTCAAACATTTCATGCAACCAGATATATCCTAAGTGGTGTGCAGTCACTATGCGTTGAATGTTAGAGAGCCAAGAAGCAGTCTGTGTGATGTTTCTCACCAGGTGTACTGGGCCATCTCCTCGCACAACCCACAGTGCACTGGACTCTAATCCTGATGGATTTCTCTAGATGCTCCAAAGACACTGAGGATTGAACTGGTATCCTTAGTGAACCAACCTCTCGCTTGACCTTGTAGCAAGCCACGCCATCACGCGATAGGAGTAGTAGGGACTATGATAGGCGCCTGTGGTTTGCTCTTGCTTGGTGCATGAGTGTAGTGATTGCTTTGACTCCCGGCTCCCGACACTTGCTCCATGGGAAGTGTTTAAATGCCAACTGGAGTACCACATTTCTGCTCCATAGTTGTGTTCTTTCCCAATCAAACTCTAATTTCTTCTTCATACTCTGCTATCACCATGGTATTAAAAGGCCATGTTAACAGACATCTCTTTTCTTGTTGATGAGCTAAAATGCTTTGAATTTTTAACCTTCCTCTGGTAGCTCACAGGAACCTTCAGGACTACTTTTGTTCCTTTCAGTTAATTTTAATTTGTGTAATAAGATACATGACATTTAAGCCATGTTAAAATTAAAAGTTAAAAGCCTTAACTTTGCCAAGGTTTTGAAAGAGATTAGGAAAGTAGAAAAGAAGAAAATTCATAGAAAAGTTCTATGGTGACCTGTCAAAAAGACTCCCAGGGCTTGGGAGCGGGAGGAGAGGTCTTCTCCAAGCCTCTGATCAATGTAACTATTCTTTACTTCCAAAACCAACCCAGACCTGCTCAACAAAGGTACTAAGAAAGGCTGAGGGATTGTGAACCTTTGCGGGCCTCTGAATCAACGTTCAACAGTCTCCCAAAGTCAACCACCAGCTCCTTTCTGCTCATTTCAAGGCAATAAACATTTATTGAGCACATACTGTGTTGGAAACAGTACTGTGGGGATTTAAGAAATAAAAAAAATGAATAAGCTCCGAGACGGTGATGAGGACAGCACACAGGCTGTACCGCAGCAGGAAGAGCAAATTGCTGACACTTCTGTAAGGACAGACAAGGTTCTGCAGAGCCACAGTCACAAAGATGAAACGGGCTTCCAAGAAGAGCCCTGAAGGACACATGGCTTTCCACCAGGAAATACAGGGGTAAACTAGGTGGTCCTCAACCAGGGGCTGGACTCTGGGTGGGAGGTAGAGAGACAAAAAGATTAGGTCTGGATACTCATCTCAGACATCAACTAGAGAAAAGAAAATAGCTAAAAATCAGGAAAAGAATTTATGGAGCATGGCTTTCATGGGAGGAGGGAGACGCCTTAGCTCGTCTGTGGAGTATGAGCTTCCGGTTTAGATGGAGGAAGAATATGTGCAGGATTGAAGGGTGAGTCGGATGATTAAGTCTGTGGCCTGCTTTAACCCTCTGTTCTGGTACTACGGCATGATTTTTCAGACGCCCTCATCATTTCAGGAGACAATCCAGTTCTGGGGGCATGGTTTATCCTGTTTAGGAGTATGCTGTAACTTAACAGAGCAAATACCATAACAAATATATATATATGTATATATATATATATATATACACACACACACATTGGGCTTTTATACAAATCCTCACATGTGTGGGAGTGTGTGTGTGTTTTCTAAATCAATTCCCCTAATCATTATCATAAAAAGAAAATTTTTAGAAATTCTAAATAAATAACTCCTCTGTGCACAATGTATCTAGAGTTTGATCAGTTCAAAGTTATCCAGAAGCAAATGTCTTATAGCCAGTCTTTTGTGTCAAAAAGAGAGGAGGGTCACAAAATCAGATGACTTATTTTCATATTTGTTTTACTTAAACCCTCATGTTAGTTCATTTGCTAGGGATACTAAAAACCAAATGCCACAGATTAGCAAGTTTACACAACAGAAACTTAATTTCTCTCAGTTCTAGAAACCAGAAGTCAAGGAAGCTTGGTTCTTTCTGAAACTATTCCTTGGTTTCCAGAAGCCCAGCTTCTAACCACGTCCTCACAGGTTGTTGGGAGCTGCGAATCTCCAGATCCTGAATTTCTTGTAAACAACTTGTTTTCCTCTGCTCTGAGACAGCCTGCAGCTGCTCTGAGCACGAGACCCTCGGGAGTTCCTGATGGCAGGGGAGTGGGTTCAGCTGGGACGTGGCTATCCCTATATAAGCTGCCAATGAACACAATAAAGGGAGCATTTTTGGGGCATTCCTGTTTCAAGGATAACCCGTGTCTCTGTCTTTGTGTGTTTCAATCTCCAGGCACGACACTGGCAAAAGGTCCTATAGTGCAGGCGCCGCATACCATACTGTCACGTGGTACAGGCTGGCGCTACAACAGGTCACAGGGACACATTTCTGTATGTCCACATGCATCACGATCTCTATTTATCGTGAGTGTGTGTGTGTGTGTGTGTGTGATGACTGTGTATAAGTGTAGGGGTGCCCATGTACCGTGACTCACAAGTGGAGCCAGAGGGTAGCTTTATGGAGTTGGTTCTCCCCTTCCACCCGGGTTCTGAGGATCAGGCTGAGGTGCCAGACTTCTACAAAAGGCCCTTTGGTGCATGGTAATAGCAACCCTTGAGGAAACGTCACCAGTCTACAGAGAATTCTAGACCAGCCATTCCACAGAAGTAAGTTCAAAGGTCATCACACTAATCCCAAGACCCAGTTTCTCACCGCATAAACACATAAACAGGATACACCCCGGCCACCTATTCCTGATCATTTTGTGTAAGGGACAGAGTAGTTACCAAAAGACACTGTTGAAATCATTGAATCACAGCACTTCACCAACTTGCTAGCTGAATAATGTATCCCATCCCCATGCTGATGAGGAAGGCCAGAACTTATAAAAGATAAAGAAGCAAACGTGTCCTGTGGGCAAATTTGTAATCCCCTACAAGCATCAAAAAGAAAGGCAACTTTAAATGTTTATAGCTGCTGTGAAATGCCTTCTCATTTCAGAAATATTAAAATGCAAGGTGAAGGATATAGAAAATGTGTCTAACCTGAACAAAATTGGTATCTTATGAATCCAAGCTAAGAATAAAAATCATTTCTGTTAAACACAAAAACCCATCTGCGTACTGGAGAGTTGACTCGGGAGTTAAGAGCATTTGCTGCTCCTTCTGGAGGACCTGAGTTTTGAGTTCGGATCCCAGAACCCACGCCAGCCAACTGCAGTCATGTGTACATATACAACATTTTTAATTAAATAAATCTTAAAGTCTGCAAACTCACATATCATATTTAGTGAGTCTTTATTTGCAATGTTCACTTTCATGGCTATCTATCATACACTATATATAAATATATATATATATATATATATATATATATATATATTCAGTTATAAAGTTAGAAAAACATAACAAGGCAGAGTTTTAGGGCAAGCTTTAGACCTAGAGGAAGAGCTGTCCTTGTCATTGGCTGATATAATGTCCAGCTCAGCAATCCCCACATCGCAATCACCTGGGAGCTTTCAGGATGACTGCCTGGCGCTACTCCCTGAGATTCCGATTTAGCTAGCTTTGTGTGGGGCCTGGGCGTCAGGATTTTTTTAAAGCCCCCCAGATGATGTTAGTGGGCAGTGAAGGCTGAAAAGCACTGGGCTAACAGAATCCTCAACGGTAACAGGAATTTTCGGAATTGCCTGGTTAGCACTCTGCTGCCAACGGAGACTTTTGTGTCTCTCGTAGGATTTGGTCACAAACAACTCCACCACAGTTTGTATCCCATGAGGCTTTCAACTGAGTGTGAGAGAGTACCCATCCTTACAATTTCTTCTGGAGTGAGCGCAGAGTATCTCAGCCAGAAAATGGTCACTCCAGAACTGGGACCTGAAAACTATCCCTGGAGAAAAATCTGGACACGCGCTTGTTTCTGACAAGAAGAAATGTCTACTCTCTTGCCAGGCCCATTTGTTTAGATATTGTCTATGGCTGTCCTCATACTTGTGAGGGCAGCATACCTGCAACCCATGAGCTATCAAATCTGAAGCTATTCACTATCTGAACCTACTAAAAAAAAAAAAACATGAAGATTGCCGTCATTGGTCTAGAGTCATGGAGGTTGAGCCTATCTCCAGAGATTGCCAGGGGATTCTATGAAGGATTGAGTCACCTGTCAAGCGGCGTAAATGACCACAGCTTCGGAGATGGGACCGTTCCACCATTTCACCGAGACAAACACGATTGCCCCCCTGCATCTCCTAATGAGCAGATGGGTCGTGTTTTTCAGTGTCTGACACCTGGCTGCCTATAAAATCAGTTTACAAGTGAGGGGAGGCCACATTTCAAAGCTAAGTTAAATGTGCCATCTATGAAGTCACAGAGGAAAAGATGAGCTGTGTTTGAAAGATAAAAACATTAGCGGTGGTACTAAACGTTGTGGGACACACTTATAATCCCAGCACCCAAAAGGCTGACAAGGGGTGACAAAAAGCTAACATGCCGGTGGAGTGGAGACAACAGTGTTGGAGCAAGTAGGAAAATACCAGAATTTGATATTAAGGGGGAAAAAGGTCTAGGAATCAAACTGAGGAGAGGTGAAGGGGTCCGGCCCTCCTGACACCTGCCGGTGGCTCATCTCAGAGCCCCCAGGTCTGGGGACACTGAGGACACTGAGGACACTGTGGACACTCTGACAGATGTCACATGTGCCCCAGCTGGAGCCCACAGTATTTCAGTTTTTCTTTGTTTTACTTTAATTTTAAAAAGCAGCTTCCTTTTTCTGAACCATTTGTTTCTCAGGAAACGCTCTAGCCTAGCAGCTTTCCCCGGGGGAGCAGTTTCCTGGCTGTGAAAGATGCAGAAGTTGAAAAAGTCACTGTATTAGATATCGACTCAGCTGTTCTGAAGCACCTTCAACTTTAAAACATTATGATAAACTTTATTTCTTCATCCTCCCATAAAAATAACATCGTTATGCTTATTAAGCATTAGGCCTGTAAGTACTGCAAAGACATTTAATTTACTAACTCTTCAGATCATATATTAAAGTAAGAAGTCCAATATTTACTCGGGTAAATATTACTCTACGAGAACATGATGTGTGTACAGAATTGTCTGCAGGACTTCTTTTGACCTTTGAGGTTAGTCGCGGTATCCAGTCTATTGATGGGATAATCAGCAAGGGTGCACGTAAAAAGTTTAGAGATATCAAAGAAGCCCTGCTAGCTTGGTCCCTGTGGCTGTACTGTAACACTGACCAAAAACAACTTGGAGAGAAAAGGCTTTTATTTGACTTACAGTCAGGGTTCATCGCTTACCGAAGTTGGGTCGGGAACTCAAGCGCGAACGTGGAGCAGAAACCACAGAGGAATGCTGCTGGCTGGCTTGCTCTCTGACTGGCTCCGAGTCTCGTGCTCAGTCGGCTTTATTACAAATGCCAGGACCACCTGCCGAGGGACGCCCTGGCCCATAATGGGCTGGGCCCTCCAGTGTCGGTTACCGATCAAGACAAACCCACCTAGTCACGCCCACAGGCCAATGTGGCCTAGGCAACTCCTCAATAGACTTTCGACCCAAATGCCTCTAGTTCATGCCAAACTGACAAAACTAAGACAGAAATATAAGTAAATGATACTAAGTTCACACAAAATGGGCATGGACAACAATCACAATCTGAAAGAAATAAAGGGCAAATTCTGTTCTTGGAGATTAAGAGCACCCAAAGGTGACAGAAGTCCTTCTGATGAGTCAGAAGCCAACCAGCTCTGTCTGGAGAAGAGAGGGAAATTCGCTCTTTGAGCCCCTTGCAGCCACTTGTATAAACTGACGTATGTGACTGCTTACCTAAATGCTTGCTTTTTCTCTTTCTCTCCCCCCCCCTTTCTTTCTTTCTTTGTGGTTTTGGGACTCAATAAGAAATTTTTCTGAGTTGGAGTACAGCAGAATTCTCCCTAGATGGCTGCGAGAAATTAAAACATTGTGTTTAAAGGAGCTGCCACTGGCACCATTCATGTCTCTCCTTGCGGTGATGGCCCCCATGGACCCATATATTTGAATACTTGTTACCCGGTTGGTAGAAATGTTTGTGAAGGATTAGGGGGTACGGCCTTGTTGGGGTGAGCTCTGGGGTACTCAGTGTGTCTAATATGTAAATATTTAGGAGACTGTGTGGAAGTGGAAATGGGGCAGAGCCATGGGGTATATGAGAGTTAGTAACGAGAGCCATAAAAATAATGTTCATTACTGATGCTCTAGTCCTGTATTTGCCTCTTTAAAATGCGGAACGTATTTAAATCGTAAAAATACATCTGAACTTTTGCCAAAAAACCTTTATAAAGGGATTTATTATTTTAAGAGATTTTAAGACTATTCCTTTAACCCACATTCAATATGAATCTGATGCACGGAAGATTCTATTTCGTGGAAAATGAGATTATTGATGGATCCATTACATAATGACTTCGGCATGATCTAGCGGTTTATGTCCCCTTCGGAGAGGCAGCACAGAGGTGCAAACCCCTGGAAGCGCAGTTCTGCATAAATAGACTTTCTGCACTCCACTGCCACTTTCCGATCTCACAAGTGATAAAATGCAGATGCCTGCAGTTGCAATCATAAAAATGTAATTGCCGAGAAAAAAATTATTTCTGACCCATTGGAGGAATTTATTGCAAAGGGATGCACTGTGTAAGTTATCACATTGAGAAAATGAAGGCGAATGATTGAAATCTATCCCGGGCTGAGCCTCCCTGCAAAATGACCTGGTGATTTACCTGTGCTCAAGAGAAAGAAAAAAAAGATGAAAGATAAATCAGATTTGGCAGGGAAGACTCTGATTACTGTAAAAAGAGCAGAATAAAGATTTATGCATAAATGAATTAAGAACTTGGAGTGACAGCATAGTTAGTATCTATGACCAATTACTCCAAAATTAAAGTGTAATTTTGATTTTGAATTATGTGCCAAGATAAGTAATTCCAGTGCAACTTCACGAGTAAAAGAATTTGACATAAAGATAAACAATGAGGAAACGTGAGAATTTTTTAATGGAGCTACTAAACTGGTGACTTTAATGTAAAGGAGATGCAGTTCTATTAAAATGTATTTAGCATGATCAGTACTGTATCATCTGCTTGCATAAACCATGCAACTATTGAAACTAGGAACTCTCTGGAAGGGGCAAGATAAGGACAGGACCTAGGAGCCTATTGATACAGAAATCAATAAAATTATATATACACATAAATAATTATTATTAAGCAATTTTAGGAAAAGCAATTATTGCCATTTGTCATTGTGAATGAACCACATCTTCATTGTTGCAGTCAACAGAGTCCACAGGCACAAAGGAAAGCACTGCACAGTCTCACACGGGAAATCACAGAATAGCACAAAATACTGATTTTCAGGATCTCAAAGAGGGGGTATTGAAAATGGGAAGTTTGATCGAACGATACAAATTCGGGGGGGGTGTTGACCTACGAGCCATGGCCTCTCATTTATCACACAGTAAACTAGAACTAAAATATCAAAATATGGGAGAAAGGCAGCTATTTGAAGGGATGCTGTGATAGTCTCCCATGAAATAAATGATCATTTGATCGTATGAGTGACCATTCTTAGTCAGCAAGTAAGGCCTGATTTTATGGACTGGACTTTTAAATTTCTTAAAAAATGTTTTTATCAGCATAGCTCATGCATAAAATGGGTCTTATGCTGGCATTTTCATGCACAGATAAGATTATTTGGGTCACGCTCACACCATCACCATTTCTTACTCCATCCCACTCACACTGTTGGATTTTCCTGATGCAGAGTTGAAGGAATCTGTTCACTGATGCACATCTAAATATTTTACCTTTAACAGCGAACCTGACAGAGCCAGACTCTCCTCTTGGCCTACCTTCCATTGTGCACCAGGCCCCTTCTTCCAAAGACACTAAGCTCTCAGGGTTCGCTTGGGTAAAAAACTACAGTGGCTTTATATCTGATTATTCAAAAGTGTTCTTGTCTTTTCTGGGGATGCACAGTGGAGCAGCTCTGAGGACAGACACGGGACATGTTCTCACTGAACTCAAATTGAGACCCACTACTGAGAAGGCAATTTAAAACATTTTGGTGATAGCTGACTTTTATATTAACTATTGCTGTCTAAAAGGCACTAAAACCTGAAATTAGTACTGCTTAAGCCAGTTCCTGAATGCTTTCATGTTGAGAGACAAAACAAATCTATCTATCTGTCTGTCTGTCTGTCTGTCTGTCTGTCTGTCTGTCTAGCTATCTATCTATCTATCTATCTATCTATCATCTCTCTTTCTCTCTCCCAGGCTAAATTCAGACTCAAAGTGTTCCTATTTCTTTCTTCTGGGTGCACTATTATGTCTGGCTTTATTTTGTTTTTTTCTGACAAAGTTCACTAAAAAAATTAGAATCTCCCTGGAGTAGGGCAAAGAAAATTAAAACACATTCAATTTGCTACCAAGGAACAAACATTAGTGCATTATTTCCTTCTAAGACAGTAAAATAGTGGGTGATTTTCTCAGACCTTTATAATACAGAGAATGTAAACTCAGTGGATAGTGCAGGCCTGCCACGCCTCCTATTTGGGAGGATTAGGTAGCCTTGGCAACATATGCATATATGTATACTGGGTATGTATATATATGAACATACATATATATGTATGCATATATGTGTATACAAATATTCAGACATATGATGAATTAAGCTCTGGGAATCTAATTTGTGAATAGTATAGTAACTATAGTTAACAACACATATTCTATGCTTGGATGAAACAAATCTACAGTTTAGATACACATTAAGTGTCTTTGCTACACAAATACAAAATAATAGTTATGGACAATGATAAATATACTCATTAACTTGGCTATGGTGAAGCATATACACACATATATATGAACTAAAATGTTATATAACACACACACACACATATATATATATATGAACTAAATGTTCAGGGGGAAATGATAGTATATGGACAAATGATATATGACAAAATTGACAGATGAGGGGCTGGAGAGATGGCTCAAGATGCTGCAAAAGCAGCAAGTGCTTTTACAGAGGACCCAGAGTTTGGGTCCCAGCACCCATAACAGGTGACTCACAACCGCTAGCAATTCCAACCCCCGGGGGTCCAACCTTTTGTGACCCTGAAGGCATCTGCATACTCCCGGCTTGCACACACACACACACACACACACACACTCAGAAAAATAAGTATTTTTAAGTAATAGACTTTTAAAAGCTGAGTATACAGTCCTATAAGGTCAGTTATTTTAAGATAATAAATCTTAGACTTTAAGTCTACTGGGGTTTTGCAAGGAGAACCCTATGATGATGAAGGCCAAGTGTGCATCCACATAATTCTGTTGTGCTAGAATCTGCTTTATGAGAAAGTTCTTACACACAGCAACTAGTCCATAAATTATTAATATTTGTAGTTTCATATGACTTGAATATTGCTAAGACCTATAAGAAAATTTCAGCTGGGGCATTGGCAGAGTGATATGCTGAGCCTCAATAAACATTTAAGAATCATCAAGGACAAGCAAGCAAGATAAAGACAGCAGTGCATTAGTGACTGAGAACTCTCTCACAGACAGGAAAAGTAGGCACCCAGGTGCCACATCCACAGCGTCTCACATGAACACGATCGCACAGTTAGGAGAGTTTCATCTTTTCCAATTAAATAAAATTCTTCCAGAACATTTGCGTCCTCTTAACTATCTAGGTGGAACCAATATCATTTAGAGAGATGGTTATGATAGCTTTAGAACATACTAGGACACACACAGTTGTGCCCACTGTATCTTTGCCTGCGAATTCCTACAGACTGATACGGCAAGGCACTTGACCAAAGCATCTACTGGTTTCTGTTCGTACGTAAAAGGTGGTATTCGATAGGCTGTGACGATGCCTTCTGCTGATGCCAGCACTGGAAGGAACCCCAACTGAGGCAAGGGGATTGAGGTGAGCCTGGGCTACACAGGGCAACCCTGTCTCAAAAACTAAATAAAATGTAGTTTCTTTACAACCCTTTCTCTGCCCATAACAATATGGCAGCATCCTTCATGACTATCAAGTTCTAAGGGACCTCGAACTCACAGAGATCTGTCTGCCTCTGCCTCTGCCTCTGCCTCTGCCTCTGCCTCTGCCTCTGCCTCTGCCTCTGCCTCTGCCTCTGCCTCTGCCTCTGCCTCTGCCTCTCAAGTGCTGGGATTAAAGGGGTGTGTCACCTCTGCCTGGCTTATATACAGCTCTTAACATTATGATACACACATACAATCCCAGAACTAAGGTAGATGAAGCAAGGGGGGAGCATATGTTAGAGGTCACTCTGATGCACATAGACCCTATTTCGTTTGTGTGTGTGTGTTAATATTGCAGTTAATGCCAAAAAAAATCTGAGGGAAAACTTTCAGAATTATATTAGTAAAATCAAATACATACTTTTATGTTTTAATACCAGTTTATTGGGAGGAATTAAGACAAGGTCTCCATGTATAGACCTGACTGTCATTGAACTCACAAAGATCTATTTGCCTGCCTCTGCCTCTGGAATGCTAGGATTAGAGATATGCTCCACCACACCCAGAAGATACCAGTTTAAACAAAGGATGCTGTTAGGTGCTATAGTCATTCATACCTAGAGCCAAAGCCACCCTTGACTCAGTGCTATTCCCACCATCTTGAATTCTGCTAACACACAGCTGTAGCACATTGCAGCACCCGAAGTGCTCCTACCTGGATTATCAGCGGCTCCAGCAGCTTCTCCACAGTGACTGTCTGGATCTGCAGGTCGCGAATGTCCAAATTCAGGGGGATTGGTGCTTCTGCCGACATGGTGCCTGTACACGGACACACACAGAATAAAACAAGGCTTATCAATGAGGAGGAATTCTTTCCAAAGTAGAGGGTTCCTGACAATCATGGAATAAGTGAGTCTTCTGTTTGGCAGGATTTTTCATTCCTCTGAGGCTCAGGGTGCCAAATCCACCATAGGAGAAGCAAGAGGCTCCCAAGCTGTTGTCTGCTCGCATGCTGCCTGGGCTTAGCTCTAATGTATGCTAGTAAATTCATAACTGACTTTCAAACTTACCAACCAGGCTTCCATTTAATCAGTAGTCTTAATTGAAAGCTATTGCTGATCTCTTGATACATATCTGAGTAGGCAGGTCATCTGACTTTCATGAACTGGTGATGCTCAGGGACTTTGTATGTTTGCTGTTTGCCCATTCTTGTCAAGACTTAGATTAGAAGCCCGAAGACATGTGGTGTGTGTGTAGGTGTTTTCAAGGTTGCTTATTTGAGAGTTTGATTGTGAAAGAGATTGGGCAATTTTCTTTCTTGTATAGAGAAGAAACCAATAAGAATTTGAATAGCTATTAGAGGAAAAGAAGAAGCCCAGTTGAAAGCCCTGATATTTGGACAAGATGCAATGGTTTGAATGAGAAATGTTCCCCATAATCTCCAGCATTTGAACACTTCCTCCCGGCTCCCTTGACACTTGTTGACATTGTTAGGGAAGGTTTAGGAAGCGAGACCTTGCTGGTGGAAGTATGTCACCAGGGGCTGGCTTTGAGAGCTTAAGGCCTCACCCTACTGCCAGCTTGCTCGTTCCGCTTTGTGACTGTGGTCAAAGAAAGGAGCTCTCAACTTTCTGTTCCTAGCACCATACTATAGCTGCTGCCGTGTTCCCCACCGTGATGGACTCTTAAAGCTCCAGAACCATAAGCAAGCCCAAATAAACTCTTCCTTCTGTGAACTAACCGTAATGCCTCGTCACAGCAACAGAGAAGTGACCAAGTCACCAGACAACGTTAAGAAGAATAATTATTAAGTCGGGCATGGTACTTTAATCCCAGCACTCGGGAGGCAGAGGCAGGTGGATCTCTGTTTGAGGCCAACCTGGTCTACAAAGTGAGTCCAGGACAGCGAGGGCTGTTCACAGAGAAACCCTGTCTCAAAAAAAAAAAAAGAATAAGAATTTTTATAAATGATTCTTGAAGATATTAACCTCCTCATCCAGTTGTGTTAGTCTATGCTATTAACCCCAGCACCAAGAAAAGCAAAGAAAGCTGATTCCTGTGAATTTAAGACCATCCTAAATTCCAGGCCAGTCAGGACTACATAATAAGACCCTGTCCAAAATTTAATAATAATAATAATTTGAGAGGCTGTGGAGATGGCTCAGCCAACAAAGTGCCCTTCTTGTAAGCATAAGTCCTGAGCTGGGATCCCCATCATGCATGTAAAAGGGAGGCAAAAAGAACCAACAATGACTCAATCAACAGTGAGGAGCAGGAAGACAGAAGCACCCCGGGGGTTTGCTGGCAAGCTGGGCTAGCTGAACTGCTAAGCTCCAGGTTCAGTGAGACACCTTTTCTCCTGCCTAAGACCAAGGACTGGCATGATGGCTCTGCAAGTACAAATGCTAGACCTGACGAGCCTGAGTTCAACCCTCAGAACCATGCAAAGGTAGAAAAGGAAAACTAACTCTGCAAAGTTTTTCTCTGCTCTCCACACTCATCAATGCACACACACTGCTCACAATAATACAGTAAATAATCTAAAATAAGGTGAAGGGTGCAAGTGGAAAACCCAGACGCTGACCTCTGACCACATACACACACACACACACACACACACACACGAATCAATCGCTGAGATTTTCTATTCTTAATCACATAATCATGATTGGCAGTTCATAACATATTGAGACTGACACTGAAACTAATCTATAAACCATGGACACTATTAACTAAATTACTAAATCCACAAATCTGTATTAACCCTTGTCTGTCAATCATCATTCAGGAAGTGTTTACTCATGTCCACAGAGATAACCAAAATAAATCATAGATAGAGGAAAGTCATATATATATCAACTTAACCTACTTTAAAAATTAAAGGAAAAAAGGCTCAGCAGTTAAGAGCACTTACTGCTCTTTCAGAGGACCCACGTTCAGTTCCCAGCACTCCCATGGCAGCTCACAACCATCTCCATACCCAGGAGATCTGTCCTCTCTTCTGCCCTCTCTGGGCACCTCAACACACATGATGCACAGACACATACACTCAGGCACGCATACATACACATAAAATTAAAATAAATATTTTAAAAAGAAAAGAAAACCTTACAATGAACAGAAATACGCATCTATCAATAGAAAACCTTCCGACTTAGCGAATCCCTGCTCTCACCCACAGTTTCCCACAGCTTCGGGCTGAGCAAATTGACCCCCACCACATAAAAACACCCAACAATCTCCCAGGAACCATGAAGGAAAAAAAGAAATAGAAAGCATGAAGATTGCTCTAGTTTCTCTGGTCAGGAGTTTTAACTAGAAGGGCAAGTAATGGTTCTCTTTTTAATTCACTAATTGGCAATAATCAGACAGCTGGTGGACGGGTACAGAGTTACATAATATCAATCTTTTCAAGGCTCTCCCTAATCTCAATAATCCTAGGAGACCGAGTTATTCTCTTTCCTATATGTGTTTCCACCTCAGAATTGTAGGGTAGAGTCCATGTGCCTGCCCATCCCTCCGGTGAGAGTCTCCTCCGACTTTCCCCGCAGACTCTTCCCTTACCCCTATCCTCGGTCCATAAAACCAGCACTGGTTTGCTTGCCAATCTCCCCACTCCTAGTTCCATCCCACAGATCCATGCATTGCTATTGTGTGTATTCAAAGATATCCGTGACCCCTATGTCTATGGATAAGTGGAAAGATCAACACTTCACCAAGAGTGCCATCTAAGCTGTGAACTGGATGCAGAGAGAGATGAGACACAGAAACATCCCATAAGTAATCATATATATTGGTTCTCACCTTTGTGTTATATAATTTTGACATCGATAACAAAATTTGTTTAAACAAAAATAGAAGCAAATGCTGGAGAGTGCAGGAGTCATGAGCCTACTGCTCTTCAGATGTCACCACACATGGCCACTCTATCATTTCCATTTTTTATTATTGCTTTTTGAGGGAGGTCTCGCTATGTGGCCCTGGCTTTCTTGGAACTCTCTATGTAGATCAGGCTGGCTTTGGACTCACAGAGATCTGCCTACATGCCTATCAAGTGCTGGGATTCAAGGTGTGCGCCACCACACACAACTCAACGAATGCGTATCGACACAGACACATAAATTAATGGTAATAAAACTGCAATGGCTATAATGATACAGCTGGGGTTACTTGAACGAGAGTGTGCCTCCACATCATGGATGTGGACGGGGCTCATAACACCCCACCCCCTCCCTGTCGGCGGTTCGTGGTTGCTGAGGACGGGGCATCATTTTCTTCAGTGGTGTAGCCACTCATATGTTGCCCATGCTCCAGGAAATAACCTCCTGCCGGTGCTCATGCAAGCAACCCCAGTTAAACTCAATGGGCCACACACAAAGACATAAAAGTGGGAGGGCAAAGAAGGGTTTCCGTGGTACAGGGAGGAAGGGGGGTGAGAGGTGGTAATGTAATTTGAAGAGTGAAAAATCACTGAATTTTTTTATAGACATGTGTGAAATTGCCAAAGAATTTTTAACTGTGTATCTGAAATATTCTTGAGAAATTTTCTCCCCAGTGACTTAGCATCATATTTGTACATAATCTAAACACTGCAGTTCAAATGTGCTTATAATCAAATATTGTTATAAGACTTTTATTCTTTCATGTGTCTTCAGTGAAGTTTAATATTAAAAACAGGGATAATTATACTGAAATTCTCAAAGGAACCAATTATGACGAACTTAATAATTGATAAAAGCACTTAAGTACAGTCATGCTCTGAGGTTTTCTATACTATTCAAGGCACCAGTGCACGCTCTCTACTTCACAGACACTATCAAGACGTTGTACAGTTGACACAAGAAAGTAAATACACAGACTGAAGTAGAAGGAGAAGGACACTTTATAAATCGAGTGGGATGCCCCAGCATCCCCCTTGCTGTTTTTAAAATAACTACAATATACTATATATATTATATACTATATATATATATCCATTTGCACTAAATGTTGACAGTTTTATATAAATACCACCAGAATAGCTGATTGCAGAGATAGAGCAAGTTTTCTGAAACACAGCACTTTTCTAGATAGTTCTCTTAGTGAACATAATCCAAACAGCCCACGTGGGGCTCCCTCCCCACCTCAAGGCAATCAAACGTGCCCTTGTTCTCAGTCTGTGCTGAACTCCATTGCAAGTCACTTACAAGGACTGTTATCCCTTTACTTTTTGTTTATCTGTTCTTGGTTCTGAGACAGGGTCTCACCCAGCTGATAGCTCAGACTGGCCTAGAGCTCACTATATAACGTAGACTGGCTTCAACCCTCCTCCCTCAGACTCCCAAGTTCTTGGACTACAATCATGAGCCACCCACCATGCCTGGCTCTCCTTTACTTTTTTCTTCTTCTTTTCTCCTTCTTCTTTGTTTTGTTTGTTTGCTTGTTTGTTTTTGTTTTTGTGTGTTTTTTGAGAAAAGGATTTCTCTGTGTAGCCTTGCTGTCCTGGAATTTGCTCTGTAGACCAGAATGATCTTGAACTCATAGAGATCCGCTTGCCTCTGCTTCACGGGTACTGGGATTAAAGGTGTGTGCCAATACCATCTAGCCTTTCTTTATCTTTTAAAAGCCAGTTTGGTTTAAAAATTCAGGTTGTATTAGGATAGACAGATAGATAGATAGATAGATAGATAGATAGATAGATAGATAGATAGATAGATAGATAGATAGATAGATCACAAGTGTATCAATGGTACTGTGCATCACCATTAGGTGATGTGTGATACAGTCAATGGCCTTTTGGTTTAGACTGTTACTATGATATGTCTCACTGCTTTTCACTGTATAATTTCCTTAAAAGTATAGTCTCTCTTCTCAGACATTCTTTCAAAATATAGAACATATTCTTTTTTAAAAAACAAAAAAGAATCCTAAAACTACTAACACGTGTTTTCTCTTAATGCAACAAAGGACTAGAATGTTTTGGTTTGAGTTGGTTTTCAATCATTCTACCTGTCACTTTTCTTCCTTGTAACAAAGACATATCAAAACTGACAGAACATTACCATGGTGGCCTACTTTTTTTTTACTGTGTCACATGATTTGAATAGGAATGGATCCCATAGACTCCTGTGTTTGAATGCTTGCCCCATAGAGAGTGTCACTATTGGGAAATGTGGCCTTGCTGGAGGAAGTATGTCACTGTGAGAGCAGGCTTTGAGGTCTTAAAAATTCAAGTCAGTTTTACCTTCTGCTACCTGCAGATCAAATGTAGGACTTTCAGCTCCTTCTCTGGCATCACGTCTGCCTGCACACTGCCATGTCCCACTATGATGATGATGGTCTATGTGCATGCTGCCATGTTCCACTATGATGATGATGGTCTATGTGCACGCTGCCATGTCCCACTATGATGATGATGGTCTATGTGTACGCTGCCATGTTCCACTATGATGATGATGGTCTATGTGCACGCTGCCATGTCCCACTATTATGATGATGGTCTGCCTGCACGCTGCCATGTCCCACTATGATGATGATGGTCTATGTGTATGCTGCCATGTCCCACTATGATGATGGTGGTCTGCCTGCACACTGCCATGTCCCACTATGATGATGATGGTCTATGTGCTGCTGCCATGTCCCACTATGATGATGATGGTCTATGTGCACACTTCCATGTCCCACTATGATGATGATGGTCTATGTGCACGCTGCCATGTCCCACTATGATGATGATGGTCTATGTGCACGCTGCCATGTCCCACTATGATGATGATGGTCTGCCTGCACGCTGCCATGTCCCACTATGATGATGATGGTCTATGTGCACACTTCCATGTCCCACTATGATGATGATGGTCTATGTGTATGCTGCCATGTCCCACTATGATGATGGTGGTCTATGTGCACGCTGCCATGTCCCACTATGATGATGGTGGTCTGCCTGCACACTTCCATGTCCCACTATGATGATGGTGGTCTGCCTGCACACTTCCATGTCCCACTATGATGATGATGGTCTATGTGCACGCTGCCATGTCCCACTATGATGATCATGGACTAGAGCTCTGAAACTGTAAGCCAGGCCCAGTGAAATGTTTTCCTTTGGGGAGCTCACTGACTCCAGACTGACAGCAGGGGAACCAGCACAGGATCAGACTAGGCCCTCTGAATGTGGAAGGAGATTGTGTGTCTGGGGCAGTCTGTGGGACCACCGGTAGTGGTACCAGAATTCGTCCCTGATGCCTGAACTAGCTTTTTGGAGCCCATTCTCTTTAGGATACCTTGCTCATCCTAGATATGGTGGGGAGGGCCTTGGTCCTGCCTCAAAGTGATGTACTAGATTTTATAGACTCCCCATGGGAAGCCTTATCCTCTTTGAGGAGTGAATGGGAGGTGGAGTTGGAGGAAGGTGGAGGGAGCGGGAACTGGAATTGGTATGTAAAATGAGAAAAGTTTTTTGCATTTTTATTGAGTTCTACATTTGAGAAAAGATTTTTAAAAATAAATAATTTAATTTTTAAAAAAATGTTTTTCTTTATAAGAGTTGCCATGGTCATGGTGTCTCTTCACAGCAATAAAACCCTAAGATAATGTGTATGAGTGGCCTGCACGTATATCTGTGCACCACTTCAGAGGTCAGAAGATGACATTGGACCCCCTGGAACTGGCATTAACTGATGGTTGTAAGCTACTATGTGGGTGCTAGAAATAGAACCCGGTTCTTTGGGAGAGTAACAAATGCTATTTACCACTAAGCCATCAAGCCATCCCCCAAATGATGTACTTCAATATGTAATCCAGAGTCAATCTAAATAAAATATGTCTTTTGGTATATAACGGTACAGTCTGATCAAATGCATGGTTCAGCCGGGCGGTGGTGGCGCATGCCTTTAATCCCAGCACTCGGGAGGCAGAGGCAGGCGGATCTCTGTGAGTTCGAGACCAGCCTGGTCTACAAGAGCTAGTTCCAGGACAGGCTCCAAAACCACAGAGAAACCCTGTCTCTAAAAAAAAAAACAAAAAAAAATGCATGGTTCACCTGCTAACCTGCTTATGACAGGTCCTTGCTACATAAAAATCAAAATTGCTGGGCTAGAGGTATAGCTCAGTGGTTAAGAACACATATTTCCCTTCAGACAACCCCAGGTCAGTTCCCAGCACCCATTTCAGGCAGCTCATACATAACTCCTGTAACTTGAGCTCCAGGGAGTCTGATACCTCTAGCCTCTATGGGTGAGCGTGTGTGTGTGCAGACACACAATTAAAAATGAAATAAACTGGGCTGGACAGCTAGCTCGATAGTTCTTACCGAGGAGCAGGGTTTGGTCCCCAGCACCCACGTGGTGCTCACAGTTGTCTGTAACTCCAGGTTCAGGGATCTGATTCAGTTTTCTTATCTCCTAGGGCTCCAGATATGGTTCACATATGTACCACAGGCAAAGCACACACATCAAATAAGTAAATCTTTTTATGAAATAAATATCCCTTTGGGAAGGGAGAAGAATTCAAGGTTCTTGACATTTGTTTCCATTTCAGGGGCAAAGATGGGGCACATTGTGGTCAACCAAAAGAATAAACTGATGCCTTTAATCCCAGCACTCGGGAGGCAGAGGCAGGCGGATCTCTGTGAGTTCGAGGCCAGCCTGGTCTACAAGAGCTAGTTCCAGGACAGGAACCAAAAAGCTATGGAGAAACCCTGTCTCGAAAATCAAAAAAAAAAAGAATAAACTGAACCGTCATCAAACTTTAAAAATGTGTCTCTGCTGCAGAACTCATAATGGGCTTGCAAAGCTGCACCGAACACTAGAAACTGGAAGCGAGGAAGAAAGAGTGGGGAGAGGAAAAATTATGCGCAACATGTGTAGAATGTTTTTAGCAAAGAGATGAAATATAAACCTAATTAAATCAAGGTACCTCCTAAGACTATTTCATGCATTTAATTCACATTAGGTGGAGAACATTATTCAGAAGTTTACTTTTCCATGACAAAATTATAAAATAATAAACGAAGTCCTTGAAGGACCTTGGCTGTACATAATCACTATTCTACGAATAACTGCGCTTTCTTATAAAAAGTCTTTCTGATCTTTGGTATCTGTCCCGTTCAGTAATCCTGACTGATTGGAAATCGGGCTGTGCGTGGCAGGAGTTTGCAAATGAAGCCGAGGAAAGGTCAAAGCCTGTCCACTCGTGACTAGCCTCTCCCAGAAACACAACAACACAGGTCCAGAGCAAAACTCCTGCCACGCAGTAAGTGTCACATCCTAAACCACTGGAGTTGTATAATCTATAAAATATTAGGAGGTAGGGAGGACCTCCAAATACTCAAAAAAAAGCCAACTCTCTTATAGTTAGCCATCATTTCAACAATATTCTAGGCTTGGGTGAGTAGAAATAATGAGGGTCTTACTACACCATTGAACGAGGGCATTTGCTTTTACAAAGGTCTTCTTGAAGTTGATTTCAAATCTACCGCTTTTTAACCCTTACCCAGCAGAGACAGTTCTATAAAGTGGAAAAAGTGTTGATTTGGTGAGAGACGAGAACCAAATTTCAGTTTTCAGAATCTTAGGCGGGAGAACGAATCTCTTGACACAAGTAATAGATCTCTCTGGCAACAAAACTCAGGCAAACCTATCCAATCCTTCCCTATCTTTTGTTCCACAAAAATGCCTGAATTTTCATCTATTGCCCTGCTTGAAATTAAATTTGAATTACTTTAAAACTGTTTACCACTTATTTCTGAATGCAGTAAATGGTGGTGGATTATGAGGGGCACGAGTTTGTCATCAATCGGTACGAGCTAGCTCACGGCTCACCGTCTAATACCCTGAGCGTGTCTCTATTACGGTACACCGTGTGCTGTGTTTTTCTCCTGCCCTGGCAACCACAGGGAAGGATATTAGGAGATCACATTCCTATTGCCATTCCAGCCTTCACACTCCCACCAGAATTGCTAATTACACTCTGCCTACAACACCCGTTCTCTATTCCACAGCTCCCAGCTCTCCTAAAAGTCACTTTCAAAGTCAGCAGCAGGGCAGAGAGAGCCTCAGGAGAGGCTTAGTGTGTGACGTTGATCATGAAGCAGAGAAGGGGCATGCAGATGCCCAGTTGTCTTTATCCCTCCCTTCACACTCCGTCTGGTAGCCCAGTCCCTGCTGCTGCCAGCCACACTTAGAATAGGGCTTTCCCTACCCCTCATTTAATCACTTTTAGAAACATCCTCATAGATGTACCAAACAGTGGACCTCCTGGGGGATTCTTCCTCCAATCAAACTAACAGTGGAAGTTAGAGATTATCATAATGGCTTAGACCTGGATAACAGCAACAGAAGTGGCCATATCAGGCCAAGTGCAGATACATTTTGATGGTTGAGCCAACTGGAATTCCTGAGTAAACATACGATAGAGACAATTCAAGTTTTTGTCTAGAGCAATTGGAAAGAGAGTTGCCACTAACTGGGGTGAGGGTAGACAAAGGAATAGTGAGATGCTGAAGAATCTGAAAACACCGAGTTGGACATTAGACAACCGAGTGAAACACCTGTGTTCAAAGCTGGATGTTTAAGAGCAGAGTTGGGAAAAGCAATCTGGAATGCAAATATAGATGTGAGGGCCAGACACACGTGAGCATATACCTTTAAACTCAGAAGGCAGAGGCAGGGGAATCTCTGTGAGTTTGAGGCAAGCCTTGTCTACATAGCAAGTTCCAGGCCAGCCAGGACTACATAGTAGGACTCTGTCTCAAAAAAGAGACAGAGAGACAGAGAGGGGAAGGGGAGAGAGAGAGAGAGAGAGAGAGAGAGAGAGAGAGAGAGAGAGAGAGAGAGAGAGAATAAATGTCAGAATTGCCAGCATGAGAGGGAACAGAGTGGACTGGTGAGGTTGTTAAGCACCTGCCATCGGAATGTGAAAGCCAGAGTTCAGATTCATAGAACACACATAAAATGTCAGGCAGGTATGGCAGACTGCCTATATTCCTAGCCTTAGAAATCAGAGATGAGGAATATGAAGAGCAAGCTGGCTAGTGAGTGGGCATACTGGTGAACTCTGGGTTTGACTGACAACCCCTACCTCAATGAATAAAATAAGATGGTTAGAAATATGACATGACCCTCAATGGCTTTGTCCTAAAACCCTAACTAGGGGCAGCCAGGAAATGAAGGAAGCCTGTGACAATGAGGAAACCACAGGCACACAGAAAAACTGGGTCAAGCGAGCTGCGTGCGCTCTAATGGAATGACCCCAACTCTTGCACCAACCAGCAGTGTTTATAAAGAAAAGCTCAGGGAGAGGAGTTAGCTATTCTCTGCAGGAAACCTCTGCAGGCTAGCAGTCACAGGCTGTAAGCATCTGGGAGGAGGAAACTGCGGCTGTTAGTTTTTGCACACATTGGTCAAACATCCATAAACTCTCAGGCTTGCACCAGAGGAAAGCTTTCTCATTTCCATGCCTGACCCTTAAGGGGAAGACTTGGCCGGTTTCCCATGAGTCCGTGGCCTTGGTCCTTGGCATGGCTGGGTCATGCCAAACAATACACATTCACTCAGGACTTCCCTCAATAGGGATTGCACTAGCTCCCTACAAAAGAAAGAAAACAAGAGTGCAGGCTAGAGAGATGGCTCCCTGGTCTTCCAGCACCCAGACCAGGTCTATAACCTCCTGTAACTCCAGCTCTAGGGGATCTGACACCTTCTGGCTTCCAGAGGCACCTGCATATATGTAGTATGTATTCATACAGACACATGTACATGCATATATGTAGTAGGTACTCATACAGACACACATACATGCATATATGTGGTATATGTTCATACAGACACATGTACATGCATATATGTATTAGGTATTCATACAGATACATGTACATGAATATATGTGGTATATGTTCGTACAGACACATGTACATGCATATATGTAGTAGGTACTCATACAGACACACGTACATGCACATAAATAAAAAGGAAGGATTGTGGATAGAATGAGACCCCTACGGGATTAAGATGGCTAGAAAGAGACCTGCTTGAGTCAGAGGACTGTTACCAGCGGATGCAAATACTCTCAAATTTGTCTTCTCATATTTGGTCTAGGGCTGCAAGTGTAGCTTGAGGCTTGTGCAAGAGGGTACAGCCTTGCTCCAATTCTGTGGTAGAGCTACGATATAGCATATCAGCCATAGAGGGGGGGAAAGATTTGAATTGAGAAATGTCCCCACAGGTTTGTGTATTTTCACTTGTCCTCAACTTGGGAAGACTGTAGACCCTTTAGGATGTGCAGCCTTGAAGGAAGCACATCACTGAGGTTTTGAGAGGGTATAGCCTTGCTCCAATTCCTGAAAATGGGCTTTCTCTACCTCTCCCTTTCCCTCCTCCCTGTGTATGACAAAGGGACTGTAAACCCTTCCCACTGTAAGTTGCTTTTGTCAGGGTAGTTGAACATATCACTACAGAAAAGTAATTGACACAACCACAGACTGATGTTGCCTTCGAGTGAACTATAAAAATATGTCCTCTCTGGGCAGATGAACTGGAACCTACTCTGAGGCACCTTCAGAGTAGGTTCAGTCCTGCAGCTAAGAGAAGGAAGGCTCACAGTTTGCCCAGCAAGGGAGGGCTAGATCTCCTGCCCACTTAGCAGAGTGATACGTGGCAGCCAGTTCAAGACTGCCTGTTCCCGACACACTCTGTTCTTTAACTGTCCAACATTTCAGCACTGTTGGGTCCCCGTGATTAAGAGCATTGACTCTGATGCTTGACTGTCTACTGAAACCCAAGCTCTGCTCTCTGCTTACCAGGAACTTGGTTTTTACGTCTATATATTTCCCTACATGCGCACGCTCGCATACACACACACACCCACACACACACACACCCACACCACAAGTGTGGAGGTCAGAGGACAGCCGTGAATTGGTTCTGTCCTTCTGCCATGTGGGTTCTGAGGATGGAACCCAGATTGACAGCCTTGGTGGCAAGCATCTTGACCAATTCAGCCACCTCTCTAGGCCTTCACTGGGAACTTTAGACAAGCGGCTGGACTCTCTCTCTCTCTCTTTCTCTCTCTCTCTCTCTCTCTCTGTCTCTCTCTCTCTCTCTCTCTCTCTCTCTCTGAATATAAGTTCTGCCACTGTTAAGTGAGAATAATAAGAATACCCTCCCCACAGAGATTTTAAGGTGAAATAATGCATATGTAGACATGAGTAGCCTATATAGTTTGGCCCATATCTCTGGCTCCTAGCAAGGGTTGGACAATGTTAGTTGATGCTGTTATTCCATTTTCAGTAAGATAGCCAATCTGCTTGTGTGCATTTAGCATAAACATTACATCTGTACAGCCCATAATTATTATTCAAGACTGCTTCCACTCCATCCTCGTAATGAGAGTTTAAAACGGAGCTCCCCTCTGGTGCCTCCTTGTATTCAATCTCTTGACTAAAATCTAGCATAATTCCTGCATGCCGACTAATTAGAAACATAGTATGCCTAAAGAATCGAGAGGAGAAATCTGGATGAAAAACAACCTTCTGCAGGACCTTGAGCCCTTTGAAATCAATTCCAGAGAGGTGAGTAGGAGGTGTGCTCCCTGCTCCCTGCTGGGGTTACAGTCCTTGAGTGCACTGAGCCTTTATCCTCAAGAGTGTAGTTTTTCATTTCCTCAGCTTCCAAAACTTAGGTGCTTCAACAGAATAGAACAGTCGGTATTAGAACAAACATTGGATATTACAGGCATGTAGTAACAGAAACTTTTTAAGAGCTTCCTGCAGTGTGGTATTTGAAATGTGGTTTCATTAAGCCCTGGGAAAGTTGTCTTATTAATGTTTTTATTTATTTGTTTGTTTGTTTGTTTGTTTGTTTATTATGTATACAACATTCTGTCTGTGTGTATGCCTGCAGGCCAGAAGAGGGCACCAGACCCCATTACAGATGGTTGTGAGCCACCATGTGGTTGCTGGGAATTGAACTCAGGACCTTTGGAAGAACAGGCAATGCTCTTAACCACTGAGCCATCTCTCCAGCCCCGTCTTATTAATGTTCTTTGAAAAATTATCCAATTGATCGTTCCCTCCTCCCACAATGGTAAGTTGATAAGAACCAAACAGAAATCAAAACATGTGCTTCCACCAGGTAGTGCTGGTGAGCACCTTTAATCCCAGCACTTAAAAGGCAGAGGCAGGCTGTGAGTTTGAGGCTAGCCTGGTCTACAGAGTTAGTTCCAGGACAGCCAGGACTACACAAAGAAACCCTGCCTCAAAAAAAAAAAAAAAGCCTGCTCCAGGTAACATATTTCCTCCAACAGTTCCATACCTCCTAATCCTTCCCAAACAGTTCCACAACTGACTAGGGACCACGTGCTCAAATATATAACCAATGGGAGCCATTTTCATCTAAACCACTACATCCCAGTAATGACCAGTCTACCGATGTGCCCACTGGTGTAGCAGTGACATGACGGTTATGGGGTAACCAATAATTGTCTGATTGAACTCAAGGCTCACTCCACAAGGAAGAGTTCGTGCCTGGAACTGTAAACACAAACCCTTGATTAGGGAGGACCATAGGCCATACCGCTATTATTTTTGTAAAGGGACATAACACCAAACTGTCTTCTAAAAATATACAATCCTATCCATTTTTCTAAAAGCCAAAGAGCTATATTGGTCAACATGAAAGGAAAGAAGATAATCTAAAATGTAAACATCAGAGAGGCTTTCGCTGGATCACTCAGAACAGAATAACGCTCAGCTACAGCATAAATACGCAAGGCATCAAGTCTAAACACCCAAGGCAGGAGTAACGTGGCCTCCATGTATACTTTCAAGGTGGCTGTGGGTTTTTTGTTGTTGTTGCTCTGAGTCCAGAGTGAGCCTATGGTTTCAACACACCAGCGTATCATAGGACAGCTCAAATGCATGTGAAGCCCCTGAGGGCAGTAGCTTGGAAAGATGCAGCACAATCAGAGAATGGTGAAGGGAGTGCTTACCAACCTTAATTTGAAACATAACAAAAATAGGCCTCAAGTTGGCTCAGCGGATACAGGCGCTTGTCGCTAGGTCTGACATCCTGTGTTCAGTTCCCCCCAGGACCCACATAGTAGCAGAAAGAGACTTCTCTGACATCCATACAAGCATCGCATACACATTCACGCATATTATCTAGATTGGTTGAGAGAGAGGAGAGACTGTGGTTTTTCAAAATCCTATTTCTCCTTTGTTCCCCGAATAACTGTAAATAATAGAAGCGGTTTTGGTAATATAAAGAAAATCAAGACATAGACCTTGAAAACACTGAATCCATTTTCCAGAAATCAATAAAGACATGGGGGAGGGGAGGACCAGTTATATGTAACTGTTTTTAAAATTTCACATTTACCTAAGTCCTGGGTTTGGAGGAGGGGTGTTTGCGTGCTTTTTTAAAGTTTTTAAAACTCTAAAGAATCTTTAAACCGAACCACCCAAGCCCGCTATTTACGGATATTTTTTAAGTTTTTCTGTGGACTCTGGCTATGTGCCTATTAGCTCTATTGAGCTATTTCCGGTCCCATGTACTACATATCTCTTCCGTTGGACATGGGGGGCTTTCTGCCCTGGCTTCAAAGCCCGGGTCTCATGCTTTTCTCCTGCGCAGTGACCATCTTCCCCAGAGTCGGCTGTAGCTCCTCCTTCTCCGGCTTCCTAGACGTGGAGGCCCCTCCCCGGTTTAAGCCGGACATTCTGCTCTCTGCTCTCACGGCCTCACTCACTCAGAGCAGGCTCACCGTACAGCTGTACAGTCTCAGTGCTATTCACGACCTCTGACTCACTCAGCCGTCTATGGAGTCCAGTCCTCTCGTGTTTCAGGGCCTGCTGATCCTCTGCTCACTAGGCTGCCTCACAAACTGAATTCATGAGTTGCCCTAAAATACAAGTGGTGGCCCATGTCTTTGTTCCCAGTACTCAGGAGGCAGAAGCAGGTGGATCTCTGAGTGCCAGAGCAACCAGGGAAACAGTGAGATTCTGTCTCAAAAAAAAAAAAAGGAATTGCTTTTGCTTTCTTTTATAGTTTTAAACTGCATTAAAGAGATCATCCTAAGGCTGGACACCAAACCCAGAAACTTCTAGAATATTCTTTCACTCTGCTTCCCTTCACATTAGGTCAGTGAGAAGACCACACTGTGTCTCCCCGGTAACTCCCATATTGGCCAATTCTGTGCCATATTCCCACCTCCGATCCCTTAGCTCAGGCCACACAAAGTTATTGGGAGTTGGCAATGATACCCCAATTATTCTCCCTTCTTCCAGTTTTGACTCCTCTGATTTAACCTCCAAATCATTCCTGAACTGATATCTTTAAAATAAAATAAAATGCTACATTAACTTCCTATGTAAAACCATCCCAATTCCTCATTCTTGACAAACACAAATTTCAGACTTCAATGACAAACATGGTGGCTCACACCTTTAATTCCAGTACTCAAAAGGCAGAGACAGGCAGATCTCTGTGAGCTCCAGGCCAACCTGGTCTACAAAGTGAGATCCAGACCAACTGGCTACATAGTCACACTCTGTCACACAAAAATAAGTAAATAAATTCAGACTTCACTGAATAGCTCAGTACTTCATTCGAGCCTGCCTCACCAAATTTCTCCATCTCTTTGACACCCCCTGTCTGTCTGCTTCCCGTTGACAAACAATTTAAAGTTCTCTTACTGGGTTATACCAGCTACGCCCTTAAACTTTTACTTTCTTCTTTCTGCCTAGAGTGTCCCTCCTCAGTAGCCACTGGAAAAAAAATACCTACTCATCTTTGAAATTTCAGTTCAATCCATTTAAAGCCTTAATACGTGTTGGGCAACTGAGATGGTTTTGCAGGCAAAGGTGCTTGCCGCCAAGCAGCCTGAGTTCCATCCCTGGAACCCACAGGTTAGAAGGCAAGAACCAATTCCTCCACATACATCATATCATGCTGTGGCAGACACACGCACATACACACACACATAAATATATAAATAAAAATACAATTAAGAAATAAAACTTTAACCCACTTCCAAACATGTCCACAGTAGAGGTGATCAATGCCTCCTCCTCTCTTCTCTCCACAACTCTGCAGGATCACAATCATCATCCTAACACCTAAGATCCCTTCTAAACAAACAAGAAAAATGAAATTAAAACCACCACCTTCAAGAAAACTTGTTACTATTCCATACTACAAAGAAATAAATATAACACAATGATAAATGATAGTCTCTAGAATTGAGTGCCACAGTCCCTGAAATTATTATCCAAGGAGATTCAGGGTATGAGAGGCATAGAAGTCAAAGGAGGGTAGGCAAGGTTCAGTAGTTAAAGGTGCTTACAACCAAGACTGATGACTAGGTTCTGTCTCCAGACCCACCAAGGGCTATCCTCTGAACTCTACACAGGAACTGTGCTTCTGTGAGAGAATATTCTTGTACCCTGTAAAGATTTGTCACTCACGTTGGTATGATAAAACACTGATTGGCCAGTAGCCAGGCAGGAAGTATAGGAGGGGCAACCAAACTAGGAGAATTCTAGGAAGAGGAAAGTCTCAGTCTTCAGGTATCAGCCAGGCAAAGAGGAAGCAAGATGAGAATGCCTCACTGATGAAAAGGTACCAAGCCATGTGGCTGACACAAACAAGAATTATGGGTTAATTTAAGTTGTAAGGGCTAGTTAATAATAAGCCTGAGCTAATAGGTCAAACAATTTATAATTGTTATAAGCCTCTTTGTGTTTCTTTGGGATTGAACAGCTGCAGGACCAGGCAGAGCAGAAACTTCTGTCTACACTGTGACTCCCTACATGCACACAAGTGCACGCACGCGCGCGCACACACACACACACACTAATAAATAAATCAAAGGGGGCTATTCTTGTAAACACTCAGTTTGAAAGCCCAGACTCACAAGAGTGGTGAACAATACCAAGACAATGAAAGACCATTCTGTCAACCACTAAGTTTGTCTAGCTAATACAACAACCACAAGTCAACAAGAGAGAACACATCAGTTCTGTCAGGAAAGCTTGCCATAGAGTGTACTAGGGAGCACTAAACAATGAAAGAAAGCATCTCCTAGAAGTGAAAGAAACAATGATGTATATGAACAAATGCTCAATGCCAAAAGCCAACCAAAAGCTGCTTGCTACCCCAACTCGCTTTCACACACCCCTGACCTCTCAGACTGTTTTCAAGGAAGTGTCATTAGCATAAAAGATCAATAGAGAGAACTCAACAAGGTAACTGGAAAGTAAAGCCAAGTGTGGTAGTACCTGCCTTCAACCCTGGTGGATCTCTGTGAGTTCAAGGTCAGCCTGGTCTATATATTGAGTTACCAGACAGTCAGGGCTCTATAGAGAAACCCTGTCGAAAGAAAGAAGATGGAAGGAAGGAAGGGAGGGAGGGAGGGAGGGAGGGAGGGAGGGAGGGAGGGAGGGAGGGAGGGAGGGAGGAAGAAAGAAAGAAAGAACAGAGAAAGAGAGGGAGGGAAGGAGGGAGGAATGAAGAAAGGAAGGAATGGAGAGAGAGAAAAAAATAAGGACCCAAGCAAACATCATGTGAATAAGAACCAATGATAGAAATAGATAAGGACCCCAATGAAACTATTACACGTGTGCTCACATAGCATACATAAATACAGAGAGAGGGGGGTGGGGGAGAGAGAGAGAGAGAGAGAGAGAGAGAGAGAGAGAGAGAGAGAGAGAGAGAGAGAGAGATTCTTTATTTAATGAAGAATGCAAGTTGGGAGACTGGAGAGATGGCTCAGTGATTAAGAGTGCATGTTTTCCTTCCAGAGAATTTGAGTTCAGTTCCCAGCACTGTGTTGGGAGTCTCATAATCCCCTGTAACTCCAGCTCCAGGGAATCTAATGCTCTTTTCTAGTCTCTGTGAGAATCTGCACACACATGACATGTACACACATACACACACAAATGCATACATACGAAAAAAAGTTAAAATCTTTTTAAAAGAATGCAAGTGTGGTGTGCTGATGTGCACTTATGAGCCCAGCACCACAGAGAATGAGGCAAGGAGATTATGAATTTAAGGCCAGCCTGGTGAGAATCTGTCTCAGACAGAGATAGAGAAGGGGAAAGAATACGAATAAGAATTGCAAAGTCAAAAGGGAAGAGAGATAATAGGACATTATAAGAGAACAGGGAAAGAGAGGAGTCAAGAAAAAAACAAACAAAAAAAGCAAAAGGTAAGATCTTAGTTATCAATAAGACATTATGCACGGAAACAAGATGCATAGAAAATTACACAAGGACAAACTATGTGCACTCATCTTTATTTATACTTCACATCACAGGCTCAATAAATACCAACATTAAATACGATTAAAAATAACCTCACAGAGAAGAAGAGTGGGGAGGAGAACAAGAGGGATCCGGAAGATTGAGTTGTGAGGAGGACAGAGAGGAAGAACAAGGAAAGAGACATCTTGATAGAAGGAGCCATTATGGGGATAACAAGATGATCAAAGACAAGAAATGCCTCAAAATCTCACACACAGGTCGTGACAACTTCTTTAGTCACCTTAGACAACAGGTTGGCTGTTTTTGACCCAACAAGTATACTTTTTCTTTTTTTAATTTGTCTGTGTGTGTGTGTGTGTATGTGAGAGAGAGAGAGAGAGAGAGAGAGAGAGAGAGAGAGAGAGAGAGAGAGAGAGAGAGAAGAGAAGCCAAAAGAAGGCATCAAATTCCCTAGAACTGGAATTACAGGTATCCCAGCATAAATGCAGGAAATGGAACTCCAACTTCTACACAAGCAATATATACCCTTAATTGCTGAGCCATCTCCTCTAGCCCATGAGTTAGTTCAATATATATAAACTATTTTTCAATGAATTTGAATTAAACAAGAAATTTTTTTTTCTGGACTTGGGATATGGAAGAGGGCTTTCCAGGCCTGAATGGAGTCCTAAGTTTAATTCCAAGCACTGCAAAAAGAAAGGAGTGGTGAGAAAGAAAATATTTAGCACTCTGAGTAGGTTTCACAAGGTTCTTTGGACAAATACTCTCATAAATTAATCTGCTGTTCTTCAGCATGTTGGCCCCGCTTTGATGCAGCACTTGGTTTCTTTAGAGCCCAAGCCTGACTTGACTTCCTTTTTTCAGGCAGTCTCATTACATGTTCCTGCCTGGCCTCAAACTCAATATTTTACTGCTTCAGTGTCCAAAATTAGGATTACAGGTATGTCTAATCATGCCCAGCTCCGAGGTAACTTCTTTTAAAGATTCTTTTTTTTTATTGTACAAGTATGGGTGTTTTGCCTTCATGTTATGTGCACCTCACGTGTTCAATGGCCAAGGAGGCCAGAAGAGAGCACTGGATCCCTTGACCTAGAATTACAGATGGTTGTGAGCCATCATATGGATGCTAGGAATCAAAGACAGGTCCTCTGGAAGAGTAGCCAAGTGTTCTTAACCACTGAGCTATCTCTCCAACCCCTGCAATTTGACTTATAATATCTACTTCTCAGGTTACAAGCCTATGCATCCAGATTATCCTTAATATCATCCCACATACCTAATTAATTATATTAATTAATTACATTTTAATTACAATACGTCCCATTTATTCCTCAGTACAGTGGTATCTATCTGATGTGTAAATTTTTTCTTACAATAACTAATGTTGATCCATATCTGTGTTTATAGTCTAACCTATAGAAACAAGTTTTGAGAATGGTTAAAAGATTCTTCTTGAAGTTATTTTTAATAATAGAGTATAAAAAAGACTAGAATAATTTCCTGGTTCATCAGCATTCAGATCTGGGTATTCACAGGAAAAGCCTTAGCAAAATCCTAACTGCTGCTCTCTTATCTTTTTCCGGTACGATGCTGTGCTAGCAGCAGGAGTTTCTATGATCATTTTTTCATTTACATAGGTCAAAGTTAGCGTGGTATGAGAAGCAGCCCTCAGCCCAGAATTCTCAAGACAGCAGGTGCTTTGTGGCTATTTGAAGATCAAAATACATTAGGAAGTTTTATCTCTGAATTCCTTGCTCCTGCCCAGAAACTTTCTTTCCAATTACACTGATCCAATTAGTTTTGGCCTAAATAAATTTGAAATTCAAGTTAAATTTACATTAAAAAAGTTTTTTTGGTTTTTGGGTTTTTTGAGGGGTTTTTTGTTGGTTTGGTTTGGTTTTTGTTTTTTGTTGTTTTTTTTTTTTTTTTGCTGTTTTGTTTTTTAAAAATTCCTGGTAATTCATGCCTTTCACACCAGCACTTGGGAGGCAGAGGCCGTTCTGGAACTCACAGCACTATTTTACTATGGTTTAAGAATGAAACGCTCTTCAATCCCAGACCTCAGAAGTCAGAGGCAGGTGAATCTCTGCGATTTCCAGGACAGCTGGGTTTACACGGTAAGACCCTGTCTCAAAAACAAAAGAGACAGGAAAATAAGGAAAGAAACTAACTCCATTACAACAATGCATTAGACAAAATACAAGAGCCTTGTAGCCACAGATTTGTGCGAAATCACTAAATAGGTTTTATTTTAAACGGTGACTTAATCAGAGCTGTTCTGATATGTAGATGCTTGACTGTATTTAGACAACTTGGTTTCTCTCCAAACACCAAGCCTCTATAACCTTTTTCTGGATTGAGTAATGGACCTTTTTCTTTTCCTTCTCCTAGAGAACCTGAGGCCACACTTACGCCCACATAAATCAGCTGCTGAATCTGAAGAACAGGACTTCCCCACTTTCATTTCCACCAACACATAAGCCACACCACTTTCTCAGTCAACACCCCCCCAAAAAAAGTGAGGGGCAGCAGGTTTACATGAGATCCCTTCGTAAAACTTCTGTGTGTAATAAATACACACACACACAATAAATACAAGGCCGTACTTTCTCCTCTGTCAGTCTGTGGGATGCAAGACCCATGAAGCTGGGGCTGAGAGCCCCTCCCTTTTTCATTTTTTAGTCTTATTCTCTTGGCTGGTTTATATTCTTGTACTTGGTCTTCTTCTTTCTTTCACACCACATTTAATTTATCTTATCGTGAATTTCATGTAGCCTTGTAAGCACCTTAAATTCTTTCTACAGGAGGTGAGAAATAAATAAGCAGTCTTGCTACACATCCACAAAAGCCATCTTTTCTCATTTGCGCTAGATAAAACTTCCAAATTTTAACTCCGTATCAACATACACGTTATGAAAACCCATGAGTTCTTTCTGGCTTTGCTTTGTCAGTTCCTCTCCTTACAAACACTTAAGGCTGCAGACAAATAAGACAAGGAGAACATTCATGCGCAGTGGAAGTTTAGAGGCTGATAATAGGAACTAAATTGTTTGTGCAAATAAACTACTCCTCGCTGCCCGAGTTTCATGTTGAAAGAGTGTGAAGTCCCCAGCGCCTCTCAGCCACTCAGACAGTAAAGACTCCGTACACTGGAGGAGCTTTCCGGGGCTCTGATGGAAGGCTACTATAGCTTGGGCATTGGCACATGAGAACCAGTTTTCATGCTGTTTTTAATGTTGCTATCAAACACCCCAAATAGCAGAACTGAGCTTCTACTCAGTTGGGTTAGCCTGCGTGGTTACACAGGAAAAAACTCTGTTTCGAACGTCACATTTTTATCTGCATCTGAGAGGCCTGCTGCTCTGCTCAGAACTTATAAAATCAGCTTTCATAGAGTAGTCCAGAGTTCGGTGTAACTAAAAGGAAAATCACCTCATAAAAGTAATAATTGCACAACACAGTCTCTAGCCGTCCCATTTTAGAGAAATAGCGTCCCTTCCTTTCCCCCAAAGCTGTCTAACTGAGCGTCGAGAAATCAGCACTTGCTAGGGTTGGTCTTTTAGCAAAGTTTGGTTTTAAGAAGTTGACACTTGACTCACCTATGACAGGACAGAGTATTGCCCACACACAGAAACTGACCGGCTGCCTGAGCAATGCCTTGTGTTTAGGAAGTCAGTACCACTGTTGCGGCTCACAGTTTGGCTTATGATGCCTTTGTAAGCAAACAGCCTGACAAGCGCCCTAGTGTATTTCAGGATGACTGACAGGGCACAGTGGCTCAAGCGAGGAGGGGGATGGGTGCTCTTAAAGCAACAAGCCAGCGGAGACAAAAACCAGACATTAGATTCTAATCTTTAACGGTGCAGTGGAAAGCCATCCTTGATCAACCTGAATACAACATTCATGAACTCTAAACACCCAAATCACTGTAAATCAACATGGAATTTATACAAGTAGAAATAAGAAATTTGCGATAGGTGTTCTTTATACTTCCTGAAACTATTGCACTTACATTACTTAAGAATTATTCCAACTCCTTTTTACAGAAATCAAGTCAAGGTACCCGGAGAAAAAGATATCACCATTAGGTATTATGCTAAGAGATCTTACAAAAGTGATGTAAAAATAGCTAATCAAAGTAATTTAAACCAGGTGTGATGGCGCTCACCTTTCTTCCCAGAACTCAGGAGGCAGAGGCAGGCGGATCTCTGTGAGTTTATGATCTACATAGTGAATTTCAGGCAAGTCAGGGTTACATAGTAAAACCTGTCTGCAATTAAATAAAGAAATTTAGTGGAGCTGGAGAAATGCTCAGTAGTTAAACACTGGCTACACTTGCCAAGTAAATGCCCAGCACTCATGTGGTGGCTCAGACCCATCTGTCACACCAGTCTCAGGAGACAAATGTCCTCCTCTGGCCTCCATGGGCACTAGCACACACACAATGCTCAGACATGCATGTGCATAAAACACCACACACATAAAGTAAACAATTTTAAGTGTTTAAAATTTTAACTTAAGTATCACAAATTAATCAAAATAGTTATTGGAGTTAGAGGCAAGGGACACATGCATATTCTTTCCCTACCATCAATTTCATTGGTTAAAAAGTAGAACAGGAAGTTCTGATTATGGTTCTTTGCATACTATTTTCACTTAACTGATGCACTGGCTTAATTCTTTTTAATTTTTGTAATTTTTCTATATTATTTTGCAAACTTATATGCAATCCCTTACTTTGCCAGTGGAGGGTGTCACTAGATTCTAAATATCCTCAATATTACACTGAATATTTATTTTTATACTTCAGTAGAAACTGCAACAGAATATCTCAACATTCCTTAGAAAACTTACTTAGAAATACCCCAGTTTGTCAGCCAGTATAAATTTGACTTGTAGTCTGTTTAACTTACATTTTCTAACTTCCATGTTTAATTATTGCTAATTACATTTAAGAAGCTACAGGTTAATTATAGGAAAGATGGTTGCTATTATGATAGCATATTTATGTGTCTCATGAGCATGCAACATTATGACTAACAAATTTCTCATGCAACCTACAAAGTCCCCATTTTACAGCTAAACCCTCGATTTGGATAGTAAACCGTCCTTTGGCCTGGTTCACTTTAAAGTAAAAACTTCACTATGTAACTAGCCAAAATCAGTAGGACCACAATTTTATCTTTTTTTTTTTCCTTTCTTTGAGACAGGAATCCTGGCTGTCCTGGAGCTCGCTGTGTAGACCAGTCTAGCCTCTAACTCACATGGATCCTCCTGCCTCTGCCTTCTAAGTGCTGAGGTAAAAGGCGTGCACCATCACGCCTCGCAAAATATTGATTGCTATCTCTATACTCTGGAAGTCATTCTGGGAATTCCAATCAGATCGGGGAGCATGAAAAGCAAGCACTCCACCCCTCAGCTACATTCCCAAACAAAATTTTGGCTTCTTTGAAGCTACATACCACAGGAATCAAGTTTACTGAGGCAAAAATCGGAACTGAAGCCAATTTACAGGTTCAAGGAAACCATTCTCATGGACATTAAAACAGGAAATGAGAGCTTCGTTCCCTTTGAAAATGAATTCTGATGATGATGATGAAAGCAAAGAGAAGGTTCTTCGCTGAAGTGATCTGCTCTATAAAAATCTCAGTGGATGAAGTGCTTGCTGAGACAGTGTGAGGACCATCGTTTGGATCGCAAGCACCTACGTAAAAGTCTAAGCCACTGTTACGCCACTACTGAGATGGTGCGTACAGGGCATGCGCGGAACAAGCTGGCTAGCGAGACTAAATGTAAAGGTGAACTCAGGCTTCAACTGAGAGGTCCTGCCTCAGTGAATACGGTACTCAACAGTTGAGAAAGACACCCGAAGTCAACCTCGAGTCTCCACGTTCAGGAAAAAGCACACACACACACACACACACACACACACACACACACACACACACACACACACGTCCTCAAATCTGAAGATGTGGGAGCGTTTTGGCTTCTGTAGCAACAACTAACAGCTAGGTGGAAACCAAGTGCAAATATTATGGATTCTCTTACAAAGTTTCACGGCATTAGCATTCTCAATAGACATACTCTCAGGAGTATAAAATAGATGATTAAAGTTGTTTCCCAGTTAACCAATAGAATAAGTACCCAAAAGAAAACTGAAAAGTCAGTGTTGTGGGTAATGAGCTCATCCCTTTTGCCAATCAGCCACACAAGTCCAGAGTATACAGCAACTGATTTTTTTTTTCTGCACTCATCCAACCACTTAATTCCACTTCAGTTTCCAACAAGTCTGCTTCCTGACACAGACTCCTGAGCCCTGCTCCACCCGGCAGATTTGGTTTCCCAGGATGCTTTAAAATCCTAAGTCTAAAGTTTTTAGTTTCAGTTCTACTTAAGATGACTTAAGATTTTTAAAAAAATTTAATGATAATGCTTAGGAAAGAAAGAAGACTACCAAATATTTATTACTTATTTAGGATACTCCTTTGTGCTTTCAGCAAGAAAGTATACACCTTCCTATATCTTACTTTTCAGTATTTTGTACACATGTGCATGTATACACACTTCCCTTCAAAAGAACCCTCCGGTCGTCTAAACTATTGCAGCAGGCATATAAGAGGTAGCGCTAAGCAGTGGGCAAATCCAGAAGCGCCTCTGATCCTGGCACGCTTCAGATGGTGTCAGTGAGCAACACACACGTGAGTTATACCCAGGCATCCATAAATGCAGCGCCCAAGAACTAAACAGAAACATCAGACTAAGAGAGTATGAGAAGTGTCCACCTACGTCACCTGCTAATCCATGACTGCATTGAGCCTTCCAAGAGAAATCACAGAGGACGAGCCTGGTGTGGCGGTGCAAACCTGTACAGCCAGCGCTTGGGAGGGAAAGCCAGGAGAATCAGGAGTTCAAGGTCAGCCTCAGCTATGTATGGGGTTGGACAGACCCTAAACAAAAGAGGCTACCAAGATGAGTATACCAGAGTGTATTTTATGTGTGTGTGTCCCGATGAAGCACAGTATTTTGTACAATTAATATAAACTAATGCAAAGGTTTTTAATGAAAGTCACTGCGTTTGCATTCAAACTCCACTTCATGGCTTTGTCCACTGTAGCCGCCATTCATCTGCTTTTCTCATACTGTGAGACGAGACCTGTAAGACTGCCATGAAGAGAAGCCGCTCACAAGAACCACACCACGGTTTTGGAACCTGTTCCCTACGGTGAGACGCCTCACTCAGCAGGCGTGGAGGAGCTTAGTCCTGCCTCAACTTGATACGCCATGCTCTGTTGACACCCATGGGAAGTCTAACCCTCTCTGAGGAGTGGATGGGGGAAGTAGAAAGGAGGTGGGGGAAGGGAACAGGAGGACAGGAGGGAGGGGGAACTGTGGTTGGTATGTAAAATAAATTTTAAAAAATTTTAAAATGTAATAAAAAAATTCCCACAGCAAATATCAAGGAATACTGACTGCTATGTTAATGACCTACTGAGCCATCATCATTGTTCTATGGAAAGATGCTTCTCCCTGCAGAATTCTGTTTGTTCAAATCAAATCTTAGCCAGCCACTGTGGAAACCAACAAATGGACTGCTCTTCTGACTTTAAAGTGGGCAGTCATTGAGGTCACACATTTTTATTTAGCAAGTTGCATCTGCTTCACCCAGGAACGTCATCTACCCCACTTGTGATAAGTTATAATAAGGAAACAAAGAAATGGGGCCCTAAAATAGAAGCACTTTAGAACTGCCCCGAAAGTCGTGGCGAATGCTTCACAAGGAAAATGAAAGAAGGCGCGCTAATGCTTATTAATAAGTAGGTAGTTTTTTAAGACAGGGTATGGGGTGGTTGAAAGGATAGCTGAACCCAAAGCAGAAGAATGACAGTAAGTTAAAAAATAGAAATGTCTGTATCTCGTTCCCACATGAGGCCTATGGAGCCGTGCCAACCTGCTTCATTCCAGAGCAGGGAGCCGCTCGGTTGCTGAGCTATATTAGAGAGAGGGGAAAGAAATCCTTTCTCCCACACTCCGTCACAAAGGCAGTAACAGAAAACTTGTGATGGATGTCACCACCGAGTAGCCACGTCTATTTCACTCATGTCTCCATTAATTCTGTACAATGCCTGGGTTTACACAACAACACAAAAGAAATACATGCCCAAGAGCAAAGAAAATCCTCTTTGCAAGAATCCGTATCTCCGGCTGGGGTACAGCTCCGTGGTGGAGCACTGGCCTAAGGCACACAAGGCCTTCGCCCACAGCTCTGCAGTCCCTGCTTCAGATTCTCCTGGGAAGGCCCTCTGCTGACGCTGGGGGTGAGCCTAGCTGTCCATAGCTGAGCCAGGTCTCCAGCCCTAAACGCTGTTCTCCGTGCAGAAAAGTTCCCTTTGCTTCCAATTCTTTTTCTATTTTTCTACATTTATTTATTTATTTACTGGTGTGTGTGTGTGTGTGTGTGTGTGTGTGTGTGTGTGTGTGTGTGTGTGTGAGAGAGAGAGAGAGAGAGAGAGAGAGAGAGAGAGAGAGAGAGAGAGAGAGCACATGTATGAAGGTCAGAAGTCAACTTGCAAGAGTGAGTTCTCTCCTTCCACCATAAGGACTTGGTAGATCAAACTCAGGTCACTTAACTCACTGAGCCTTCTCACTGGCCCCTCTCCAGTCATAGTTATACGACTATTTATAATCTAATAGATAGTCCATGTATAACATTGTATCCATTTTGTTTTAATTTGTGCTTACCCAATAACCGGTGAAACATTCTAACAATCTTTCAGGTATTTATAGGTCAGTTTTCTTCTCTGCAAACTGCTTTCACCCATTGACTCCTTTGGGTTCTTCTCTATTTGATTTTTTCCTTACTAATTAAGAGTTCTTTATATTTTTTGAAACAGATTCTCTTTCTATCTAGTCCTAGCTTGCCTGGAACTTGCCATGTAGACCAGGCTGGCCTGGAACTCATAAGAGGTGAGTTTACCTCTACCTCCTGATTAAAGATATGCCTAATCTTGGGAGAAATAAAGTATGGACGAAGGCCTGGCATGGTGATGCAGTCTTTTAATACCCAAACTCTAGAGGCAGAGGCAGGCGAATCTCTGTAAAGCCAAGACAGTCAGGGCTGTACAGAGAGACCCTGTCTCAAAGGAAACAAACATAACAACAAAAGAGACTTAACTACAGATAACAAAAAAATTAATGTTTCCCACTATTCCTCAACATGTATCAAATTAGTATATCTTTTTTTTTTTTTTTTGGTTTTTCGAGACGGGGTTTCTCTGTAGCTTTGGTGCCTGTCCTGGAACTAGCTCTTGTAGACCAGGCTGGCCTCGAACTCCCAGAGATCCGCCTGCCTCTGCCTCCCGAGTGCTGGGATTAAAGGCGTGCGCCACCACCGCCCGGCTAGTATATCTTTAAATTATATTAGAATGTTTGATTTTTCTAATTTGTTATTTAAGTTATTGATTTGAGTTTCATAAGACAAACATTAATGAATTGTCTCTTGGGATTAGGACAGAATTTCTAATGATTTCTGGAATGCCCCTAAACATATTTCTGCCATTTTATACTATATATCTGTGTAAAGTGATGTTCTCAGCCTGAACAATATATTGACAAATTGGGGGCAGGGAGTTGATGATATTCTATGTCCTGCCATATAAAATATTTAGCCAAGATTTAATTCTTTATGTAAAAGTTAAACATGTACATCATCTCATTCATTTATAGATTTATCTTTACCTTTAATAATATATATGCATACATATATCAAAGAATTGTCTTAAAATAAATTTCTTTATGTTTTATTATCAGTAAATGTTTGATTTGTACAAGTGCTTTGTAAATTTTATATCCAGGCAAATTTCTCATGTAAAATGGGTCACAATACAGAAAGGTTAAGAAGCCCTGACATACACAATGAATACATTCAAAACTGCAGGGAACAGAACTATAGAAAAAAGAAACACAGTCTCCTGAGATCATACCATAATGGAAAAAATTGTCTTTTGTAGAATTTAATAACTATAAAATAATGTGTTATAAGGTCACATTTGTAAAATACATATGGTAATAGTAGGGCCTACTTTAATAGTTTGAGATAAAATGAGATCATATCTAAAATATTTCAAGTTTTAAAAAGTCATTCCAGTTACTAAATTGTCCCTTAAACTTTTCAAAAGCTCCGGGGGCGATTTACATGCCTCGGAGAGAGAAAACAGAGCGGCGACTCAGAACACAAGCGGGCTCTGTTAAAAGATGCCCTGCTCTGTGCCCAACACAAGATTTACTGATGGAAACTGCCCCGCACCCCAGGGTGACCTTTTCCCCTGCTGTGGGTCCTGTCAGAGGCCACAATGACTTCAAGACGGAGCAAATCGCTCCCTCGGATGTAAGGCATGGCATTCATATCTTCAGCTTCTAGTCTACCAAGCATGGCGGCTGGGTCAGGAGAGCCTTTCAGCTCAGAGACCCATGACCCGAAAAGCACCCCTCTTGGAGTAAGGCGGGAAATGGGGCGTCTGTAGTGTAAGGGTCTTCCTCTGCACCCACCAAGGCTGGGGTTCCAGGCGTGAACCACAGTGCGAGCTCTCTAAGTGGGTTCTTGGGTTTGACTCAAGTCCTCGCAATTGAGCCACCCCTCTAGTCTTCAGTAGCAAATCTTAATCAGGACCAGTGTGGTTCTTAAACAAGCAAAACGGCTTTCTGGCCTGACAGAGGTCTCAGCAGGTAAAGGTGCTTGCTACCAAGCTTGACGACTTGAGCTGAAACACCAGGCCCACATAACGCAAGTTGCCCTCTAAGCTCCACACATATGGCATGACACATGTGTGTGTCCATACACACACAATAAATAAATAAATATGTAATTTTACTTTTAAAAATAATGTAAAATAAACTTTGTTTGGTTAGGGAGATGGCTCACTAGATATAAGCACTTGCTTGCCACATAATCCTGGCAACGTGTGCTTAATCCCAAGTTCACATAAAGGTGAAAGGGAAGAACCAGCTCCATGAAGTTGTCCCCTACCTCCACACCAATACCATGGCACACACACATACATGATGTACACATACACACACGCGCACGTGCACACACACTGAAATGAATAGGTAATAAGAAAATACATTTGTTACTATCAAGTTTGTTGAGAAAGGAAGACGTCTTGGTCTTCACACCCTTCTCTGAAGACTTCTAGGCCCTCTACAAGCTTCCTGTGGTCTTCCCAGTGCTGATGAACCCTGCTGTGGAAAACACTAGAAGGGACAACCTTTGTGAACCAGAAAGGACCCCGTCATACCCTCTGAGACACAAGAGGATGAAGATCTCATTGAAGATTTACAAACATGAGGAACATATTTCCTTACTATGTGGTTCACAGATAGAACACAAAATGCCCACTTAGCGTTGATTTCATGTGAACAGTAAATAAGTTTCTAGCCTAAGTTATGTCCTGTGTAATATTTGGGACATAATCTTACTAAAAATAAAATACTTGTTATCTTCTTCCGTTTCTAACTAACTTTGTTTACCATACTTTCCTTTTTAAAACCTGTCTACTTTCATATTGGTTTCAGGAATGGTACAAATTGGGATGGAGTAGAAACAAAACTCTGTTGTGTCAGGACATAGCAGCCATGGGAGCCAAGCGCTCCCAAGCCACCTGTACACCCTCACACCGTATCAGAGACTCGAGGACGGCATAGGGAGCCAAACGGGCAACTCACACCCCTGAATGCATAGGAGCTGCTCTTTAGATAGCCAGTGGAGAGTGTTTTCAGGCCACCTCCTGGCAGCCATCCCTAAGAACCTTAGTCAGAAGACTGCAATTTCTAGAAATAAAAAACAGTCAAGCTTGCCTTGAACTCACTATGTGGTTGATATATTAGACCCTAGAACGTGAGGGCCTAGTTAGTAAAATCAGACACAAAGATGACGTGGGCAGAAATATGAGTTTCTAGGATTCGTGTACTATTTAAATCAGCTCAGATTTCTAGGAATAAACTTACATCCGAGAAATGACCAAGTAACAAGGATAGGAAAAAAGTCCCAGTGGATATAGGCCTTCCGGGTCCAGAAACATGATAAAGATGCTTGCCCTCTACTTTAAGAACTGAGACAGCCACACGCCTTTAATCCCAGCACTTGGGAGGCAGAGGCAAGAGGATCTCTGTGAGTTCAAGAACAGCCAGGGCTACACAAAGAACCCCTGTCTTGAAAAATAAATAAAAATAGCAACAACAACAACAACCTGGCTTAATACCCAGAAATTATATGATAGAAGGAGAGAACCAACTACCATAAATTGTCCTCAACATGCAGGCACACACACATACACACATACTGAAAAACATGAATAACGTTAAAAAAAAGTTTACACACACAGACACATACACACACAGGTGCACATATACTAAGAAAAATAAATAACGTTAAGAAAAAGGTTTTAATAGAAGAAAATTCCCTTTGGTCTACAACACCAATTACTCAAGAGACTGAGGCAGGAGGATTACTAATTCAAGGCCTGCCTGGGATACAGGGTGAGTTCAAGGTCTGGATAACATAGATGAAATAAGAACCCTAATAAAGATTTAAATATCCAAGAATTCAACAGAACCCAGAGGATAATTAAGTAGTTTAAGTCTGAACTCTAGGGCTCCTTCCTTTGTACTTTCTTCCACCTCTCTCCCAGCAATTTTATCATTCGGAGAACAAAAGGAGCAAAGAATGAAACTGCCACCCTGAACCGGAGCCTTCACAACAATGAGGAATACACTGCGGGAGTGGACGTGACAGAAACCTTGAGGGAAATTGAACAGATCACCTTGGAGTTCATTATAGCCAAGAAGGGAAACAGAGTGCAAAGTAAGATGAGTATCTCGGGTTGCTTAGCAGTTCACAGGAGATACAAGACTATCTCAGAGCCAAGACTCTAAAGTCAAAGGTAGGTCAAGGAATAAAATCACTGTTGCAATCACAAATGAGAAAGAAATGAGGGAGACCACACATGAATAACTCACTGTGGTGTGCTGGAGCTTTCTAAGGAACTCAACATTTTAAAGGAGACACAAAAGAAGAGACACAACAGCTCAGGTAGCATTGGATAGTGAAGGGGAGACTGAACTCAGAATGAGAGAAAAAAGACTCGTGAAAAATGCCCAGCCCAGAAACTCTTGGGTTGTGTTTGAGGATGAAGGATAAGAAACTAGACGTCCTCCTACCACAGAGGCAGAGTTCACAATGTCAACAAAGGCAGGGAGGAAGAAAAGTGACAGTTACTTTACTTTGTTTTTATCTTGTTTACCAAAGAGCATGCTCTTTAAAATGAATAGATTATACCAACCATCTGGGGAGAGGTAGTAAAGTAAATGATATTTGGGATTGAACAGATGTCCCATTGGTTAAGAGCAATGGCTACTCTTGCAGAGTACCTGAGTTTGAGTCCCGGCACCCACATGGCAGCATATAACCATCCATGACTAGTTCCCAAGGATCCAGCACCCTCTTCTGGCCTCTGTGAGCACCAGACATATATGTGGTACCCTTAGATACATTCAGATAAAACACTCATATACATAAAATAATAACCATAAGAGTAATAACAGAAAATAAATCAAATGTTTTAAAAGAAACTATACTTTTTGAACAATTGTTTACTTCAGAGTGTATTGTATTAAAGCAAGCTTTCTCTAACTGATTCTTTGCACCAGATAATTCTTTGCTGTGGTGGCTGCTCATAGCGTGGTAGGAGCTTTGAAAGCATCCCTAACCTCTAATTATGAGACACTAGGAGTACCTGTTCCCCAGTTATGACAATCAAAATGGCTCCAGATACTGCCAAATACTCCATGGGGAGCAAAGCATCATGAGTTGAGAATGACCGTGTACACAGCCATGGAAATGTATGTGTCTTACCAAAGAGTAATATGGAAAATGGAAGCCGGTAAGAGGTTCAGAATGAGAAAAAAAATGAGTCATAGAGAGAGGCAGAAAATAAGTATCTGAAAAATTAAAACTAGGCAGTTTTATATTGATCCCTATAAAAGTATCAAAATATTATTATAGACAGGAAGGTAGAGTAATGATTAAAGGTTCTTGTCACCAAGCATGGCAACCTGAGGCCAATCCCTGGGACCCACATGGTAGAAAGAATACAGTGACTCCCAAAGTTGTTCTCGGATCTCCTCACGTGGGCTGTAGCATTCACACGTGCGCGCGTACGCACACACACACCTGCTCACAAAAGTAAATGAATGTAATAAAAAATTAAGTAAATTTGTATGAGGCTCTACAGAGTGATATATTAACATTGTTTTAAAATTATACCAGAAATTTGTGTCGGTTACTCTGTTGGTGGAGGTTCAGGGGACAGAAGGGCATACATCAGGTCAGGAGGGAAAGGCCCTTTTAAGATAGACTCTCCGTGACAGATATTATAGGAGTGCTCACTTAATACTCTTCCAATCCCGGCTTTGCTTGCTTATCCACACAGATGCTGGCTAGGAAAGGAGGAGGAGGAGCGGATATTAAGCCGGTGAACCTGAAGCATCTACTACAAAAGGTACACAGTTGAAAAAAGTAAAGAAATAGACAGACTCGGTGAAAGGGAAGTCAGATTTCACCTGCCCATCATAGCTTGTGTGTGACTTTACGTCATAGGTCCAACCCAAAGGCCTAGAATGGTGAAGCCGGAAGCTCTGCCTGCTCGTGCCTGTGTTACAGCTGGGTGCTGTTGCTGGTATGTTGTCTGGCATTGTTTCTCTTTCTGTCCTGGAGGACATTCGGAGTACCTCATGTAACTTATCAAACACTTTTTGCTTAAGCCAGCTAGAGTAGACTTTCGGTGTAGGTGCTCTGTTATGGAAGAAATAAATGGGATGTAACTTTCTTAGCTTAAAGAAATGAATGTTGTTGCTGGAGAAATGACTCAGAACTTGAGAGCATTCACTGCTCTTGCAGAGGACTCAGGTTCGGTTCCCCAAGATCCACGGTGGCTGGCTCACAGCTGCCTATAACTACAGGGGCAGAGGATCCAACACTCTCTGGCTTCTGCAGGTACATGCACACGAGTGGTGACACACATACATAGTTGATAATCTTTTAGATCCTTCTTTAAACTGTACTTTTAGCTGGGGGTGGTGGTGCAAGCCTTTTATCCAAGCACTTGGAAGCAAGCGGATCTCTGCAACTTCAAGGCCAGCCTGGTCTACATGGCAAACTCAAAGCCAGCTACATTTCCATAAAAATAATTAATATTATATATTTATGACTCTGTTTCCATAAAAATAATTAATATTTACCAAACAACAATTTAAAGCATGAGGTTGGAAGAGGGTAAGAAGCAAGTCCCGAAAGAGCCAACATGGTGGCCTGGGTCCCACAGTCCACCGAGTGCCAGCTGTTGCCTCGGTCACCTTAACATTTCTTCAAGACACAAATGGGGGGCAAGGGCAGCAGTTCTTCTTTTTTTTACTTGTTTGTGTGACCACTTTGGGTTTTTTTTTATTTTATTTTATTTTTTTTAGTTGTTGCAAAAAAAAAAATTTCCCATTTCCCTCCCTCTCCTCGCACACATCACCTCCTCCCCCCACTCCCCTCCCCCTCTCTCCCTCCCCCCACTCCATTCTCCCTCCCTCTCGAAAATGAAGAGCAGTCCAGATTCCCTGCCCTGCGGGAAGTTCACGGTCCTCCCACTTCTATCCAGGACCAGGAAGGTGAGCATCCAAACAGGCTGGGCTCCCACAAAGCCAGTTCATGTATTAGGATCGAAACCTAGTGCCATTGTCCTTGGCTTCTCATCAGCCTTCATTGTCCGCCACGTTCATAAAATCTGGTTTCATCTCATGCTTATTCAGTCCCAGTCCTGCTGGCCTTGGTGAGCTCCCAATAGATCAGTTCCACTGTCACAGTGGGTGGGTGCACCCCTTGTGGTCCTGACTTCCTTGCTCATGTTCTCCCTCCTTCTGCTCCTCATTTGGATCTTAAGAGCTCAGTCCGGTGCTCCAATTTGGGTCTCTGTCTCTATCTCGATCCATCGCCAGATGAGGGTTCTAAGGTGATATGCAAGATATTCATCAGTATGGCTATAGGATAGGGTCATTTCAGGTTCCCTCTCCTCAGTTGCTCAAGGTACTAGCTGGGGACATCTCCCAGGACACCTGCGAGCCCCTCTAGAGTCCAGTCTCTTGCCAACCCTAAGATGGCTCCCTTAATTAGGATATATATTTCTCTGCAGCAGCAGTTCTTCTTATGCATAATTTAAAGCAGAAGGAAAGAGATGCTGGTATCAGAGTTTATAAATACGATGTGAAGACAACTTTACAATTCTATGAAAGACATAAAAGAAATAAGGAAACCGAAAAGGAAAAGAAAGAAAGATGTACTAGCAAGTTAAACATTAAAACATGTTAATTCTCCTTGCGGTGAAATGCCAGCCCCATAGGAGAGCCTGATAAATTGTAACACAGAAATTTAGCTGGGCTGGGATGCAGTGCAGTTGGTAAAGGGCTTGCCCAGCCTGCACAGAGCTCTGTATTCACTCCCCATCACCTCCTAAACATAGAGGTACCTGCCTGGAACCCCAGTGCTCAGGAGCTAGATGAGGGAAGAAGATCAGGGGTTCAAGTTCATTCTCAGCTATGCAGATTCTGAATCCTGTCTAAAGAAGAAAAATCAATCCCAGCATTAAAGCAGAGACAAGCAGGTCTCTGTGAGTTTGAGGCCAACCTGATCTACATAGAGAATTTAGGACAGCCAGAGCTACATAGAGAAATGATGTCTCAAAAAAAAAAAACAAAAACAAAAAAACACATAATTCAGAAAAGTTTGGAAGGGTAAAAAGAATAAAGACAGAAGCTAATCCTTTCACTTTTTAAAACAGAATCTGAGGGGCTAGAGAGATGGCTCAGGGGTTAAGAACACTTCCTTTCTTCCAGAGGGCCCAAGTTCAGACCAAGTACCCATATGGAGCAGTGTATCTTACATCTTTGAATTTTTTTAAGAGTTATTTTGTTAGACTTATTCATTTTATTCTATGTAATTCCAGCCACAGGAGATTTTACACCCTCCTCTGCCTTCAACTAGGTACCCATACACAGGTGGCAAGCATATATAACCACACATAAGTAAATAAAAATAAACCTTAAAAGTAAACAGGGTCGGCCGGGCGATGGTGGCGCACGCCTTTAATCCCAGCACTCGGGAGGCAGAGGTAGGCGGATCTCTGTGAGTTCGAGACCAGCCTGGTCTACAGAGCTAGTTCCAGGACAGGAACCAAAGCCGCAGAGAAACCCTGTCTCGAAAAACCAAAAAAAAAAAAAAAAAAAGTAAACAGGGTCAGAAGCTGAGGAAATGGCTCGGCAGGAACGCATAGCTATTGTTGCCTCTTTTTCTTTTCTTTTTTTTTCTTTGAAGGTGGAGCATTATTTTGTAACTTTATTCTCTCTACCCTTGCGTAGGCTTCTTTCCTCTTTTTTTGTTTTTATTGTACTATACATTTTTTCCATTCCCCTCCCTTCCTCCCCTCTCCACTTCTGCCCTCTCCTGTGACCTCCATGCTCCCAATTTACCCAGGAGATCTTGTCTTTTTCTCCTTCCTTGTATATCCATTTATGTCTGTCTTTAGGGTTCTCTTTGTTGTCTAGGTTCTCTAGCGTTGTGGATTGTAGGCTGGTTTTCCTTTGCTTTATGTCTAAAAGCCACTTATGAGGGAGTACATATTATATTTGTCTTTCTGGGTCTGGGTTACCTCACTCAATATGGTTTTTTTTCTAGATCCATCCATTTGCCTACAAATTTCAACATGTCATTAATTTTTTTACCGCTGAGTAGTACTCCATTGTATAAACGTACCACATTTTCTTTTTCCATTCTTCGGTTGCTATGTCTTTTTCATGGCACCTCCTAGAGAGTCGGCTGTGTCAAGATGAAGATGAGTGTCTCATTCCCTGCCACTGGCTATATAGACCCATGGGAGTGGACGATGAACAAAAACTTCACATGCTCTGTGAGAAGCAGATGGCCACAGAAGTAGCTGCTGATGCTCTAGGTGGAGAATAGAATGGTTATGTGGTTCGGATCAGAGATGAGGATGACAAACAAGGTTTCCCAATGGAGCAAGGCATTTTGATCTACGGCAAAGTGCATAAGAAACATTCTTGTTCTAGACCAAGGAGAACTGGAGAGAGAAAGGACAAGTCTGTTTGTGTATGCATTGTGGATGCCAATCTGAGTGTTCTCAACTCGATTATTAGAGAGAGAGAGAGAGAGAGAGAGAGAGAGAGAGAATATTCCTGACTGACAGACACTACTGTGCCTCATCAGTGGAACCCTAAAGAGATAGCAGAATCAGGCTTTTCCATCTCTCTAAAGACAATGCCCACCAATATGTTGTCAGAAAGCCTTAAAGAAGGTAAGAAGCCCAGGACCAAAGTACCCAAGATGTAGCGTCTTGTTACTCCATGTGTCCTGCAACACAAATGCAGACATATTACTCTGAAGAAAGAATGCACTAAGAAAAACAAGGAGGAGGCTGCAGAATGTGCTAAAACTTTTGGCCAAGAGAATAAAGGAAGTCAAAGAAAAAAACACCAGGAACAGATTGTCAATAGACATAGGATGTCCTTGCTAAGAACTCTAAGTCAGAGTCCAGTCAAAAATAAAAATAAGTCTCTGAGAGTAACAAATAAATAATCAGACCTAGAGAAAGAGAGAGAGAGAGAGAGAAAGAGAGAGAGAGAGAGAGAGAGAGAGAGAGAGAGAGAGAGAGAGAGAGAGAGAGAGAGATCTTGCTACCCATCCGGATGTCCAAACATCCACATTATGAAGCTCATGGCCACTAGTAACTCACACACACACATACACAAACATACACACACTCATACACTTACACACACACACACAAGAATCTTTTAAAAAAATGAAAGTCAGGCAGAAGTGGTGTGTGCCTTTAGTCCCAGCACCTGGGAGGCAGAGACAGGCAGATCTCTGAGTTCAGGACCAACCTGGGCTGCAGAGGGAGTCCCAGGACATCAGAGCTATTACAAAGGGAAACTCTGTCTCGAAAAAACAAAAAATTATGAAATGAGGTTGTTTTAAAAATAATGATTGGGGGCTGGTGAGATGGCTCAGTGGTTAAGAGCACTGACTGCTCTTCCAGAAGACCCGGGTTCAATTCCCAGCACCCACATGACAGCTCACAGCTGTCTGTAACTTCAGTGCACATTAAACAAAGTTTAAAAAAAAAAATGACTGGTCAGGTGTTGGTGGCGCACACCTTTAATCCCAGAACTCAGAAGGTAGTAGAGTCAGGCGGATCTCTGTGAGTTTGAAGACAGCCTGGTCTACAAAGTGAGTTTTAGAAGAATCAGAGCTAAACAGTGAAACCCTGCCTTGAAAAAACAAAAAAATAAAAAATAAATAAAAATATGGTTGAGCTAGGAACATGGTTGAAAAATTTTGTAATACTAGCTCTCAGAAGGCTGAAGCAGCAGAATTGCTGCCAGCTACATGGTGAGATATGATCTCCAAAAATAGTAGCAAGAATGAATGGAGGGGAAAAAAACATCAATATTAATCGAAGAAAGAGAAAAGGTTGAGCTGTGAGCTCCAATATAAACTTCCTTTATGATAAGAATAGCGTTTGGATTCTCCTTATTTAGCTTCTCTAGGATCACTAATTATAAGCTCAATGTCCTTGGTTTATGGCTAGAAACCAAATATGAGTGAGTACATCCCATGTTCCTCTTTTTGGGTCTGGCTTACCTCACTCAGGATAGTGTTTTCTATTTCCATCTATTTGTATGCAAAATTCATGAAGTCCTTGTTTTTTATTGCTGAGTAGTACTCTAATATGTATAAATTCCATACTTTCTTCATCCACGCACTGGCTTTGTGGGAGCCTAGGCAGGTTGGATGCTCAACTTACTAGACCTGGATGGAGGTGGGGGTTCCTTGGACTTCCCACAGGACAGGGAACCCTGATTGCTTTTCGGGCTGGGGGGAGACTTAATTGGGGGAGGGGGAGGGTAATGGGAGGCAGCGGCGGGGAAGAGACAGAAATCTTTAATAAATAAATAAATAAATAAATAAAAAAGAAGTAAAAAAAAAAAAAAGAATAGCGTTTGGAGGGACTGGAGAGCTAGCTCAGCAGTTAAGAGCACTGGCTGCTCTTCCAGAGGACCTGGGTTTAATTCCCAGCACCCACATGGCAGCTCACAACTGTCCATGACTCCGGTTCCAGGGAACCTGACATCCTTACTTACATAGACATACATGCAGGCAAAATACCAATGTAGATAAAATGCAAATAAATAAATTTTTTTAAATAGCATTTTGAATTAGCAAGGTAAAGAGTGATTTTTTTCAAGATGGAATACAATGTATTAAGTAAAGAAGCAACTAAACTGGACAGGGGAGTTAAGATGATTCCCAGCCTTACTCCTTTCCCTGAGTTCAATTCCAGATCGATGTCCATGTTCTGAACGCAAAGCCAGTAGACTTACTGCTGAAGCAAACCCTTTCTAAGCAAAACGTAAGGTGCAGGAGCCATAGCAGAAGTCTAACAGGGCTGGGGAGCTGGCCAGACTGGTGGTCAAGAACATTGGCTGCTCTTGCAGAGGCCCTGGGTCTGATCTCAGCACCTACACGGAGGCTCCCAACCACTTGTCACTCCAGTTCCAGGGAACCCGATGTCCTCTTCCAAGGCCCACTGACACCAAGCACTCACAGAGTGAACATGCATACATGCAAGCAAAACACACATCGGCTAAAATTAAAATTTTTTTAAATTAAAAAGATGTTTAAATTCTTGAGAACAATAATATTTTACTTTCTGCGTAACTTTTTAAAAAAATGAAAGTCAAAAAAGTAAACAACTAATTATGAGGAAATCAGGCACAAAATAATCTAATTTGGTTGGTAATGGTAGAATATATTTCAGGCCTCACTAAAAGAACTCAGGCAAAATTTCGTAATGGCAACTTATATAATAAGAAATACAACAGGCCAACAAGTACGTAGAAGTTTTTCAGCCGGAAGCTCAGCATGGACAGTCAGGCCGTGCTGCTTCTAAATAAAGTACTTACTGTTTATCGCAGGAATTCTGGCTCAGCCATTCAGGGGCCCTCCAACAGACTGTGACAGCTGTCTGAGTCTCGTTTACACAGAGTTACCACAGATTTATCAGTGCCAAATGTGTGCTCACCTTTAGTTCCAGCACTCAGGAGGCAGAGGCAGGCAGCTCTCTCAATTCAAGGCCAGCCTGGTCTACCTAGAGAGTTCCAAGCTAGTCAGGGCTACATAGTGTCTCAAGAAAAAGTGCAGTTAAATCACAATGTACGGATAATGTTCAGCCTTCTCTGCCAATGAAACGTGGTAAGAATCCATGACATAAACTGTGTCAAGTTATCACAATCACAAGTACAGGACAATGCCCACGTTGAGGAAATGATACAGAGAGATGCTTGGAATGGGGTGAAAGTGCACGCAGCTAGAGCTCCCAAAAGTGTCAGGGAAAACCCGTTAGTAAAACTGAAACTGATTAACTATTTGATAGGAGCCAAGTCTCTGAAGTCGCCACATAGACTTCCAACAAAGAGCACATCTACCAAGTACCACAGAGCACTGAAGAATTAGCAGTTCAGCATCTAAGACCTGCGCAGCCAGAAACAATCAACTCCTAATGCCACGTCAGCTTCAAATTTAAAAACACAGATCATTTTTATTTTGCGATAGTGGGGAAATGTTTCCCTTAAAATGTGTTTTAGGGACCAGCTGGATGACTCTGTATGTAAAGGCTCATGACACACAAGCTTGGACATCTGAGTTCAATCCTTGGTCCCAAGTGCTGGGATTAAAAACAGAGAAAACTGACTCTGACTAATTATCCTCCCACCTCTATACATGCACTGGGGCATTCACGTGCCACTCCACACATTACACACAATAATAATAACAATTTAATACATACATATGTTTTATCCCAGGAAGAATGTGAAATTGTTCAACATCACAATTAACAAAAAAGTAAATCAAAACAAAAACTATTGTCTTCAGAGCGTCAGGTGGCCCAGGCTAGCTTCAAACTGACTATCCAGAGAGATTAACCTTGAACTCCTAGGTCTTCCTGCTTCTACCTCCCACTTGAGGATGGGGACTGCGGGGTGGGGGACTGTTCCAGTGTGCACAAGTGCACACATGGGTATGATGTGTGGAGACCAGAGGTCAACATTAGGGAGCTTTCTTGAGGAACCACTCACCTTGGTTTCTGAGACAGAATCTCTCACTAGGCCTGGACAGTGAGTCCCAAGGACTTGCCTACCTCTTCCTCTCCAGCTCAGGGATTACAAGCGCACACCACCAGTCAGGTTTCTACATGGGTGCTAGGGGTCAAACTCAGTTCTTCATGCTTCTGGTAAGCACGTTATCAACTGAGCCATCCTTCCACCCCAACTTCATTTTGTTTTTTGAGACAGGGTCTTATTCTGTTTGAAACACATATTTAAAAACACAGGCCAGCCTCAAACTCCTGGAAAATCCTCCTGCTTAAGCTTGGACATGAACCTTTTGTTTGTAGACAGGGTCCCACTATGTAGTTCTGGCTGTCCTAGAACTCACTTTGTAGACCAGGCTGGCCTCAAACTCACAGAGATCCGCTTGCCTCTGCCTCCCTATCCTGGTACTAAAGGTACATGCACCATACCTGCAATTTTTATAAGTTTTAAAAATGAGACTTCTGCTTCCATGAATTTATCCAAAAATATAGCCACAAAAACATATCAATATATATGAATTTTAAGAATTGCAACATAAAACAAACAAGAAATATCAGAAGAAGCTACAAATATATCCATTAATTCTGGTTTGTCCTTCATAAAAATACAATGAAGCCGTCTGCAAAATGGAGGTTTATATGAGTTGCCATACATATCTACACAAATGGGGAGGGGCACATCAAACACATAAATACATACAACATTATGTCCTTTTTTTCTTTACCTAGATTGTAGTCTTACAAATTAACTGGGGGGAGGAGGGATGGGACATGGGATGACAAGCAGAGATGTTACATAGAAGAACAAAAGTATCAAGTACAGATCACTTGGTTCTTAAAACTATGCTTCCTTATCCCTTACTGGGGAAAACAGAAACTGCAAAGCCTGGTAGAAAAGTAAGTCAATCAGGGAATGGAGCAGTTAAGAACTCTGGCTGCTCTTGCAGAGGACCTGAGTTCCGTTCCGGCATCCACATGGTAACTTTACAGCTGTAACTCTAATGCCAGCAGAGTCGATGCCTTCTTCTGGCCTCCACGGGCACTGCATGCATGTGCTGTACACATTCATACACTTGAACCAAAAACCAATCTTTTAAGAAAAATTGTTAATCCTATAAATTTCAGCGGAGACACTTTATAATATTCAACCCTAAACTAGGGCATACCTGGCTGGGGTAAGTCTCAGAACAGATTTTATTTCTTAATCGTCTCTCTCTCTCTCTCTCTCTCTCTCTCTCTCTCTCTCTCTCTCTCTCTCTTTCACACACACACACACAAGGAAATACCATGAAGGCAGGATCTTTGTTTCAATAACAATAATCTATAGCACTTAAAATAAGTTCTAAGTGAGTATTAGAGTAGCCCCCCATTCTTTTAATAACCTTAATAATCTTGCCTCTCGCCCACTCTGTAGGCTTCTCAAAGAGGTGCGTCGGGGACTCTGCACTGGCATCCGTCTATTATGTAATAACTGCATGCCTTCATCCCAGCTCTCTGCCTTGACATACGTCGGTAGGGGAGATCAATGCTTGGTTTAACTGAGGCAATGCTATTCCAGGTAAGTCCTGCAAGGAGTTCCCACGAAACTGTAAATCATTAACTGCTTCGTTCATCCGCGGAGTCCTGCTACGAAATGCTGCCAGTACAGCTGATTTACACTTTGGCACAAGCTCTTTATGTCCTCGCAGGGACCAGCAACAAATTGAGAGCAGCAGATCATACTTTGAATAGCACTGAACTAGAGGAGAGCTGAACCGTTAACGCCCTGACATGGGAGAGTCTTTCCTTACATTAAACATTGCTCTGCCTATAGCAAGTCAATTTTCCCACTGACAGGAGAGACCGGAAGTACACAGAGATAATGGTTAAGAAAATTAAAGGGAGGATGGGAGACGGCTCAGTGAGTAAAGGCCCCTGCCACCCAGCCAGACCAGCTGAGGTAGAGTACCAGGATCCACATCATGAAAGGAGAGAACTAACTCCCCGGAGTTACCCTCCGCCCTTCATACATGCATCGTGGCAACAAAGAAATGGCACCTACACACCCCCCAAAAATTAACTTTTAAAATGCAAGAAATGAAAGACAAAGAAAGGAAAAGAGGTGCCAAGGCAACAATTTTGCACAAAGGAATTTGGAGTCACTTCCTTGCCCCTAAAGTTAGCTATGGTTACAGGTGCCCAAGTTCCAGGCAACAGCTATATAGTTATGAGGCATGGTTAAGTCCGTGAAAGTCGGCAACAGTGGTAACCGTATTCAGTTTCAGAAATTCTGTAGTCCCAATTGTCTGTATTTTCCCTTAGATTAACCACTTGGACAAACTCAGAGTTTCCATCCCATAGCACAGTGTCACTTAAAGCCCTATATACAAACAAGAATCAGAAAAAAAAAGCCAAAAAAAAAAAGCACATGATTTTGAAGCTCTGAATTAACATTTCCATGAGCCAATGATCCACAAATAAATACTATGTTTAAGTATTTGCTACAAGATACATAGTATCTCTTCAGACAAGCTTGGCCTGCCAATTTCTCTCCTTAAAGAGGAATCCTTCCTATTCCAAATCAAAGAGAGAAATATGCAAACCAAAATCCACAGGGGCTAAGGAACTCCTGCCTGTCCATGGTTAAGGGGCCCCTCACATACCATCCAAAAATGATAGGTCATGGTTGAAAGTTCTTTTTAAAGAGAGGCAACGTTTAAGAATTCACAAGTTGGGCTGGAGAGATGGCTCAGAGATTAAGAGCATTGCCTGCTCTTCCAAAGGTCCTGAGTTCAATTCCCAACAACCACATGGTGGCTCACAACCATCTGTAATGGGGTCTGGTGCCCTCTTCTGGCCTGCAGGCATACACACAGACAGAATATTGTATACATAATAAATAAATATAAAAAAAAGAATTTACAAGTTGCTGGGCAGTGGTGCCACACATCTTTAATCCCAGCACTTGGGAGACAGAGGCAGGCAGACATCTGTGAGTTCCAGGCCAACCTGGTCTACAAGAGCTAGTTCCAGAACAGCTAGGGCTGTTACACAGAGAAACCCTATCTCGGAGAAAAAAAAAATTTCATGACTCTACACCTCATCTCCCACCAAATAACCCTGGGATCTCTGCCTCCATCCAAGCTGATGTCTCTGAACAAGCCACCCCTTCTGACACTTTATCATCACACCGTCAATCTGCAACCACGCTTCACTTCAACAACTCAGTTCTTTCCCAGCTCCCACCAACTGATGCCTTAATCCACGTCTTCATTCCTTTTCCTTCCAATTCTGCAGACTATAGATTTGCTCCAAATAATTGTTGTTTTCCCAGTTTACTGCCTCTTCCTGGTCTATAAATCAGCATTATGCATACACGGTTTTTGAGCAGGGTTTACAAAGGCTACTGTTCTACAGTCAACGTGCTACATCAATTGATGACAATAATATTGGTTTTCAGGAAGAGCTGAAGTTTTTTCAATTCGATGTGTAATTTTGTCGATATGTATAAATTGGAATTCTGTAAGTAGAAGCAATTGTGTCCTTACACATACTTAGTATGTTGTTAACCATCTGCCTGATATCCGTATTTACACATCATAAACACTTAATAAATGTTTTATTTGGCTGACAAGAAATTTTATAATGCTTTAAAAGAGAAACGGTAAAAACACATCTTAAAAATCACAAGCTTCGCCTTCGAGTGTAACATTCTGCATTCCAACAACTCCATTCTTAGAAAAGGGGATTAAGAAAATTATCTTGAATATAAATACATGATATGAATATGCATAAAAGTATGCAAAAGCCGTTTTCCATAGCACCTGGATGTCCAGCGATGATTAACAAAATTATATTCACTGAAAGGTTGTGATACAACACAATAGTAGCTATACTAACAGGGACCATTACATGTAAACATGGAAGCTTAAGGTTAGTGAAGAAACAAGGTTATATATAGAAACTATTCTAAAGCCAAGGAGAAAGAGACACATATCAGTGAGGTCACAAACTCATTTCCCCTCCGTTCTTTCCAAGTCGCACAATGAGCACTGATTACTTTGTAATAAACATGTGCTACTCTAAAACATCCCGATCTTTCACTCAAATAGTAAGGAACGCTCAAACTGCACGCAGGATATAGCAAATGTAAATGAGTATGTCTGTACTATCTGTATTCTAGGTTCCCTCCTACATCACTGTTGAGGTAATCTCTTTATAATGAACACTGAAATTTTAATAGTGTAACCAAACATCCCATTCATATGTGGCTGTTGATAATTCACAGCTTCAAATCCTAAGTATTCCCTCTACGTTGATCTTCCATTCCAGCTGAATGAACTAGCCACAAACCCAGAACCAAGGCTCACTGGAATCCCTGCTTTTCCCATTTGTGTGTCTTAAATAAGTAACTGATCTCAGGTATCCTCAGACGTGTTGTAAGTCTTTCTTACTGGCATAGATCTGCGATTCAAAACCTCTGCAGCCAGTGAAGCGCCTGGTGCCTGTCCTGGATTCGCTCTTTCCTTTTGAACTCATTTCTTGCAGTCCTGGTCTCGATTTAGGTGACAGCAACTGCTTTCAGTTACTCAGACCCATTAAGCCAGCAACCTTCTCTCTGTATAGACGTTACATCTCAAGTAAACGAAATCACCCTACACTGCGATTTCCACATGGCTAGAAATGCCAAACAGCTCTGAGATCATACCTCAACCTCCCAATATGACTGCAATTACATAAGCAATATATGACCACATTAAATGCAGAAACGGATGCTCTTTGCCACTACCTCCTTCAAAACACCTTCCATTTACTATGAAGAAACTTTTGGTTGAAAGCAAGCCCCTTCAAACAGTTTCAACTTTGCTTCCTTTTTCCCAGCCCCATGCCAAAGCATAGGCATCCAGGCCATATCTTATCTTTCCCTACATAGCATCCAATTGGCTTTTTATAGCCAGAAACTCTCTGAATGCTAAGCACGACCTTGGCTACTGGCTTTCCCTGGCATCATCTGAAAGTTATTTTTAACTTTGAAATTAGCATGAAAGCCTACATTTCTCATTGCAGCAAGTCAAAACATCCCCATTTCCTATAATAATGTGATCCTCCTCCATTCAGAAGAAACCCCACATTATAAACCCATGACGTATAAAAGAGACTCAGGAACCCAAGGGAGAAAGAGGAGGGCACGGAAGCCCAGCTCTTCAGTTCATAAACTGGACTCTTACCTCTCGCTTCTTCCTATAAAGAAGCTGTGCTTTGAGTGTAGCTCTTGAAGGGAGTTTTCCGGACAGGACTCTGAGGGTAGGGAAAGCCTCTTGCTAGTCACAGAGCTACAGAGGACCACACGGAGAGACAGTGACGATGGGGCAGTCACTTTAGCCAAGCCCGCTCCTCACCCAGGATGAGAAAGGAAGGGGAGGTTACAAGCCAGGGTGGGTGGTATCTAATCCTGGGCTCACCAGTGACCTCACTGACAACTTGTTGCTGAAAATACTTTGTTGAAAAAGGCCAGACACATACTTTCCCTAGAGACCTACATACTTCTTAGGAAACTCTAAATAAGTTAGATTTGACTTTCTATCATCCTTGTTAAAATAAGGAATGTTTCCAATGAAAGCTGGTTAGAATTACTTAATGTGAGAAATTGTAAATTGGGAAATCCTCGCCCCATTATTACTTAAAGTTTAGGGCCTCTGGAGCCCTGGGTCACATCTGAGATAGCATTTTTCTGTTAATATTTCACCATTTCACACACCCATATACCGCCTACCATTCTTTCTGCTTCTTGTATGTATGAACGACCACATCGCAGTAGGAAACTAGACAGAAAGTTATCAAAAGCCCTTTAGTAGAACAATTAATCAATTCAAGGCACCAGAAAAGTTTATCCTCGAAGTTTTGGGGTTTTCTACTTAGGGAGATATTTTTCTGTATTTCCTTCTATATGTAACATGAATTCTTACAAGAACATAAGAGTATATATACATATAGCCTTCACCTCAACGATACTGCACCTCACTGCCTAGCTCTTTATGATGCCATCAACTGAGTTTGTGTTCTGAAACTTTAGGACATGCTTCCTTAGCTACTCACGCTTTGTTCCTGTAATAACACACAAAATGACTCTAACATGCTGCTAACTACAACATGAACTGTTTGTTGGAGCTTTGGCACTCCTGTTCTTAAGGGACTGAATTCAAAATAGAAGAAAGCATTTATTTATTGGCTCCACAGACATCTTGGAACAAATATTAGGGAGCCAAGTGGAAAGTCAGGATCTGGGGATTATCAAAGAGAATCAGCTATGAAAGGGGGTTCGTTTTATATGACTTCCCAGAAAGCCTGCAAAATAAGAGTATTTTTACTGTAGCCTCCTTTAAAATGTACATAATGGACATTTATCTAAAGAGTCCTAGTCACTAACAAAATGCCCTTCCAGATTTGTTTTATAGCATCCTTTCTCCTGGGAAGGATCTCAGAGTGGTTTCTTTTCACAGAGAAACAAAGAGTGAGTTTTACATCACACAATCCATCTTTTCTGGAATAAAGAGATCACTTGACACTTGCAAAATAGCAGGTTTTGTTTTAGAGCTTTGATAATAAATGTTTTCTAAACCAGGACTACTGAACTGAGCCCAAGATAAGGTACCCAGGTTCTATTGTAAACTTGGCCTGCCTAGCGGGGGAGGGGGGGGGGGGGGGGACCACTGCACCTTCCCCCACTGCTCTCTAGCCGCCGCCCCCTCCCCCCCCCCGCACTTCTACAAAGTAGACATGAAAACCCCTAGTCTCTGCTTTTTAGTAGTTATGTGATTTAAATTGATAAAACGGGAGTGTTTAAAATATACTGAACTCCTCAAAGATATAATGTACACAGAACCACATTGCAGGGTTTGGTGTTATCAAAAAACAAACAAATAAACAAACAACAACTAAATACTCTTAGTATCTGAAGTGTGATTTTTAAAGAGCTTTGCGGAGTATTTGGGGGTTTTGTTGACTTGCTTAGTTTGTTGTTTCCTTATCCAAACACCCAGCCTTGAAGTTAGGCTTGACGTTCAGTACTCTCGCCACAAGGGGTCCTCTCTAGCAAGTCAAACCACAGGCCCCACAGGCCTCTATATTTATATCCGTTTGCCGACAGAAAACACACATCACCTAATGTCAAATTTCCATAGCTAACTATCGGGCAGCAGATAAAACCAGAGCGATTTGGTCTGTGTGGTCGCTGAAGCATGCTGAACACTAAATAGTTCCTGTAAACTACACAGCCCTGCGTTTTGCATCCTGGCCCCCTTCCAAACGGGCCGCAGTAATTCCTGCCTGTCACCTCACCCAGTCTCCCTCAGTATTTATGTTCCTTCCCTATTCGTTTCTTTCCTCTCTTTATACTTTTCAAACTTGAAAATTTTGGCTCACGTTCCACTGACAGACAAAGCTTAGGGGCAGAGGAGAGGATAAAAAAGAGAAAATAAATCGGGGCCGTTAGCAGTAATCCTCCTGAGGCGATCAAGAGCATGGGTTTGATTTTGAGTATTGGGGCTAGCCCCCCCCCAAAAAAAAAATCACTGGAAAAGATTCTGAGAAGCCCTTGTTGTGGAGATTCTGAGCCAGCTAGAAGTTTAAAGGCAAGGAAGGAAGTTCCGAAAAGAAGATAATTGCATCCCAAATCAGAAGTCCCTCCTGGAAAATAAGCCTTCCAACACACAATCGGTTCTGTGCTCAGAATGGAACAATGCTTCTTTGTGTCATTCAACTCTTAAGAATGAAAATAGCTCTTGCATAAGTCATGAGTCTATTTATTGTGTATGAGATACCTCCAAGTGTTGGCAGTTTGGTTAGGGCTTTTTACAAGTTTATTATCTTGGACCAGCAAGGTATCTCAGTGGGGAAAAGCATTTGCTATGCAAGCCTGACCACTTTCGTTCAATCCCAGGAACACTTGGTGGAAGGACAAACGGTAAAAGAAGAAAACAGACTCACAAAAATTGTCTCTGGCCTCCATACATGCTCCTCATACACAACATAAATATAAAAAAATAAAATAAAAAACACAACAATAAAAATAAACCTAACGTATCTTCTCTTGTTTCAAAGATGTAGTATAGCAGAAAAATATTTCTCTCCCATTCTAGGATTTACTTCAACCCACTCTCCTGCCTCGTTGGGGAAAACTAAATTCATTCAAGAAAATGCCGCACAATTTCCCGTCATTAAATCAGCAAAACCATAAGCCATAAACCCCACCCACCCACTTCCTCCCACCTATCCCAATCCTCCTGTTGAAGCTAAAGTCGCCTCTCTGGACCCCACCACCACCTTCTGGCCCCACCTCCTCAATGAATCTGCTTGGTATCGTCATTTCATTTCCTGTGCCATCACCAACTCTCTAGCGATCGCGGCATAAGCAGCACGTTTGCCTGAAGAAAGCATCAAACAGGACCTGAGGGTACAGCTCAGTGAGAGAGCACATGCTTAGGACATACCTTGGGTTCAAGCATCAGTACCAAAGTAGACAAGATTGCAGGCAAAAATCGGGATCTTAAGGGTGGGGTGGGAGGAGGGTAAGGGGAGATGGGGAGAGAAAAGTGAGAAGGGTAGGATGGGGAGAACTTGGGGCAACGGGATGATTGGGATAAAGGAAGGTTGGATAGGGGAGCAGGGAAGCACATATCTTAATTAAGGGAGCCATCTTAGGGTTGGCAAGAGACTTGGACCTAGAGGGGCTTCCAGGTGCCCAAGGCGAGGTCCCCAGTTAGTTCCTGGGGCAGCTGAGGATAGGGAACCTGAAATGATCCTATCCTATAGCCATACTGATGAATATTTTGCATATCACCATAGAACCTTCATCTGGCGATGGATGGAGATAGAGACAGAGACCCACACTGGAGCACTGGACTGAGCTCCCAAAGTCCCAATGAGGAACAGAAGGAGGGAGAACATGAGCAAAGAAGTCAGGACCACAAGGGGTGCACCCACCCACAGAGACAGTGGGGCTGATCTATTGGAGCTCACCAAGGCCAGCTGGACTGTGACTGAAAAAGCATGGGATAAAACCGGACTCTCTGAATATGGCAGACAATGAGGGCTGCTGAGAAGCCAAGGGCAATGGCACTGGGTTTTGATCCTACTTCATGTCCTGGCTTTGTGGGAGCCTAGCCAGTTTGGATGTTCTCCTTCCTAGACCAGGATGGAGGGGGGGAGGACTTTGGACTTTACACAGGGCAGGGAACCCTGACTGCTCTTTGGACTGGAGAGGGAGGGGGAGAGGAGTGGGGGGAGGGGGAGAGGAGTGGGGGAGGGGGGAGGAGTGGGGGGAGGGGGGAGGAGTGGGAGGCTGGGAGGAGGTGGAAATTTTTTTTTCTCAATAATAATAAAAAAGAAAAGAAAAAAAAGAAAAAAGAAAAGAAACTCAGCAAGCAAGCAGTAACACACTTGCACCCTACCTCTCCTTCTAGGTACAACTACAAGCCACCGTTCTTGTGTTTTCATGTAGCCAACAACACATCCATTGTGATTTTTTTTACCTATTCACTTCTATAAGGGTCAATAAGTTTACTAATGATCTCCATGTGGTCAAAAATATAGTCATTTTCTTGTTATATTTTTAATTCGTGTGTGTGTATGTGTGCAATAGCATGAATGGGGAGGTCAGAAGACAGCTTGAAAGACCCATGTGGGTCTCAGGAATGGAACTCAACTCGCCAGGCTTGGTAGTACATGCCTTTACCCAGGGAGCCATCTCGCCAGCCCCCCAAAAAGTCATCTTCGGGAATTTCAATCAGTGTCGTAATCAGCATAATACGATGTTGAGTAAGAATCTTCCTGTTGCCCAGAATTGATAACTAAGGCTCAAAATGAAAGAAAAGAAGCCAAGTCATCTCCAGTGACTAATGTGCTGCAGAATTTCCAGCATTTGAAGACTAACATCCAACTGTCTTCTCCATATCTCCCCACACAGGCACGGAAAGAGCTTTTCATTTTGCCTATCAAATTTGTTTCCTTCTGCCATGCAAATCCTATGGTAGTAATTGGTACTATGACCCAACTGCTTAAACAAAAACTTAGGAGTCATCATCCATTCGTTATTTTATCTTATGAGCATCAAGAATCCCCAGCCATGTGTGGTGGCACCCATAAGCCCAGCAGTTGAGAGGGTAAAGAAAGGGAAATGCAAGTCAAAGGCCGGCCTGAGCTACACGGGAAGATTCCATCTCAAAAGATAATAGGAAGAAAACTGGGGCATGTAACTCAGCTGGTAGAGTTGTTACCTACCACACATGAAGTCCTGGGGTGGATCCCCGGCACCAGGTAAAATAGACATGAGTTTGGGGCCAGCCTGGGCTACAGGAGCTAATCCACACAGTCGTCAAATCCATGCTCTATCTCTGTCTTTATAGTTACTACTCTGGTATAAACTATTCCTGTGTCTTGCTTATTTTATGTATTATATTTCCAGTTAATTTCTTCTAATACAATACAAACACAAATATGTCATCTAGAAGCTAATCAGGCTATATGTAGTTACAAAATCTTTACATTTTACTTTAACTATTTCAGAAAAAAGAACTTCTCAGCAGGATTAAAATGACTCTTTTGCTCATTTAGTTTTCTCAAGGTTCTGTAGGAAACTCTGGTGAACCATGTGACTATAAGTCAATAACCTCGATAAGTATAGTAATTATAATCAGTCATATCTGCTCCAGTTCATTGGCTTTGTTATATTTCATTTTGAAAATGAAAATTCCCACCAGATGGTGGCACACATTTTTAATCCCAGCACTTCGGAGGCAGAGGCAGGTAGATCTCTGTGAGCTCAAGGCCAACCTGATCTACAGAGTTCCAGGACAGCTAGGGCTATTACACTGAGAAATCCTGTCTCAAAAAACCAAAAGAATAAAATAAAAATAAAAATTGCCAGCACGCACCTTTCAAATGGTATTTTTATTTATCAACCACCCCATCAAAGCCCTGTACTATATTAATTATATTAATAATCTAGAACATCTTGCATTGATGCTTCTAAAAACAACCTGCTTGTGTGACTTTGAAGCTCACAGTCATTTTCAGAGACACAGAACACCCAAGATGGAATTTACTACTATTATCATTGAAACTTATTTCAATTTTTATTATTTTTAATTTTTACTTTTATGAGTAGAGAGGTTTTGCCCACATGTATGTCTATGTATCATGTGAGTGCCTGGTGCCCACAGAGGTCAAAAGGGGTCATCAGATCCACTGGAACTGGAGCTATAGACAGTTATGGGTGCTGGGAACTGAACTCAGGTCCTCTGGAAGAGCAGCCAGTGCTCTTGACCACTGAGCCATCTTCCAGCCACAGTATTTCAAATTATTTGAACAGGAAAGTATAACACTACTTCTAATGGACTCTAATACTTAGCTTTATACAGCATAAAGTTATAAAATACGAGGTTGTTTTGTGATCCTAATTTCAAGTCTTACCTCTCCTGAGAAAACAAAGAGAACTTTCTAGCTGTTCAAATGCAAAGTAAATCTCTCCTGAACTGTGAAAACAATGACTATAAATAATTCTCAGAGAAATACTCTGACATGTTTTCTTTTCAGTTTTGTTTCTTAAAGAAATTGTTTTTTTTCTTTGTATGAATTTGCACATTCTTTTTTCCTCTCTGTTTTGTTTTTATTGAGCTGTACATTTTTGTCCACTCCCCTTCCTTCCTCTCTTCTCCCCTTCTACCCTCTCCCATGGTCCCCATTCTTCCAATTTACTCAGGAGATCTTGTCTTTTTCTCTTTCCTATGTAGTTCCGTGTATGTCTATCTTTGTTGTCTAGGTTCTCTGGGATTGTGGAAAGTAGGCTGGTTTTTCTTTGCTTTATGCCACTTATGAGTGAGTACGTTTAATATTTGTCTTTCTGTGTCTGGGTTACCTCTCTCAGTATGTTTTTCCCCCTAGGTTTATCCATTTGCCTTCAAATTTCAAGATGTCATTATTTTTTTTAACCACTTTGTTATACTCCATTGTGTAAATGTACCACATTTTCTTTATCCATTCTTCGGTTGCAGAGCATCTAGGTTGTTTTCAGGCTCTGGCTAAGACAAACAATGCTGCTATGAACTTAGCTGAGCACATGTACTTGTGGTATGCTTGAGCATCCTTTGGATATATACCCAAAAGTTGTATTGCTGGGTCTTGAGGTAGATTGCTTCCTAGTTTTCTGAGAAATTCCCATATTGATTTCCAAAGCAGCTGTACAAGTTTGCACTCCCACCAGCAATGAAGAAATGTTCCCTTTACCCCACATCCTCTCCAGCATAAGCTGTCATCAGTGTTTTTTTTTTTTATCTTGGCCATTCTTACAGGTGTAAAATGGAATCTCAGAGTTGTTTTGACTTGCATTTCTCTGATAGTAAGGAAGTTGAGCATTTCCTTAAGTGTCTTTCAGCCATTTTAGACTCATCTGTTGAGAGTTCTCTGTTTAGATCTGTACCCCATTTTTTTTATTGGATTATTTGTTCTTTTGATGTCAAGTTTCTTGAGTTCTTTGTATATTTTGGACATCAGTCCTCTGTCCAATGTATAGCTGGTGAAGATCTTTTCCCATTCGGTAGGCTGTCATTTTGTCTTGTTGACCATGTCCTTTGCTTTACAGAAGTGTCTCAGTTTCAGGAGGTCCCATTTATTAACTGTTTCTCTCAGTGTCTGTGCTACTGGGGTTATACTTAGGAAGCGGTTTCCTAATGAATTTGCATGTTCTTCAACCCATGAGAACTTCCATCCATTTTATAAACCATTTTTCAGTGGCTCCTCTTAGCTTGTTGATGTGATATTCACAATTACTAAAAACTAAAATTACTAAATATCTGTACTGGGTCATTAAAAATCTACCCAAGGCCTGGCAAGATGGCTCAGGAGATAAAACACTTGCTTCACAAGGCTGTCATCCTAAGTTCAATCCCTGACATCTACGTACAAGTTTAAAAAGAGAACTGGTTCCACACGTGACCTCCACACACAAGCTATGACACATGCACACTAACACACACACACTAACAACATATTTAAAATAAATAAATAAACTATATCCTGTATATGTCTTTTATGTGTAACAATATTTATACGCCAAAAGTCAGCTACAGATGCAGACTAATTGATGTGTTGTGCCATGAATTCAAATACTGTAAGCAGCATTTTAAAAAATTATGTAATATTTCTGAAAGGGTGAACAATTTTTGATACACTAGAAAATAAAAACCAAGAACAATCTTCATATATCCTTGAGCAGCTGCAGCCCTAGAAAAGTGAGAAAAAATAATAATAGTTTGTGCTTTTAACAAAAATCAGATTTAATTTCTAGATTTACAAAACCACAAATGAGGCATATGAAAATACCCACCGAGCTCTTTGAAGGCTGCATGGAATGTGAAAAATCCTCCATCTTTGTTGGCGGAGAATTTCACACTTGTCAAATCTTCTAAGCGGCATTAGCCTGACAGATTCTTTGATTGGTCCAACTATGGCCAGGTTTCTGTACCTTCTCCTCACTCCAACTGGGTATAACTTTCCCATAAATCTCGGTTTCAGCAAATAGCCTTAAAATAAAGCCAGTCTAGCAAGAACATTCCTCAAACACAGAGGCAATAGAGGGGGACCTGCTTACTGGCTTGCTCTCCACGGCTTATTCAGTCTGCTTTCTGATAGAACCCAGGACCACCAACCCAGGGATGGCCCCACCCAAATGGGCTGAGCCCTCTCCATCAGTCACTAGTTAAGAAAATGCCCTACAGGTTTGCTTACAGCCCCACCTCACGAAGCATTTTCTTAATTGAGATTCTCTCCTCTCCGTTGACTTTAGCTTGTGTCAAGCTGACTTAAATAGCCAGGACAATCCTTACTGGTTTGCTTCCCTGGCCCACCTACCTAGGTCAGCACCACCTACATTGGGCTGGGCCCTTGCACATCAGTGGACAGTTGAGAAAAGGCTTCACAGATACGCTCACTGGCTCCTCTGATGGAAACAGTTCCTCTGTTGAGATTCCCTCTTCCAAGGTATATCTAGGTTTGCGTCAAGCTGACAAAACTATGACACTTTCCTTCTGTAATTTTCCATCCACTGCCCCTCCCCTTGTTATGGGGCTATAAATTTACGTGTGCCCTTGAGACATTAGAAGGTCAGCTACATTTCTCTTCCTACATAATACCCCTTTACAGTGGTCCCCACACCTGTGGTGATGCTCCAACATAAAGCCTTCTTTAGCATGCCTTAAGAAATATTCTTGAGCCAGACATGCATGGCAGTGCACTCCTTTAGCCGCAGCCCTTGGCGGGCAGAGAAAGGCAGATCTCAGTGAGTGTGAGGTCAACCTGATCTCCTGATTACATAAGTAAGTTCCAGTACAACTACACAGAGAAATCCTGTCAAAAAAAAAAGAAAGAAAGAAAGAAAAAGAAAAGAGAAGAAAGATAATTCTTTTTCCCGGAGACAGACACAGTCAGTAATGCCAAGTGTACCCTGATGAATGCCAAACCAAAGTGCTCCAAGGTGCAGAGGGAGAAACAGACCTAAGACCACTTCTATGTGACACACTACATGTTTATAAAGAGCCCCGCGGGATTGGATGGCAAAATCTTAGCAGCAAAGTGGTTAAACTGAAGCTATTAATACACAAACATTAAAATACTAAAACATGTATGCTGCATATGAAAGTCAGTAGAGAGCCAGAAGGTGCACCATTGTGACTAGTGCTTTAGAAGAGATGCTTCATTCCGTTCTTCCCAGAAGTATACACACGGTTCATTCCCACGGCACTTCCTATACAACCAGCACGTTATTATCTTCAGCCGCTCACACCTGGCTCCACCCTGGATTGCAAACCCGGTACTTAAAAACAGGAATATTCATTCACAAGGAAACCCGGTACTGCTATTCAGTGACAAAAATGAATTTTGAAAGGTAACAGTTTGCTCTAGAAATCCAAGTTTATCTGAAAACGTCAAGGAGGAAGATCACCTGCGTAACAGCCTCCAAGTATAGAAACAGTAAAAACTAAGACTTAAAATTGCTGCTACGATGTACACTTTCGGATTTCGTTCACCCACTGCTTTTTAGTTCAGAACTAGAAATAACATCTTCTTCGTGACATCTGTAGTTATCAGCATATTCTTCTTCTTTTCAGTATGAAATAATACTTCAAGGTGATCTATATACATGATGTAAATTTAAGCTGTTGTATAGACACAAATGCTTTCCTTAAAAAAAAAGTGTTTTACATTTTTCGGTTTCCTCGGGGTCGAAGCAGAAAGGTCGCGCAAGCGTGAGTGTGACACACAACAGGAACAGGACAGAAGGGACCCTGGAAACCTGCCGGGACGATGGACTGCAGATGCCAAAGTGGTTTCCATTTTCTATCACTTTGGAAACTTGAAGCCATAAAAAATAAAAGGCATATGGCTCAACTCCCCCCCCCACCCCCCGCTTAGGGAATAATCTTAAAGATCCCTCAGGTGGTCAGAATTTTAATGTAACACTTTGTAGGGCTTTATTATATGGGCCCATATTTCTACATTGAATGGCGGCCAGACTTTCAGACCAGTTTGCACTATGCCACACAGAAAGGGGTCACCTGGCCTTTGCAGACAAACTGCTGCCATCCTAAACAAAGGATCAGGATAGGCTAATGTCGCTCTGCTCCTTCTTTGTAATTCTGGGAGATCACCTGGGAAGAGGTGTTAATTCAGTCTTCAGACAGAGCAGCCGTAGTTGTGGACCTGACCTAAGTCGCACTACCCCAGAAACAGAAAGCTAAAGAACTTCCCCCTCAGTTTGCCTTTGGTATAAAAGCTGTTTGGAGAATAAGCACAGGTGAATTTTCGGGATGTAAACTCAGGATTTCATGAGAGATCCCTGAAAACTCCCTCCCGGTAAAATGATGTGAGTTGTCTCAATTATTCCCACGCCTCCCCTCTGGTTCGAGAAATAATTTATGGTGCAGGCTGGTTCTGGGCCCCGACAACACTTAAAAACGAGAGAGAATTTGACCCCAGAGTGTTGTGAGGAGCTGTGGGCTGCATTCCTGCCGCCCGGCTCCTGGCCACCAGCTAGCTTATGCCCCGAAATAATTACACAGAAACTGTATTCTTTTAAACACTGCCTGGCCCATTAGTTTCAGCCTCTTATTGACTGGCTCTTACATATAGATCTAACCCATTTTTAATATTCTGTGTAGCACCATGAGCTAAAGAAGTCACTCCCACATCACCAGAGTACTTTTAAATGGTGTAAATCAAAGATCCTGTAATCCAAATGCTCTGTGACAAGGATGTGATGTGAAGGAGGAGGAGGAGGAGGAAGAGGAGGAGGAGGAGAAGGAGGAGGAGGAGGAAGCTGTTGGAGCATCACTAAAGGAAAAAGGAAAGAATGTGATGTGCAAGCGGCTCCATTGGAATGGAGGATTAAATACTTTCCCGGGAGGGTTCTGCATGCATTTTAATGCAAAGCAGCTTTGCTTCTGGCTAGTCAAAATAAGACAACATGCAACTGATAAATGATGACCACATGCTCTTAACAGCAGCAGAAGGAGAGGAACTCCAGGAATACTTTTGGGGAGAGGTTTTTAGTTTTTTGAGACAGAGTTTCTCTATATGGCCCTGGCTGCCCTGGAACTCGCTCTGTAGACCAGGCTGGCCTCCAGCTCACAGAGATCCTCCTGCCTCCTGAATGCTGGGGTTAAACATGCGCTCCACTGTGCCCTGTGAGGATTACTTCTCAATGATGCCTTGAAAACGGCCCAGAATTTGGACCAGAATCTACAGAGACTGCTGCAAACTTCTACCTGTGATACCTTTTCTATATTTAGTCTCTTTGTGTAAACTCTAACTGAAATGCTCTACCATGTCTGCTGGGCATAGAGGTGCACAAAGGAAAGTTATGTTGTAGAAAGGTAAAGGAAAGACCCATTGCCCTGGGTACTATGGGATAACGTAGGAACAAAGAGCAAACACAGTAATGCAGCAGCAGGACAAGGTGTCCACATCAGCAAATATGATGGACCTCATCCTGAGCACAGAAATAGCCAATAAACCCTGTAAGAGGCTGTTTATATATGTATATATGTGTAAATCTATTGAGTATATAGTATATGTGTACATGTATGTAATACGTATTAGAGTGTATATATGATATATAGTGTATATATGGTACTGTAGCATATATATGATATGATATGTGCGTGATATATGTATAATATGATACAATATGGTATGTAGGTCATATATGTATGTATCATATGTACATGTGTATGTGTCGTGCATGCATATATGTGTATTGTATATGTGTGTATATGTGCACATGTGTGTATACATATACACACAGAGAGACACTGAGGACTGAGAAAGACACAGAGGTGAGTATGATCAAAGTACCTGATATGCTTAAATGATGAATCCATCACAATATACAATATATGTCAAAATGTTTTAAAACATAAAAAGCAGGGGCTGGAGAGATGGCTCAGTGGTTAAGAGCACTGCCTGCTCTTCCAGAGGTCCTGAGTTCAGTTCCCAGCAACCACATGGTGGCTCACAACCATCCGTAAGGAGATCTGGTGCCCTCTTCTGGGCTGCAGGGATACATGCTGGCAGAACACTGCATACATAATAAATAAATAAATAAATTAAAAAAAAAAACATAAAAAGCAACTGGATATGAATGACCCTTATTTGGATATACTAACCTTTTACACAAAAGTTTAATGCTTTATTTACTAAAATTAATTCATATCATATATATGAGATATATATATATATATATATGTGCAGTGTCTCACTACGTAGCCAAGGATGACCTTGAATTTCTGATCCTCTACCCTAGTGCTAGAGTTACAGGCAAGCACCACCCTGCCCAGTTCTAAACAGAGCTGGAAATGGAACCCTGGGCTTCCTGCATGCTAGACAAACGCTGAATCAGCTGAACTACATCCCCAGCTCTGTGAACTTACTTTATAAACAAGGTGCTTAGTCTCAGGCATTTGAACTGTATAGTTAAATCTTCAATAAGCAGAGGCTGCTTTTAATCGTGTTAACTACCAGTAACATCTTATCATGTGACATCTTAAGCAAGCCCCACACCAATTATAACAGTGAGAAACTACAAGAAAGAGATGGGACCACATAACATTAGGATGTCAAGTAAGAAAAAAACTACAATTCAGCCAGGTATGGTGGTGTGCACACCTTTGATCTTAGCACTTGAGAAGCAGAGGCAGGTTGATCTCCGTGAGCTTGAGGCCAGCCTGGTCTACACAAAGAGACCCTGTCTTAAAAAAAAAAAAAAAGACAAAAAAAAAACACCTAGAACTCAACAAATGATGAGACTGAATTCCCAAGATGCTTAGATCTCAGCCAATACCTGGGGGTTCAGATGCTACAACAAACTTGTATTTAGTTAAGACCTTATATTGCCCAAGAATCCAAAGTCTAGGTGAGTTGGCACTACAGCAATATAATGTCACTTCATGGTGGGCTACAGCAATGCCTTATTTTAGAATTTATCTGCAAATTGGCGAGAAATAGGCAAGAGATTAGAGCCCTAACCAAGTGCACTGAACAAGAACATTTACCTAAGCTGAAAAATAATAGTCAGGAAGAAGGTTGTGGCCAAAGGCTAGACCTGGAACTAAACCTCCAGATTCCATCCAGAAGGTAGAATGACTGGAGTTGCGTCTGGCTGAGGGTTAGTATTACAGAAGGTACTACTGTCTACGCAGATGGAATGGGTTGCACTCTTTACACAATGCAAGTTTACACTTCTCCAGTGGTCTCCCTGAATGCTTGTGATGGCCTGAGCTGTGTGGTACCTTATCATATAACCAATAACAATTAAACAGCCGGGAAAGCAGAAGCTTCACTACAAAGAGCCTGGATTGCAGAAGTTTGAGACCAGCCTATATAAAGTAAGGTCATCAACTGGAGATCACTCTACCAAGGAAATTAACCCAGACCCAGACAGATAAATACTGCATGTGTCTCTCATTTGTAGACCCTACATTTTTTTATAGACTATAGGACCACGAGAGTCATGGTGACTCAGGGGTTAAAAGCACATACCTGTCCTTGCAGGGGACCCAAGTTCCTTTCCCAACATGCATTATCTGGTGGCTTACAACTAACTGCCTATAACTCTGGCTCCAGGAGGATCTGACACCTCTGGCCTCCATGGGCACTTGTACACAAATCACATATCCACACAAAGATGCACACATACACACAATTTTAAAATAATAAAATTAAAATATTTCCTTAAAAATATAAAATAATTTACAAATGCCATGGCATACGTCTGACACGAAAGGAGAAGTGAAGCTGGGGGGAGAAGGGAACCAGAGGGAGAAAGGACTGAGAAAGGGAAAAGATGCAGGGGTGGATATGACCAAAGTACCTGATGTGCTTAAACAAAAAGGTTTTCATGAACCCATCACAATACACAATAGCATATGTCAACAATTAAGAAGCAACTGGATATGAAAGATCCTTGTTTGGATACACTAACATTTTAACGTAAGAGTTTAATGTTTCACTTTTTAAAAAAGAATTCATATTATCAGACAAAAGAATATGAATGTATCATGGTATAAGCAAGAAATTGGTTCTCAGAAAGTATCTAAAGCAACGAGGTATATGAGAATATTAACACTTGGAGCTGAAGAGATGGCTTGGAAGTTAAAAAGCCCTGGCTGCTATTACAGGGGTTAGGTTTCCAGCACCCTCATGGTGGCTCACCAACCATCTGTAACTCCAGTCCGAGGGGACCTCTGCGGTCACCCACACAGATGCATACTAGCACACAGACAACACACACATACACATAAATCAAACAGTTTCTGAGGTCTTTCTCTTGTGTGCGTGGGTGTTTTGCCTGTGTATCATGTCATGGAGTGCAGTCATTTGACAGGTCTGTTTCCTCTAGGCAGTTCAGCGGGGCTCTGCTCCTCCCAGGCTGCTGCTCAGCTGCTTAAGTACTTTGGGGAGGGAGAGGCCTGGTGAACCTGGTGGGTTTATTTGTGTGCTTTGATACCCTGAGTATCAACATCCTTTCCCAAACAAGCATCGTGTGATAACCCTCTGATCTCCAAGTTCAAAGCTCTTATCTCCTCAGAGCAGGCAGGTCGAGACTCTTGATCCCCGGATAGAAAGAGTCTATGTCCTTGCTCAGCAGTAAAAAGTTTTCAGAAAATGATATTCAGCGGCATCAATCCTTAAGATTAAGGGATGAAAGTCTCAGAGGTAGAGTAGAATGACAGGGGGAACTTGGGTACCCAGCATGGGGAAGGACAGTCCCTTACCAAGTCTTCCTAGTCTTCACCCACTGGGCACCAAGAACTCAGAAAAAAAAGTATCTTATATACAGTACAAAGAATCAGAGATTTTTTAAAAAGAAAACTAGGAAAATGGAAGATAGTAGAGATTTTAAAAAAAAAACTAGGAAAATGGAAAATAGTAAATACATCAATTCAATGGACCTCAGTGCAACTATTGAAATAACCACAATGGCAGAAAGAAACAAAGGAAATGACATAATTTTAAGTTACGGTAATCAATGATGAAACATTCAAAATCCAGCTGGGGTACACAAGACCCTGTCTTTAAAAAAAATAGCTTGAAAAGGGGCAAACTGTATATAAGATACTGTACATCTTAATAAATTTGCTCAGCATGAGCCCATTCATTCACTTATGAAAGACTTCCTGTTCCCAAACTTTCCTGTCTTCTTCATTATTTCTTAGCCCCTTGTCCTTTTTTTTTTCAGAAACCTACCACTGAAGAATGACCTGCCGGTCCAGGCCAAAGTCAGGCTTATTAGCTATTCCACACAGCATTATCTTTGACCAAGAAACTCACTTCATAGCCAAAGAAGCACAACAGGAAACATATTAGTTGTTAGCTGGCTGGTAAGGAGGTTCATGCCTAGTTAGTTTTCATACACAGGACAGGAACACCTACCTAGAGAATGGCACCATCAACAGTGGGCTGGACCCTCCTAAATAAATTGGCAATCGAGACAAATCATGCCCACAGACATGCCTACCCTCTTCTTAATATTATCTAGATATTCCCTTCAGATTCTGTTTCCAGTTAATCTAGGTTATGTCAAGTTGGCAGTTAAAGCTAACAGGGATATGCAAATAATGAAATATTTCACTACTAAAAAAAATTAGCCGAAGCGATGACTCAGTGGTTAAGAACACTGGCAGCTCTTCCAGAGGTCTTCAATTCCCAACAACCACATGCAGGCTCACAGTCATCTATAATGGGAGCCGATGCCCTCTTCGGGCATACAGGCATACACACAGATAGAGCACCATATACACAAAATAAATAAATCTCTTAAAAATTATTTTTAAAAAGAATTTGAAAAATAAAGTCTGTTATATAACTATCTTTTTAGACCTATATTCTTTGATGTGTTAATATACATATGTAATGTATTTTGGTTTCTTTACACATATACCCATTGCCCTTTCTCATTTCCCTCCATGCTCCACTGAACCCTAACCCTAGCCCTAACCCTAACCCAACTCCTAACCTGTAACCCTCATTATAACTCCTAACCCTAACCCTCAAAACCTAATCTTAACCAGATATATACATGGTACACATGTACATACAGGAAACACACTTAGACACATAAAATAAAAATAAATAAATCTTTTGTGATTGTTTTGGTTTGGTTTGGTTTTGGTTTTTTTTCTCTGTGTAGCCCTGGCTATTATTGAACTCGCTCTGTAGACCAGGCTGAACTTGAACTCAGAGATCCCTCTGCCACTTTCAATAGCCAGAGCTTGAAGGTCAAAGCCAAGGTACTTAAAAAGGCTAAGAGGACAACCAACATTCTGGTGCTCAGCTTCCACAATAAGCCAGGTGCCCTCCAAAGGGACCCTGAAGCTTAGGCCAGTCACCTGTGCTCTTAATCAGAAAGTCTCGAGACCCAAGGCTGAGCCCTAACGAGTGTGCATCCCACTGCTGAGTCAGTGGAAAGGAGGAAGAATATTTCCCTAATATTCCTAAGGTAAATGACATCCTAATGCCTTCCAGCAGATGATACAACTAGAAGTATAAAGAAAAAAAGGCTGGGTCAAAGGGCTCCTCATGAAGCCTAAAACTAACCACTGAAAGGGTCTCACGTAACCTAACAAAGTAAGAAAACAGACTTATTTTGAAAAGCATAACCGAAAAGTGAGATCACTGGTCAGGGTAAATAGGACCAGCCTGGATCCGAGAAGAGACTCTCTGAATACCCCATCAGCAGCTCTGGGAACTGCTTAAGAAAGGCAGCAGAGGGCAGCATTCAGGGAGAAAATTCGGAGAAACTCGAGCGAGCCTCTTGCTCATACCACAATGTCCTAACCCCCAGCCATAAGAAGACCTGTTCATGTGTCCTAACCCCCAGCCATGAGAAGGCCTGTTCATGTGTCCTAACGACAGCCATGAGAAGGCCTGTTCATGTGTCCTGACTCAGTCATGAGAAGGCCTGTTCATGTGTCCTAACCCACAGTCATGAGAAGGCCTGTTCATGTGTCCTAACCCCCAGCCATGAGAAGGCCTGTTCATGTGTCCTAACCCACAGCCATAAAAAGGCCTGTTCATGGTGTCCTAACCACAGTCATGAGAAGGCCTGTTCATGTGTCCTGACCCACAGCCATGAGAAGACCTGTTCATGTGTCCTGACTCAGTCATGAGAAGGCCTGTTCATGTGTTCTAACCCACATGGTGTCCTAACCCACAGCCATGAGAAGGCCTGTTCATGGTGTCCAAACCCACAGTCATGAGAAAGCCTTTTCATGGTGTCCTAACCCAGTCATGAGAAGGCCTGTTCATGTGTCCTGACCCACAGTCATGAGAAAGCCTTTTCATGGTGTCCTAACCCAGTCATGAGAAGGCCTGATCATGGTGTCCTGACCACAGCCATCAGAAGATACGCTCATAGTATCCTAACCCACAGTCCAGTTCCCAGTCCCAGTGGCTTCCAGAAATGCATTCTTGAACCTTCTTTGACTGATTACCATCATTATTTTGATGTATGTTTGAAAATCCCTCTGACAAAGATTATCTTCTTGGGCTGATCATACTTATAATCCTAGCACTCCAGAAGCTGAGGCAGGAGAATTGTAAGTTCAAGAGTATATTGGGCTGAATAAACCCATCTTCCAAAAACAATAAATTTAACTTCTTATGTGCAATGGCTCTCAACCTTTCTAAAGCTGTGATCCTTTAACACACAGTCCCTCATGTTCTGGTGGCCCCAACCACCAAATTATTCTCGTTGCAACTGCATAACTCTAATTTTGTTAATGTTATGAATCATAATGTAAATATCTGATATGTGACGTCAAAAAGATTGTGACCAAAGGTTGAGAACCATTGGCTTACAGGATGAAAACATCCGTGTATATAGTCTACTAAAAATAATGAAAACAAATTTTAAAAGTATGCATTCTGCTGTGGGAACTCCTTCAGCCAATAGTCTTTTTTTTTTTTTTTTTTTTTGGTTTTTTTCGAGACAGGGTTTCTCTGTGGCTTTGGAGCCTGTCCTGGAACTAGCTCTGTAGACCAGGCTGGTCTCGAACTCACAGAGATCCACCTGCCTCTGCCTCCCGAGTGCTGGGATTAAAGGCGTGCGCCACCACCTCCCGGCTAGCCAATAGTCTTTAAGATACCAGCCCACTTGGGTGTGGTCTCTTACACTATAAATGCAGCCATAAAAGACTGTGCTTGCACGCATGCTCTCTCCCTCTCTCTCAGCTGCTGGATTTGGTTCCTGTTCCCCACTCATGCAAAGGATTGTGATCTGAGTCTACCCCTAAATTAAGAACCCTTTATTATGCTCAGTTCTGAGCCAGTGTGGGACTATACTTTATAGCATTACTGATTACTAACCGGCTTTGTATGTTAGGGATTATCTAAAGGCAGCAATTAACAAAAAATCAATAGGTCCACAGGATGTAGGTCCAATCCTGGGACTTTTAATAAAAGTTGCATGAAAATGTCTGCTACAAACTGGCCTCGGGGATTGAGGCCCTCCAACTCTATGCAGGCCAAGACAATCTTGCCCAGTTTTATGAGGTGCTGAGGATCAAACCCAGGGTCTCCCCCATGCTAGCTACTCTCTGCAATTTTCAATTCTTCTGACACTAGGATTAAAGGTCTGACTTGTTTTGAGCTGGCTGGCTCCTGGCTGGCTCCTGGCCAGCTCCTGGCTGGCTCCTGGCTGGCTCCTGGCTGGCTCCTGGCTGGCTCCTGGCCGGCTCCTGGCTAGCTCTGAGTTTGTTGTTTTTGTTGGTTGGCTTGGGATTTAGTTTGGGGTTCGGTTTGCTTTATTGTTTGTTTGAGACAGGGTCTTAAAGTTACTGTACAGCCCAAAAGACCCTGAACTTTTGTTTCTCCTGCCTTAAGTGAGGGAAGTATAGACATCCAGTTGCTAGGCTCTAGGAACTGTTGTTTTTACGTAAATCCTGTGAAGACATACAGGCTTTTAAAGACTATCTGGCCAGCCAGGGCTACACAGAGAGAGACTCCAACTCAAAAAAAGCAAAACAATAAAATAAAAGACAATCTAGTTCCAAGACCAACATTAGCTGTACTCACCTCAAGCTACGCCTTTGAAGAAACTGATTCTTATAGAAGCCATCTGGAAAAACAATCACATTCCTTACTCGTTGGGGTGAGTTTCATTAAGAAAAATACTAAAAGCTTTAACTAAAGCACTGTTTTTAAAGGATGTAAAGAATAGAACAGATTGTGCTGCCTGGCCTACCACTCTAAATTCGTTAGCCAGTGTTGCAGTAAAAATATGAAAACTAGGCATGGTGGCAAATACCTATTGTCCCAACACTTGGAAGGTGGAGCCAGGAGGATTAACAATTCAAGGTTGTCCTCAGCTACATAGTGTACTGAAGGCCAGCCTGGGCTACAGGAGACCCTGTCTCAAAAAACAAAAACACATAAAAAGAAGGTATAACAGGTGCTTTGGGTTCCCAACCACAACCTATTTTTATTAACATATATCAGTTATAGAAAATAATCAGTTTAATTATGACATTTTGATGTATGCATGTATACGGTGTATGTGTGTACTTTGATTGAATTCTCCTATTACCTTCTCTTTTATCTTTAATTTTTATTTATTTTACATGCATTGTTGTTTTTGCCTACATGTATATCCTATGAGAATATCAAATCTTGGAGTTAGAGACAGTTGTGAGCTGCCAAGTGGGTGCTAGGAATTGAACCTGAGACCTCTGGAAGAACAGTCAATGCTCTTAACCACTGAGCCATCTCTCCAGCCCCCATATTCCCTTCTCTTATCCACTCCCACCTCAATTCTTCCTATTGTGATTTGATGTGGGATTCCCCTCTGTATGCTGTGAATATGTTTTATGATCATTGGCTAATAAAGAAGCTGCTTTGAGTTGTGGCAGGGCAGAATAGAGATAGGCCAGGAAAACTAAACTGAATGTTGGGAGAAAGAAAGCAGAGTCAGAGAGACTGCCAACGGAGACAGATGCCAGACAGAACCTTACTGGTAGGCCACAGCCACATGGAAATACACAGATTAATAGAAATGGGTTAGTAGAAGATATAAGAGCTAGTTAATAAGAAGCCCGAGCTAATAGGCCAAACAGTGTTGCAATTAATATAGTTTCTGTGTGATATGATTATTTTGGGTCTGCGGGGCCAGGAAACAAACAAGCAGCCTCCGTCTACAGTGGTTAAGTAGATATTAATATTAAGGAGAAATACAAGAAGGGCAAATGCCCACATTCTCCTTTGTTTTTATGTTGCTGCAATTTAAAACTGACCAAAAGCAACTTGGGGGAGGAAAGGGTTTATTTCGACTTATAGCTCATCATAAGGAGAGCCAAGGTGGGAACTCAAGGCAGGAGCTTGAAGCAGAAACCACAAAAGAATGCTACCTACTGGCTTGTTCACAGACTCACCCACAACTACCTTCTTTATACAGCCCAGGCCCACCTGCCTAAGAATATTGTTGTTCACAGTGGTCGGGCCCTCCTCCATCAACTAGCAGTTAAGAACATGCCCTGACAGACATGCTCACAGACCAATCTGATGGCTATAGCTCCTCATTGGAGGTTCCTCTTCCCAGGTGACTGACAACTGAAGCCAACTATGTCTTGCCACATAAATATAACCAAAAGGAATATATGTCAACGCTGTAAATTTTCACTTTTATTATTTTGGTGACCACTCCATTTTTCTACCTTTTCTTTGAGATTTATTTTATGTATGTGCTTGGTGTACACACCTGGTGCCCACAAAGGTCAAAAGAAAGTAACGGATTCCCTGGAATTTTGGGGGATAATCTTTTTGTACACTGTGTGAAGATGTGTCTCTGTCCTTCCTCACCTGCCTAAGGCACCTTCTGATTGGTTTAATAAAGAGCTAAATGACCAATAGCTAGGCAGGAGAAGATAGGCAGGACTTCCAGGAAGAGATAGGAACTCTGGGAAAAAAATCTGAGGCAGGACGTTAGCCAGCCAGATGTGGGGTAAGCTGGACATATGGTGCTGAGGTGGGGTAACAAACCGTGTGGCAGATGTAGATTAATATAGACAGGCTAATTTAAGTTTCTAAGAGCTAATTGGGAACAAGCCTAAACTAAGGCCAAGCTTTCATGATTAATACAAAGTCTCAGTGTCATTAATCAGGAACTGGTGGTGCAAAGAAAGACCTGTTACAGGAATTAGAGTTCCAGATGTTGAGAACTACCGTGTAGGTATTGGAAATCAAACCTAGGTCCTCTGCACAACCAGCCAGTGATCTGAACCACTGAGCCATCTCTCCAGCCCTACCATTACTTTGCTTTTGTTTTTGACCTTGAACTCTGATACTCTTCTCTCAGTCTCCTGAGTGCTGGGATCACGGCACAGGCTACCACAGCCAGTTCCTACTTTTAATATTTGGCCCCTTCTTGTTTAATATGCTCATAACATTTGTATCTTCCAGATGTAAGCAGTTCCAGGTCAACATGATGTTCACTACTGGTTTCTCAATCCATCTTAGGCCAAGCACCTATACCTTCAATCTTCTCCCCATTGAATCAAACATTAAGAGATTTATAGTTGGGCATGGTGATACATGCCTTTAAATCCCAGCACTTGGGAGGCAGAGGAAGCCAGATCTTCATGAGTTTGAGGTCAGCCTGGTGTACAGAGGGAGCTCCAGGACAGAGAGAAAAACCTGTCTCGAAAAACCAAATAAATAAATAAATAAAAGTGATTTCTATAAAGTTCAAAGGTAAGTAGAGTCAACAATAGTGCATCAACTTGAACCACTATATAAGATAAAGGAACTAAAACCTCACTCCCTAGTTAAATTTGAACGGAAAGTAGGGGGAGAATGAAGTAGATGAAGAACCTCAAGGAGAGAAAAAAAACAGATTCTTGATTTTTAATTAATACTCTATGAACGTAAAATGTCTCTTCCCTCATCAATAGCATATGAGATGTGCCCTCCCTTGTCCTTCTATACTTATCACAAGGACAATGCTTCAATGTTTCCAAAACTGAACTGACCATTGATCTGTATCTAAATATGACCAAAAAATCTTACATGAGAAATAAAGTTGTTTTTTAATTATGTGTTTGTGTGTATACATGCACATGCACGTGAATGCACACACAAGAGCAGCTGCCCTCAAAGTCTACGAGAGGGCGTCAGATGATGAAATTACAAGGCGTTCTGAGCCACCCAGCGTGGGTGCTGGTAAAGGACTCCTGGTCCTCTGCGAGGGCAGTACACACTCTTAATGGCTGAGCCATCTCCCAGTCCCAAAAAGTCTCTCTTTTTTTTTTAATAAGTATCATCCTCGTGCCTAGTGGAAAATTACCAAATGAAAAGTACTTGACAGCCCTGATAAAAGTGACTATTTCTTCCTCTGATTTTGGAACAACTTCCATCTCTCGTAATCAGTACTGTCCCCTTCTCCTTGACCCACTTTCATTAAAGCTTTTGCCTGAGTCTGTGTTCTGTGACTCATCTGTCATCTCTCCAGTCATTGGGAGCAGAAGTTAATGGCCTCATATCTTTTACCAGAGAGAGGGCCTCGTCCACACATGACCCACACACTCCTAACATTCAAAAACTATAAACTTGTGGGAGCTTTTACTACTCTGTACTTTGTTTTTGAGATTATAATTACATGATTTTCCCATCCCCCCTCCCCAGCTCTCCCATATAACCCGCCTTGCTTGTAGGCCCATATTTCTAGATGGTATGGCAGCCAGGCTCTAAAGCCATAGTCAGTATCTGAAGTGCTCATAACCTTCCAGACAGGCTGTGCTAACCTAACAAAAGGTCAGGATGTTGTTTTGCTCCTTTCTTTGTAATTTGGAGGATGCCTGAAAAGAAATGCTAATTCAGCCCATGTATTACAGCTAGTGCGCTCTATCCCTCCCCTCAAGTCTGCCTCTGAAAAGAGCACCACAAGTTCAGAGAAAACTAGGTACGCTCTCTGAGGTCAGAAGAGACTGTCAGTTAGGAGCCACCAGGTGGGCGGTGGGTATCGAACCCAGGCCCTCAGGAAGCATAGCCAGCGTGCTATTAATCACCGAGCCATCCCTCCAGCAACTGGTATTTTTTAAGCGTTACAAAGAAAATTCCCTCAATTGTTCTCCACTGCATATTAGTTTTAGAATAGGATCTTCTATTCTGTGAGCTTGGTTCCTTCTAAAACAGTGGCCCTTTAATACAATCCCTCACGATGTGGTGACCCCCAACCATAGAATTATTTTGACTACTTCATAACTGTAATTTTGTTATGAATCATAATGTAAATATTTGAGATGCTTGATACGTGATCCCTGTGGAAGGGTCATTCAACACCAGCAGTCACAACCCACAGGCTGGGAACCACTGTTCAAAAATAAAAGCAAACCACAAATCTCTAGGGAAAAATTATTAGTTTAAGGTAGGGTCACACTATGTAGCTCAGGCTGGCCTTCAGCACTGATCACTATGTAGCATAGGCTAGCCTTCAGCACTCATCACTATGTAGCTCAGGCTGGCCTTCAGGACTCATCCCTATGTAGCTCAGGCTGGCCTTCAGCACTCATCCCTATGTAGCATGGGCTAGCCTTCAGCACGCAGCACTATGTAGCTCAGGCTGGCCTTCAGCACTCAGTCCTCCTATCTCAACCTTACCAGTTCTCATCATTATCAATCTAAAGTGAAAGGCAATCTTAAAGGGGGAATATGGGCATTAAAGACATCTTTTAAGAGGTAAGGAGGCCCGCGCTGGTGGACGTGGTGGGTGATGGCTGGAGAACCTTCGCTTCTAACACAGCACCCTCATCTACGCCCAGTGAGGACGGTGAGCATGGCCATGTGAAGGTCCCGCCTGGGCACCTAACGCCTTGAGACCGTGCTGTCCCAGAACACGGACATAGTCCACCTTCATCAGGCGTGACCAGCTCTCCTGCGGCTGATGCTTCAGGGCCTGGCCCCAGACTACCTAGAGAGATGTCTCTCCCCTGCTCCCCACCTACCCACCACTTCTCAGCACCCAGGCCAAAGTCAAGGCTTCTCCATCCTCTCGGGACCTGTGAACCGCCCCACTCAACAGCAAGGGCAAACAGTGACGGTCACAAGAGACAGGGTTGCTTGTCCTCTTTTCCTCAGGACCAAGACAGAAAAATAAATATTAACTTAATCAGATAAAAATACAAGAATGGTCGAGAGAGAGAGAGAGAGAGAGAGAGAGAGAGAGAGAGAGAGAGAGAGAGAGAGAGAGAGAGGAAAATTGGCAAGATTGTATTCTAGGTGGGCACCAATGTGGAGTTGGAGAACAAGATGAGGAAAACCTTATTATTCTTAGCAAAGTTAAGTGTGACAAAAAAAAAAAATCAGTGACTGTCACAGACGGGATAAACGGGATGCCTGGGAGAGTCAGGAATCATCGTTCCCATGCAGTCGGGGGCCCCTCCTGTACCCCAAATAACCACCCTTGGGTTGCCCTCGCCCAGAACACGGTGTGACAGTGTACGTTAGGAAAGAGAAACGACTCGGGGACGTCACACACCTATCCAGAAGTCGCTCAAGCCCTCGGCTTCTGGCCTCCTCCGGAGAAACGCGCGCTTCGCGTCCCGGCGGGAAATTCAAAGGGGGGGGTGGGGAGCGGGCACGGGTGGGCGCGGCGCATGCGCGCTGGGGACGGGCGCCCCTCCGCGAGCCGCTGCGCTGCCTTCGGGAGAGGAGCACGGAGCGTGGGTGCCCTCAGGGTGTGAGAGCTCCCACAAGGTCCCACAAAACCAAAAAGGCACGGAGGGCGGCCCCACGTTCGCGCACACACACTTGCGCTCGGCCTCCAAGGTGAGGGACCGCCGACAGGGCAGCGGGACGAAAGCCCGCGAAGGAACTTCCGGGCGGGCGGGCCCACCACGCGCAGCGAGACGATCTTATGTTTCACAGCGATCTCGTAGCACCAAGGGGAAAGCGGGAGGGCAAAAGTCAGGTCCGCCCCCAGAAACCAGGTTAGGTTGTGACTCCCCGACCTCAGCCAAGGACGGATCGAGGACCTGGACGGACCCTTTTTTTTTTTTTTTTCCGTTCTCCTCATCCAAGCGGAAGGTCCAGTCACTCATTGCCGCGGCCACCTCAGCCCAAAAAGCCGAAAGCAGTTGCAAGCCCCGCCTGCTCCCGGCCCTGGCGCGAGTGCCGTGGTTGTTACACTAAAGTGTCTCCGCCTTCCTACTGTCTCCGTAGCAGCGATGGCCGAGTGGTTAAGGCGTTGGACTTGAAATCCAATGGGGTCTCCCCGCGCAGGTTCGAACCCTGCTCGCTGCGGAAGCGGGTGCTTCAGTTTTTCAGCTTTTTACACAAACTATAAAACCCTTAATCTTCTGTATCTGCAAGTCTACAGAATGCTCTAGTGTACCCTAAGACCAGGAAGGACCTGTCAGTACTGCCAAGTTCCAGTTTAAAACGTAGGAAGAAAGCTCCCATAAAAGGCTAGAAAGCAGTTTTAGAATCTTGAAGTTAGCACGAAGGGCAGACTCGATAATAGACATAATAAGAACGATGGAATTACTGACTCTCCCAGGATGGCAAGCTATTATTGCCATCTTCCCCTTCCCCTGAAAAAACCCCGAAGTGCTGTGCAGTGGGAAACCTTTTAAAAATAATTCCACTTATAATGTGCGCTACTTAAAGTTCACATCGTGGACCGCATGTAGCCGTCGTGCGTGTTCTGCTTTTGACTGTACAGGTCTCACAGTATTTGCCTAGTTAAATCCCAAATTCCTAGGCTCAGATGATCTGCCCCGTGTTCTTCCAAGGCACTGATTGCCCAGAGAGGCGCAGCAGTACCCAGACGTGGGTCGCGGTGAAAACCATATTAGTGGTGTCCTGCACTGCCAAGTGCAAAACTCGGAACAAGTTAGAAACACTCCTTGAAGTCGGGTAGCTGTTTTTTCCTCCCTGCTGAAGCATCGTCTCCTGAAAGCAGGAGGCAGACTCAAGAAGCGGGGAGCTAGGGAAAGTTCCAAAGCCCAGGAGGCTGAGAGAGCAACAGTTGGAGAGGGAGGACTCTGGTGGAGTTGTCTGCAGTGGAGCAGGGAGCGCCAAGAATCCCTCTTTCCTGACGTGGGCTTTTCAGAGACGCAGCGACATGAGTCACTCGTGTTCTTCGCAGTGATTTCTCACTCATGTTCCTGTAAGTGATACAATAAACGTAATAGTTCACCAAGCAGGCTTTGACTAGAATCCTTTCTCTGGTCTGAGCCCACGGTCCCTGTTCCCTGGGACGGATCCGGGATGAATAGACTCCCCCACACCCACCCCACGTCTCCCCAAGAAAAGTCATGGAATAGTTATGATTACATTTTTGCTAAACATATTCGTTTTTGTGCCCATCTATGTAGAGGAAATGGGCAAGAAAGAGAAAGCAATAGAGAATGAACGGAGGCAAAAAAGAAACAGGCTAAAATGCTTGTGGGCGTTATTAGCGAATGATTTAGTTAAGTGGAAAAGGCCAGGAGACAGGTTGGTATAAGCAAGCAGTTGGAAATGCAGGATTGGAATAGGCAAAGAGGCGGTATCTAAAGAAAAGGGAGTATAGGGGGCCACTTGATAGTGTGGAGGCCAGAGCCTGGTCCAGGACCTCCAGAAAAGGGAATACCGGCCTGTTAGTGAGGATATTAAAAGAAAGAGGGCACTCCCAGCACTCAAGAAGCAGCGACAGGCAGATCTCTGTGAGGTTGGGGCGTTCCAGTTCAGCCAAGGTTATGTAGTAAGACCTTGTCTCAAAACACACACACACACACACACACATTAAAAATAGAACTATCATATGGCCAAACTATTCCATTCCTGGATACATCCCTAGAGAACACCATACCCTGCCATAGAGATATTTGCATCCTTATGTTTATTGCTGTTTTATGTGCTATAGCAAGGAGAAATGAACCCCTAGTTGCCCATCAACAAATTAATAGGTTATTAAAATGTTGTATACATGCAACATGGAATACTATCTAGCTCTAAAGAAAGATGAAACTATGGAATTTTTGGGAAACTGGATGGACTTAGGATATATAATAGAAGGAGAGGTCACACATTCTCAGGAAGAGATAAATTATATATTCTCCCTCATGTGTGGATCCTAGTCTGTACCACATACAAGTATATAAGCAATGGTGCACATGGGTACAGTCTAACACTTAGGAAAGAGAAGAAGAAAGAGCAAACGTTAGATGACAGGGAGGGACTCAATTTAGGTAATGGACGCTTGAGTCATGAAAGAGGCTATGCAGCTTGTGGTTACTCTAATTCTAACGTTCCATGGATTTTTTCAGTTTTCACTGATAAAAATATGTTCCATAGTGTGTGCGACCCTGACTCAAAAGAAAAAAAAATGTAGAGTTTGAGCCAGCCTCATCTACATAGTTGAGTCCCAGGCCAGCCAGAGTTACATGATGAGACCCTGTCTCAGAAAACAAAGAATTTTTCCTAGTAGTAAAAACGTAAACTCCAACATGAAAAACGGCAGCTTCAGAATGGCTGTTCTAACTGTCTAGAAGTTCACTGAGATGTATGGACTTAGAGTCTGGTTCATCTCGGCACAGGATCAGAAACTCTGGGGAGCAGGTGTGGCTGAATGCGTTTCTATTCAATTCGAGGCGGGAACTTATTGGTAAGGAAGAAAGCTGGGGCTTGCTGAATTGGTAATCGGTTGTTTCTGCCACACTCCTTTAATGAGAAAATCAAGATGACCAACAGGACTTACCTGCAAGGCATACTCTTTTTTTCTTTTGAGTTATTGACAGGCCTCCCAGCAT